>NC_081784.1:26760394-27417894 GCF_963082965.1 Carassius carassius
TTAGTGAAGAACCCTTTTCATTTTTTATTCTTTTTTTTTTCCTGAACCCATAGCCAAATCAATTGGGTGTTGGTCTTCATTTGTTTTATTCTATTTTATACAGTTTTTCTTATTTAATTGGATTGGGATATCAAAACTTTTCCCTGAACAAAACATTAAGTCAAGTCAAGTCACCTTTATTTATATAGCGCTTTAAGCAAAAAAGATTGTGTCTGTATAGAACTAACCCCCCAACTGAGCCTGGTTTCTCCCAAGGTTTTTTCTCCATTCTGTCACCAATGGAGTTTTGGTTCCTTGCTGCTGTCGCCTCTGGCTTGCTTAGTTGGGGACACTTCATTTACAGCGATATCGTTGATTGCAGATGATTGCACAGATACTATTTAAACTGAACTGAGATCATGACATCACTGAATTCAATGATGAACTGCCTTAACTGTCATTTTGCATTATTGACACACTGTTTTACTAATTAATGTTGTTCAGATGCTTTGACACAATCTTTTTTGTTTAAAGAGCTATATAAATAAAGGTGACTGACCGATTGACTGTTAATTTAGATGTTATGCAAGTTTTTTATAAACAGTTGTTATTTCATTGCACTGAATAAACAATTTCATGTGCTGCATTATTTTGCTCCTTGTGCCCTCCTGTGGCCTTAGGAAACAAGACAAATTTTCCTCAAGACTTATTTAATCTGCATATAAAACATAAGAAAGGAGATATTTGTTTAAATTTTATTTTGTGTTCGATCGTCAAAGCAAAACAAAAATATTTGTTGTAATAAATTGGGTATATAAAAAAAAAACACACATATATATATATATATATATATATATATATATATATATATATATATATATATATATATATATATATATATATGTATGTATGTGTGTGTAATATATATATATATATTGCTCTGTTTTAAAAAGGGTTATAAAATTAATTACCGATACCGAATTATATGAAACATTATATTGTTGATAACATTTTTTTGATATATCACCCAGCCCTAATAACTATGTATTTTTTAAGGAAATGTCAGATCGATGTCGAAACGACAGATAAGACCCTTTATTCCTCAGATGGGATTGTGTAGAGTCCCTTTGAAGCTTCATTGTAACTGTGTTTTTAATCTTCAATCCGCTGGCCACCATAAAAGTGTCAGGAGGAAACGGGCTGGATTCAGTTGCGGGTTTACACAGAGCTTTATTGAAAGCAGATGAAACAAGGCAGATGAGTATCGTTCCACAGTTTAGCTCGTTCGACAGCCGAGACCCAGAGAAATGAGAGCTGGAGTCTTCTAGGAGTACTGCATTCGTGAGAACAAGAGGCAGAGCAAAACAGCAAAAGACACTGGAGCCTGAAGACAAGACAAGACAAGGGGAGTACACAGACCAGCTCGAGCTATTGGTAAGAGTTACAACAGTCTGGCCACAAACAGAGAAACACAGGGTATTATAAAGGGAAAAAAATTAGAAGAGCATTGAGAACCGGTGGCGAACAATTAAGGTTAACAACGGAGAAACAAGGAGGGTGGGGAAAACTCAAATCAAACAGGCAGACGCAGTGAGCTGTCAAACCATCCAAACACACATTCACAACCCCAAAAGGCAGGTGATTAGCCCCAAACCCTGACAAAAAGTCCACTATATGAAGAAAAATCCTGGAATCTTTCATAAAATAAAGTGCTACCACTTTTATCCACTTTTTTCCAATTAGTGTAAATGACAAAAATAGCATTGTTCAGTTAAAGACAGCTCAGTGTTGATCCAGTTTTGTCCCATAGGTAAAGTTCATCAATTATGAAATCTGTTTAATTGGGCAATATAGCATTGTTTACTAGTATAACAAGCCTTTGGCTGTGTTATATTTTTGGCAGTGAAAAAAAGAGCTGTATATTCTAGTTACGCTAGGTACAAATAATGATAAATTCTGTTTACACAAAATTAGCAGCATTTTATTTAGCATACATGGCAGATATTAAAAATTTAGCACTGTAGTACATTATAAAACAGTATGTAATAACATATTGAATGTAAATGATCAATAAATACATTTTATTAGATGAATGCCATGCCACTTTATTGGGACAAAAACCTCCCTACACCTACAGCTACCAGTAACACTGTATTAATGATTAAATTCGATAAACGATAAATTCAATTTACGTGATTTTTATTGAAAATAAATGCCTTTCTCATCTGGTATGTGATGGGAAAAGAAAAAGTATGAGTTTGACAAAAGCCTGAATCGAACTCGGGTCGATCATGTCAAAAGCAAAAAGTTCAGATCTTATAATTACTGCTCAAACGATACTGCAGATAAACAGGCATCTTTTGAAATGCTGTGAATAGCCTTTGCCAACAAATTGGTCTATTTCTCCTTATACATTCTGTTTCTTTTTAGAGCTGCTTTACAGTGGAATTAAATTCTGTTTCCGTAATTGAATTTTTATATAATAAAATTATATATATTATATAATTCGTATTTTTATATTATTTATATATATATTTATATATTATATTACTGGAATATTATTAGTATATCCTTGAAACAATGAGTACTGTATAAAGTGCTATAGAGATAAAGGTGACGTAACTTGACTTGATTAAAAAAAAAAAAATGTTTAGCACGTTTGTTTGTAAGGTAACAACCTCAACAGGTGTGCTGAATAAATGTTTGTGTTTGTCATGTGGCAATACTTAACCCTCTGACCCTCTTCGTTTGGGAGTCACACTTACCTTCTTCGCGGTGACCGAAGCCTTGAAATGTTACTTTTTTTTTCAGGAAAACCAATGTAATATATTTTGTTCAATAATATTTTTTGATTTGGCTGATTTTTAGGGAATTTTATGATACTATGCAATATTTATAAAATTTTAATGAGCTATTTTCTCCTTTAGAATTAATATATATTTTTTATCTCTTTATTTATTTACTATTTTTTAATAAATTCAATAGTTCACATTAAAATAGAGTGACAGCATTTAAAATCCATTTTTTGATGTGAAAATTGGGCAATCTGGAGGCATTAAAAAAGTAAAAACTTGTGTAATGTTGTATGACCTCTTGTATTAACTACCTATATAGATATATACAGAGGCTTTTGGATTCCCATAGTTTTTTAGACCTCTTTTTTTTTTTTAAGGTTTTGCATTTAGATCTATATCTAGACATTCTAAAAGATTACTTTTTGTCAAGGTTTAGATATTTTTGGTTAGATAAGTATCAGGTTTTACATTATGATTACAGTCAAAAATGTAAATCTTGATAGAAAGGGAACACATACAGTAGAAAGCATTTTTGTTACTCAGTATTTGATAATTGAAAAATCTAACAAAATAAGGAATGAAAAGTGATCATTCAAAACACTATACAAACATTTTGTAATTAATTAAAATTATATTCAATGTACTTAAATGTTAGAAAGAGAGAATGAGAATCTCTTTTGGATTTTTTGATTTATGATTTATTGAATTTATTTCAATAACTTGAAAAAAAAAAAAGATTTTATTCTGATGCAGTCTTACCAGTTCATTTGTGTGTGTGTGTGAGAGAAAGATAGAGAGATTGTATTTTTTCCATTTATTGATTGGTGTCTATTTTGCACTCCTGATATTCTGGAGAGTCACTCCTTGATTGCTGCACACTTTTTTCCTGACCAGTGGCTGATTTGTAGTTTGTACCACCAAAAGATTCACTGAGTTTTCACATTTTTTCGTATTTCCCATTCATTTCCTATGTCTGTCATTTTTGACTGCGAAGAAGGTAAGTGTGACTACTTTTTTTTTTTTGACTCTTTAAAGGGTCATGAAACCCCCCTATTTCAGCGCAAGTATAGCTCACACTGTTTTTGAAAAATGCAACTGAAATGGGCGTGGATGGCTGTGAGAAGGGGAGGGGAGTGTGGATGTGGTATTGCACGGCAGGGATAACTGTTATTGCATATCATTACAAATGTGTCGTAAAACGTAAGCAAAAAAAGTTTTTTTTTTTTAAAAGCTGGCAATACACTGACACTATTTCTGTCATTTCAAAAGTAACTGAACGCCCTGTCATCAAATTCTATTGAATAAAACATATTAAATGTACATATTAATTATAATGTCATTATAAACAACTATATACTTTATATACACACTATAAATTAATATATTTGCAAATAATAGATTTCCGGTTAAAAAAAAATTCCGTGCCTAGATCGACGCGCCACCTGAACAACAATAGTAAAGATGGACAGCGACATAGAAATATACAGTGACGGCAGCGCGCAGGGTTCTGTGGAGGTGGAGGACTTCTCGAGAGGCGAAGCTCTCTCGAGAAAAATGTTTGCTGCATATATATAAATTAGATGTGTCCGTTGTGGATGGCCAACCAGCCGCACGGAGCCAGACTCTAGCCCTGGCAGCATCGCGGGGAAAGCTATGCAATGCGCTTGAACTTTTGCACCACGCATACAAACACTTGCGTCCCATGATCGCCTCTCTCATCGACTACGCAATATCACAGTTTGTTTGACAGGTCTATCATTGAAAAGATCCACGTGGTATCATGATTAATTCAGTGAAATGTCTTCTCATTGGATATGAAGGCTCAGCCTCATTAATAATTATGAGAGAACGATGAGTCATCACTGTATGATCCGTACAGAAAAACGTCACATCCTGTGACGTGGACTTGATGAAGATTTCAAACCCGGAAGACGAAAATAGCCGATACAAACTCAAATTTAACCATTTATATCCTATTATTAAATTTTACAGATTATAACATTGTCTTCTATGGTGTTAAACACACCTACCTCTGTTAAAATCTCAGAAAAATTGGTTTAGGGTTTCATGACCCTTTAACATATCCAAATCATGTCCATGATTTTTGTGTGTGTTCATATTGCTAATGTGAAAAATGTCACCAAGTTTCATCTCATTCCGATGAAGATACGATTTTTTCAATTTCAAAATATAAAAAATTTCGGTCAAAAATGACCGAAGATTAATACTCTGAAACATTTATAGCTTATTGTATACTGCTTTCAAAAAAATAGTAGGCAGTATGCAGTGTGTACTTGAAGGTAAACAGTAAGCACGTATGCCATTTCGAACACAGCCACTGTCCGGGTGTTTTTTTTTTTTGTTGTTGTTTTTTTTGAGGCAAAAGACCTTTCGCCGAAAAAAATCCCAGAGTTCCGGTGGAATGGCGAGGGAAGTGGTCGCGCTCTACTGAAGCTGCTCACCGTCCCGGATTTGTTATCATGTAAGACTGATATCTCCATTTTCTAATACCGAAACTGTAGTATACTCACCCGTGAACAAGATGAAAAATGCCAAGAACCCTCCTGCGGTCAAATCCCCCGCTTCTAAACGTTCGGAAAGTGCGGCGGAGCATGACTATGCTATGCAAACGGAGCTTGCTAACTCCTCTGCTAAGCGGGGAATTGAAGACTTGACTCCAACAAATACACCAGAAAAAAAAACAACAGGAAAAAAGCCTAAAGATACACCTGAAGAAAGTGCATGTGACGTTTTGAAGAAAGACATTTTGGCGGCTATTAATCAACTTGGACAACGGCTAAATGACCGCATGGACGATATAAGTTCTCAAATACGACAACATAGTGCCATGCTAGCCTCTGTTGCAAAAGCAACACAGCTTAACTCGGAAGACATAGAAGTGTGCAAAACAAAAATCAAATCCTTGGAGCAACAGGTTGGCTCTCTCCTCAAAGAGAAGGGGGACCTGAAAGAACGGCTGGTGGAACAAGAAAGGTACAAAAGAAGATGGTGTCTTCGGATTAAAGGGAAAAAAGAAGATGTAAATGAAGACATCAGAGCCGATATCGTCAACCTGCTGTGCAAAGTGGCCCCAGACCTGGCTGATAAGATGGAGGACGCGGTGGACATCGTCCAAAGGGTAGGAAGAAAGATAGAGAACAGGCACCGACAGGTAATCGTTCTCTTCTCAAAAAGAAATATCCGAGATGACATCTGGAAAAGAACGAAAGTATCAGCGGCATGCAGGGAGGCGGGGGTCCGGTTTGCAGAGGATCTAACTAAGGATAATCTCCTGGCAAGGCAGGAGATGTGGCCCAAGATTGAACAAGCGAGAAAAGAAGGGAAAACCGCAGGTTTCCGAGGTCCATATGGATACATCAATGACAAGCGCATCGAGGTGACACCTAAAGGAGCGGACTGAGTATATAAAAAAAAGGGACATTATGGGGAAAGACTTTTCTAAAAATGGGACGTTCACAGTCATTGCTTTTACCTCCTTAACTGACATTTTTCTGTTTTTTTTTTTAAGTGTTCAATGTTGCCACATCAAAGTGTTATTTCTTGTTCATCGTTTAATGCAAGGGGTTTAAAAGACTCTGTTAAAAGAAAAGTGATCTTTCTTTTTTGTAAGGGACTAAGGTCAAATATTTTCCTTTTTCAAGAAACTCATTCTGATAAGTCGGATGTCAAATTTTGGTCCCAGCAATGGGGAGACAAGATGATATTTAGTCATGGTTCTAATCGTTCCGCAGGAGTTGCTATTTGTTTTTATAAGTTTTATGGTGAAGTTGTTGCACAAAGGACAGATAGTGAAGGTCACTGGGCAGCTTGTGTTTTGAAAATAGATGAAGTCATTTTCATTTTGATTAATATTTATGGTTACAATAACGAATTTAGAAACAAAACTTTGCTTTACAAAATTAAAAATGTTATAGAGGAGCTAAAAACAACCTATGTTACTGATTTTGTAGTAGCAGGTGGGGATTTTAATATGGTTGTAGATGAATGGATCGATCGGTGGCCCTCAAAATATACTCAGTGTCATCCAAATCCCATTTTTGGTCATTTTATGAATGAAAATTATCTTGTGGATATGTGGAGAACAAATAACCCTAACATAAGACAATTTACATGGTTAAAACCTAATGGTAACAATAAATCAAGAATTGATTACTGGTTAGTTTCCGCTCCCATAATGCATTTCAAAGTATCTACTAATATTTCTGTAAACCCACTTAGCGATCATTGTGTAATAAGCTTGACCATCTCTAACCAGACTATTTCAAGGAGTAGGAAGGATTATTGGAAGTTTAACTCATTCCTCCTAAAGAATGAGGTTTACTGTTGTGAAATTAAAGAATTAATTTTAGAAATTAACAAAGATACCATTTTATCCCGGTCACAAAAATGGGAATTTTTTAAATTTTCCGTAAGAAAACGCTCTATTGCTTTTAGTAAAAGACTAGAATTGGAAAAAAGAGAGAAAGAAAACCATTTGGTGAAAACATTGCTCGATTACTATTCTAAATTGGATTGGTCAGAAGAGGATAAAATAGAAATTTCAAATATACAGACTCAGTTAGACCAGTTTTACCTTAACAAAGCCCAAGGGCCATTTGTTAGATCACGGGCGAAGTGGATAGAGGTTGGGGAAAAAAATTCAACCTTTTTTAATAGGCTTGAAAAACGAAGACAAGAAAAAAAACACAATTTCTTGTCTATTAATCCAAATCAATAGCGAGAGAAATTTATAACTTTTATAGTAACATTTACTCTCCTTTTTACAATGAACAGGAGTCAAAAAAATGTTTTCTAACAATAGAGGATAAGATCCCAAAAATTGATAATGACTTTAAAAATTTATGTGAAGAAGGTTTAAAATTAGGGGAATTAGATGAAGTTATTAAAAAAATAGCATCTGATCGTTCACCTGGTCCAGATGGATTAACCGCTAATTTCTATAAACATTTTTGGGAAGACATAAAAGGATTACTATTTGATGCAATTATAGAGAGTATTGATAAAAAAGAATTGATGACAACGATGAAACAGGGATTAATTAAACTAATACCCAAACCGGAGAAAGACAAACGAATATTAACTAATTTAAGGCCTATCACTCTCCTCAATACAGACTATAAACTCCTTACCATGGCATTGGCATTTAGATTAAAAGTAGGTCTCTCTAAAATCATAAGCAACTCGCAATCAGGATTCATGAAAGGTAGATTAATTCATAATAATATCAGATTGGTTTTAGATCTAATAGATTATAATTATTTGGTGGAAGATGATGTTTATATTTTATTTCTTGACCTTCAAAAAGCTTTCGATTCGGTTGAACATTCTTTTATTTATCACGCATTAGAATACTTTGGATTTGGAAAATATTTTTTGGATTTAATTAAAATGTTACATACAGATATTAGTAGCTGTGTTTCCCTCCCTGAGGGTACAACCACAAGATTCAACATTGGTAGAGGGATAAGACAAGGGTGCAGTTTATCTCCACTGTTATTTATTATAGTTGCTGAGTTATTGTCCATTTGGTTAAAAAACTCTGAAATTGAAGGCATTAATATAGACGGAAAACAAATACTTATCAGTCAATTAGCGGATGACACGACACTATTTTTAAAAAATAAGGATCAAATACCTATCGTTCTTCAGAGGATGAGATTATTCTCCCAGGCTTCAGGCCTAACACTTAATCTTAATAAATGTGAACTTTTAAGTAATCATGACAGTTCAGAAACTATGTTGTATAACATCCCAGTGAAAAAGGAGGTTCTTTATTTGGGTATATGGGTTTCCAAAGACTCTAGAACAAGTAACAACAAGAACATCCAGAAGCCTATTGAAAAATCAAGAAAAATATTAAATAATTGGTTGCAGAGAGACCTAACATTATTTGGAAGATCATTATTGACTAAAACTGAACTTATCTCTAGACTAATATACCCAGCGTACTCATTACCGCTTTCCATTAAAAACCTAAAAGAAATAAACACTCTCATCTTTAACTTTATTTGGAAAAATAAACACCATTATATTAGAAAAGCAGATATGATTAAAAAATATGAGGAGGGAGGAATAAATGCAATTGATTTTAAAACCATGGATGGTGTACTTAAACTAAAATGGCTCCAGTCATTTTTGAATTGTAGTGAAGACATGTGGTTCTCTTTACCTAAGTTTGTGTTTAAAAAATTAGGCGGTATAGATTTTCTATTGACATGTGATTTTGAGGTTTCAAAGTTACCTGTGAAATTATCTGCCTTCCACCAACAAGTGCTGCTCTACTGGAAAATGGTTTACAAACATAACTTTAGTCCACATAATGTCCCGATTTGGAATAACAGGGTGATTTTAAGAAGGAAGAAATCAATATTCTTGGAAGGATGGTTGGAAAAACAAATTTGGTCCATTGTTCATATGATGAATGAAGAAGGAAATCTATTAAAATGTGAGGAATTTAGTAATAAATATAAAATAATTTGTACGCTGGAGGACTACAGAAATGTAGTTGATTATATTCCAATGGTTATGATTAATATAATAAGGAATAATTTGGATCAGTCCCTAAACCCGAAATTACATAAAACACAGATCAATGGTATAAATTTTGGTGACAAAAAATGCAATAACCGGTTGCTGAGAAAATTTCTAACTGATGAGATCTATCCTGGGTCCTCTAAAAGAACATATTATTTAAAAAACTTAAACAAACAAGAAATTAGATCAATTAGAACTAAGTTTATGAAATTTCCTATTCCTCCTAAATTTAAAGAAATCCATTTTAAAATGGTAAACGAAATTTATCCGTCACAAGAATTTATTCAAAAAATATTCAAATTTGAAACGGAGAATTGTTATTTTTGTAAATCATTGTCGGAATCAACAGAACATCTTTTTTTTGAGTGTGACATTGTACATAATTTGTGGAAGAAAATACATAACTGGCTGATTTCTAAGTCTATTCAAATAGATTTTTTTTCCTGGAATGGGATCAAATATGGTCTTTTAATGAAGAATAAAAAAGTTGAATATTTGATAAATAATATAATACTATTTGTTAAATTCTATATCCACAAATGTCGTTTCACAAAATCTCTTCCAAATGTGAATGCATTAAAAAATGACTTTTCTTTATTTTGTAAATCCTTAAAGAAAATTGATACAGTCCCTGCTATTAACTTCTTCTCCCTTATATCAGAATATCAGTTGATATAAACCCCTATGTTAGGGAATTTGAATTGTTCTTAAGTTTTTTTTATTTTTAGTTATTTTTCCTTGATTGAGTTGTTATTGTTTTATGTACTTATTAATTTACATACATTATAGCGGATTAGGTCATACTATTTTGTTTAAATAACTGATGCTTACTACATTTTAGTTAGGGAGGATTTTTCCTTGTCAGATTTTTTGTGTAAGAAGGTGTAATGTGAGATAGTCGTTTGTTATGTGTTATGTCTTTTTGCTTTGTATGGTTTGAAGTTTAAATAAATGTATAAAAAAATAAATAAATAAAAAATAAAAAACCTTTCGCCGAAAATGGCGTAACACCGGAAACTAGTGCTTCAGCCAATCAGCGAGCATGATACGAGCATGCGGCTTATGACACTGAAACATGGAGTCTGCTTTTGAGAGCGAGCAATCTGGCCGGATGTATTTGTAAAACATAGCGTTTGTTTATATGTTGTTTTGTTATAAATGAGGGAGTTGTAAAATTAGTCTGCGTGCTTGTCCTCTGGAGTAATTTGCATCTACTTCTAGTCATTTATTTTAAGTAGCTAGTACAAAGGAACATTTAGTGTAACGTTAGTTTGCGCAAGGTGTAGCAGCACAGTTTATGTCTGTTTAATGTTTGGGTTTTATGAATTGTGCCTGATTAGACTAGAATTACAGTTAAGGAAGTGCGCTGCATTAAACCTGGAGGAAATTTCCGGAAGACGAGCAGCGTGAAATTTGCTTTAACTTTTTTCTTTCTTAACCTCATCTGCCGAGATTATTTGCACAATTATATTGTGCGATTAATAATTAAAACCGTCTGAATTGGGCGAAAAGATCGATGCTTGTCGGTCAGGATCACCAAGAAGACTGACATAATTTGAATTGCAGGTGTCTAGAAGGATCAGTTTCGCTTGAGTCATTTTTCGCTTGAGTCATTTTGGTGAAAATGCTGCTGTCTCTGGTCGTGCACACTTACTCGTTGCGGTACTGGCTTCCAGCGGCAGTGATGCTGGGCACCGCTCCTGCTTATTTGCTGTCCTGGAGCGTCTGGCGGCTGCTGTCTAATGTGCTGCCGTCCAGACTCTATCACACTGTGGATGACCGTGTATATTCAGTGTATCAGAGTATGGTCCTCTTCTTCTTTGAGAACTATACGGGAGTGGAGGTCAGTATGACTTTTTCTTTTTTTAACTTTAGTGCGTTTACCTTTTTGCAGCTTTTCCTTCACTAACTACATGTTACTTTTGAATGTTTTATCGAACTAAAAACAATACGGCACCCCTTGTTACGTGTCTAGGATATATTGGCATATACAAGTCATTAATAAGTCATTAAATTGTGCTTAAAAAATAGTGCTTCATGCGCTCAATTATCAAATTATTGTTCTAATGCCATTTGTTTTGAAAACCAGCATCTCTTCTATTTTGAGGTTTATCTTAAACTAAACATTTCCCACACACTGCCTAACAAAAATGGTATGAATGGTCAATATCACTGAAGATCATTATATAAACCACAAAATACATTGGCCAAGCAAAAACATATGAGTAATAGTAGGATAAAAATTGAAAAATACATATATGTTCTGTATGGTAAGCATGATTTCTTTCTCCCACTCTCTCTCTCTCTCTGCAAGCACCACATGCTACAGACACACACTCACATACATGCAAATGCATACACAAGCAGATATACTTGTCAGTGCTGTTCTGCAACTTTAAGGCTAAAATAATTTTTAAATGCTTTTTTGTCAGTCTGCTTCACATTGTAGGAATATTAAACCTTCGGGCGTACATTATTTTTCAATAATTTAACATGCCCATTAGCAATTTTATATATATATATATATATATATGTATGTGTGTGTGTGTGTGTGTGTGTGTTTATGTATGTATGTATGTATTCATTCTCACATATGTGTGTGCACAGCTGTGTAAGGTTTTAAAGATGTGTGTCCACTACTTTTTTGGGGCAAAGCAATAGAGGGCTGTGTTTGTTTTGGCTATGTGGTGTTTTTTGTTTGGGTGTTGATTTTATTTATAAGCAGTGTTTGCCAGATATCGCTTACTGCACCTTTAAGGGCATAAAATACATATTCATAAAGCTTACTGAACAAACAGCTTTGTTCCATTTACTATACAACTGGAAACTAGGCCCTTTTTCAGGCAGTACTATCTTCTAAGTCCTGTTCATTCTAACTATATTATTATTGTTGTCTAATGTATTGAAATGTTCATATAAAAATCTGTCCAGATTGTAATTTATGGGGACATACCAAAGAAGAAGGAGAATGTGGTTTACATGTCAAACCATCAATCAACAAGTAAGTCTCAATGCTTTATAAATGTACAGTACAGTATTTATGCTCCAAAATGTGTGCTACTACCTATGTCCCTGGACCACAGAACCAGTTTTAAGTGACAATTTTTTTAAGACATTGAGACATCAAGTGAAAGCTGAATAAATAAGCTTTATACTGATGTATGGTTTATTACGATTGGACAATATTTGGCCAAGATACAAGTATTTGAAAATCTGGAATATGAGAGTGAAAAAAAAAAAAAAAAACGCAGAAAATCGCTTTTACATTTTTTCAAATGAATTTTTAGCAATGTATATTACTAAGCAAAAATTAAGTTTTGATATATTAACAGTAGGAAATTTACAAAATATTTTCATGGAACATGATCTTTACTCTATCCTAATGATTTTGGCATAAAAGAGAAATCAATCATTTTGACCCATACAGGTTTTTTTTTTTTTTTTGGCTAAATTTTTTTTTTAATCTCTAAAAATATACACCAGCGACTTAAGACTTGTTTTGTGGTCTAGGGTCACAAATGTGTAATTTTTTTATTTTTTTTATATATCATGTAGGTAAATAAATACTATGGTACCACACTGTATATCATGGTATGTGTACCATCATGGTACCATCACTGTACCATTTGTAAGGGTTGTTTTCTTTGTTGTAGCTGATTGGATTATTGCTGACATGTTAGCCATCCGACAAAATGCACTTGGACACGTAAGATATGTCCTGAAAGATGGTCTGAAGTGGCTTCCTTTGTATGGATGGTATTTCTCACAGGTAGTGTACATATCTAATTTAAAACTTTAGATCTCATTAATGTTTATTGAATGATTTTATAAACCATTTACACAAGTGTATTCTGCTTGTGTTACATTTAATAGGACCAGTTGTATGTTTATGACTATGATTGATGTCATTCACAGCATGGAGGTGTGTATGTGAAGAGAAGTGCCAACTTTGATGAGAAAGCCATGAAAAAGAAATTATCATTTCAGACCAAACTGGGCACACCTGTGAGTATATATCTATAGCACTAAGTGATTTAAAATCTAGAAAGCAGTGCTTGACACATGTACACATGGACAACCTGAATGGGTAATACCGCAGCGGCAAGTCAGTCACGAAATCATTCGTGAAACAACCGCCAGGTGGCGCAAATGGGACGGATTGCCAACTGAATGTAATTGTAAAATTGTGGTTTGTAAAGGAGATGAAAGGAAGAAGTAAAACAACAATAACATTATAATATAACATTGTCACATCCTTAAAAACCATCAGTTTCAGCTGTTTGATCGCTCTGGTGCCTCATGCGCACATATTCATTAGAAACAGCGCAGCCATTCAGCGTGTCATTCAGCGCGAGCAGCGGTCCACTTTGGCATATTTTTGCTAATTATAATTTTTTTTCCCGTCGATACTAAAACACGCGTGAACTACAAAGCCTATTTTATCTAATGAATAAGAGTTAAGCTTCAAAAATGCAACTTATACATGACTTATATATATTTTTTCCTCTCACAAACTTAATTTTTTTGCATGTTTTTAAAGAAAAAAAAACATTCAGCAAATGTTAAAATGTGTAATGTTTGGTTAAAATTTCTTACTGTGGGTTAACAAATTTACATTGTATATACTTAGGAACAGAGTCTGGGCCTAATCTAAGGTTACGTTGGTAACTATTTACCAGTTTCGTGTATGGGTTTTTATCCATTATTTTATTATTATTATTATTATTATTATTATTTATAATAATTATAATTTTTATTAGGCGGATTATTATAATTCGGCTATCAAACTGCCCAGCTATTCCACTTCAGCACCGCATTTCACACATGCACGCACGCCCAAAAGTCATAATGCTTTGACTCTGATAACTCGTTAAATCCATGAAATGAAAGAGATAGAAAACAAGGAGTTGGTGTCCCACACATTTAATGGCTGATACATGGCAACGCGCTCTTCTCATCCATGAGAGATTAACTCTTTAACTTGGTGTGACAAATAAAGTAAAGACAAAATAATAACAAGGCGGCAGAGCGAACTTATCATCCATAGTGGTTCTCACATAGTCTTGCTACATCATCACCACATAGTGTGCGTTATAAGTTAAGTGATCAGTCTCTTAAAGGGCACACCACACTATAATGTGATGCATGCAAAATACATCGTTTTGGCTGTCACAGAGTTTCCATCTACAAACAAACATACACTCACCTAAAGGATTATTAGGAACACCTGTTCAATTTCTCATTAATGCAATTATCTAATCAACCAATCACATGGCAGTTGCTTCAATGCATTTAGGGGTGTGGTCCTGGTCAAGACAATCTCCTGAACTCCAAACTGAATGTCAGAATGGGAAAGAAATGTGATTTAAGCAATTTTGAGCGTGGCATGGTTGTTGGTGCCAGACGGGCCGGTCTGAGTATTTCACAATCTGCTCAGTTACTGGGATTTTCACGCACAACCATTTCTAGGGTTTACAAAGAATGGTGTGAAAAGGGAAAAACATCCAGTATGCGGCAGTCCTGTGGGCGAAAATGCCTTGTTGATGCTAGAGGTCAGAGGAGAATGGGCCGACTGATTCAAGCTGATAGAAGAGCAACTTTGACTGAAATAACCACTCGTTACAACCGAGGTATGCAGCAAAGCATTTGTGAAGCCACAACACTCACAACCTTGAGGCGGATGGGCTACAATGGCAGAAGACCCACCGGGTACCACTCATCTCAATTACAAATAGGAAAAAGAGGCTACAATTTGCACGAGCTCACCAAAATTGGACTGTTGAAGACTGGAAGAATGTTGCCTGGTCTGATGAGTCTCGATTTCTGTTGAGACATTCAGGTGGTAGAGTCAAAATGAGAATGTGGTGTGGGGGATGTTTTCTTTGCACACTTTAGGCCCCTTAGTGCCAATTGGGTATCGTTTAAATGCCACGGCCTACCTGAGCATTGTTTCTGACCAAGTCCACCCCTTTATGACCACTATGTACCCATCCACTGATGGCTACTTCCAGCAGGATAATGCACCATGTCACAAAGCTCAAATCATTTCAAATTGGTTTCTTGATCATGACAATAAGTTCACTGTACTAAAATGGCCCCCACAGTCACCAGATCTCAACCCAATAGAGCATCTTTGGGATGTGGTAGAACGGGAGCTTCGTGCCCTGGATGTGCATCCCACAAATCTCCATCAACTGCAAGATGCTATCCTATCAATATGGGCCAACATTTCTAAAGAATGCTTTCAGCAACTTGTTGAATCAATGCCACATAGAATTAAGGCAGTTCTGAAGGCAAAAGGGGGGTCAAACACAGTATTAGTATGGTGTTCCTAATAATCCTTTAGGTGAGTATACATCGTCTGCAGATCTAAGGTATTTCATTGCACTTTAACAAGTTATCTGAACGGCCTATAAATGTGCAATATTTTAAACGAGCCCTCACAAACTGAGTTTAATGCCACAGTTATGTTAGAATGCATCTCATTCTTGTTTCTTTGGTGGTGCGTCGGGCTCGTCATGGGGCGCGCGGTCCGGAGCGCTGTATGACTGATGCATCAGTTCAATTCAACTTTACTCCAAATATATGAACTTACCTGTTTTGAATACTTGATATTTAACGTTTTCGTTTATGTCCAATATTATTGTTAAACTGTTGGACTTTAAATGATATCTACTATTGAATTTTACCGTTGACTGATTTTGCAGAATATTTAGACTGATAACTTCCATGCGCAGATGCAGCAAATTTGTCACAGGACACACGATATGACAGTTGCGTCCGACTATATATGAACTAGCTGTTTTTAATACAGTATTTTTATATTTAATGTTAGTTTATCAGTATGTTTGAAAGTATATTTTTTTAATTATTTGTGATTCCATAGGCTCTCTCTCGCACACCAGCATGGTTTAAAACCCTAAATAGCTAGGCTAAGACAAGAACAAATAGTTTCTCTCCTGCTCTATTCATGCACGATAATATCATGTATCGTCGATTTTATGGGCTGACGATATGACGATTTGATAAATGACCATATCACCCAACATTCTGATTACACCCCCCACCCCCCCAGCGTCACTGCTAAAAGGCAAACCATCAAAACTCAAACGGACTGAAGAAGCTATCCAAGCTTTCAGCAAGCTCAAGAATAGTTTTACCACAGCCCCAATTCTCAAGCAACCTGATCCTAACCTTCCCTTCATGTTACAAGTTGATGCATCTGAATGCGGGATAGCAGCCGTTCTGTCCCAGCGTCATGGTAAACACTGCCTTTGCGCATTTTTCTCAAGAAAACTATCAAATGTCAAATAGCCTTCAATTTACAGGTTATAACTGCATCTGTCTCTGTTGTAGACTTGTGAAGATTTATTTTTATTGTGGATCCCATACCGTAACCTAAACTTAATGTGCTCTATTACTATTCATATTCAAGTGTCAAGTGTTTCTGTAAATTTATTAATGTGCATGCATGACAGGGAGTTGAATTTTTACTGATAAGGAAATTAACTTAACAGAGCCAATTCAAATTGAAAGCAAATACTCCCTGATTATGTAATTTGTGAAGGTTGTATTACTCACTAAATGCGCGTCCATGTGGAGAGTCAGCACCCTGAATGTAATCTTGCAGCCGACAAGAAAACATTAGTTAATTATAAATAATTAAAATGTCTCCTTTTTCACAATTTTTCTGCCTGTGCTTTGTGGCAAACTTAATGCATGTGCTTGAGCGTGGAATATATTAAGGCTCTTTATGGATTAGACTGTGGTAATTTAAAACTGTTTTCATTGTGAAAGCGAAACTGCTTTGTTTGGCCTTCCAAAAGAGGACAAGACTAGTAATCAGTTGAGTTGAATTTCAACACTGTTCCAGAATAGTCAAAGTAGGCTTGTTGTTTCTCAGATCACAAATGCAGACATGGTTTTGTGTTTAGGCAGCGCTTAAAAGACAGTATTAGTTATTATAATCCATAATTATGTCTCCACTGGATGCAACACATTCCTCGTTTGTAATGGGTTTTATTGGTTTTGTCTCGTCTGATGTCCGGATCGTGAACAAGTTTTTCTATTTAACCGGATCTTCTTAGTGAACCGGCCGAACCAGTTCACCAAATTGAGCTGAATTGTTTGAAGAGGTTCGAGTCTCCAATACTTAAGTTATTTCGTTTATAAACGTGCCTTACACTCCCTCTGACTAGAAATAAAGCAATATACGGAGTTATTCAGAGATGGCATATGTTAAGGGGCGTAACATTTCCGTCACACGCTTGAGATATTCAGCCAATCTCAATGCACTGGATACACCTCGCTTTTTCAGAATGATGAGCCTTGTAAAATCAACGTGTTTCAGAAGGCGGTTCATAGAGGAGAAACAGTAATGTACATTATATGGAAAATAATGTTTTTTAACCTTAAATCACATAATCACACATTGCATTACACCAAATACACAAATAATGCTATTTTTTGTAGCATCATATGACCCCTTTAACATTGATCTTTCCTCTGAAACACAAAAACAAAAATGTAAAATAAAATCGATATGCCTATTTTATTTTTTTGCTAATAGCCAACCCTTCTCCATTTTGCAGATATGGTTGCTTCTGGTTTGTGCATTGTTAATTACAGATAGTCTACAAAATATGTTGTCTCCCAAACACTCAGGTCTTTTTTGTCAAGCATGTGTATTACCCAAACCTAAAATAGCCTATAAAACACTTTTAAAGATGGATACTTTTCTGATGTCTGAACATGTCTGGACATAACATTCTGTTAGAATTTATATTTGTTTTGGTTTTGACTGAATGTCGTGTCAATAATGCTGGAATTGCCCAATAATCAGAATCAGAAAGAGCTTTATTGCCAAGTATGCTTGCGCATACAAGGAATTTGTTTTAGTGACATAAGCTTCCAGTAAACAGAGACAACAACACAGACAAAAAAAAAAAAAAAAAAAAATTTACAGGAGAATTACAAATTGGCAAATACATAAGTGTATAAACAATTGTGCTATAAATGATAATGGAATAGGATTGAGTGAGATGCAGGAATGTTCTAGGATGGAAGGGTAACAAATAAATATAAGGATATTGCACATTTTTGCATAAGCATAAGTTTTAAGTGGGAAACATTTAACTGTTCATGAGGTAGATTGCCTGGGGGAAGAAACTATTCTTGTGCCTTGCTGTTCTTGTATTTGCGGCTCTGAGGCGCCGGCCAGATGGCAAAAGTTCAAAGATGGGGTGACTTGGATGTGAGGGATCCAGAGTGATTTTCTGAGTCCTTTTCCTCACTCTGGATGTGTACAGTTCTTGGAGGGTGGGCAGGGGAGCACCAATAATCCTTTCAGCAGTCCGAACAGTTCTCTGTAGTCTTCTGATATCTGATTTTGTAGCTGAACCAAACCAGACAGTAATTGAAGTACACAGGACTTACTCAATGACGGCTGAGTAGAACTGTTTCAGCAGCTCCTGTGGCAGGTTAAACTTCCTCAGCTGGCGAAGGAAGTACAACCTTTGTTGGGCTTTTTTCACAATGGAGCCAATGTGATTGTCCCACTTCAGGTCCTGAGAGATGGTGGTTCCCAGGAATCTGAATGACTCCACTGCAGTCACAGTGCTGTTCATGATGGTGAGTGGGGAAAGTGCAGGGGGGTTTCTCCTAAAGTCCACAGTCATCTCCACTGTTTTGAGCGTGTTCAGCTCCAGGTTGTTAAGACTGGACCAGACAGCCAGCTGCTCAACCTCCTGTCTGTAAGCAGACTCGTCACCGTCCTGGATGAGGCCGATGACTGTAGTGTCGTCTGCAAACTTCAGGAGCTTGACAGAGGGGTCTTTAGAGGTGCAGTCGTTGGTGTACAGGGAGAAGAGCAGAGGGGAGAGAACACATCCCTGAGGGGCACCAGTGTTGGTGGAGCAGCTGTTTGACATGAATTTCCCCAGTCTCACTAACTGTTGCTCACTAATCTGTCAGAAAGCTGGTGATCCACTGAGAGATAGAGCTAGGAACAGAGAGCTGGGTCAGTTTGGTCTGGAGGGTTGTTGGGATGATGGTGTTGAAAGCCGAACTAAAGTCCACAAACAGGATCCTCACATAAGTCCCTGTTTTGTCCAGATGTTGCAGGATGAAGTGCAATGCCATGTTGATTGCATCATCCACGGACCTGTTTGCTCGGTACGCAAACTGCAGGGGGTCCAGTAAGGGTCCAGTGATGTCCTTCAGATAAGCCAGAACCAGTTTTTCAAACAACTTCATGACGACAGATGTTAGAGCCACAGGTCTGTAGTCGTTAAGTCCTGTTATCTTGGGTTTCTTTGGAATGGGGATTATGGTGGAGCGTTTGAAGCAGGAAGGCACTTCACACAACTCCAGAGATCTGTTGAAGATCTGTGAAAAGATGGGGGCCAGCTGGTCAGCACAGATTTTCAGACAGGCTGGTGTAACGCCATCTGGACCTGGTGCTTTTCTTCTTTTGTTTTCCTTGAAGACCTGGCGCACATCATCTTCACAGATTTGAAGAGCAGGAGGTATGGAGAGGGGGATTGCAGGAGGTGTTAATGGTTGTGTAGGGAGATGGTCAGAGTGGGTGTTGGGGGTTTCAAATCTACAATAAAACTCATTTAGGCCGTTAGCAAGTCGTTGATTAGCCTCAGTGCAAGGGGATGGTGTCTTGTAGTTTGTGATGGCTCTCAGTCCTCTCCAAACTGAAGTAGAGTCGTTAGAAGTAAACTGGTCTTCCAACTTTTTAGCGTAGGTCTTTTTAGCCGCTCTAATCTCTTTGTTCAGTGTGTTCCTGGCCTGATTGTACAAGACCCTGTCCCCATTTCTGTAGGCATCCTCTTTGGCCTGACGAAGGTGTCTGAGTTTTACTGTAAACCATGGCTTATCATTGTTGAATGTTAAATAAGTCCTGGTAGGAATGCATATATCCTCACAGAAACTAATATAGGATGTTACAGTCTCTGTGAGTTCGTCCAAATCGGTGGTAGCAGCTTCAAAAACGCTCCAGTCTGTGATGTCAAAACAAGATTGTAAATCCTGCTCTGTTTCGCTGGTCCATCTCTTCACAGTCTTTACTACAGGTTTAGCAGATTTAAGTTTCTGCTTGTAGGTCGGTATAAGATGAACCAGACAGTGATCAGAACGTCCCAAAGCTGCTCGTGGAACAGAGTGATATGCATCCTTTATTGTGGTGTAACAGTGATCCAGTATATTACTGTCTCTGGTGGGACAGGTAACATGCTGTCTGTATTTTGGCAGTTCACGGGAGAGATTGGCTTTATTAAAGTCCCCAAGAATGATTAAAACAGAGTCCGGGTGTTGTTGTTCTGTGTCTGTGATCTGATCAGCGAGTTTCTGTAAAGCTGAGCTCACATGCGCTTGAGGTGGAATGTAAACACTAACCAGAATGAACGAGTGAAACTCCCGCGGCGAATAGAACGGCTTGCAGTTGATAAACTGCGTTTCTAGATCAGGACAGCACATCTTCTTTAACACAGTTACATCTGTACACCACCGTTCATTGATGTAAAAGCATGTCCCGCCGCGCGATTTCCCCGTTGATTCTGCTTCGCGGTCCGCTCTGAACAGCTGAAAGCCCGGAAGATGGAGTGCGCTGTCCGGTATGGCGTCATTCAGCCAGGTTTCTGTGAAACACAGAGCAGCAGAGTGAGAGAAATCCTTATTTGTCCGAGAGAGCAGGAGTTCGTCCGCTTTGTTGGGTAGAGAGCGGAGATTTGCGAGATGGATGCTAGGCAACGGCGTTCGAAATCCGCGCTTCCTGAGTCTGACGAGCGCTCCCGCTCGCTTTCCCCGTCTGCGCGTCCTGAAGCACTTGATCAACGTCGCTGCTCCTCCGATAACAATGTTCAGTAAAACGTCTGTATAATAGAAATCCGGAAAAATATCATGTGGTGTGTTCTGCCGAATGTTCAGCAGTTCATCCCTGGTGAAACTGATCGTGTTTGTTAAACAAAAAAAACAGGAAAAACGAACAAAAACAGTACAAACACTGGAGAGCCAAGCACTGAAGCAGCCATGTGTGGCGCCATCTTGGTATCATCGACATTTGTATTTTTGTATAATGACATTTGTATTTTCCAAAACAGTTGTATTGCCAAAGTGACCGCAGCATTACTGTATACAATTAAAACAGTGCAAAACTGAAAATAGTACAAAGCAGCACATTACGAATCAAAGCTTTTATCTCTTTGGCAGACGCGCATATCTTTCGGCCAGTGTTTTTGTCTCTCTCTCTCTTTCTCTCTCTCTCTCTCTCTCTCTCTCTCTCTCTCTCTCTCTCAGAGACACCTGAGAAAAACAAAACCATATTATAATGTAATGAAATTCTCTGTATGCCTTTGCAAAAATTGCAAAAGCCAAACAAGGCATTTGTCCTAAAACAGACACTTTGCCTAAACCTGCAATTTGAAATGCTCATCAGACACTCTCCATATGAAAGAGCAAGAGATTGACACCTTTATTTCAACCCCCACAAGCTAAACAGAACAACCCCCAAACCCCAACCCCCTCCAGCTGGATTGAATTGGATTAACTTTAAACCAATCTTCAGTTGGCCTCTGTCCTTGGCAGTGTGGGCATAATACCAGATGGTGATGGAGGTGGTGAGAATGTACTCAATGATGGAAATGTAGAAGTGAACCATCATTGTCTTTGGTAGGTTAAACTTATTCAGCTTCCTCAGGAAGTGCATCCTCTGCTGTGCTTTTGTAATTAGAGAGCTGATGTTAAACTTCCATTTGAGATCCTGGGTGACAATGGTGCCCAGGAAGTGGACCGAATCCACAGTTACTACAAAGGAGTTACACAGAATAATGGGGGAAGGTTGGGCTGGGTCCACTTAAACATATACTTAAAGGGTTAGTTCACCCAAATAGCAAAATTATGTCATTAATAACTTAGCCTCATGTTGTTCCAAACCCGTAAGACCTCCGTTTATCTTTGGAACACAGTTTAAGATATTTTAGATTTAGACCGAGAGCTCTTAGTCCCTCCATTGAAGCTGTGTGAACGGTAAACTGTCCATGTCCAGGAAGGTAAGAAAACATCATCAAAGTAGTCCCTGTGACATCAGAGGGTCAGTTAGAATTTTTTGAAGCATTGAAAATACATTTTGGTCCAAAAATAGCAAAAACGACGACTTTATTCAGCATTGTCTTCTCTTCCGTGTCTGTTGTGAGAGAGAGTTCAAAACAAAGCAGTCTGGATATCCGGTTCGCTTTTATCTTTTTTCCCCCCAGACCGGTTGCTTTCTGCGTTTCCACCGCGGTGTAAAGTACCGGGAAGATTAGGCAAATAGACTGGTGACGTAGGTACGCTGATTTTGGACGTGCATCCTCGGTAGTTCAGACTTTGTGCATTCGTCTCGGGAGTGTGATGTCCGCGACGACGCGAATCCGGTAAATCTGTAAACAGCTGATTACTTGATAACTTCAGTCAGCTGACCATGGCTGCTGCAATTTTCCTCTCTGTATATTTACAATGAAACGCAATAGGATATCAAATACCAATGCCTCCTTTCGTTTTCATTTAAACATAATAACAGTTGCAGAAATGTACTTATTTCAGGGATATGTGTATATAGCCATTACTATGAAACAAAATATTATATAAATTTGCCTTTTTTATTTTCATTTTAACATATAGATAAACTGAATACAGACCAAAGATAACCTGTTAGATTTACCCAAAATGAATTATATGTTTAACCACTAAAGAGACATCAGAGCCAGCGGCACATATCAGAAGGTCTAGCCGAGGTGAGGCTGCTTCTCTCTTTTTTTTTTTTTATTGCAATATTAACAAAGAAAACAAGACGATACATACAAGAAATATAAACAATCTTTCAAGACAAAAGAGAAATTATGGTTCAGTGTACATTAAAAGAGGAAATATAAAATAAATGTAAATCTATTCAACAATAGTCGGTGAGGCTGCTTCTCGGCGGATACATGATCACTGAGCTCCCGCAGATCGCGTGGAGTTTACTGTCTCTGAGATCGGCGAAACACATTTTTAAATAGGCACTGTCTTTATAAATAAACCACAGATTTTAGTTTTAAACAACGCCATTCTCGCTTGAAATACTTTTTAGAAATTACATTTCATGATTCAATAACAGTAATATTTTGAAAATGATCCGAATAAATGGTGGGTGAACCCAAAAAATGCTGCGTGAACTCCGATCGCTTTGGCTACTGCAATTTTCCTCTCAGTATATTTACAATAAAACGAAATAGGATATCAAATACCACTGCCTCCTTTTGTTTTTCATTTAAACCTAATAACAGCTGCAGAAATGTACTTAGTTCAGGGATATGTTATGTGTATACAGCCATTACACGAAATATTATATAGATTTGCCTTTTTTATTTTCATTTTAACATATAGATAAATTGAATACAGACCAAAGATAACCTGTTAGATTTACCCCGCAGCTGAATTATATTTTATGTTTAACCACTAAAGAGACATCAGAGCCAGCGATACATATCAGAAGGTCTAGCCGAGGTGAGGCTGCTTCTCGGCGGATACATGATCACTGAGCTCCCGCTGATCACGTGGAGTTTACCGTCTCTGAGATCGGCGAAACACATTTTTAAATAGGCGCTGTCTTTATAAATAAACCACAGATTTGAGTTTTAAACAACTACATTCTCGCCTGAAATACTTTTAAAATTACATTTCATAACACAATAACAGTAATATTTTGAAAATGTTGATCCAAATAAATGGTGGTTGAACTCAACCAATGCTGCGTGAACTCAACCAATCAGCATGTTTAGCGCCCAAGTCCCGCCCCCGAAAGTTCCGGAACTTTGAAAAAGTACCACCTCGCCAGTAGGGACTTTCTGAGGGGCTTTTTTTTTTACCCGGAACTTTATTTAGTTCCTGGTTCCTGCGGTGGAAACACACCGAGTACCAGGCCAAAGTCCCTAGTTCCTGGGTAAAGTTCCTGCGGTGGAAACGCGGCATAAATGTCACTGTGGGTACCGAGCACTTCTCACTCTACTCCTCCTCCAGCAACACCAGAACATTTTGGGTTTTTTTTGGATCCGAAATGATTCACTTGGTCTCACCTAAGACCGGGGTATGGGTTTCCAGAAGTCTCTATTTTGTAAATATGGGCCTTGGAAAAGGTTAAATGCATTTATTTTGCTTTGGCTACAGTAGGTAATTCTAGTGGTGACAAAAACTATGCATGTCACTTCTGCAGGGGGTGTCATCATACTCTGTGAGATAAAGTGTCTCTGAGACACTTGCATGTTATTTTTCCTGCTCTTTTTCTAGCAAAAATTCACTCATAACTAAATGAAAACCTAAAGAGAAGAGCCTTATCACAAGTCTCTATCCATTAAAATAAACCCACCAATAAAATACAGACCCTTAGTTTCTTTTTAAGAGGGCAAACTTACAAAATCAGCAGGGGATCAAATAAATATTTCCCACACTGTGTGTGTGTGGTTCTTTATCTGAAAGATATGCTCTTCCAGTGTTGCCAAATCCATGGTTTTCCAGTGGAATTAGGCTACTTTAACGTTGTTGGAGCGGGTTGTTTTTCATGTCTGTGGGTTGAAAAATTACCCCAATAACGAGATATTTAGCCCCTGGAATGAAAATTTTACCCCTCCAAAATTAATTTATTTTATCCCTGGAACTTGATTTTTTATGGGGAATCCTCCTCTGAACGTATTTGGCCATTTTTTTCTCTTGTTTATTTTAGTTTTATTTATTTATTTTTTTGCAGTAATAAAATTTATAGGAGCATTAAATAGTTATAAAAATAAACTTCATTATAATGCTCATTATATTAGCGTTATCTACGCTTATGCTTATGATTAACTACATGTACACTAACGGCGATGTTTATTCCAATCAGACATTCAAATAAAAAAATGGAATAATATTCATAACAGAAGCTTAATATTTAAAATGTAACTGTAACTTACCTGCTTGAACTTGTTTTGTAAGTTTGATGCGTTTCCTCCACTTGAGGTTGCCACTGCTTTTATGGTGAGATTATGGAGGAAAATCAGTAGCTAAACTCGAGAGGTTGTTGATCTAAATGTGAGAACTTGTCATAATAACATTCGTATTTGTAAGTTGAAATTTTTACTAACAGCTCTGATGTGAAAGGCTGAATCTTTCAATTTGCACACATCAACAATGATCAAAACACCTGTGTTTTGAATTTTGAAGTTGCAGATTAATTATTACAAATGTGTAGAATGACATTCACAAAGAAAATTACATTTACACAAATGTTTATGAAATATTTACTTTTGCAATTTACTTCGGTTTCGCTGCACAACATCAAGTCGGCACTTACAACCTCTCAGATCTGGCAGTACAAGTTCAAATCCTAGCGCTTTGCATTTTGCTACACCTTTTGCAATATTCTTGTTGCAAAACTCACTTGTAAACTCATATATACAGATGTGAGAGAGAAGAGCCGAGGGGAAAGTTTTGGTGTGAATGAAGACATTTTATTGGTCGATGCCTAGCCAGTGAACAACACCAGTCATGGCGACTTGCCAAGAAAGAAATTAGTTTTTATGCATATGTAGCAGTTATTTGTAAAATACTGCACAACTTTTTTCACTGAATATCCTTTTTTTTTAAGACACTGCATTCATCTTGCCATTCAGGTATTTTCTGGTAGACAAAAAGTAAAAGTAAAGAGCTTTTTAGTAAAGAGCTTTGTAGCTTAAGATCAAACATTTCATTGACTCGTGATGTGAGCATTTTAGACAGAAGCAATCATGAATATATATTGGATTTTAATAATTGAACTAATAATACATCAAACTACAAGTCATACAGAGTAAATATACGTACGACAATACAGACAGTAAACAAATACAAGACATAACGGAATCCAAATGAGGGAGAGAGAGAGAGAGAGAGAATGACTGAGAGAGGATGAGAGAGAATCGGCGCAATCACAGAATAATTGCACAGTAAGGCAAACTCACAGACAGTATCCTTTGAAAGACAACAAGGAATCAAATCGGCAACCTTTAAGCAGCATTTAAATCTTCATAGAAAATCAATACTTGCATGGGGTCTCTTTGTTCGGAGAACGAGCGTGTGTGTGTGGTTCTTTGTAGCTAGGCGTGTTCTTTCGTGTCTTCCGGGGCTGCTGTGGACTCACGCGATATTTGAAAGGTCCAACAAACGCAATGATTCAGAGTTCGTCTCCCTCATGGGGAGAGGCGAATAGGAGAATAAACTTAGTAAGGAAAAGAAACGAAAACAACGGAGATGAAAGCTCCCGAAGGAGCCATGAGAACAGGCTGTTCTCTCAGCCGCCGTACTGAGATCAGCTACCCGACGGAAGTGCAGAGATGAGGAGAAGGTAGACAAGAGCAAGAGAAGAGGACCAAGAGCCCAGGAACTTCCTGGTTTCAGTTCTTATGGCTTGACTGGTTCACGCCTCTGTTTGTGCGAACAACCAATGAACGTCTGCGATCTGAAGCGGGAAAAACGTTCCTTTGTCTCTGGGGAAACATCCACACTCGTGAGTTATGGCTTATCAGAATTCAGCCGTTATATTCTAGCAAATTGGTAATTCCAGATTAATACATTTTTCATTAATTTCCTTTATATAAGTGAGTCCGCCAAAGCATGACGATTACACAGATACGAAAAATAACATGTAAAGGTATAGGAAACATAAAGTTTCATTCATATGCAGAATTACACACATTTAAAGTTTGATTAACACACGATAACATTGCAGATACTCCAATTTGATTATCGAAAGACATCTAATGCACAGAAAGGCAATACTCAATACATTTAGAATACATTGAGAAAAGGTACTTTTTCTTTCTTACAAGAATTCCAGTGAGCTGGTTTTCCTGTTCTGTTCCCCGTAGGTCATAAAGTTTTATGATCTGGTCGGGGGTAGGGTTACAGAATCATGACTCTATTTGAGAAAATCCAAAAACCATTTCCAATTTACAAGTCAGCAAATTATAATCTTCGCATAACCGGTTAGCCCTGTTAACCCAGCACAAACCTATCAAAATACATCTTGTTAAGGACTTACATAAAGAGCGTACAGAAAGGTTTGTGTGTATGTGCTTATGTGTGTGTGTGTTGTGGAATGCGTTTCATTTCTCCTTTGAGGCTGCTCACGTGACTGTGGAATTTGCCGTCGTGCCATAAGGGAGTCATAAAGTAATTTAGATCCAGCCATGCTGGCGCCAGGCCAGGCATTTAGTATAGAGAGAGTTGGGTTTATATGCCTGAATTAAAATCTACAAGCTTTGGGTTTCATTGTTTTAGATTCACCCTAGTATTCTGGGGAATGAAACCGCGTTATGTTCTCATACTCATTGGCTGACAAATGTGACCAAACACCTAAGTGTAACTTTTAACCAATAAAATAACTGTACTACATTTTAGCTCAGTTCTGTTTCGTTAATTTGAAGAGATTATGATACTAAATAATATGGGCAATAATTATGATCCATGACTGACCATTTAAAATATAAAATTTGCTAATATTTACTGAATAAAGATATTCAGTAAAAATAGTTTGCAGTTTTTTACAAACAACTGATACATTAAAAAACATCTTTCTTTCTTGGCAAGTTGAGATGGCTGGTGTTGTTCATTGGTCAGGCATCGACCAATAAATTGTCTTAATTCTTCATCAAAGCCCCACCCCTGGTTCTGCTCTCTCACATGTCAAGTCAAGGCAAGTCACCTTTATTTATATAGCGCTTTAAACAAAATATATTGCGTCAAAGCAACTGAACAACATTCATTAGGAAAACAGTGTGTCAATAATGCAAAATGACAGTTAAAGGCAGTTCATCATTGAATTCAGTGATGTCATCTTTGTTCAGTTTAAATAGTGTCTGTGCATTTATTTGCAATCAAGTCAATGATATTGCTGTAGATGAAGTGACCTCAACTAAGCAAGCCAGAGGCGACAGCGGCAAGGAACCGAAACTCCATCGGTGACAGAATGGAGAAATAAAAAACCTTGGGAGATACCAGGCTCAATTGGGGGGCCAGTTCTCCTCTGACCAGGAGAAACCAGCAGTTCAATCCCAGGCTGCAGCAAAGTCAGATTGTGCAGAAGAATCATCTGTTTCCTGTGGTCTTGTCCCGGTGGTCGTCTGAGACAAGGTCTTTACAGGAGATCTGTATCTGGGGCTCTAGTTGTCCTGGTCTCCGCTGTCTTTCAGGGCTGTAGAGGTCCTTTCTAGGTGCTGATCCACCATGTCATTTTACACATTTGTAGCTATTAATGTGCGACTTCTAATTCAAAACAAGTGTGTTTTGATTCTTGTCTTTGTGTGCAAATTGAAAGATTCAGTTTTTCACATCAGAGCTGTGAGTGTAAATTTCAACTTAAAAATACAAATATTAATATGACAGTTTCTCACATTCAGATCAACAACCTCACGAGTTTAGCTACTGATTTACCTCCATACAACCTCTTCATAAAAGCAGTGCCAACCTCAAGAGGAGGAAACACATCAAACTAACAAAACATGTTCAAGCAGGTAAGTTTCAATTACATTTTAAATATTAAGAGCTTCTGTTATGAATATTATACCATATTTTAATTTGAATGTCTGATTGGAATAAACCTCAGCGTTAGTGTATATGTAGTTAATCGTAAGCATAAGCGTGGCTAGCGCTAATATAATGAGCATTATAATGAAGTTTATTTTTATAACTTTTTAATGCACCTTTAAATTTGAATACTGCAACAACAAAACAAAAAAAGAGAACCGTGGTATTTACCATTTTTATACACCAGAGGACCTTAATTGATCTGTGTATCCGAAATATGCATGTTAGAGAATGTACAAATGTATGGTTTACAGTGTTGGTCATGTCAGTCTGACAACAATAATACACATAGTGTTCAAATCGGGATCTGCAATATCTTATATGTTTTAAAAGAAGTCTCTTCTGCTTATCAAGGCTGCCTTTATTTGTACCGTAAAAAATACATGCCTGATTCAAGTCTTAAAAATGGACAAAAAAAATAAATACAACTTTATTAATTTTAAGTTAAATTGTGCTTTGTTTGTATATTGTCTGCTAGAATGTACAAAAAATGTTCAGTGTTAAGTAAATATTTGTAAAATGTTGTTTTGGATTTTTATTAATTTTTTTTATAAAGCAGCACAAAACCGTAAAAAGTGCAGTTTGACAATATATGTTTACTAGGATATTGTCTATTTATTCTACAAATAAAAGTAAGTTTTAAGTTATATTTTTGTAAGTTTATACATTTATTTTTCTACACTGGACTACCTCGATTTTGATGTTTCCTAATGAGGATTACACTGTTATACAAACCCGATTCCCAGAAAGTTGGGACAATGTACAAATTGTGAGTAAAAAGGGAATGGAATAATTTTACAAATCTCATAAACTTATATTTTAATCACAATATAATATAGATATATCAAATGTTGAAAGTGAGACATTTTGAAAGATCATGCCAGGTATCAATAAGAAATAAGAAAAGTTGAAATATTGTAAAGTTAAATGTACATATAAGGAACAGCTGGGGGACCAATTTGCAACTTATTAGGTCAATTGGCAACATTATTGGGTATTAAAAGATCCTCTCAGAGTGGCAGTGTCTCTCAGAAGTCAAGATGGAAAGAGGATCACCAATTCCCACAATGTTGCGGTGAAAAATAGTGGAGAAATATCAGAAAGGAGTTTCTCAAAGAAAAATTGCAGAGTTGGAAGTTATCATCATCTACAGTGCATAATATCATCCAAAGATTCAGAGAATCTGGAACAATCTCTGTGCGTAAGGGTCAAGGCCGTAAAACCATACTGGATGTCCAAGATCTTCAGGCCCTTAGACGGCACTGCATCACATACAGGAATGCTACTGTAATGGAAGTCACAACATGGGCTCAGGAACACTTCCAGAAAACATTGACGGTGAACACAATCCACCATGCCATCCGCCGTTGCCGGCTAAAACTCTATAGGTCAAAAAAGAACCCATATCTAAACATTATCCAGAAACGCAGGCATTTTCTCTGGGCCAAGGCTCATTTAAAATGAACTGTGGCAAAGTGGAAAACTGTTCTGTGGTCAGACGAATCAAAAAATTTAAATTCTTTTCGTAAAACTGGGATGCCATGTCATCCAGACTAAAGAGGACAAGGACAACCCAAGTTGTTATCAGCGCTCAGTTCAGAAACCTGCTTTTCTGATGGTATGGGGTTGCATGAGTGTGTGTGGCATGGGCAGCTTACACATCTGGAAAGGCACCATCAACTCTGAAAGGTAGAAAAACATGCTCCCATCCAAGACATTGCCTTTTCCAACATGACAATGCCAAACCACATACTGCATCAATTACAACATCATGGCTGTGTAGAAGGAGGATCCGGGTACTGACTTGATTTAATATTTTTTATTATTATTATTATTATTCTTTTCTTTTCTTTTTATGTAGACCTTTTTTTTTTAATTTCCCAATTGAGGTACAGGATGTGGAAATTTCAGAAAAATGCTTGTTATATATATTGGTTCCATTTGTGAGTTATTAAAATTTTTTAAATGACATAATATTGTTAAATCAATATTTATACTCTTAGAATATAATCGTATCTAAATCGTATCGTATAATTTTTTGAGGTATAGCAAATATTGTATATCAGGGTTTGAGAATTGATATATATCGTATCGTGACAAACCATCGTAGTACAAATGCAGATGGCTATCAAATATAGATGGCTATATTTGAAAAATGTACTATGATAGTGTGTAGAACCATGCAATATTTTTCATTTTGTTGCGTTCACCTCATTCTTTTTCCACATTCCATTGCACTGCATTGTTTTTCTGTATAAACATGCACTTGATGGACATGTTTGACCGTTAAGCTTGTTTTGCCATGGCGGATCGCTATTTACATGGCAGAATTTGTAGGCGGAAAAGCTGAACGCTTCTCAAGCGAAGAAACCGATCTGCTCGTGCGCAAAGTTAAAGCATGCGATTAGATCATCTATGGGACAAGCAGGCATCCACCAAAGCTTTTCACAATGAGTGAGTCACTTAGCCAATTTCTTTTATCATTATAAGAAGAAGTTGGCTGAATTGCAAATAGGTAGTCTAATTCTGATACACGCAATGACTATCCATCATTAGGGCCCAAGCACAGATGGTGTGAGGACCCTATTGAAATTGCTCTGTTTATTATTACGGCTCAAGCTCAGAGGGCGAGAGACCTATTGTTTTTTTTTAGGATTATTTTTTATTATTTTTTTTTCCCAACATCTCAGGGCCTTTTGGGGACCTTAGTATTCTCGAAAACTCTTGAAAATTGGCACACACCTGCCACCTGCACACACCTGAATCTGGCCGGGCAGAGACTGATACACGGGTGTGTCACAGGGGCTCTACAGCGCCCCCGTCTGCCATATATACAACATACATGGCTGTGTAGAAGGAGGATCCGGGTACTGACTTGATTTAATATTTTTTATTATTATTATTATTATTCTTTTCTTTTCTTTTTATGTAGACCTTTTTTTTTTTGAATTTCCCAATTGAGGTACAGGATGTGGACTCTTAACATGCTCAAAAACTCTTGAAAATTTGCACACTCCTTAGAATCTGTGGCCATTAGGATGCTGCAGAGGCTGGGACCCGGGTGTGGCACAGGGGCTCTACGATGCCCCCTGGAACACAGTCAGAAATGTTGATGTATAGCTCACACATACTTGCATGTATTCATATATAACTCCGTACACTTATAGATCTCATTGTGCCAAACAACTTTCGTATTGCATGTTATAGGCTCCGCCCAACAGGAAGTCAGCTATTTAGAGCTATGTAAAAAGTGCATGCTGAGGACTTCTGGGAAGATGACGACGTGAGAAGTTGTAAAGTGTCTGCTCCACACATTTCTTATTATTTAGCGGCTTATTTTGCACTTATTAAGTGACATAGTGTGAAAATACCACTCGCAACCCTTAGTAGAATAACATGCCTAGAAACAATACAAAAAATACGACTGATAATACTGAGGACGCGGGTGATATGCAGAGTGGACGGGGCCGCCTCGTGCCAGGGGGGTGTCAGAGAGCTCCTAGGTGGCATTCGTTCTGAGGTAGTGGCGCTCAGAGTGGAGATTCTAGCAGAGCTTAAATCATCTATCTCTGCAGTGAAAACTTCATTTTTAGAGCAAGAAACAAAGCTGAAGGATGTGGATCATCGTGGGTGGATGTGTTACTGCCCTGGAATCTACGTGTTCAACACTGTTGAAAGATAATGAAAGACTGAGGGCCAAAATCGACAACTTGGAAAATCAATACAGAAGAAATAATGTGTGTGTGATTGGTTATCCCCAAGGGCTCCGAAGGTCCTCATCCCTCTGCATTTATTGAAAAAATGTTACACGAAGTATTCGGGGAGCAGAGTTTTGCCAAGAAGCCGGAGGTGGTGAGAGCTCATCGCTCCCTAGCCCCGCCGCCGAAAGCTAATCAGCCTCCCACACCGTTCATCGTGCGATTGAACTGATTCTTCGTTTGGCACGAGAAAGGGGACAGGTGTTATACAAAGGATCGCCTATATACTTTTACCTCGATGTCAGCGCTGAAGTTGCAAAGTGGAGATCGGCCTTTAACAAGGTCAAAGCTCAACTCAGAGGAGCGGGAATTGAATTCGGCCTGCTTTTCCCTGCACGGCTACGGATCAATCATGACGGAATGAGACATTTATTTGACTGTCCACAATGGGCTTTGGAATTTGTGAGGGGAATTGTACCCCCTTCAGCAAGTGAGTAGGAATGATCATCGCAACAGAGACTGTGTCTCCGATTTTGCTTTATTCAGCGTCACGCTATGCTTGGATAACTTTATGGTTTGATTAAGTTACGTTACACGATGGAAAATGGAGAGACTAATTATAGTTTGGACTGATCCACACTCATAATTTCAAATTCAAAATGTCATTTGTTCTTGTTTTCAACGACAATTTATTAATTAATAAATAAATGCAGATAATTGCACTGCCTTTTCTTTTCACAATGTTGTTCGGGTTCAATTTGCACACGTGGTTTGCTATAACAGATTCAGTACTATTGTCTTTATCACTTAGAATTACTTCTTGATAATATGTCCAAGTTCAATAAAAGTGATGCAAATTTTATAACATGGAACATAAAAGGCATGACCAATGACATTAAAAGAAATAAGATTTTTTTCTTACTTACGACAACTGAGCGCAGACATAATTTTTCAACAGGAAACCCATATTCTTAACTCAGATGTAATTAAATTAAGACGGAGTTGGGGAGGTCAGGTATTTCACTCAAGTTTCAATGCAAAAGGCAGAGGTATGGCTATCCTAATTAGAAAGGGCATTTCTTTCACCAGTGAAAAGGTTATCAGTGACTCCTCTGGTCACTTTGTTATCGTTACAGGCCGCCTGCTGTACAAACAAGTAATTCTTGTTAACATTTATGCTCCAAACTTTGATGACAGTAATTTTTTCACCAAGGTCTTCACATCTATTCCACCAGCTGACAATTATGCATTAATAATAGGTGGGGTCTTAAACTGTTTTTTGTAACACATTATTGGATAGATCCTCCTCCAAAGTTGTACAGCCTTCTAAGGCAGCTACAAACATTAAGAATCTCTGTGATCAATTTGGACTAGTAGACCCCTGGAGACTTCTTTTCCCTTCTTCCAGGACATTTTCCTTTTTCTCGCCTTTTCATCGCTCATATAGCTGCATTGATTTTTTTTCTTGGTTGATAAGACTCTCATGCCCAGGTAAATAATATATCCAAGATATACATACACCGGCTGAAATGTTTTTAAATCACTTGTACCCTACCTGATCAAAAAAATCCAGTCTCTGCCTGTCACTTTGAGTCTTGATAAATTTTTAAATCCCTGCAGTCAAGATGTTCCTCTGTCAGTCACGGATTATGGAAAGTGAAACATAAATCTATTGAGGGTGGTTGGATTTATTCATGCACTTTAAATATTAATTTGAAGCTTCTTTCTTTTCAGATTCTTATTCACGGCTTTATCATAATAGGCTGCATATTAACCTATTGGGAGAAAATTGCAAGCTCTATGTGAAATCAGACATTTTGAGTGTTGACATATAGTCAAAATGGCAGAATCATAACAGCCTGCGAATATTCAACTGTTAGATTGGTAGTCGATTCAGGCTCCTCAAATCGAAGCATCGAATCGTTGACTATTTGGGGTCACCCCTAATATATATATATATATGTATTAGTGGTGGGCATAGATTAATTTTTTTAATCTAGATTAATCTCACTGTAATCTTGAAATACTCCATCTGTAGTGCGTATGCGTTTCGTTTTTTTTTACGCACCCATGTTAACGGATTCCAGCGTTCACACGGTTGCGGTCCATCAGTGCGTTCCAGGAGCGGTGCGTCTGCAGCAGTGCAGCGATATTTTATGTACCAAGTGGCGGACTGCAAACGTGTACTGTGTGAAAGCACAATGAGTATGAGTCCGTGCTGCTTCTGCACCACATACGTAACGCACACAGACTGCATACACACTGCAGACGGATTATGTGTGAAACAGGCGTGCGTCTTGTTGAGGTTTCCATTGGGAAGCTTCTTTAAAAATAAAAATTTCCTGAAGCAAACCCGGCGGCTTCAGATACATCCATGTTAGCAAGTCACATTTGATGTGGTAATTTCACAGTAGGCATATTGGGGGGTTATCGAGGGTTATTGTAAATGCATGTGCCCGCTGGGCACAGTTTACCTGATGCCACCAGGGTGGCGTTTGCACTGGTGGCTTGAGCCAGCCATCGCTGCTTGCAGCTATATTTATTCTTCTTCTCCCCAATTAATCGCATTTTTGAGGGCCTAAACATAGTCAAAAAGTCACAAAACTTTGCACACACATGTATTTTTACACACATGTAACACACCAATACCTACAAAAAGTCTCTTGGACCTAAATCCTAAAGCCAACAGGAAGTCAGTTATTTGTAATTTTCTTGGCAAATTTTGTGTCATTTTTGCCATTTACAGATGTTGTATTTCAACGAACTCCTTCTAGGGATTTATTCAGATCAACACCAAATTTGGCATGCCTAATCTAGAGGCCTTTGCGATGTTAAATTGCAAAGATCTTGAGTTTTTGTTTGTGTGTCCGTGGCTGCCTGACGAATTTTGATGATACTTCATGAAAAAGGAAGTTGCTATAACTCAGACATACAATGTCCAGTCTGCCCAAAACTTCACATGTTGGATAAGACTCCTGACCTGAACAGATTTACATTGTCATATTCAGTTATAGTCATAGCGCCACCTGCAGGCAACAGGAAGTGTCATGTTTTATGCTGCAACAAACTACTCCTTGATATTTGATGACATCAATATTTTTTTTGGTCAGTCTAATCTAAAGGACTTTGTGATGTTAAATTGCGAAGATAGTGAGTTTTCGTTGAAGGGCGTGTCTGTGGTGCCACGACAATGTTCGATGTCTCGCCATTGGAATAGAAGTTGTTGTAACTCAGGCATAAAATATCTGAACTTCCCCAAACTTCACATGTTTGATAAGACTCCTGGCCTGAACACATCTGAAGGCCAATATTCCATTGAATGTGACAAAATGGCTCGATAGCGCCACCTATACACTTTCAACGGAGTGCGCCTCATGCTATGTGGATATTAAATTATGTTGTGGGATAATTAAATATATTCTAAATAAACTGCAAATATAAAATTATATACATTTATTTTGTCCTCACATTCTTTCTTGTAACTCTTCCCCTCTCAGTGACACACAGCTGACTGAACGGCTCATTATGCAGGCCTTTGTCTTCTCAGGTGTACATCATAATGATATTCATGATAGTTGATGTCTACTCGCATATGACTTTTACAAACAAAAAGTGTCTTAGAAAATTTAAATCAATATATTGTTTTCTGTAATTGAGTAAACAAGATGATTTTCACATAATTTAGAAAGAAAAATTCTAGACTCCAGTTCTCAAAAGTCCTGGGAACCAATGTTCTTTGTGGTTTTTTTTTTTTTGCCTTATTCAAGTGATTTAACATTTTTAGTTTTTCACTAACCATGCATAACATTTTTTTTCTCAAAAATACAATCATGTACATACATGCACTTCACATATTATTATAGCCCAGTTTGTGCTGATTAGAGTGAGATTAGACTTTACCCATTTAGATATTTATAAGAAACTGAAAAAAGCACAAATGTCAGGGCATGACAAAAATACCCTTAGACTCCAGAGGGTTACAATAGCAATGCACCAGCAATGTGCCTGAACACCTCCTTTTTAGACCAGACCATGCATTTGTTAATTAAACGACGTGGCGCTGGTTGAGAAAATGCCAATGGCGCTGGACTGAATCTAGCAAACACACTTGCGCTGCACCTTGCGCCTGGTGTATGATAGGGCCCTTAATGTTCAAAAAACACATTCTTTGTTCAAATACTTTACAAATACTGTACATTATTGTAGGTCCTCTATGCCCCGCCTCTCTCAAACGCATCATTTTCTACAAAGTTCCTCCTTCCGACAAGCGCAGTCTGCTCTGAATGGCCAACTGACCCAGTGCATTGTGATTTGGCCAATCACCGCAGGCACTCGTTGGAAATATAACGCCCCTTTGCATAATCGTGAACTTCTTTCAAAATAAATGTAAAGACAGTTAATAATGTCCTTAGATTTACAATCAGTTCAAAGCCCAAAAGAGGAACATAGGCTTGACAGACACCGTGATGAAGCTCATATGTCTTTGCGGTACATAAGCCACTGACGGTTAAGACAGCTGACTCCACTGTGTAACCGTCTCTCTCTCTCTCTCTCTCTCTCTCTCTCACACACACACACACACACACACACACACACTCACTAATCTGAATCCAAAATTGTGATGATTATTAAAGTGATAACCATAAGTAATAAATGGGATAGAAAAAATCTGATATGTCAGAATCGATAGAATTGCAGACTAATAGAATTGCCGCTTGTTCTAATGAGTTTCTTTGTTTTCCGTTTTATTACTAACCTTTCATTTTACCTTTAAGCAATGTTTACTTAAAAGAAATATTTGAAGGCTACATGCTGTTTAAATGTACAAATGTTATTATTTTTAGCATTAATAATAAACTAATTTGTTTGTTTGTTTATTCATTTATTTTCAAATAATTAAATAGTTCCAGTAGTTTTTACTAAAGTACCAAGAAATGTGAAATTTTACTGCTACAACACTATTTGTAGTATTGTTATAGTATCAAATTCTGAATTTATTATTGTAAATTTGAACCTGTAATCGTTATAAACTATATATTATATAATTTTTTTATTTTTTTATTTATTTATTTTTTCAATATAAAATATAGTGTGAAAAATCTACAGAGAAGTCTGGAAGCTTGAGTCTGGAAATGTATGTAATTTTGAAATGGAAAATGTTTTGGAACCCTGTAGTGCAGGACACTATTGTTTTGTTTTCCTTAAGGTTATTAGTGCCCAAGCACTGAAAGTAGTGATAATAAATAGCTATTACCATTGTGTGTCATTACCATTGTAATATTATCATTACCATTGCCAGTAGTTGCATTACCAAAGTGGTTGTTACATAAAGTACAAGAATGGAGCCACATAGTTACAGGAATAATATTTGATAAATTTAAATGAACTATAGGATATTTATTGAGATTATTTTTTCTTCTCCAGACATTAAAAAAAATCATTTAAAAAGTGCTATCTACTTCTCTCTCAATGCTTGTATGGAATTTTCTGGGCTAAAAGACATTTTCCCATGACACTATTTGGGCTATCCAGCTGTGTCATTAATGTTCCTATCATACTATGGGTAGGGATGGGTACCGAAACCTGGTATTAAACTGGCCCCGGGACTAAATTATGAAAGACCGTAGTATCAGTAAGATCTGACGCTATCGGTTCTGCTTTCGGTACTGGAGGGAAAAAAATTAATGTACTATGTATTTTTGCTTATTAATGTTATTGTGCACATTTTATCTTACCAAATATTTATAACGTGCGATCATATTAAGACGTTTGTCTGTGATCTGCGAGAGCTCTCATGCGCGCCGCGGAGGCTGTCTGTCAGTCACACACACACACACACACCACAACGAGTGCGGCGCACGCACACGACACGCATAACAGTACGAAAACTCCCGCTTAATAATAAAGAGTGACGATGGCGAAGAGATTTGATTAATAATGTTATTGTTCACATTTTATCTTACCAAACATTTCTAATTTGCGATATTATTAAGACATTTGTCTGTGAGATCTGCGAGATCTCTCATGCGCGCCGCGGAGGCTGTCTGTCAGGCCGACGACACACTGCAAGCAAGCGTCTCAGCTACGTGGCGTGTTCGGCTCCCATGTTAACAGGTTAGAGCTTGCAGACTGTCTGCGTGAGACGCGCGGAAAATGCGTGCATGTTAGAAATAGAACTGAAGGCTTTTTTTTTCAGGCGACACGCAAGCGTGTTGGAAGCGTTTCCAGGCAAAATAGAATAGAAAAATATGTTTAAATGTCTTTTTGTATACAAATACATATTAATTCATGACACTTTGATGTTTGAAAGTCTATAGGTTGACATATATTCAGATATAAATGTAATTAAAAAAAATAAATTAATTATCGATTTTCAAATATTGCACCTGTCAAACATAGTCTATTTTGCCGTCAATACTGTTGACGGTGTCCTTTATCAGTAGGCTTTATATTTATACTCAACATGAAGTGTAAAGACAAAGAAAAAAACGCGAAGCAGTCGCCACACAACTGACACGCAGCAGAAACGCCACGATCACGCCACGCAGCCAGTGTGTCACCGGCCTCAGTCACACACACAGACACACAACAAGACCGAGCGCGGTACACGCATAACAGTGCGAAAACTCCCGCTTAATACAAAGAGTGATGATGGCGGAGAGAGCAAAACATGAGCAAAACGTTGCAAAGTGTGGTTATACTTCACTAGAGTTGATGCAGACAAAACTCGTTGTCATAAGTGCAACAAAATTTTGCATGTAAGGGTGGAAACACATGTCAAAGCATCTTTCAAAAGTGCATTATGTGCAGACAGAGAAATGCAAAGTTTTCGACTGCCTAGCTAGCTCATCTCTGGTTGTTGCCCCATCTACGTCAGGTATGTTATGTATGCTAAAATCATTTTGAGTCAATGTTGTTCACGTCATTTAAAATAAATGTAAAATCTCCCTGGTTTGCGAACCTTACTGGAAGTTCTGTTTATAAAAATATAGTTTATTTAATTTGTTTTACATTCATTTGTTTTTTGTATAATAGATTTGTTCAAACATGGCTGTCTTGCGCTACAAATAATTGTTTTATTAATTTTACAAAAAAATAAAGAAAGAAATGTTAATTCTGTTCTCGACTTGTTCTTAAAAAACACACACACGCACACACAACACAAAGTACCGATAAGAATACCATTAAAGTACCGGACCGTTAAGCAGTATCGGTAAGAGTAGTAATACCGTTAAAACCTTAACGATAGCCATCCCTAACTATGGGTTGGAGCCAAGCCCTTTCTGTTTCATAAACAAGGGGGATAAATGAATTCTCTGTTGCTCCCCGTATTTGATATTCACAAGTTTTGTATTTTCACTCCATGACAGAACTGAGAAATGCCTACTTTAGAATCTATCATTGTCCCAGGACTGTGATAGACTCATAATTTAGTAACATTCTATTTAACTGTTTGTTTTTTGTACAGATGTATCTTGTCATCTTTCCAGAGGGAACACGCTACAACCCTGAGCTCCAGAGAATTATTAATGAAAGTCAGGCTTTTGCTGCTAAAGAAGGTATTGTTTCCTCTCTATAATGCCACCCTTCAGATATGTATGTTTGTATTGAAGTAATTTTGTAATATTGTGAGGTACATCTGAGTGTAACTGGTTATTGGGAAAAAAAATAGGGAAAAGAGTTTTCTATTGGAAGATTTTATGCATAATTTTTTATGTTGTTGATTGGATTTTGAGATTTGGTCAAAAAAATTTTTTTTACCACACTGAATTTTTTTTTATTTGATATAAAAATACATGAAATCAGTCCTGGAGCAATGTAGAAAAGTGATGGGTTGAAAGACACATGCCTCATAAGTTTATATTTGAAATCTAAAGAAGATACCATGAAATATGAGATTCATGCAACCAATTTTCTGAGACTATGTCTAGCACCAACCCCCCCCCCCCCCCCCCTCACGAATATAAAAAAATATTTACTAACTGTATTGAAGGGTTCTACAAACTATTTTAGTCATTAAACATACCACTGTTTTTTTCAACTATAAAATAATAGACTGAAACTTAAAAATTATATAAGTAATTTATTTGAGCACAAGAAAAATACAATAAGAATTATTTGAGTAAGAAAAATAAAAAAGATTTAACTTTGTATGTCAATTACAGAACATCCTGTGTTTGCTAGAAATGCAGCCTTTACAATGAATTACAATGAAAATACATGCTGATGTGCTGATGGCCTGTTATAGAGATGGTAATCAAATAAATGTGCCTTAAAGTCAATAAATCAAACTCTGTTCATATAGATGGCGTTTACATTGATAGCCGTGATTACACAATAATAGCGAGCTGATTTGCACTCAGACAGATGGTAATCATGCAGATACAGGCACATACAACATAAAACACACTCACACATATATGAAAACTGTTGAAAAATAAAACAAATAAAGAAAAAGGCAATCGCTAAGTTCTGCCCCCATCAGATGACAGGTGCGTCAGAGCGCGCATCACAAGCCATCATGAGAGAGCGCCAGAATCAAAACAATCTTTCCACCTATCTTTCACTTTTTTTTTTTCTTTTTTTTTTTTTTGTGGATTGTCTCATTCTGTTTGTGTTTGACACACTGTACGCTACAAAACCATGCCGTTTTTTTATTACCAAGACTCAGTGTCTGAGCGTGAGTTATTCCATAATGGACACAAACAATTCTGTCCCTGAAGAACTGAAGCGTAAACAAAGGAATTATCATCCATATTACAACGTTGCTTAGTTGGACTAAACATGCTCCATAAGATGTCGTTCACTGGACCCTTACCTTTCTTACTTAACCGGGATTTACAGCTGTGGATGTGTTTATGATTCGTTATTACATCAAATCTGGTATGTACTGCATTTTCATTCATGATTAGTACTGCTAACACAAATTTAGCAAATACATTCTATATAAGCTTTCCATTGAAAAACAGCGATCTACAGATGCTTGAGGTGTTTGATCTTTACACTGATATATAGTATGCCAAGATTAAATTTGTCCCGTTTCATTTAATCTATTCGTAAACATTGACACCTGGCGTTGAGGGACAAATTTAGGACGCCGGCGTCGGGGTGCAGGCTAAGAGGTTAAAAATTTACAAGGTTAAATAAAAAAAATTAAAAAAATTAAGTAATATGCATTTAGAAAATAATGATTATTTTTTTTTTTTTTTTTTTTTTTTGTAAAAACAACACCCATTAGTTATTTAACATTGTGTTCTTTATATAACTTATGGTGTTATTTAACCCTCTGGAGTCTAAGGGTATTTTTGGGGCCTGGAGAAGTTTTGTCATGCCCTGACATTTGTGCTTTTTTCAGTTTCTTATAAATATCTAAATGGGTAAAGTCTAATCTCACTGTAATCAGCACAAACTGGGCTATAATAATGTGAAATGCATGCATGTACATGATTGTATTTTTGAGAAAAAATATGTTATGCGTGGTTAGTGAAAAACTAAAAATGTTAAATCACTTGAATAAGATAAGCCATAAAACACATACAGAACATTGGTTCCCGGGATTTTTGAGAACTGGAGCTTGTAGCCTAGAATTTTTCTTTCTAAATTATGTGAAAATCATCTTGTTTACTCACTTACAGAAAACAATATATTGATTTAAATTTTCTAAGACACTTTTTGTTGGTAAAAGTCATATGCGAGTAGGCGTCTACTATTATGAATATCATTGTGATTTACACCTGAGAAGAAAAAGGCCTGCATAATGAGCTGCATAATGAGCCTCTCAGTCAGCTGTGCCACTGTGAGGGAGGAGTTACAAGAAAGAATGTGAGAACAAAATAAATGTATATAATTTTATGTTTGTAGTTTATTAAGAATATATTTAATTAACCCAAAACATAATTTAATATCCACTTGGGGGAGCAGTTAAACAGTTTATTAGAACAATCAAAACTGACTTTCAAACTAATTTTTTGGCATCATTACTATCATTACCAGTCACACAATCCTTCAGAAAGTTATCTTTATTTTATACGTTTTGTTGTTATTATGTCTGTATCCAAAAAAAGTACACCCTTTACAGATTCGATTGATGTATTGCTCTTTTCTGTACGATTAAAACTGAAAGTGTAATTTAAGTTCTTTTCTGGGTTATCAGGAGAAAATGACTCATTTTACGCGTACCCGCGTTAATTGACTCCAGAGGGTTAATGATAATTTGCTGTTATACAGTATGACTTTGAGTATAGCAAATAAGACCTAACACTTTTTACACAAAATTCATTACTATTTGATATTTAAAGGCATAGCATGTACGCTCTTATTTGACATACCTATAGAACATAGGAATGAAAACCTTTAATACAAAATAGGTCAGTTTTGTGATTTGGGGGTGGGAGTGATGGTACTTGTGTATGCTCTAGTTTTTATGTTTTTGCTGTGATGAGTATCGTATCCAATTACAGGCATGTTTGAAGCAATGACTAATCAGAAGTAATTACTGTAGTGTATTTAGAGTGAGCTTAATGTCTTGCTGCAACTTTACTGACTGCATTCTACACACTTGCAAATCATCTCATTATAACAAAGAAAGTGTGGGCACAATACAAAGAGTTCCCTATCAAAACGTTCTCTCCAGTTGAGTTTATGATAATTGGGTCATTGGGGATGAGGTTAGTAGGATGATTGCCCACCAATCAATTAAACCAATCTCATATATTGAAAATGGGATATGTGTCCAATTGTAATTTATTATATGGTTCCAGTTTAATAGATTGGTGGACAATCAAAACACTAACATTACTTTATCTATCCCATTGAATACATTGCATGTTGGATATGTGTCCACTTGCAATTTATTGTATGGGAATGGTATAATAGGTTAGTAGGATGATTCTATCTAAATCACCTAAGTTGATCTAATACAATAAACTGCAAGTACGATAGAGAGAGGATACAGGGTGGGTTATTTAAAAAATTGATGAGGGTCATAAAAGGCATCTGTTTGTATACCTGTTTGGACCCCCCTCCCTGCCCGAGCCCGAGATCTTTTTTATGATCCTAAAAGGAATTCGCAAGGGAAAAGTGTTTTTGTGCGTGGGAACTATGTGCTTTTAAACTGTTAAAATGTGAAAATGGTATAAGGGAAGTTTTATTAAGGTTTTACATACACAATGCATATCAAGAAAAAGGTTATAAACATAGACAAAATCGAAACAATTTAATGATCGTTTTTTGTACTCGGAAAATAGTAAAAAAGGTGTTAAAGTTGTTTCAAATTAAATAAAAAGAAAATTAGGTTACTGGTTATTTATCTAAAACAACTAAACAAGCCAAAAAACTATCAGATACATTCGTTTGTAGCTTGTAGCATTACAATTTAAAAAGGTGTTAGAGTTTGTTACCAGTTAGAAAAGAAAACTAGATTACAGAGTTTATAGCATTTGTACCTTACCTCAAACTAAAACAAAAAAGAAGCGAAAGTATAGCAATGTTACAAACCAGGAAAGTTGGTGTTTGTCACTCTGAGTGAAAAGTTAAAACAAGAGAAAAGAAAAATGCATCAGACATTTCTAAAAGAAAATGCATCATTTCTAAAAGAAAATGCATCAGACGCCGTCATTAAAACACCAGCGCAAGATTCTTGTCAAAACTGTGTTGTACTCTACCACTAACTACAATTTTAAAAACCGATATTTTGTTACTGACAGAGAGTTAAACAAAAGAAAAAAAGAAAAAAGAAAAAATATCCCAACAGAGCTTAACCGACGGGGGCAACCTTATACGCTAGTGTTGTCACGGTACCCAAATTTCAGTATTCGGTACCGATACCAGTGAAAATCCACGGTTCTCGGTACCAATTTCGGTACCAAAGCAAAACACAAAAATATGCTAATTAAAAAAAAAAACTTTTTAGCACTAAAAATAAAACCAATGCCATTCTTTATACTTATTTACAATTGGGTTTTATACATTTTTTCAACAGTAGTAGCAGTATCACATACATTTTACTAAATAATAGTAATATTTCTAGCACAATGCCTTTATGTAAAAATTAACTTTTAGGCCTAATGAATGCATATTTGTAGTTTTAACTGAACTTAAGACTGGTGGTGATGCTTAAGATATTTTTGGTCATTGAGGGTTTCTGTAAAAAAAATAGTAATAGATCATATTAATTATAATTAAAAGATAATACTGCTACTAATTCTACTATCATACTCATATCATATCATGCATGTGTGAGAAACAGCGCTATCAGTAAAGCGACGGTGATTCGTGCGCCTTCACAAAGAGGTTACAGAGCATCAGGTGCGCTGTGCGTCCATTGAGATGAACTGAAAAGTTCAGATCGCTTCATGGAGAGAAAACTCTGAAGCTCAGATTCTGAAATTAATGCAAGCGTCATGCGCTTCAGTCTATGTAGTAAACAAACCCGCACGTCTCTGCCATTCATTAATTCACAGAGACGCGCAGAACACGGATTCATATTTCAAACAACTTTTGCGGCTTAACATTTACAGATACTGGTCCATATGGAGATTTGATTTGATTAATTTATGCTAACTTTGACAAATTCTATGACTGTCCATATTAAAATGTAAGTTTCATTTTCATGACTGGATTTTGAGATTCCGTCCTCGTTTTCTGCTTCGCGGAAATCATAGCGCTCAACCGGGTTTGAACGGGACCTCGGTACTACCGGTACTTAAAGAAACCTGGTACCATCACATTTACATTTTTTTAGTACCGACTTGGTACCGAAGTACCGGGTCTTTTGACAACACTATTATACGCCACTGCCAAACTCATACAACCTTATACAACACTTATAAACTGTGCTCGGGAACGCTTCAGTCAAGCCACGCCTACAACCCGCCCCTCTAACGCCGGAGGTATGATAGTAGCATCAAATTGGCTGTAACGAGTGTTTAAAAGGGGGTGGGGGGGTTGTTGAGGCTAATTTATCCGTACCTAGATGCAAAATACAAACTGAGATTTTGTGAATTGGAAAAAATTAGAGAACTATTCTGTAACAATGGCCGAGACATCATCACCTAAAACTCCTGAGAAGAGTGTTGAGTTAGCTATGGGACATCTAATGCTGGCACCAAGGAAGATAAAACATGGACCATGTCTGGCCAATTTCCTCCACGAACCTTTGGACAATGTTAAGTATGAGTTTCATTTATCCGATAATCGTATTTGCAGTTACGATTTTGACGAGCAACCGTGAGGTCAGACTGAGCACAGTGGACAATGATGAAAGGGTCACATACGACACGAGCGAGGATCCTGATCTGTTTTTCGCTGTAAAAGATTGGTGTTTATTTTACAATTATGTCTGCCGTGATTAGGGATGGGAACCGAAAACCGGTTCTTATTCAGAACCGGTTTTGTTCTTTGAAAAGAACCGGAACTGTGAGCAATTTCTAAGTTTCGGTTCCGAAAACGGTTCTGGTGCAACACGTGACCAAGCGCTGTGAGCAGCCTTGCGCCGGTGTTCTGAATATTCGGCGTGTCCCGTAAAGCAGCGGTTCTCAATTGCAGTCCTCGCGCCGCACTGCTCTGCACATTTTGAACGTTTCTCTTGGCGCTTCAGACATTTGTTCTATTCGAACATAAGTGCCCTGCGAAGTGGACATCACAGGATATTCAGCCATGATTCCAGTTCGAAGCGAACGTAGCTATATGTTCTAATCAAAGTGCATTAAAGTGTGCAAGACGTGAATTTAAATTGTATTGATTTACAGAGGTATATGATGTCACAGTTGTCCATGTTTAAAGACGCTGCACAGCACAAATCAGTGAATGAATGTTTCGATGTGAAGTAAACTTCAACAGATTTCCCCTGCTCAGGGAGTAGGGAGCAATGAACAATTGGAACACAGTTCATGCACAGAGTTCATTTCTAACGAGCTGATTATCTGAATCAGGTGTGTTAACAAAGAGAAACGTGCAAAATATGCAGAGCAGTGGGGCGCGAGGACTGGAATTGAGAAGCGCTGCCGTAAAGAATGTCACGAACCGAATAACAGACACGCCTCCCTGCCTCTTTAATTACTGAGCACACTGATTCCAATAACGCACATTCCACAGACTCGTTGCGTGGTCCCGTCTTTAATTGCCGAACACATTGTTTCTCACGACTGTATGTGCACTCGCGCCTTTGATAACTGCACATCGTTTTGTCTGACTGTACATCTAACAGCAGCGCGCTGCACCTGCCACCACTAAATGACATTATATTTGTCCCATATTGTCATTAATATACATACTGGCTTCAACTTGGACCACTAAATAAATAGACTGCTATTGTTATGCAAGTATGAGGATTAGATTATTTAGTGTACAGGTCATTTCAAGAGTGATAAGCAAAGTGATAGAAAATATTTATTTGAATGCATTTTAAATGTTTAAAAATGTGGAAACCACTCATTGCATCACACCATCTCCTGACTGCATTATTATTTGTAAAATAGGGACTTTATGGAGAGTGTATACGTTTAACCGTTTATATTTCATTAATTAATGGAAATTAACAAGTGTCTCAGCCCTCAAGGGACTATTTGGCCAACAAGCTTATTCCTGCTTGAAAAGCAAAACGTTATTGATAGTGTTAAAAACATCAACTTTGAAACACATGCTGATTGATGGACTAGAATTACTCAGCATTACTTACTACCTCCCAGCAACGCTACATTCAGTGAAGGTAAAATAGTAAAAAACATATTTCATTTAAATGAAACCAGAAGCCGAACCAGAAAATTTAAAAAAATACACCACCCTACTTATGAAGATTTGTACACTGTAATATATGTTGCATTTTGACGTTGCCAACCTTTAAATTAAAGTTGACAGTAAGTAATTAACAGTATTGAGCATTGAGTAGTTGAGTATTGTGCATTTTTCCTTACCACTATTTCTTAATAATTGTTTAATGATTTTAATAAAACTGGAATCAGAACCGGAACCATAAGGTGGAACCGGAATCGGAACCGGAAAATTTCTAAGGATTCCCAACCCTAGGCGTGATCCTCTATTCATAGGGGAATGGAATGGTGTCACTCCAGGAATGCGCTGCAGAGTGTTCTGCGATCACATTAACAAGTATTACATGATTACTTATATATACTTTATTAGGGATGTCCCGATCAGGTTTTTTTTTGCCTCAGAGTCATTTGATTTTGAGTATCTATCGATACCGAGTCCCGATCTGATACTTTTATAATACATAAAAAAAGAATAAAGAAGAGTGAAAAAACAGATCCAGGATGTTCAATAAATTAAATTTTTGAAATTATTCAAATATAAAACAGCTATTTTATATAGGTTAGTAAACTTATTTCAAAATCTTACTGTTTTGCTGTACTTTAGATCAAATAAATGCAGGCTTGCTGAGCAGAAGAGACTTCTTTAAAAAAAAAAAACATTAACAAGCTTACGGTTCAAAAACTTCTGACTGGTAGTATAGGCAACTTAAATTTTTCTCTAATTTCTAGCTTGTAATTGGCTTAGAAATCTATAAATGCTGGACAATAACAAATAATGATTTGTTTATATAGACGGTTTCAACGGCCACAACATAAACAAACGTTACTGCGCATGCGCGCTTTTTTGGACCTAACTTAACTTCCGGTAGACTTCCAAATAGAATCAATAACAACAGCCAAGTCCCTCTAGAGTAGATAATTTTTGATGATAAACAACATATGTTTGCCGGGTGGATCAGGCGGACTAAATGAAAATGCAAATTCATTCTTTGGCAGCAGGAGATGTTTTAAAGCATACGTTAGACATAAAGCGCGAGAAATAGAGGCTTCCCCAGTAACAGTTGTAAACAGAGCAGAGCTGGTACGCTCATACGCTGCTTTATCAGGCATATAACACGCAAGTCTTCCTTCAGAAATACAGCGAAATAAAAACACCTGTGCCTCGTTTTGATATTTAAACATATAAATGTAAGGAATTATTATTATTAAACGTGCAGTACGTAACGTTACTCATGTTTATTCAGCGAAGCCTTTTTGAAAATCGATCAGGTTTTAAAATTGTGGCGAGTCTCCAAAAATTAATAAATGTATGGGAAACACATCCCGCAGCACAACCACCTGACCCCAACTTCAGTCTACTCATCACCTTGACTTTAACTGCGTTTGTAGAAGGCACTGCAGCCAGACCGATATACTAAAACACAGACCGGAAGTTTACTTAGGTCCAGGCGCGTGCGCCCGATGAAACCGTCTATACCACAAACACTGTTTATCACATAATAAGGCAGAATAGTTTCTATACTGTAATAAATGCTATGTCAATTAGCACTGCATTGTTTATATACTTTATTTATCACCTGCTGGAAATGACTTGAAAAACCATTTATTGTCGTGATCGTATATTATTGTCTTCGTGTTTGCATAAGTTTCAGTTTTCCTGTGAGCACCACAGCAATAGCTGGACGCTTTTGTTCATATTAGGAAATGTTATGAATGAAACACACACTGCATGAGAGTTTAGCGCTCTGTGATGTTCATCTCGCTGTATTCTGGGTCCGAATGAAATATCAGGTCATGCGCAGACTATCATGTCTCTGAGTTTGAATCTATATTTATTCACACCAGCTCTTGAAAACAAAGTGATGTCATGCCACACGCGTAGCTGTTTCTGTGTGGAGTCAAAAGGGTCTAACTCTGTGCCACCGCATAACTAAAGATGTGTTAAAAATTAATGAGAAAATATATATATACAGTACAGACCAAAAGTTTGGACACACCTTCTCATTCAAAGAGAAAAAAACCTTGGGGGAAACCAGGCTCAGTTGGGGGGCCAGTTCTCCTCTGACCAGACAAAACCAGCAGTTCAATTCCAGTCTGCAGCAAAGTCAGATTGTGCAGAAGAATCATCTGTTTCTTGTGGTCTTGTCCTGGTGGTTGTCTGAGACAAGGTCTTTACAGGGGATCTGTATCTGGGGCTCTAGTAGTCCTAATATTCCAAACATTTTCTCCCATTTTTATAATAATATAAATGAACCGTTTAATCTTAGTGGTATAACTTTAAGTCTAAGTTTTAGTGGTCAGATACAGAGTCGATGCAGAGCAGAGAGCACAGAGATGATAGCGTCAGCGGCCATGGCACTGAACGAGCGATCATTATTATAGTTCAAAAGTGCAAACAGTCAAAGTTATTATGCGAGTTAACTCGAGTCTGAATGTACATTAGCACAGTTGCCTATGTCATCCGTCACCGTGACATCAAGTGGACTTTTGAAGCTGAAATAATGAGTGGATTAAGCTTGGACTTGGAATAACGAGCAGAATAACATGGATAACTTTCCTCGGGTCCGGGTAGATATTTCCCGGATCTACATGGGTCCAGGTCCAGCTTTTGAAATAATAGACGGGTCCAGGTCGGTTTGGTGTAGTACATTACGGGTCTCTCTCGGGTTCTGGCACAAATTTTTGGACCCGTGAAGACCTCTATATGGTTGTACTGTATAAATAAAGACAATATAGCCAGACATCTTTTTTCCGTCTTTTTTTTTTTTATTAACATCAAAAAATTTATGTAACATAACACAATTATTTCAAACATATTTACAAAAAAATAAATAATAATTTTTAAAGATAACCAGTCAGTAGTATCGAGAGAGTGTGAATTAAAAATGGTAAATGGTAAATGGACTGCATTTATATAGCGCTTTCAACAGACCACATGGCCATCCAAAGCGCTTTACAATTTGCCTCACATTCACCCATTCACACACACATTCACACACCGACTGCGGTGTCTGCCATTCAAGGCGCCATCCAGCTCGTCGGGAGCAGGTAATTTAGTAATTTAGTTAAATTTAGTTGTAATTTAGTTTCTTTTTTCTTGTCTTCACCACCTGACTACTGTTGTAAAATGTTGAGAGATTCAAACTAAAATGTATCAATAAATAGAACAAAATAAAAAAATTAAAGACTGCAAGTGACGTCGCTAGCGGAAGCGCAAGTGTCTGAGAGTGCAAGTCTGAGAATGCAAGTCTGAAAGTGCAAGTGCAAGTCTGCAGCCAGACCCTTCTCACACCACCTGTTGATCTGAAAACAACCCTGATCTGAGACGAAAAACGCTCTGGTGTTTTAGCTTTAAAGTCAATCAAAAGGAAGCCACAAGGTTGATTGGTAGCATCCTTATAACATTCCATAAAGAATTTTGTATTTACTGGGTAAATCTGACATCCTAAAGTCATTATTTGCATCCAGTCTGTTGGACTCTTGTACAAACCAAGGTAGTGAGTATTGAGCGTGATAGTCCTGCTGGTTTTACCTTGAGAAAACAGATTCTGGGTTATCAATATGAGGGAAAATGATTTATGATGAACATATTGTGTGAAAGCTCGCGAGAGTTCATCGTTTGAACTAAATTTTAGTTCTTCACACAAAGGCTGCCAACAATTGTATAAAATTACAATACTGTAAATTTTTACATTGATCAACTTACATTGATACATTTTTTCACAAATACCACTTCCCGCTTCCAGAAGGACCAGAGATTACGGTTGAAAATGGAAATTGCAGACGGAAGTCAAAATCTCTTCAACATACACATTTTGTGAGCTAGAAATAACATTAGTAGCCATAAGAAAGTGTGGTGTAGTCAGGTAGTAGCACTCGCTTGTCATATACCACTTTGAATCTTTTCAAAATTGCTCTATTATTCAGCGTGAATTTCATTTTATTCCGCACAATGGTCTCTGTACGAGTGTGCAGGTGGCTAGTGTCACGTGATGTTACATACCCCTGTATCAGACATGTCATGCTTTCTAGAGTGACAACTTTTGCATTAGCAGAATGCAGCTTGACCCCTTTAGCTTTTAGAGTGACTTTATTTTTCACCGTTCTAAAGCCGTAAGATTCTTCCAGTTGACGTGAAGTCGTTATGAAATCTGCTTTGTCAAGTTCGTCCGTCAGCTCACCAAGATATGCAAATGTTTTAGGGGTCCAATCTCCATCTTTCGATACAAAGATAACGCTGTCTGTATCTACGTAAAAAACACAGGGTTCTAACTGATCAATAAGATCGTATAACTCCAAACGCACATAAGCTGTGGTAAATGCGGCGATGAACACGTTAACATCCCTAATATTCCAAAGATATAGCGGGCGAAATCTTCAGAATCTGTTAAAAGCTCCGCTGTAGCTTGATTACACCTAAGTCCAAACCTACCCCAAAGCGAATTCAATAAATATTTATTTATAGATCTGCGTGCGGGGTTGAGTGCGATTTTGTCAATGTCAAGCTGAACTCCCTCCTTCTCAAAATAACCTCTGACGTAAGACTCCTTGTCACCATCTGTCACTACGTGTGACAGAAAACCTGAAGCCTCCTGTTTGAATTTGCGATACGTCTTAAAGGGTTAGTTCACCCAGTAATCAAAATTATGTCATTAATAACTTACCCTCACGTCGTTCTAAACCCGTGAGACCTCCGTTCATCTTCGGAACACAGTTTAAGATATTTTAAATTTAGTCCGAGAGTTCTCAGTCCCTCCATTGAAACTGTGTGCATGGTATACTGTCCATGTCCAGAAAGGTAATAAAAACATCATCAAAGTAGTCCATGTGACATCAGAGGGTCAGTTAGAATTTTTTTGAAGCATCGAAAATACATTTTGGTCCAAAAATAGCAAAAACTACGACTTTATTCAGCATTGTCTTCTCTTCCGGTCTGTTGTGAGATTTCAAAACACTGAAGTGTAGTGATATCCGGTTCGCAAACGAATCATTCGATGTAACCAGATCTTCTTCAACCAGTTCACCGAATCGAACTGAATCGTTTGAAATGGTTCGCATAAGCATTAATCCACAAATGACTTAAGCTGTTAACTTTTTTAATGTGGCTGACACTCCCTCTGAGTTAAAACAAAACAATAACCAATATCCCAGAGTAATTCATTTATTCAAACAGTACACTTACTGAACTGCTTTGAAGAGAGAACTGAAGATGAACACCAAGCCGAGCCAGATAACAAACAAAAGATTGACTTGTTCTCTTCACCTATTAGATGCGTGGTTTAATATGTTAGGATTTATTATTTGAGGATAGTTATAATTTATATAATTATATAGGATTATAAGTATTATTTTATATGTATCAGAAATCGTAATACTTAAGCTGTATATATTATTTTGCGGAGATGCGTCCGAGGTAAGAATCACAATATCTCGCACGCACATTGAGGTTTTTCCTCACGGTAGCTCATAAATCCACTCCGTTTGCTGTATCACAAGTAATTGCAGATCATAGGGGCAGATGTGTAATTGTAACAGGAACATTGTTTTCAACCCCCCTAATTCTTGCTAATGTCTATGCCCCAAATTATGCTGCTATTTCATTTATGACCTCCTTTTCACATGTATACCTGACCTTCACTCTCATTCATTAATCATGGGCAGTGATTTTAATTGTGTGATGTGTCCACGAATAGACAGGTCCTCGAGAAAAAGTTATCTCTTTTAAAATGTGCAGTGATTATTCAGTCTTTTCTGCATAGCTATGGTATTCGTGATCCATTTTGCTTTTTAAATCCTTCAGCAAGGAAATACTATTTTTTTCCGCAAGTAAATCATTCTTATTCACAAATTGATTATTTTTTTCTAGATAATAAACTCCTTCCATATCTGCAGAACTGTTCATATGAAAGCATAGTACCCTTACAGAAAAAACACATGAATTTCACATGTGCAAAAACTCATGTGGTCACATGTGACCACATACACATGTGATTTTGCACATGTGAAATTTAACATGTGAAAACATGTTAAAAGCACATGTGAAATATGTGGATCACATGTGAAACACACGTTTTGCACATGGGAAATGTGTGCTTTTGGAACATTTACACATGTGAGCACATGTGTTTCACATGTGAATCCCATGTGTTTCAAATGTGAAACACATGTGATCACATGTTAAACACATGTAAAATTCCCATGTGAAACCTATAATCACATGTGAAACCCATGAGATCACATGTGAAACAAAATACCCATGTGAAACATAAAATTCCCATGTGAAATCTATAATCACATGTGAAACCCATGAGATCACATGTGAAACAAAATTCACATGTGAAACAAAATTCACATGTGAAACTCATGAGATCACATGTGAAACAAAATTCGCATGTGATCACATGTAAAACACATGTAAAATTCCCATGTGAAACCTATAATCACATGTGAAACCCATGAGATCACATGTGAAACGTAAAATTCCCATGTGAAACCTATCACATGTGAAACTTGAAATTCCCATAATCACATGTGAATTCCATGTGATCACATGAGGAACCTATGCAATCACATGTCAAACATTAAATTCCCATGTGAAAACTGTAATTGCATTTGAAACCTGAAATTCCCATTTGAAACCCATGAGATCACATGTGAAACTTAAAATTCCCATGTTAAACTTATAATCACATGTGGAACCCATGCAATCACATGTAAAAAGTTAAATTCCCATGTGAAACCTGTAAACACATGTGAAACCTGAAATTCCCATGTGATCACATGTGAAACGTAAAATTCCCATGTGAAACCAGTAATTGCATTTGAAACCTGAAATTCCCATGTGAAACCCATGAGATCACATGTAGATCACATGTAAAACGTAAAAGTCCAATGTGAAATCTAAAATCCCATGTTTAACCCATGAGATCACATGTGGAACGTAAAAGTCCCATGTGAACCCTAAAATCACATGTGAAACCAATGAGATTAAATGTAAAACTTAAAAGTCCCATGTGAAATCCATGGAAACCCATCCAATATCTTTGTTAAACCTACACCCCACATAAACATGTAACTTCATGTGAAATCCACGTAAAAATCATTAAGCAATATACCATAGAAAGCATGATTTCCAAATTTAAGACAAATTATTCAAATTGAACTTTTATTTCATTTTAAAAAAAATAATACAAATTGAATGTTTAAAACAAATAAAGCAAAATCAAATCAGAATTATGCCTAAAAAAAAAAAAAAAACTCTAAAGTGTGTGTGTGTGTGTGTGTGTGTGTGTGTGTGTGTGTGTGTGTGTGTTTGTGTGTGTTGTGTGTGTGTGTTGGCTCAGTCCTCTATTGCTCTTTCAGCAGGCATCCTGTTTCGGGATAGAAAAAGATCAAAGATTAGGGCAGTGCAAGCACAAGAAAATCATGATAAAGTAAAATTTTCTTTCTTTTCTTTCAAGATTCTATTAATTAATTTCAAGTAATGACTGGTAATGACTGGTATATGTATATTGGCAGTATCCAAATATATAAACAAGCAGATCCAGTGCACACCTACAGCATGCCCTCTACAAGGTTCTAGATTTTGACAGTACATTTGCACCAGATGAAAACACATTTCAAGAAATATTGAGTTTGCACTTGCGAAAAGCTTGCTCTGTCCGACTTTAGCATTTATGTGACAACATGCATTGTTGGTTTATTAAGAATGATGACATTAAGAAGATGGATGTAAACGTACTCTTATTCCCCAGAGAAAGCAAAATGTTCTTAACTTTTTGCATCTCTTACTTAAAAGTCTGGGTGAACCTGAAGTTTATTTCAGTGTTGTGACGTATTTCCCAGTGAAAGGTAGTATTGAACAGAAGGCAGAGTTTTACTCTAGCGCAGTGTTTCCCAAACTGGGGTGTGTGCACCCCTAGTGGTGCGCAGACTGACCACCAGGGGTGCGCGAGAGAATGTTTGTACTGGCGGGGGAAAAGATTGTCTTTTTATTATTTTTACGTATTTAACTAAGGTAAACTTCACATGGAAAAGTTTTTTTAAGAAATAAAATTCCACATTGCAAGCTATAAATTACTCCTTTTACAATGATTTAATTTCATTTTACAAGCACGTCTGTATCACAATAGCCCCCTGCCCTGTTCTAATTAGGCGTGATAATAGTGATAATTCATTTATATATTTTTTGCAAAGCAGGCTTTTCTGCACTGATATTGTTGAAAACAAAACATCGACAAAGACTAGATGCAAAAAATGATTTTGAGAGTAAATATGTCTTCAAAATGAATAAAATCAGTTAAATGCAGAATTAGTATACTAGTTACCAAACCTCCAATAACTAAATTTGTTAAATAAAAAATTAATTGTTATGCATTTAATCTCACTTTATTGACCAATGTACTTTCTTCTGACCTTTGTTGATTCAGTTAAATAAGCAAAAATGACTATAGATAGATATAAAGGTTTGCTTTCCTCTACTGTACACGTGTGAATTTGCATTTCCTTCAGCCTGAGGCTTATTATTTCACTGTTGGTGTGAAAGTTAGATTTGCCAAAAAAAAAAATTTTGTGTTATAAAAAAACAAGCCCAGCCCAGGTGGGGAAAAAATTTACGCAAAAGTAAAGTATCACATTACTTTTCTATAAAACTAACGTAATGCAATTAGTTACTTTTTAAGGGAGTAACACAATATTGTAATGCATTACTTTTAAAAGTAACTTTCCCCAACACTGTTTATAACAGTGCATATTTAACATATTTAACCAGAGTATTTGTATTTAGTAGGAGTGTAACAGTTCACAAAATTCACGGTTCGGTTCGATACGATATACTTGTGTCACGGTTCAGTTCGGTTCGGAACTCAATAGTACTCAGGGTATGGCTTGTTATACCATTTGGGAGACCTTTAAAATGTTATCTTCGAGGTTGCATAATTTCATATTCGTCTTTATAAAAATAGAGATCAAAAAATGCAACTAGATGAATTATCTAGTTCTATATCAGCTATTGATTTTCAGTACTCACTGAACCCATTTCCCAACCTTTATAAAGAGCGTCAGATTTTGCAGACTAAATATGATCTGTTATTGATGGAAGAGGCTGAGCATTTGTTTTTACGAGCTCAACATATATATTTATTATATTTTTTTAGATTTATGAAGTTAAGAATACTTTTTGTTTTGTTTTTGTCTGTGAGTTTGGTGATAAGACAGGTAAATTGTTAGATTATCAAATTTGTAAATTGCAAACATCAAACTTGATACACCAACTTAAATTACCCACAGGAATTACTACCACTGACTATAAAGAAATAAACTCTCAATTTAAACAATACTATGGAAATGTGTACACCTTGCAATCTCCTCAAGATGTATCTTTAATGAAAACATTCTTAGATCAATTAGATTTCCCCACTGTAGAGAAGACTTTGTATGATTTTTTTGGATGAGGATATTCAAATCGAAGAAATAGCTCATGCGATTGCTTTCTTGAAAACAGGCAATGCACCGGGTCCCGACGATTTCCCATCTGATTTTTAGAAAGCATTTTCTAAATTACTATGGCCTGTGTTGCTTTTTTTTTTTTTTTTTTTGAGAGCCTTCAGAATTCTAAGTTGCCCCCAACCTTCTATCAAGCTACTATTTCATTAATTCTTAAGAAAGATAAACCCCCCCCCTTAGATTGTGGTTCTTATCGCCCCATATCGCTTTTAAATTGTGATTACAAGATACTAGCTAAAGTATTATCCTTTCGGCTCGAAAAAACTTTACATGGATTCATTTCACCTGATCAAACCGGTTTTGTTTGGGACAGACACTCTTTTTTTTAAATATTAGGCGCCTTTTTAATGTTTTGTATTCATCCCATTCCAACAATGCTGAAGTTTTGGTCTCACTAGATGCTGAAAAAGCATTTGACTGCATCGAGTGGGGCTATCTTATAAATGTTTTGGAGAGGTTTGGATTTGGTTTAATTAATCTCTTGGACAAAGCTCCTTTATGCTTCCCCCAAAGCATCTGTACACTCAATATTATTTCAGATCCTTTTCCACTGTATCGAGGCACAAGGCAGGGCTGTCCCCTTTCCCCCTTTTATTTGCTATTGCCTTTGAACCAAAGGCAATTGCATTACGTGCTGACCCAGAGGTGCAAGGCATCTTTCAGGCTGGTCTAGAACAGAGGGTTTCTTTATATGCTGATGATCTTATTTTATTTTTTATCCAATCCCCTAGTCTCGATTCCTTGAGTTCTTTTAATATTGGACTCATTTAGTATTTTTTAGGTTATAAATTAAATTTTTCCAAGAGTAAATTATTAAATTCTGCTGCATCAAATCTCTCATATTCAGATTTCCAATTCAGAGTGGTTAACAACCAATTTAGATACTTTCAACTGTTCAAGTGACTCGTAAACATGCTGACTTATTTAAAAGTTATTTAAAACGAATTTTATTTGATCTCACAAAATCTATGTTTTTATCATGGAAACCCCTTCCTCTCTCACTGATAGGAAGGGTAAATGAAATCAAAATGAATATTCTTCCCAAGTTTTTATATCTATTTCAATGTTTGCCCATATTTGTTCCTAAGTCATTTTTTCTATGTCTGGGAAAAAACTCTCGTCATTTATTTGGAATAACAAGCCAAGGCAAATAAGTCTAAAACATCTTGTTAAGCCAAAAGAGGTGGGAGGTTTGGCTTTGCCTAACTTTCAAACGTATTACTGGGCAGCCAACTTTAGAAACTTACTGTACTGGTGCCGGCATGATTTGCAATTGTGTAAACCTCTCTGGGTGCAAATAGAGGCTGTTTGTTGTTCCCCAATTACGTTGACATCTTTGCTCTGTTCTTCTATCCCTCCTACTCATAGTATCTCAATTAATAATCCAATTGTTAAACACTCTCTGAGGATTTGGACTCAGTTCCGCAGAGCTCTAGAGCTTAAGGGTCTTTCTTCAGCTGCACCCATTGCCAGAAACGCTTTCTTTCCAAACTCTCTTTTTGATGGAGCTTTAAAAATTTATAAGTCACAGGGTCTAGTTATAATTGATCAGCTATTTATTGATAATAACTTTGCTTCATTTGACCAACTTAATCAATTATCTTTGTCCAATTCACATTTATTCCGATATTTTTAAGTTCGGAGCTTTGCCCGTTAACATTTTCCTGAATTCCCTTCTGTCCCTCCTAGAGGTGTCTTGGAGTGTATTTTAGACCAGCATACATGTATAAGGGGTGCCATTTCAAGGATTTACAGCACAATAAATGACAATCAAACCCCGTCTAGCAGGACATTAAAGTCTCTTTTGGAGCAGGACTTGAGTATTTCGTTAGAAGAAGAAACCTGGCACACTATCTTAAAAAGGATACATTCTTCTTCAGTTAGCTCTAGACACAGGCTTATTCAGTTTAAGGTAGTGCATCATATTCATTGGTCTAGGGTGCAACTTGGCAAGATATTTCCTGATTTAGACCCCACCTGCCCACGTTGTGTTGCGGAGCCAGCCTCTCCGTTTCATTCTTTCTAGTTCTGTCCTTATTTTTTATTAAGGATTTAAGGATTTGGGGGGGAATTTTTAGTTGTATTTCAGAAATTCTTACCACAGTGATAGATCCCAACCCATTGACAGCTTTAAACTCACATCTTTAGAAAGGGGTAATATTGCACTTTGCACACTGTTGGCTAGAAGACTGAGGCCTGGTTTACACCGGACGCCGAAGCGACGCCGAAGCTGCGCGGAACGGAGGCCGCTTCCTTTCAGCGCCCATGTTAACTTATGGTGTCGTTCACACCAGACGCGGAGCGCCGCGCCGCAGCCAGCACGCGCCGTGAAGCGCCATTTTCGGTGTCTGGTCTATTTTTTGCGCGAGCCGCAAGCGATCCACGTCAATTCCGGCAGGAAGTCACACCAAGAAACACGAGACAATCCGGTCAATTGTCAAAATATAAGCAATTTTCAAATTAAAATACTGCGAGTGACAAATGCGATCATATTTGTGTATCTAAACAGACTAGAAAGATGAAAAAAAAAAACACACACACACACGCACGCACATGGTTAACTTCATAACTTCTTGGTTACAGAAACATGGTGTATTCATTTTAGGAGGTTATTTATTTACCCATGATGTGCTCTGAATAAACAACAACTGAGCAGAAGCGCTTGTCGACCGGCGCGGAGAATACGCATCTGGTGTGAACAGGCAGGCGCCGGACCGCGCGTGCTTTTCCGTTCCGCGCCGCTTCCGTGTCGCTTCGGCGTCCGTTGTGAACCAGGCCTTATACTAATCAATTGGAAGCTGCCATCTCCTCCAAACTACCATCAGTGGGTTTTTGACCTACTTTTTGCCCTTAAACTTGAAAAGATTAAATTTGGAGTAAGAATGAAACCTGAACTTTTCCTGAAATATTGGAGCTCTGGATAAAACCCACTTTTTTCTGGTTTATTTAGTTGTCTATATGTATATACATATGTTATTGTGATTATATGTACATCTGTATGTTAGTATTTATTATGCTTGTTTAATTTTTGCTTTTTTCCATTCATTTCATTATGCAGCCATCTGATACTTTTACTGTGCTTGAGATGCATTTCTTAAAATAATAATAAAAAATAAAAAAATTACCTCGGGATGTCCGATAGGGTAGGTTTTACACGACTTTACATAAGGATAGAGAAGCCGTCAAATGTTTTATAACTTGTGGTTAAAGGGCCACTCAGCGGTCATAAGCTGCAAATGCACTTTACAGACACTGCGGCGGCGGTACGTGCGGCGGTAAAAGGGGCCTTTTGGATGTCCACCTAACTGTATGACACACATTCGCCTGCGGTGGTCTCGTGGTACAGATGGAGGGCATTCGTTCTCTCCCCAAAAAGTGATTATCTGGGGTTCAGTCTCATTGGCGCATTATAATTGCTCATAAAAGCAATGACATTGTCCTCCCACTGACATTCCCAAAGCTTGTGCACTTTGAGGTTATAGGTATTACAGTAAACCTTCATCTTATTATAAGATTGTCTTCTGAGTATGCCAAAAGGTGTTTTCGACACCGAAATCAATTCTTTAGGATTAATACAGCAACAATGTCCGTGCCAGAAGCACCCTAAAAACTTCAAAGCCATTCTGTCGCCATTATCAGCCTATTAATAGCCGTCCTCATGATACAGTCCAAATTTAATTTACAGTTGAAAGGGTCTACGTTTGTACACTCTATAAACTCTTTTCTGTATTTCATATATGCCTCTCGTAGCAAAACTACGTCATTCTTGCAGTACAAGGCTAGTTGCTTTTTGAAGTCAAACACCTCTCCTGCTATGCTCTCGTACCACAAATCAAATTTCGCACATTCAGCGTCAGACATCGTCTGATATCCAAAATATTCTTTTGACGGATATGGGCCGATATAATTTGCATTCTGCATGTGATTAGAATGATGTGGAAAGAAACCTTTTTCGCTGGTGTTTAGGTTTAAAGCAGAGGTCATTTTTGACAATTTCATCGGCAAGAAGCTATAGCTGGCGATGTATCTCTTTTTAAAGGCTTGGTCATACATGTAAACAAGTCTACAGCCTTGGAGTATGATTTTTGGCGCTATTCCTTGACTAGTGAAATACTCTAGCAATATAAAAGTCTCGAAACCCTCAAATTTTGATCGTCTAAAATGCTTGACCATCTGATCTACACAGTCTACCCCTTCTGCTGTAAACTCAACGCCAGCTTGCGTTGATGCACAAATATAATTTGCCGAAACCGGCCGTTTTCATAAATCATACATCTATACATTTTGCTCTGTACTGTCTGTAACATTTGTCACAGTATTTTTTGAGATCACACTGAGACCTCAAACCGTCAATTTTTGCTTGTTTATGCATTTCATAACAGAAATCAGATCTACAATATCTCAAACATTGGTCACATTGTAGCGATTTCTTAAGATGCGTGTAGCACGACTTGTTTGTGCACACATTACATGTAAATTTGCAATAATGTAAAGCATGATCACTAACCCTTGATAGCAGTACTCACAAACATACGAGTAACCTAAGAAACCTTTCAGATTTTTTGTCCCATAATAATGATCTTCATGCAGATACAAATGTAACATCTTGTGATGTATCTCATCCGTATTTTTATAAACTTCCAATTTACCTGAACCCAATCCGTGAAAGATAACTATTTTCAGGTCTAGAAAGGCTTCAAATTTAGAAACATCATGCAACGCAATTTTATCCCAGTGGTCATAACCCAGATCAGTATGTATATTTCTGGCTATTGTCATCAATTCGGCGTCGGGACTTAAAAAGTAAGCTATGCATGCACTAAAACACATATTGTCTGCGAAATTGACCTGATTATGAGCTAGGTCGTTCAACTTCCTACGCACACCAGCACCACCTTGTTTGTTTCGCGCTACAGAGATACATAACTCTAAATTGGTATCAAAACCCACATCCGTATTGCTTTGAACTGCCCGTTCGATTTGGTCAACAAATACATTTACATTGTGATTGTTGTCAGGCATTAGAATGGCATTAATATCTGTGGGGAAACCTACACCTTGCAGAGATATGTTAAAAAATAAAAAAACCTCACCAGCTAATAATCTGGAAAACGCTACAATCTCATTCAAAATATTATATTATAAGCTGCAAAATCATCTGTTTATTTCATGAAAATTTAAAGTTCTGCGAATTTCTAAACCCTTAAACTTGGGACAATCGTAAAATCACCCACACAACCTCCTTCTCTCAATATTCTATATATTGCAAGGCTGACTGAGACTAAGGCTGTCACTTTTGAGAAAAATCTAATTTGAACGGATATCGAATATCTTGCAATATATAGAATATCTACATAACCCCCCACCCGCATAAAAAAACCACTGTAGCCTAATGGATATTCAATCACAAATGTATTAACAGTGAGTCATATACAGGACTAACTGGATTATTATTATTATTATTTTACTTAATGTTTGAAACAGCAGGTTATCAACTTATATGAAGTGCCACTATGCATATACCAATACATTAGGCTGAATGAAAAAAGAAAAAAAAAACGATTCAGAACAGGCACAAACAATAACGTGACAGTTTAAGAACTTAAACAGCAGCAGGAGTAAGGTTAGGAAGTTGAGTTGATTTAAGCCTAGCCTAATTCATTTCTTAATATTGTTTGCAAGAAACACCAGTCTATCAACTTGACCTGGATCAAGTGCAGCTCTCTTTTTATTTACAATGTTCCCCGCGGTGGAGAAGACACGTTCGGAGCGCACAGACATGCCTGGCTACTAGCTATTATTCGCTTGATTTGGTCATGGGCCTACGCTACAATACATCTAGAGTGCCCTCTACTGGATAAGATGGCAAAGAATAAAATAAAAAACAAACGGTCTAATCATAGACTGTAAAAAATGCGCTACACATGGCATTTTAAAAACAGATTATTTTATTTATAGTTTGATTACGGATACTTCACGTCATGTTCGAATGCATATTCGAATATCGAATAAAAAGTGACAGCCCTAACTTGAGACCCATATCTGGAACTGAGGGATCATAACCTGAGGGGTCATTATTAGAAGGCCCTGTTCATTGCTGTTTATAACTGCACCTAACCATTCGTGTTGTTCATCTATAAGCTCTTGTAATCTATCCACCATGTTAAGCGGATCAGACGGTAACATTTGTTGTAAATCATGTCACGTAACTGTTCGGTATTGTTTTGAAAATCATACCTGGGTCTTAATGACCTCCGATCATCATCTGAAGTGTGGGGATGTAATTCATAGTGACATATTTTACTACTCATTTTGAATTATTATTGTTGTTGTTTTTTATTTTATATCAGAAATACACCTTTTTTTTTCAAGTTTAAAGACAAGCGTGAACACTCCTGAAAACACCAACACCTATTCACAATGTGACATAACCAGATAACAAAAACAGAAACATACAGTAAGTATAGTCAAAACCACCTTTTCTCCACAAGTAAACAACACAATAACATGCAATAATGTAAGGTATAAATCAATGGCAATAACAAAAAATATTAATAAATGAAAGAAATAACTAATGATAGTGATAATTTGCTGCCAAGAACAAAACAATAATAAATGTAAGAAATAACTAATGATAATAATGATTCATTCTCAATAACAAACAATAATGTAAGAAATACCCGGTGATACTAACGAATCGATGGATTTCTGCCGGTACCCCGCTCATGCTCTGTTGATACTGCCGAAATTCGCCATACAGCTGTTTGTGGCAACTTCTCCAAAATTCAGCCGCATGACGTAAGGATTTGTTATGCTGTTGCTGACATGCTATGATGTTTCTCGAAATAGATACAACATCACTTTGTGTGTTAGCAACGATGTCTTTTGCTTCCCAACAACGTTTGACCGATCAAATCGGAAAGTGTCAAACTGCCGATTAACACGGCGCAGCATATCATAATCAAGCCTTCTATTTAAGTCATGTTCACGGAACAGTTCCTGAGGATTTTCATGAGGTAACCGCTGAAGGACGCTTGATCCCATGTGTGTATCATCGAATCACTCCATGCTGTTAGACCCCCTTCGTCGTATCCTTGCTCTGTAAATGTCGATAACAGTTTATTAATTTATTGAATGAACGCAAAACATAAGATTTTCTTAAGTCCGAAAGTCCTTAAGGAACTTTAGGTTCTTTTAAGCCTTTCACTAAATTTTAGAATGCACATTAAATTTGACAATTTTATGACTTGGAAAATGTATGTTATGAAAACAAATGTTGTTTCATGTCTCATTTTCCTATACAGTAATGTACACACTTTCTTTTAAATTGACAAGTGCTTTTGTTTTTCTTTTTCTGTTTCTTGTTTTATGACCACTAAATAGCATTATGATGGGGGAGAGTTTGGAAACTTTCAAGATCCTTCTATAAAGGGAAACAGGTTAATTTAGCTCAAAGGGAATCATTTTAGGATTTTAAAGGGAATTTAAACAAAATCACTGTTTCACAGCTGATCACTGAGACAGCCAGAGATTCATTGAACGAGCCGTATAAAACCAACTCTGCACTGGATATTAATATCCAAAGTATAGTGAAAACACTATTAATTAGCACAGTAACAAGGTCGGCAGTTTAAGACATTAACTTGTAAGCAGAAAACACAAGATACTTCTCTTTTCAATATGAATAAGGCTTTTTTAGATAAATCAAAGACATATAAACTAAGGTAACGCATAAGCACACACACACATTCAAACAAGTTGCAGGAAGATAGAAAGTTATGAACGAATTAGTTTAAGAGAATGAAAATGTGAAATCCCAAGTTTACAGCTATACGTGAAATTGCATAGACATGAACAACCAGTTCCTCAATGAGGATAAAATTATATTAGATACACCAGTACAATGTGAGACTGGAGGTGTTACTTGCGTTGCCCGTGTAAGGGGGTTCCCTTTGTTGTCCTTGGAAAGGGGATTTCCAGAGGTTTCTGATTGGCTGGAAGTTCAGTACGTCTTGGGAAGCCCCTAATTGGGCGTTGGTTGATGATGCAGAGTGCTGGACTGGTTGAAGTTGAACGGGCACTCGAGGATGGACTCGGAGACACAGCGTTACAAAACTTAACTCAGAACAAGAAACTCTCAAACAGAAAAGGAACTTAAGGTATAGAACAGAAGTAAAGTTTTATGAGACTAGGTCTAGCATTAGAGCTATCGTTAGCATCAAGCTACATCAGACAATTTATGAAATTATTAGTACACTTTTACTCAAAACTCACTTTAAATCCCGATAGAGTGTTTGTAATAACTTCCTTTTGCGATCATGGGTGGAATTTGGTCGTTTACTGTTGTAAAAATATGCTATTTATAGCCTTTTACATCGCTGCACAAGTTAGCATTTCAGATGTACATTTTCAATTTTTTTTATAAAAATGCCCCAGATGTCAAGAAAATCTCATACCAAGCTTTACTATCGTAATTGCGGGTTTACTATTCGTATATTTCGTGTGTACAGAGGTGTATCAGTGTTGTTATGAGCACATAAATAACAGGAACTGTACACGAACCATGTGACACGATGTGGCGGTGTCCGGTTGTGACACTCTAAAGATTGACAAGGCGAAGGACCAATCAGAGTCTGTCTGACACACAGCACGAGCACTGAGGAGCAAACACACAGAGACACCGCTGGGAGAGCCTGCTTATCATCAGATCGCGTAAATCAGTGGAAAACGAATAGAAATTATGATTCTGTCAGAAGAAATATGAAGTAAACATAAGTAAATATATCCATATATCTCCGCAGATATGCATCTTTTGTCTATAAATCCTTAGAGACGCTGTTCAGTGAGTATGTGAACACAAATAAACCGCTGCAGACGTGACTGAATATGAAAGAGTGGTGAATTTATATTCAAAATGTGGCATAATACGGATTTATTATTTTGCACTCCTGACAAAAATTACAAAATAACTGTCACTTCAACAATGTGTTATCAAAACATTGGTCAGATATCGAAGCTAGAGTCTTTAAACTTTCAATTGGTGCACAGTTTGTCCAGATCAAGTAAGAGAGGGATGTTTAAAATGCTGTGAAAGTGAAACAATAATAAACTGGGGCCGTCGCCGATCCTTGCATGCAAAGGGGTTAACCCCTTACCACTCACCCCCCATTTTTTGGCATGGAGACATAAATTACATACCCAAAATAAAAAGGTTTCTGCTGATGATTCTTTCTGACTAGATACATAATCAACATTTGTTCACAAAGCTGACACTTCAAAGTTTACTGTTATGATAATAGAGATATATAAGCTCAAACATAAAAATAAAAATATAAAAAACATTTTTTAAATGCATTAAAAAAAAATTTGATGTCGGATATGAGTTTAGCAACACAGTGTAACTAAAGCCACAAGTCTTTCAAAACTTAATTAGAAACTTCATAATCGAATCTGTAAAACTGTGAATTTTATGAAATATTTTATAAGGCCATGTCATGTGTGTTTTTAGAGAAGGCTATTCAGATTGATTTATGGCACTTGTCATCTCTATAATATCTCACATGTAGTGTTGTCACGGTACCAAAATTTCAGTATTCGGTACCGATACCAGTGAAAATCCACGGTTCTCGGTACCAATTTCGGTACCAAAGCAAAACACAAAAATATGCTAATTAAAAAAAAATAACTTTTTAGCACTAAAAATAAAACCAATGCCATTCTTTATACTTATTTAAAATTGTGTTTAAAGTTTTTCTACAAGTTATATAATTATGAAAAACAGTAAACAAGTTTTACCCAAATTTAATTTGTCTTTTAATTTATGAAATTTAAACACATTTTATTTTTGGTAAATAAAGGGGATTTGCTATTAAAATTAAAACATGGAAGAAATATTGTGATTTATTTCTTTAAAAAAATAAAGTTTTATACATTTTTTTCAACAGTAGTAGCAGTATCACATACGTTTTACTAAATAATAGTAATATTTCTAGCACAATGCCTTTATGTAAAAATTTACTTTTAGGCCTAATGAATGCATAGTTGTCATTTTAACTGATCTTAAGACTGGTGGTGATGCTTAAGATATTTTTGGTCATTTAGGGTTTCTGTAAAAAAAAATAGTAATAGATCATACTAATTATTATTAAAAGATAATACTACTACTAATTCTACTATCATACTAATGTATATACAATGCACTATGAATTGATGAGCTGCTGGGTTCATGAATATTAATCACGTTGTCTGCGTTCGGTCAAACTGATTTGCTGAAATCAAAACAGGGAAGGTACTAGATCAGCGCCAGCCAATGAAATTGCCATTTGCGCATTAGCTCCGCCCACTACCGGGAAAACCGGTATGTCTTCTGCTTGTTCGAAAATGAATATGAATAATTCTAAATGAACTCCATTATTTTGACAGGAGAAGACAACAAAGAATAGTTTACATATAGCGTGTCGATTCAGCGTGGTAAGACTCTCGCTCTCTCTCTCTTTGCATGTGTGAGAAACAGCGCTATCAGTAAAGCGACGGTGAGTCGTGCGCCTTCACAAAGAGTTTACAGAGCATCAAATACAGGTGCGCTGTGCATCCATTGAGATGAACTGAAAAGTTCAGATCGCTTGATTAGGAGAGAACTCTGAAGCTCAGATGCTGAAATTAATGCAAGCGTCATGCGCTTTAGTCTATGTAGTAAACAAACCCGCACGTCTCTGCTGTTCATTAATTCACACAGAGACGCGCAGAACACGGATTCATATTTCAAACAACTTTTGAATTCCATGACTGTCCATATTAAAATGTAAGTTTCATTTTCATGACTGGATTTTGAGATTCCGTCCTCGTTTTCTGCTTCGCGGAAATCATGGCGCTGAACCGGGTTTGAACGGGACCTCGGTACTACCGGTACTTAAAGAAACCTGGTACCGTCACATTTAAATTTTTTTAGTACCGACTTGGTACCGAAGTACCGGGTCTTTTGACAACACTTCTCACATGTAAACACTCCTGTGTGCTCTGTATGTGTGTTTGGCTTTGAAAACTCCCCGATTCATGGTTCTATTGTTCTCACGAAACAAGTCTTTCACACCTCCGCCAGGTATGACATCCACATTATTCTTTTATCATTATTCTTTTGTTTTTATTCCACCTTTATTAGCCTTTGTTGTGGTATTTTCAAGCTTTACAAAGCTGCAATTTCATTTCAGTCTAAGTATGCATTTACCCCTTATTTATCAAAAATCTTACTATAAAAATACAACAAAACATTTTCTTATGACCTTACGTGAATTATTGTGACATATTGTGCATTATGAAGAAGAAATGCACCTGCTAATAGTAGCATTAGAGCTAACATTAGCATCAAGCTACATCAGACAATTTATTAAATTATTAGTACTCTTTTACTCAAAACTCACTTTAAACCCCGATCAAGTGTTTGTAATAACATCCCTTTGCGATCACGGGTGGAATTTGATCATTTACTGTTGTAAAAATATACTATTTATAGCCTTTTTCAACGCTGCACAAGTTTGCTTTTCCGATGTACATTTTTTATATTTTTTATAAAAATGCCCCAGATGTCAAGAAAATCTCATACCAAGCTTCTCTATCATAATCACGGGTTTATTATTCAGATATTTCGTGTGTACAGAGGTGTATCAGTGTTGTTATCAGGGGGGCAGGGTTTTATATTTTATTGAAGCATCCCTGGGCGCCGCCATTGGCTAGCGGACCCCCACCTGCTGTTAGCATTCCATTAACTCCCATTTATTTTGGTGTCACTTTGACAGCTAATAACTTTACATCTGAGGTGTTTAAAGACTCCGTTTGTCCATTAATTATTTCTTAAGAAACATGAAAATTTATAAAAGACTCCATTAACTTGTATCTTACGTTATGGTCCCGTAGAAGCAGTTTTTGTAAAAATAGGCTAACGATTGCATCATAACCTGTGATTCTTTGTCGCACAGTAGAGAAATTACCATATGGACAGGATGAGAAACTCGCAGGCAATCTTTTATTGTCTATGAGGCAATCGGGGGGACGTGGAGGCATAAAGTCAAGGGAGATAATTAATCAGAACACTTACCCAAATTTGCTCCTGTTCACGCTCGCCTTCTCTGCAAGATTTGGTGGGTGATTCAGATTTCTCTTGGCACAGCTATTTGAAGACTTACAATTGTCAGACAGGTTGCTCATGTGACATCAACGTCATCAAACTCAGTTTGAGTCTGCGCAGTAAGCTTGACCCCCAGGAAGTGCGTGCTTCTAATTCACTTCACTTGTCTCCGTTGAATCCAATGAGGTCGCTGTGTCCATTTCTTTTACTGTCTATGGTTGTTATGGCCAGATAACTACCAGGAAGTGTACACGAACCATGTGACACGATGTGGCGGTGTCTGGTTATGACACTTTTAAGATTGACAAGGCGAAGGACCAATCAGAGTCTGTTTGACACACAGCATGAGCACCAGTGCTGCACTGGTTGATCCGAAATGACTCGCGGTTACGAGTCATCCAAAAATATTTTTAATGATATTCTGGTTGCAGTCGGTCGGGTCGTTTGAAATAAAGATGCCAATTAAACCTTTGTAATTTATATAGTACTAGACACAATTGGGAAATACATAGGCCTACACTTTATTGGCTGAATAACTTGCACGAATAGTGACCACCTGTTCCGCTTTACGTTGTACTGTACAGCAATTTTACCCTTTGTCCCGCCTCATGCAATTTGAGCATCTGTCCCGTTTTTTTATTCGACCCTGCCTAATAAATAGGATGGATACGTCCATGGAGTTGCGGGCAGGTTAGTTGAAAACATCGGTCGGGTGAGGGTTGTTTATACATTGACCTGTGGATCACTGATGAGCACACAGCACTGCACACACACACAGATCGCTGGTAAGAGGCTGTTTATCCTCAGATCGCGTAAATCAGTGTAAAATGAATAGAAATGACGATTCTATCTGAAGAAATATGAAGTAAATATCAGTAAATATATCCATATATCTCCGCAGATATGCATCTTTGGTCTATAAATCCTTATTGACGTTGTTCAGTGAGTCTATGTGAACACAAATAAACCGCTGCTGACGTGACTGAATATGAATGAGTGGTGAATTTCTATTCAAAATTTGGCATAATACAGATTTATTATTTTGCACTCCTGACATAAATTACTAAATATCTGTCACTGCAACAATGTTTTATCAAAACATTGGTCAAATAACGAAGCTAGAGTCTTTAAACTTTCAACTGATGCACAGTTTGTCCAGTTTGTTTAACTTGCTGTGAAAGAAAAACGGTAGTAATCTGGGGCTGTCGCAGATCTTTGACAGCAAAGGGGTTAAAACAATTTTTTTATAAAAGAGCTTGCTGTGGAGCCGATGAACACATCATGAACATTGAAAAGTGAAAGTGACGTGACATACAGCCAAGTATGGTGACCCATACTCTGAATTCATGCTCTGCATTTAACCCATTCAAAGTGCACACACACAGCAGTGAACAAACATATAGTGAACACACACTCAGATCAGTGGGCAAACATTTATGCTGCGTTGCCCAGGGAGCAGTTGAGGTTCGGTGCCTTGCTCAAGGTCACCTCAGTCGTGGTTTTGAGGGTGGAGAGAGCGATGTACGTTCACTCCCCCAGCCTACAATTCCTGCCGCCGTGGCGAGCACATGGTGGGAGCAGCTGTTCTACGCAAGTTTTTGTGTGTATTTTTGAGTGTATTTCATATTCTTGAGGTAGTGGATATTCACTGCATACAGAGCCATTAGGAGTCCAAATGCCTTGGGGACATGGCAGATGTCAGTGATAACAAGATGTCCAAACGAAAGCAATGTTGGTTATTCCTTGGGAAGCACATCACATTGCTGCTCCTCAGTTACAATCAGAATGCCCTCTTCAATTTCTTTCTCAACATCCTCAATTTCACCGGATGGCTGGGAAAACAAAAAATATTACATTACTTATTAAATTTATAATAAACATAAATTATACACTATTATTAAATATAATACACTATTAAAGTTGTGTGTTTTGTTAAAAAGGACAGCTACCAATAAAATAACATTTTCATTCACCCTAATATTAAGAAAAATCTTTGCAACCAAACATGACAGTCAAAAGTAATTGGTGCTCCTCAACTGTTTCGATTACATATATACAAAATACACCTCCGGAACCAGCTAAGCTAAAAAAAAATAAGGGGGCGGGGGGGAAATCTTGTGAATCCATGTGTTTTTGTTAGAAAAATATCCATATTTAAAATGTTATAAACATTTTCCATGAGAGCCGTTCCGGGTGGATGACATACGGCATAGCACATGCATGCACCGATGATTAGTGACGAACCCCGAATTACGATTTAGAAGCACAATATTAGGCTTGCACGTATGATAGTCAGTGAAAGTGAGAAAAAAGTGTTATGTTTTAAATATGGATATTTTTTTTATTTGACTACTTTTGGACTGTTGAGATAAAAAAACACCTGCCTACTGCCATTTAACAACTTGGAAGAGCCAGGACCATTTTTAATTTAACTCAGGTTGGATTTGTCTGAAAGAAGAAAGTCATATACACCTAGGATGCCTTGAGTATGAGTAAAACATAGGCTAATTTTCATTTTTGGGTGAACTAACCCTTTAAGCAAAGTTGCTGATGGCCAATATGCTAGCACTGAACATTTTTCAGGATTTACTGCCATATTCATATATATATATATATATATATATATATATATATATATATATATATATATATATATATTATTCTTTTATTTTTTTTATTTATTTTTTGCCTGCATTGTCTATTGACTTATTGTTTCAGCCTTGCTGTTAAGGTACCATTCTTTACTCACTTTCTGTATATAATTCATTCACAATTTGAATATGGACCAATGTCCACATATACTTCTAAGTTTGAGGAGTGACAAACATTGACAGTGACAAATTTTTCTTGTTATCTCTATGAATGAAAATGAGAAATGTAGATGTTTAAGACATCATAAACAAATGACATTTTATTTATTTTTTGGGTGAATCCATTTACGCCTACTGTAAGTGACTGTAAGACTATAAGTGATTATTATATTATTATATGTGACCATTAGAGTTTCCCAAAGGCATCATAAAAATATATAGAATTTTGTAATTTTATAATTTATTTTTCAATCACTTATAGATGGCAAACATTTCTGAATGTTTTCCCAATGTACTAAATTGCAGTTTCTCAAACTAATTTACTTGCAATAGTCATGTTGTCTTGCCTATTGCAGGACTTGCTGTGCTGAAGCATGTTTTAACACCAAGAATGAAAGCATCACATGTTGCCATTGAGACTATGAAGGAACACCTGGATGCTGTCTATGATGTAACTGTTGCATATGAGGGAACACTCACAGCAGATGGCCAGAGACGTCCAGCTCCTACAATGCCAGGTATGTTGTTATTGCCATACATTCAGTTTGCAAGCATGTTTACTTTCCTCAAATGAGACCGGAAAGAATTGTTAAACCACAAATTGAGGACTGTAAAAATACAGATATGTAAATTTATTATTTCTTTTTATTCAAAACAATTACAAACATGCTTAATAAGAAGCATTGTAAGAACGCGTCTGTCTCTGGCTCTGCGCCAGCCAGCGAACGCAGATTTGAATTTAGCAGCTAATGCTGTGCACTGAACGATCTAATCACACCGGTGTGATTGTATCAAATATATAAAAAATATTCTTCTTCTTTTTTTTGTCGTTTGAAAGCTGCATTTACTTGGCTCAGAAATGTGAGGGGTCACGTGCCCCTTCACTTTGAATGGGCATGACGCCTCTGTATACAGAACACTCACTGTGTGCTGTAATACTACTTAAAAATCATGATCCTGACCTTGATCCTGATCCTGAGTGATTCATCTTTTATGAATCATTAAAATAATTGTATCTGGGACACTGTGAGCATGAAGACGGTAGTGTTTACCTAACATTTTTAAAGCTTTGCTTAAAGGTACGCTATAAATGGGAGGTGATCATATATTTTTGCTCTTGAAACATTGTAGAGATTAAACCCAGTGAGAAAAATTACTTTTTACAGTTTATAGGGTAACCTACAAGACTGACTAACTGACTCAGTGGGGAGGGAAATATCCAGTATTGCTTTATTTTTGGTCACACATTTTTGTTTTCCTTATTTATTACATAAACCATAAACTACAGTAATTTTTCCTGCCACAGCTTCATAATGAACTGAAAATAATTTTAAACTTCTCATAATAACATAAAATAATAGTGTGTTTTCACACCATTGATTTAAATCATCTTTCAGTTGAACTAAAAACTAAATTGCTATATGACTTAATGCACTTATCAAATCACGAAAGGCTGTGATTTAATTAAATAATTGTAGTCAGTGTTTATTTACATACGAGCAAATTGGACACAATGTGTGCCAGCCATTTCACATTCTCATATTTTATAACATTCTTGTAGACAGACAGCATGTCACTAGATTTGTAGTGAGAAATGTCTGTGATGGAAAAACACTGAAATCAAAATGAAATCTTTGAAGTGAAGTGAACGAATTTCGCTATGTTATATATGAAATAATTTATATGAATGCTCTTTTTAATTTTATTTCACTTTCAGAAACATTTTTTAATTGCTGTGTTCGGTTTTTTGTTTGATTGTTTTCTGTCAGATGGTTGTCTGAAATGCCTTATCTAATTTGAATTATCTGTTTAATAGAGTTCCTGTGCCAGGAATGCCCCAGAGTGCACATCCACTTCAACCGCTTGGGCATGAGGGAAATTCCTGCAGAGCCAGTGTTCTTCCGCAGATGGCTGCATGAAAGATTTGAAATCAAGGACAAGTGAGTATCCTAATTACATATACTACAAACAATTACATATATATACTCTTAACTACTTGTGGTTACACTTTATTTTATGGCGTCCGTGTTACAATGTAATTGTACAGTTAAGTACTTGGTAATGTTCTCCTCTATGCCCACCCCTCTAAAATACGTACATTTTTATAAAGCTCAGCGTTCTGAAAAGCAAGGTATGCTCTGATTGGCCAGCTATTCAATGTGTTGTGATTGGCCAGATGCTTCAAGCGTGTGACGGAAATGTTACACCCCTTACCATATTGTGATGGCCTTGTCCTTGTGCGTCGAGACAAAGACAATCAAACACAAGGCATTTATTGCATCCAGTGGGGAAATTACTGATTATAATGTCTTATACTGCCGTATAACATAAAACCATGTGTATTGTGATTGGACAAACAGCAAGCGCTACTCTACAGTGCTCAAAACTCATGTTTGCATCATCATTGGCTAATTCTTTAAATATTAAAAAACACTTACAGACTATGAGTCAGAACAGCTGACATTGCAGGCTGCTCTCTGTGGTTCAGGAAACAGTCCTGAACAATGAGCTGCACACATCTTAATATTTGGTTTGAACTGTTCTCGAACAGTGTTGTAAATACAACTTAACTACAGCTTAACCACTGATTTATAGTTGTGTTCTCTTTTGGAAGGCCAAACAAAGTATTAAAATTTTCGCAACAAAACGCGCAGTGTTTCCATGACATGGCAGTGGCAGCAGCTGCGATAATCAGAGATACGCCTTCCTTCTTTGCGTGAACATTTTGGCGGTGATATGCAAATCTTCCCACACAGCGACGTAGACATGTGGGGATATGTTTAACCAAGGCATTATAGGAGGCCGTGGACGAGTCATAAATTCTATAAAGAATATATCTTTGGGTTTGAGACTTTAGTCTTTGCAACTTATGTAAGGCTTAATTTATTGCTATTACTATAGTAAGTACATGTAATGTGTAACAAGGCAACTGTTTAAAAAAAGAAAAATAAAAAAATTCTGTTACCCTATATACATATTTTGGTTATGTTATGTTTACAAATTCGCTGATCGGCAGGGTTCCCATGATCATGAAAAACTTGGAAAGCTCCTAGAAGTTCATTGGTCAAAAAAAAAAAAAAGTGTTTTGATACTGTTTGCAAGAGTTACATCTAAAAGCTACATATACTTTGTATATACTTTGTATCACCATCAAACATACACTCATTTACATCCTTCTCTTCACTCTCTGAGGCAGAAGCCTCCAAACTCATCCTTTCTAATAACCCTACTACTTGCCTGCTTGATCCTATTTCATCTCATCTCCTTCAAGCCATTTGTCCTGCAGTTGTACCTGCACTCACTCACATCATCAACGCATCCCTCCACACTGGTGTTTTTTCCTCATCATTTAGACGGGCTCGTATAACTCCACTACTTAAGAAACCCACCCTCAATCCATCTCTTTTAGAGAACTATAGACCCTGATTTACGCGAAACTATATATAGTTTCCCTTCTTCCTTTCATTGCAAAAACTCTTGAACGAGCTGTGTTCAACTAAGTCTCTACATTTCTCACACTCAACAACCTTCTTGACAGCAAGCAATCTGGCTTCAGAAGTGGACATTCAACTGAGACTGCCTTGCTCCCAGTTGTTGAAGTTCTAAGACTGGCAAGAGCAGAATCCAAATCTTCAGTACTTATCCTGCTTGATTTGTCCACTGCTTTTGACACGGTTAACCACCAGATTCTCCTATCAACCCTACTGGCAAAGGACATCTCAGGAACTACACTCCAATGATTTGAGTCTTACCTATCAGATAGGTATCTTGGAGAGGTGAGGTGTCCAAGTCACAACATCTAACTACTGGGGTGCCTCAGGGCTCAGTTCTTGGACCACTTCTCTTCTCTGTCTACATGGCACCATTAGGTTCTGTCATTCAGAAACATGGCTTTTCATACCACTGCTATGCTGATGAAACTCAACTCTACCTCTCATTCCATCCTGATGATCCGACGGTAGCTATTCGCATCTCAGCTTGTCTAACAGACATTTCTTTTTGGATGATGGACCATCACCTTCAACTCAACCTTACCAAGACAGAACTGCTTGTGATTCCAGCAAACCCATCGTTTCATCACAATTTCACCATCAAGTTAGGCACATCAACCATAACTCCTTCAAAAACAGCTAGAAGCATTGGAATTATGATTGATGATCAGCTGACTTTCTCAGACCACATTGCTAAAACTGTCTGATCCTGCAGATTTGCTTTATTCAACATCAAGAAGATCAAGCCCTTTCTTTCGGAACATGCTGCACAACTCCTTGTTCAAGCTCTTGTTCTGTCCAGGCTCGACTGTTTCAATGCCTTCTTGGCAGGTCTTCCTGCCAGTTCTATCAAACCTTTACATTTAATCCAGAATACAGCAGCAAGATAAATTTTTAATGAGCCAAAAAGAATACACGTCACAAAACTGTTTATCAAGTTGCCCTGGCTACCAATAGCTGCTCGCATACAATTCAAGGTGTTGATGTTTGCCTACAAAACTACCACTGGCTCTGCACCCATTTAACTCAATTTGTTACTACAGACTTATGTGCCCTCTAGAAGCTTGTGATCTGCAAGTAAACGTCCCTTGATTGTGCCATGCCAAAGAAGCACAAAGTCACTTTTTCAGACTTTTAAATTAAATGTTCCCTTCTGGTGGAATGACCTCCCCAACTCAATCCGAGCAGCTGAGTCCTTAGCCATCTTCAAGAATCGGCTTAAAACCCATCTCTTCCATCTTTATTTGACCCTCTAACTTTAACACTCACTATTCTAATTCTATTCTTAAAAAAATCTAACTACCTTTCTAATCTTTTGTATTCTATTTTCTTTTAATTTATTATGCAATTTTGTGTGTGTGTGTGTGTGTACTTTAACACTAGCATGCTCTATTCTTTTTCTATTCAATCGGTTTTCTTTTTTATTTATTATATTATTTAAAAGCCCATGCTACGTGTACTGTGTTAACCTGAGACTTGTTATAGCACTTATATATTATTGCTCTTTTTCTAGCTTTTGATTGCTTCCACTGTCCTCATTTGTAAGTCGTTTTGGATAAAAGTGTCTGCTAAATGAATAAATGTAATATAATGTAAATGTAGCGTATGGACCAGATCACATTCATTTAAATATTCAGAAAGATTTTTAATCTACTGACTGGCCTCATGTAAATCACAGCTTAGAGCCAATGAGTCTGCATCAAACTGTGCCATTGACACCTTTAGAGGCCTGTCTGAGCATCACCAGGACCACCTCTACATTCCTAGCTTGGACTCATAAGCTTCAAAGAGATCTTAATCAGATTCAATGGCCCAAGCATGCAGAGGAAAAGACCTCCCCATGCCGCTCACACACACACACACACACACACACACACTCAAACCTTCTTGCATTTAACTCAGAATATAAGCCATTCCAAATGTATATGATATATTCCTATGTGTTTGTATGTTTCCCAGGTCATATTAGCATGGTTATGATTCTCTAGTCATGTTAGTTGACATCTAAGTGTCTGTATTCAAGAATAAGAATTTATCTTTATGTTTCTATCTTTCTTGCATAGCTTTCTTGGTACCTAATTAAACCTCTCGGTTTGCCATAGCCAGTGCTTAATTTCTAAATTGCGAGGTCCCGGAACAAAACAGGGTAACGGATCCGGCATGTGATTACAGAAGGGAGAGTTCACGGAGCATTCGCGCAATCACATTGGTGGACCAGTTTGAGTGATTAAGAGCGTGCATCATTTGCTTTTAGGGTCTGTAACACCACGTATAACCTGGAAACGCCATGCAATTTTAAAACAGTGTAGCCGCACTGGGGTGTACATTATAATTAGCTCAAATTATATATAGAGAGTTCTAATAATTAATCAGGAATATGATTAATAAAAATATCTCATATGACAGTTACATTAAAATTATTGAAGATGAAAAATAGGTCAATTGTATATATCAATAACTCATTACAAGGCACTGTAATTTACTCATTAATATGTCAATATTCCATTCTTCATATCAATTATAATGATATCTCTTACTGTGAATTACCGCAAATCAAACAGTGGTTTGTCCAGCAAACGGCCGTAAGATTAACTTATCAACTTTCAATAAAGTTATCACTTTTTATAATTCCAGGAAAAATAGTTTCTGGCCATGAAACTATTCTCCAATCCTTATGAAATTTCGGTTACTGAAAAGTAACGAGCTTGTAGCTAAGATCAAACATTTCATTGACTCGTGATGTGAGCATTTTAGACAGAAGCAATCATGAATATATATTGGGTTTTAATAATTGAACTAATAATACATCAAACTACTATTCACACAGAGTAAATATGTGTACGACAATACAGACTAGTAAACTTTGTACATGACATAACGGAATCCAAATGAGGGAGAGAGAGAGAATGAGAGAGAGAGGATGAGAGATGAGAGAATAGGCGCGATCACAGAATAATCGCTCAGTTATGGCAGAATCACAGACAGTAACCTTTTGAAAGACAACAAGGAATCAAATCACCTTGAAAAGGTTATAGACAAACTTTAAGCAGCATTTAAATCTCTCTAGAAAATAATACTTGCATGTGGTCTCTTTGTGATTGGGCGTGTTCTCTCGTGTCTTCCGGGGCTGCTGCGGACTCGCGCGATATTTGAAAGGTCCAACGAATGTAATGATTCAGAGTTCGTCTTCCTCATGTAGAGAGGAACTTAGTACAGAAAATAAAAGAAAACGGAGATGGAAGCTTCCGAAGGAGCCATGAGAACGGGCTGTTCTCTCAGCCGCCGTGCTGAGATCAGAGACAATAGAAGAGTGGAACAAGAGGACAAGAGACGAGGACCAAGAGAGTAGACAAAAGAAAGAGAGAGAAACTTACTGGTTTCAGTTCTTATGTCTTGATGGTTCACGCCTCTGTTAGCGTGAAAAACCAATGAACGTCCGCGATCTGAAGCGGGAAAAACATTCCTTTGTCTCTGGGGAAACACCCACTCTGATAAGTTATGGCTTATCAGAATTCAGCGGTTATATTCTAGCAAGTCGTTAATTCCAGATTAATATATTTCACAAACCTTTCCTATAGGTGGATAGTTCAGTCACAACATGACAATTACACAGATACCAAAAATGACATATATAACTGATAGAAACACGAAGTTACATTCATATGCAGAATTACACACTTTTAAAGTTTGATTAACACGCGATAAACATTATACTCCAATTTGATTATAGAAAACATCTAATGCACCAAAAAGGCAACACAGTCAATATGTTTAGAAATACGTTTTAAAAAAAGGTACCAGTGAGCTGGCTTTGCTGTTCTGTTCCTCGTAGGTCATAAAGTTTCATGATCTGGTCCGGGGTAGGGTTACAGAATCATGACTCTATTTGAGAACATTATCTCCAAAAACCATTTCCAATTTACAAGTCAGCAAATTATAATCTTCGCATAACTGGTTAGCCCTGTTAACCCAGCACAAACCTATCAAAAAACATCTTATTAAGGACTTACATAAAGAGCGTAAAGAAAAGTTTGTGTGTGTGTTTAGGAATGTGGGTGTTTCGTTTCTCCTTTGAGGCTGCTCACGTGGGTATCTCTGGACTCTCTCGAAGGTGTAATAAATGTCCAAGCGTCAGGGTGTGACCGATGACAGTGGAGATGCACAGCGCAATGTCGGCAGTGGTCCAGGCTCGGACCGCAGTTGATGGGTTCAGAATGGGCTGTCGAGACAGTGCTTTGGAGGGCTGTGTCGATGGGAACAATGTCAATGTATCAGGTGCCACCTTTTGGTACTTGAATCCACATGCTCTGGTCAAGCAGGTTGACACGGGTGGCGGTGTCATGCTGGTCGTAGGTCAGTGTAGCTGTACGCACAGGAGTGTTGACGAGCAATCTGTCACCTACAATCTTTGCTTGCGTTTCTGTGACTTATGTACGAGGCTTGTGTTGGTTTTCCGGGTGCACCGGAATGGTCCAGAATCCAGAGGCCACATCAAGTGTAGGGAAGATTGTTGGTCCTCTGATTCGGGGCATTTCTTGTTCTAGCTGGGTCCTGCGCCATTGTGACAGCGGCACCTGTTGATTCAGTTTCCTGTAGTCAATGGTCGGTCGCCATTTGCCGTTAGGTTTGAGCATGGGTTAGATGGGGGCTGAGTTGGTGCTGTTGCGTGGACGGATGACACCTTTCTCAAGCATAGATTCAATGATCTCCTGCACTGTTTCGTGTGAGGTGATGGGGATCTTGTACTGTTTGACAGAAGTTGGAGGAGCATCAGGGTGCGTGGGTATGCGCACCGTGTGTAGGTTGGTAAGACCACAGTCTAAAGAGTCTTTGGCACAGGATTCTTTGAGCTTATAAAGAACTTGTCTTTTGCGATCTGTATCGCTCTGAAGCGCATGAGCGTCTTGTAGAATTTGCTGCACTTGAGATTGAAAACCTGTGTAAGGCTCCTCCGTCGGTGTGTCATCAGTCAGTTTGTTATTTAAAGATGTAGCAGCTTCATCAGTCTCACTGACTTTCTGGTGGGAGACTGTGTATACTGCGAGGTGTTGGTCCTCTGTCAGATCCATTCTGCACACCTGGTCTTTGGTCACCGACATGACAAATGTGTTGGCGACGGATTTGAAGGGTGCAGTGAACAATGTGTTGTTTGTACTCCCTTTGGGTATCAGTGCAGGTGGACTGGGTCCAAAGACAGGTAGTACAAGTTCAAAGTCATTAAAGTCATGGCTCACTAGCCATCCCAGCTGGTAGGCCTTGGGAATGTTTATGTCAGTTGCCCTGCAGTTGTTGAAAAGGATGTAGACTACACAAGATGACACTTCAGTAAGGGGTGTGGCTTCAAGTTTGAGTCCGAGTTCCACACATTCAGGTGAGGGTTGGAAGAAACCCAGTGTGTGGTTTAAGGTTTGTCCACATCGCATGTTGAGCCGAACAGTGACCCCTTTGGTGTAAGCTGGTACCGCCGTTCCGTGTATTGTTGACTAAGGTGCAGAGTAGTGAACTTAAGCTTTGGGCTGCCGTTGGGGCTGTGTACCCATGGCTGGCTGCTGGGGTTCCCGTGAGCTCTGTGACCTGGAAGTCTGGCTCTGTGGGAGTTCCCATGACCTCTGTGACCTGGCAGTCTGGCTCTGGTGACCTGTGTGGCTAGAAGGGAAGAGTTTCTCGCACTTGAGCCCAGACTTTTAGCTGTTTGAAGTTCAGTAAAGGGTCAAAGTGGTCTAGCAAGTCTTTGCCGATGAGGAGTGGGTAAGTGTCCATTGGTGAAATGTACACGGGATGGATTAGACTCATAGGACCAATCATCAGGTGAATGGAAGCTACCTGGTCAAATCGGATGTCATTCTGGCTGTACGACTGTACATTCAGTTCACAAGTTTGAGGTGTAAGAGTTCGATCTTGTCTCTTAGCTTCAAAGTGGAGTCTTTTGAAAAGGTGAGATGAGATCACCGTGAGGTCTGATCCTGTGTCGATCAGGTCTTCCATCCTCACTCCTTTTTGGCCCATCCCCTTTTCGACAAGATTGCCCAGGAATGTTGGCATCGGGGCAGGTGTGATGATCGATGGGTGGTTAGGACCGGTCTCGTGTAGCTCGCTGCGGAGGCAGGTAGTCAAAACAGCATTTTCTGGTACCTTGGGATTGTTGTACCTGGTGTGAGGACCTGTGCTGTCTCGTTCAGTGTGTGCAGCTGTCAGCTGTGGAGCTTGGGTGATGCTGTCACCTTGTGATGTGACAGTTAGCTCTGTGGTCTGTGGATGACGAGCAGTGTTCTGGGTGTTTGGCTCATACAGATGGCAGTTAGACAGGGTGTTGGTTTCAGTTCTTATGCTTAGACATAAGCTGTCTGGTTCATCTTTCTTGTCTTCCTTGCTAGTTTTCATGTAAAGAAGCTATCTTAGCACCCTCAGGATCTCTGCTGTCTCAGACGTGGCTGCCCTGTGTTTTCCTGATGTGGGCTCAGGATTGAGCTTAAAAGTGTCATGTCGAGAGTGGTTCCACTGCCGGCTGTCGGGGCTTTGTGTCCTGGACGGTGGGGATCGGCTCTTTTTGGGTTGCCGGTCCCAGAATCTTTTAAGAGCATTCACTCTGGTGCTTTGGACGAGCACCACCACAATTGTGTTGCCCTCTGCTGGCTTGGAACAGTCTGGACTCTCTGTGAAAAGGTCTGTGACTGTAGTGTTGTGGGGCACCCTCTAGGGTCACTTCCAAGCAGTGCTCAGAGACAGAGATTGTGGGGTTTTTCACAGTCTTTTCAGAAATAGTATTTTGCTTGGTGTAAGCTTTGTGTGCTAAGTTCCATAACTATTGTGTAATCATGTTACGCGGACACGCTGGGACTCTGAGATGAAAACTCCATCATGAAAACTGGCATGTAGGTTTCGGAGGAACAGAGTTTTTAAGTCGACATTCTGTTTCATACCTGGTTCGTTGCATGCTCCGAAGCAGGCTTTTCGTAGCTGACTGTTGAAAGTCTGTGGGTTTTCAAGTCGGCCCTGTTTGAGTTCCATAGCAAAAAGGAGCTCATGGTCTGAGTCTGGATCAGAGAATTCAAGAATCAAAACTTCTCGCAGTTGCTGGTAGTCCGCTTTGACAGTCTCTGGTTGACGATCCAGAAAACTATGCACATCACGGCTGGACGTGATTTGTAACAGGTACAATGTGTCCAAAGCTGTCACGTTGGCGACAGTTTGAAAGTGAAAGGCAATGTCTTGCTAGATAAGCGTGAACGTCATGTCCTCCTGCAGGATCTGGATTGAACGTAGGGATGCTTCTGGCTAGCTTGTCAAGTTCTCAGTGAGCCGTGCAGGGATTAGTGGCATGCGTTCTCTGGAAGGGCTCTCCCCCCTTCGTCGTTGACAGGTGTTCTTGTAAGCTGGCTGGTGATGTCTTGAGCCGTGGGCTTACACCCCCTTTTTCAGCTCTGGGTGCTTGGCTGAAAGGGTTGGAGTGGCGGGCCAGGAAAAACTCTATGGTGTGCGTTTCTCCGATCAAGCCACTCTGTAATCTGTGAGAATGTTTCAGTTCTGCGTGAAAAGTGTCAAGTTCATCTTGGAGCTCGTCTCTCTGCAGAGTAAGCGCGTTGATTTTAGCTCTGCCCGCTTGCAAGTGTTTTACACAGGCCAAGGTTTTAGAGTCTCTTTCTTTCAGTTCAGTCTCTGCTCTTTTTAGGAGAGCGTCACCTTGCTGGAGTTTTTTGTTGAGTTCTTTTCTGGCTTCTTTCTCCAGCTGTTCTCTTTGGTCTGTGTCGAGGCGAAGATCTTGCAGGGCATTGTGAAGTCTTTCTACTTCTTTCTGTAGCTCTGGATCTGTGTCGTCCTCTTTCTCGAGCTGGTTCTGGGTCTCGAGGAGGTGCTGATCAAGGCGACTCTGGGTTCGGGCCTGGTCCTTCCAGGCCTCCTCCACTTGAAGCTTAAGCGTTGCTGCTTGCTGTTCAAGGTCGATGTTGCTCCGTTCGCTGAGCCGTGCCTGGGCGACGATAATGTGAACTAGGCTTCCGAGGATCCTGGCGAGTTCTTTGTAGTAGTCACTTTGGGTTGGATCGTGTGCTATCAGTTCATCTAGCTCGGTGTCTAGTTGCTCTTGGTGCTGCAGGTTACTGGCGTCCTTGGGCAGGAAGGGGGTCGTCACTGCTTTCAACCATGTCTAGGGCTGCTCCGATCATGATCAGCCGATCGTTAATGCGCATCACGTCAGTAAAGCCGGTTCTGTAATCAGCGGTAAATTCCATCAGGTGCGAGATTTCACATAGAGCAGTTGTTACCACACAGAGCCGTTGTTAACTGAGAAGATGCGCAAATAAATGCTGAAAATGAACGTGGATTTACATAAATATTAGTTTTCAAAAAGTTTGTTGCTAAACTGCTTTTAGATATTTGTTTCAGTTGTTTCTGTGTTGTACTGAAATATAATTGCAAGCACTCAATACGTTTCAAAGGCTTTTATCGACAATTACATGACATTTATGCAAAGAGTCAGCATTTGCAGTGTTGGCCCTTCTTTTTCAGGACCTCTGCAATTCGACTGGGCATTCTCTCAATCAACTTCTGGGCCAAATCCTGACTGATAGCAACCCCTTTCTTTCATAATCATTTCTTGGCACTCCGATCCCGCAGCTGAATCCTCTTTAGGAGACGATCCTGGCGCTTGCTGGACATTCTTGGACTTCTTTACAAGAATTGAACCTCTTTCCTTGAAGTTCTTGATGATCCTATAAATTGTTGATTTAGGTGCAATCTTAGTAGCCACAATATCCTTGCCTGTGAAGCCATTTACATGCAACGCAATGATGGCTGCACGCGTTTCTTTGCAGGTCACCATGGTTAACAATGGAAGAACAATGATTTCAAGCATCATCCTCCTTTTAACCTGTCAAGTCTGCCATTCTAACCCAATCAGCCTGACATAATGATCTCCAGCCTTGTGCTCGTCAACATTCTCACCTGAGTTAACAAGACGATTACTGAAATGATCTCAGCAGGTCCTTTAATGACAGCAATGAAATGCAGTGGAAAGGTTTTTTTGGGATTAAGTTAATTTTCATGGCAAAGAAGGACTATGCAATTCATCTGATCACTCTTCATAACATTCTGGAGTATATGCAAATTGCTATTATAAAAACTTAAGCAGCAACTTTTCCAATTTCCAATATTTATGTAATTCTCAAACCCTTTGGCCACGACTGTATGTGAAATCATGCACCTGATGGAATTTACCGCTGATTAGAGAACGTACTCGGTTACTAAACGTAACCTCGGTTCTCTCTAGAAGAGCGAACGAGTACTGCGTCTTAGCTAAGACGCTACGGAAAAAGTCTCTTTTCACGAAATACTGAAGCAAAAAATTATCCTTAATTTTGTATTTTTGTAAAGCGCATTTGCAGCAGTACACAGCCATAGGCGAGACGGCTCGTTCGCTCATTGGCTTGTTCTGCGGCAACTGCACAGCCTATCGAGCGCAGGCTGATGCAACATCAGACCAATAAGAGCGCTTCGCGCCCTTCTTGCCACTTCCCGCCGAAACGGGTGTGGCTCAACCTATAAAAGGAGCTCGAAAAGGCTGACTCACCTGATTTATTTCATCGCCGAAGCGAATCAGAGTGAATCGTACGCACGGCAGAGAACGCAGTACTCGTTCGCTCTTCTAGAGAGAACCGAGGTTACGTTTAGTAACCGAGTACGTTCTCTTACGAGAGCTCTCTCGTACTGCGTCTTAGCTAAGACGCTACGGGAACTCGATGTAAAACGCCGTGCGCGCAGGGATCACACACCAATAAACCTGAAGCAACGCCCAGGATTTACAGTGCACAGTCACCTGAGGGACTCACAGAGAGTCCGGGACAGAAAAGGGGGAAAGCCCTCCGTCCCAAATCTAGCAGCATCCGTAGATGCGGCAATATGACATCACACAGCCGAGGCAAGGCCTGACCAATGTGGCAATGCGGGTCTTACGCAATACTGCCCATATAACAGTCGGCAGCGCATAGCGCTCATGAACTCAGAATTCCCCTCAGGGCCCCGATTCTTCTATACCGACAGCAGCCTTGCTTGCAAGGCGGGAACCTCCAGGTTATAGAACCTGATAAATGTAAACGGCGAGGCCCAACCCGCCGCCATACATATATCCTGCAAGGAGATCCCAGTAGACCACGCCCACGACGAGGCGACGCCTCTCGTGGAGTGTGCTCTGATGCCCAACGGGCACTGAAGGCCCCTGGAAGCGTAAGCTAACGCTATGGCGTCAACTATCCATCTGGATAGAGTCTGTCTCGAAACAGCCATTGCCTTGGAACGTCCACCGAACGAGACAAATAGCTGCTCCGTCTGCCGAAAGGCAGCAGAGCGAGACACATAAGCTCTTAAAACCCTGACAGGGCAAAGAAGACTCGAGTCTCCATCCTCCCCTGACACCGGCAGGGCAGACAGGGCAATAACCTGAGCCCGAAACGGTGTGTTGAGGGATTTCGGCACATAACCGTGCCTAGGTTTGAGTATGACCCTTGAGTCATTGGGCCCAAATAATTCAGCACTCGTATGCCGCTGAGTCTGAGAGGAGCGAGCGCTGCATCCATGCACCTCGTAAACGTACGAGGAGCTACGGACAAGCCGAATGGCAGGACTGCAAACTGGTATGCCTGGCCCTCGAAGGCGAATCTCAAAAACCGCTTGTGGTTTGACGCTATCTGTATTTGAAAATACGCGTCCTTCAGATCTATTGACATGAACCAGTCCCCTCTGCGAATCTGCGCGAGGAGCTTCCTGGTCGTGAGCATTTTGAAACTGCGTTTCATCAATGCCTTGTTCAGCTGTCTTAGATCCAGTATGGGCCTGAGACCCCCGTCTCTCTTGGGCACCAGAAAGTATCTGCTGTACAGCCCCCCCTCGCTTTGAGCTTGAGACACAGGCTCTACAGCCCCTTTGCTCAACAGTTTTGATATTTCGGCCCGAAGTATGTGTGCTACTTCTGTTTTGACCGTAGTTTCGACGCGCGCTGAAAAGCGCGGTGGGCGTCGAGAAAACTGTAGCGAGTAGCCTCTCTTTATAATGCCTAGCACCCAATCCGAAACCCCTGAAAGCGCTGACCATGCATCTGCATGAATGGCTAAGGGCTGGATGCGACACGCGCTCTGTTGACTGGGCAACGGCGGCGCTCGAGTGTGCTGCGCATCTGAGGCGGGGAGCGCACTGATCACAGCGGGCAGATCGCTCATCCTCGACCCCGTTCCGGCGCTTAACCGACTGGAGGGAGGCTGAGCGGGTCCCGTGGGACTCGATATATCTGCGAGTAACCGTGGGCTGCATGTGTGCACTTTTACCACTTTCAACTCGCCGTCTGCCTGTGCAGAATGTACGTGCACGGGCCTCGTTTTTACAGAAGCCCCGCGCCGTAAGTGACATAGTGTATATGGGCACTGGGAAGTGGGCACGTTTACTATGCGGCGCGCTCGACTGATCTGTGTCGATCTTATGTGCGCTAGCCCTGTGTGCAGGGCTGTGCTTACATGCGGGGATGTGCACTGGGTAGTGGGCATCGTCACTGCATTTAAAGCACCATCGGCCGTGGCCGGACGAGCGTGCACGGGTTTCGTTTTTACAGAAACCACATGACGCGTGTGACATAGTAATTGTGGGCACTGAGGGGTGGGCACGTTTACTATGTAGTGTGCGCGACCGACTTGAGTCGACATTATGGGCGCAGGCCCTGTGTGTAGGGCTGTGCTTACATGTGGAGATGGGCACTGAGGAGTGGGCATCGTCACAACATTTATAGCACCATCGGCCGTGGCCGGAACACCAGAAAAAACACTCTTTTTGTGAAACATCTGGGTAGCCGTGATAACGGCTTTTGTGTGCAGGCAAGCGGGCACTCGTGCAGGCTTGCGCATTGCAGAAGACACTGAGGCAGTCACAACTCTTGGAACTGCAACAGCGGCGCGCTTGGGTGAGAGCTCGGCCGCAGCGGAACTCGAACACCGGCGCTTTCCCAGCAGTGCTAGGATGCTTTCGGGGCTTCTGGCTTCACCGCAATCCTCTGCCGCGGCTCCCGCGGCGCGGGGCGACGGCTCGAAGAGCGAGAACGGGGTCCCGAGCTGCGTTGCTGACGCTGTCGTGATGGAGCAGCAGGAGGCGGTGGGCGCGACTGAGAGCTCTGTGGGGCCGGTCTAGAGCGGCTAGCTGCAGAACTGGAGCGCTTCGGCAAGAAGTGCTTGAACGCCTGTGAAGCTTTCTGGTCCTCGGCGAATCTCTCCACAAACTCGTTGACGGAAGATCCAAAGAGGCCGGCAGGAGTTAGCGGAGCGTCAAGAAACGCAGCGCGCTCAGACTCCTTGATGTCAGAAAGCGTCAGCCACAAATGCCTCTCAGCCACCGTAGCGGAAGCCATAACCCGTCCCATGGCCTGTGCAGCGGACTTAGTAGCGCGGAGGGAGAGATCCGAAGCACTCCTCAGATCCGCGAGACAGATCGCTTCAGGTCCCATCTCATTCAGCTTGCGGAGAAGATCGCCCTGGAAAATCTGTAGCGTCGCCATGGTGTGTAACGCAGACGCAGCCTGCCCAGCAGCAGAGAATATCCGTGCGAGCAGCGATGACGTCATGCGGCAGGCTTTGGATGGCAACGCCGCCTTAGTCCGCCGTCCAGCAGAGGGTGGGCAAAGGTGCGCTGCTATAGCCTGTTCCACCGGCGGAAGTGACAGGTAGCCTCTGTTCTTAGCACCGTCCAGTGTGGAGAATGCTGACGAAACAGATGAGCGGATTCTCGCCGAGAATGGAGCGTCCCGAGCCTTCGCCACTTCTTCGTGAAGCTCAGGAAGAAAAGGGGCGTGTTTTGAGCTTGAGGAAGAGCGCTCATCCGGAAGATAGCTACCATCCAGCCGGGAACGTGAAGGGGGCGCTAGTGCAGACCACTCTAGGCCGAGGCTCGCCGCGGCCAACGAGAGTACACGCATCAGCTCCTTATCGATATCCCCCCGTCTGCTGGGCCTCTGAGCAGCGGGCGTGAGATCCACGGAGCTCGCCCAACCCTCACTGCCCGAAGCAAGCAGAGAGCACGTGTCTTCTTCCTCCGACGCAGGCCTGAGATCCACTTCCTCCGATGACGCGTCGGCAAGCAGCGGACGCTGAGCATCGGGAAGCGATGCAGGGGAGACCGGCAAAGCGGAGGGAACCGGCGAGCTCGGCCGAGCTGGAGGCGGTTCTGGTAGGAGCTGCGAGCGGCGCTTCTTACAGCGCTGCAGGGCAGCGGATGATGCAGGCTTCGAGAAGGATGCCAGGCGAGTCCACAGAGTCACCATAGGCATCAACTCGCAATGAGGGCATCCGCCATCAGCGAGCGCGAGCGCTGCATGGTCTTCACCCAGACAGGAGACGCAGATGACGTGACGATCTCCTTCGCTGAGCGGGGTTCTGCACGAGCCGCACGAAGGCATCTTTAAAAAGACGCAGCTCTTTTGTAAATGTGCGTCGCAGGGCGAACACACACACAGAATATTACAGAACAAGGATTGTGGGCGCCGGATAGCGCAGCAGGAACGGCAGTGGAAGGCGGCGGTGCCAGCGGCTTCAGGATGGCTCGTCCTGCTGATATGCTCTTCCAGACGGCGCTTGCTTCCTCGTGATCCAGCGATGCGTGAGCTTCGCTGAAGAGATGAAAAATCAGGTGAGTCAGCCTTTTCGAGCTCCTTTTATAGGTTGAGCCACACCCGTTTCGGCGGGAAGTGGCAAGAAGGGCGCGAAGCGCCCTTATTGGTCTGATGTTGCATCAGCCTGCGCTCGATAGGCTGTGCAATTGCCGCAGAACAAGCCAATGAGCGAACGAGCCGTCTCGCCTATGGCTGTGAAGTGAAGTGACATTCAGCCAAGTATGGTGACCCATACTCAGAATTTGTGCTCTGCATTTAACCCATCCGAAGTGCACACACACAGAGCAGTGAACACACACACACACTGTGAACACACACCCGGAGCAGTGGGCAGCCATTTATGCTGCGGCGCCCGGGGAGCAGTTGGGGGTTCGGTGCCTTGCTCAAGGGCACCTAAGTCGTGGTATTGAAGGTGGTGTACTGCTGCAAATGCTCTTTACAAAAATACAAAATTAAGGATAATTTTTTGCTTCAGTATTTCGTGAAAAGAGACTTTTCCCGTAGCGTCTTAGCTAAGACGCAGTACGAGAGAGCTCTCGTAAGAGAATCGGCTTTTACTGACGAGATGCGCATAACGATCGGCCGATCGTGATCAGAGCAGCCCTAACCATGTCGAGAGGTGGCCCCCGTGGACTGCTGGACTGGATGACTGGAACATCCTGGCTCACTGTAGGTGAGAGAAACACAGCACACACACAAAAAGACCAATGCAAGTTCGTTCTAAGGTTAACGAGCTATATTCATACAGGCTGTGCCGTTTATGAGAATTTAGGGGCTAACTGATGCAAACAGTCAGACAGTTCAGTAGCCAATTAACTTGGGTCAACGAAGGACCTGAAATGGAGATTTGAAAGGCAGTAGCCTAGTGGGTCTCGTGATGACACCGGCTGCTGGTTATCGCTCTACTATTTAGCTTCTTTGGTGGCTATCACAGGTTACTGTCTCTATGTGAACTGAAAGAAACAAATCACAACAGAACAGAGGATAGCAAAAGATCAAAGTGAAACAAAACACTTGAAATGAGATAAAACAATAGTAACATGCTATGTGTTAGTGAGAATAAGGAGCCCTAAGCCTACTGCTAGGTTTTAAGATAGGGCCAACAGGTGAGTGGGGCTATCGGGGTAGGAAACCTAGAAAGATGGTGTGGCTTGAAGAAGCAATGGGTCAAACACTTAAAATATATCCAAAGGAATATCAATTATTCTGTTGCTTATAATAAGTGGATGGGTTTTATCAATTTTAGTTCACCTGGGTGAATTGATTTTGCTCAGGTGGAAACCTTAGATGACTGTCCAATCACCAAGGGAGTTCTACAATCAAGTACACAAAGGATGAACAAAGGAAGCTTAAAGTGAATTAAGGTTTGTTTTGTTTAACATCAACTGAGTAAATATATATGTAGAAATGAGAGGTAACAGCTTTACCTAATAATGATAAAACCAAAAGGGAATTATGATAATGACGGTAATTATCAAAATAGCCTAACAAAAAAAAAAGTAAAATTAAAAAAATCTAAATAGGAAGAGACACGGGAGAAGTAGTAGCTGGTTTTCACCATAAGGGGGCGTACTCCCTCTCTGTGCTTAACCTGGTGAGCAGAAATTTACAAAACTTTACAGAAAATTACAACCAACTTCAATGTGATTTAAACTCTCCGCTCGTCAGCGCGGATTTGGTGCTACTTGCACAAGAGCGTGAGGCAGGATTCCTTTCACTGCACAAAACACACAAATGTGAACAACAGGAATTTGTCCGTCTGTTGTACTCCCATAAACATTTATCAAAATAGGACTTATGATTTAAATGTTTTAGGTTTGAAATTGGGTAGCTAAGCCAATTTTTTTATACCAGGAGCTTTATCGTTCATTTTTGAATATAATTGTGGTTTACCACGAATTCAATAACGATATGTAATAACAAGGCCTTTTAACTTACTGAATCAGAGGAACATCGCTCATGTTCAGATTTACATATTGCAACTAATAAAAGATTTCTTCGTCTTTTAATTATTAATATTAAAATGTTCTCACTGCAGAGAGATCTAGGTCTTCTCTTACAGGGCTTTAATATTAAACTGCAGTGTACTTTCAGCAAAATAACAGTGACTATACTGTTAGGTATTTCTAGAAACTTAACGTGCTGACTGATCAGATTTTTGCCTCAGTCAGTTAGGAGTGAGTTCGCGTCTTGCGACTTATCAAGTCAAGTCAAGTCACCTTTATTTATATAGCGCTTTAAACAAAATACATTGCGTCAAAGCAACTGAACAACATTCATTAGGAAAACAGTTTGTCAATACTGCAAAATGATAGTTAAAGGCAGTTAATTATTGAATTCAGTGATGTCATCTCTGTTCAGTTAAATAGTGTCTGTGCATTTATTTGCAATCAAGTCAACGATATCGCTGTAGATGAAGTGACCCCAACTAAGCAAGCCAGAGGCGACAGCGGCAAGGAACCGAAACTCCATCGGTGACAGAATGGAGAAAAAAACCTTGGGAGAAACCAGGCTCAGTTGGGGGGCCAGTTCCCCTCTGACCAGACAAAACCAGTAGTTCAATTCCAGGCTGCAGCAAAGTCAGATTGTGCAGAAGAATCATCTGTTTCCTGTGGTCTTGTCCTGGTGCTCCTCTGAGACAAGGTCTTTACAGGGGATCTGTATCTGGGGCTCTAGTTGTCCTGGTCTCCGCTGTCTTTCAGGGCAGTAGAGGTCCTTTCTAGGTGCTGATCCACCATCTGGTCTGGATACGTACTGGATTCGGGACTGCAGTGACCCTCTTATCTGGATACAGACTGGATCTGGTGGCTACAGTGACCTCGGAATAAGAGAGAAACAGACAAATATTAGCGTAGATGCCATTCTTCTAATGATGTAAATGGTAAATGGACTGCATTTATATAGCGCTTTCAACAGACCACATGGCCATCCAAAGCGCTTTACAATTTGCCTCACATTCACCCATTCACACACCGACTGCGGTGTCAGCCATTCAAGGCGCCATCCAGCTCGTCGGGAGCACCTGGTGTTAGGTGTCTTGCTCAAGGACACCTCGACACTTGGTCAGGTGGAGCCGGGGATTGCACCACCAACCTTCCGGTTTGTAGACAACCTACATGAACCACTGAGCCACTGCCGTATGCCGTTTCGCATAACAGTGAAAGCTAACACCATGTTTCCTGATGAGATCTCCCAAGGGTGACATAAAAAGCATGAAGAGTAGCGGCCCTAGTACTGAGCCTTGAGGTACTCCATACTGCACTTGTGATCGATATGATACATCTTCATTCACTGCTACGAACTGATGGCGGTCATATAAGTACGATTGTACTTACGATTGTGTATAGAGAGATACACCCACGATCAGATGATAAGAGCAGATCATTTGTAACTCTAAGGAGAGTAGTCTCAGTACTATGATACTGAGAAATCCTGAAAGTATCCTGACTGGAAATCCTCACATGTACCATTTTTCTCTAAGAAGGAATATAGTTGTAAGAATACCACCTTTTCTAGTATCTTGGACAGAAAAGGGAGATTCGAGATTGGTCTATAATTAACTAGTTCTTTGGGGTCAAGTTGTGTTTTTTTGATGAGAGGCTTAATAACAGCCAGTTTGAAGGTTTTGGGCACATATCCTAATGACAATGAGGAATTTATAATAGTCAGAAGAGGATCTATGACTTCTGGAAGCACCTCTTTTAGGAGCTTAGATGGTATAGGGTCTAACATACATGTTGTTGGTTTAGATGATTTAACAAGTTTATACAATTCTTCCTCTCCTATAGTAGAGAATGAGTGGAACTGTTCCTCAGGGGGTCTATAGTGCACTGTCTGATGCGATACTGTAGCTGACGGCTGAATGGTTGCAATTTTATCTCTAATAGTATCGATTTTAGAAGTAAAGTAGTTTCATAAAGTCATTACTGCTGTGGAGTTGGGAAATGTCAACACTTGTTGAGGATTTATTTTTCGTTAATTTAGCCACTGTATTGAATAAATACCTGGGGTTATGTTTGGTTTCTTCTAAAAGAGAAGAAAAGTAATTGGATCTAGCAGTTTTTAATGCTTTTCTGTAGGATAGGTTACTTTCCCGCCAAGCAATACGAAATACCTCTAGTTTTGTTTTCCTCCAGCTGCGCTCCATTTTCGGGCTGCTCTCTTTAGGGTGTGAGTATGCTCATTATACCATGGTGTCAAACTATTTTCCTTAACCTTCCTTAAGCGTAAAGGAGCAACTGTATTTAAAGTGCTAGAAAAGAGAGAGTCCATTGAGAGTCCTCAAGTTGTTCTGAGGTTTTGGATATGCTAAGGAATTTGGATACATCAGGAACATAACTTAAAAAGCAGTCTTTTGTGGTAGAAGTGATGGTTCTACCATACTTGTAACAAGAAGTAGAATTTACAATTTTGGCTATATGAAGTTTGCACAAAACTAAATAATGATCTGAGATATCATCTCTTGGCTGCATAATTTCAACACTATCAACATCAATTCCATGTGACAGTATTAAATCTAGAGTATGATTTCGACATTGAGTAGGTCCTGAAACGTGTTGTCTAACCCCAATAGAGTTCAGAATGTCTATAAATGCTGATCCCAATGCATCTTTTTCATTATCAACATGGATATTAAAATCACCAACTATTAAAACTTTATCTGCAGCCAGAACTAACTCAGATGTAAAATCATCAAACTCTTTAATAAAGTCTGTATAGTGCCCTGGTGGCCTGTATACAGTAGCCAGTACAAACATAACAGGGGATTCATCATTAACATTTGTTTCTCTGGATAATGTTATATGAAGCACCATTACTTCAAACGAGTTATACTTAAAGACTGCCCTCTGAGAAATCCTGAAAACATTATAAATTGAAGCAACACCTCCCCGTTTGCCTTTTAGATGCGGCTCATGTTTATCACAGTAATCTAACCAGGTTTCTGTCAAACAGAGCACATCTATAATATGATCAGTGATCCAATTGTTAATCTTAACTTGGTTTGGACGTTTTTTGTATTTTCTAGTTCGGGGAACAGACACAGTCTCTATAGTGTGATATCTAAGTGAAAGAGTCTCTATGTGCTGAGAATTAGCTGACCTCTGTGACGTGAGGCAGCTAGCAGACGGTCGGTTTAGCCAGTCTGTCTGCTTCCTGACCTGGACCCCAGTTAGTCAAGTATAAACACTAAGACTATTTGCCATATTTCTAGAGAGAAGAGTGGCGCCACCCCAGGAGGGATTAAGACCATCTCTTTTCACCAGGTCCGGTCTGCCCCAAAAGCTCGTCCAATTGTCTATGAAACCTATGTTATTCTGTGGGCACCACTTAGACATCCAGCCATTGAGTGATGACAATCTGCTATGCATCTCGTCACCACGGTAAGCAGGGAGGGGACCAGAGCATATTACAGTGTCTGACATCGTGCTTGCAAGTTCACACACCTCTTTAATGTTATTTTTTAAGTGATCTCCGAATGGCGAAGTCGAACATCATTAGCGCCGCCATGAATAACAATCTTACTGTATTTACGTTTAGCATTAGCCAGCACTTTTAAATTTGCCAAGATGTCAGGCGCTCTGGCTCCCGGTAAACATTTGACTTTGGTGGCTGGTGTCTCTATATTCAGAGAAGAGTGGTGTTTTGACCCACGACTCTGCCTCACTGTCACCCAGATGTCCTGCTGCAGGGGCTCTGTTGCCAGAACTGGACAATGTACAAGAATCCCTGAGCTAGACGCATCCAAAGCCATATCTAGAGCCCTAACATTCTTACTGTCCTCAATTAAAGTTTGGATGCGTGTCTCTAATTCGGAAATCTTCTCTGTCAGCCTAACTATTTCCCTGCATTTATCACATGTGAATCCCTCATCTGCGACAGAGATAGATAAACTGTTCATGTGGCAAGAGGTGCAAATAACAATAGCAGGAGAAGCCATTACTCACCATGCTTGATGAAATATTCTTACTGCGGTTGTTTGATGAACTTGTGAAAAACTGGAGCGAGAGAGAGGAGAGGAGAAAAGAAAACACCGATAGGTTCGAATGAAAACGCTAATGACAAGCTAACGAGTTATCTCACGATTACATAATTTCATAGAGTGCACATACAGAAATTATTAATAACCATATAAACAGATTGAACTGGATTACTCACAAAACGAAGTTTGAAATGCCCGCATTCTCCACCAAATAATGTAGCCGCACTGGGTTGTACATTATAATTAACTCAAATGATATATAGGGAATTTTAATGATTAATCAGGAATATGATTAATATATGTATATATATCATATGACAGTTACATTAAAATTATTGAAGATGAAAAATAGGTCAATTGTATATATCAATAACTCATTACAAGGCACTGTAATTTACTCATTAATATGTCAATATTCCATTCTTCATATCAATTATAATGATATCTCTTACTGTGAATTACCGCAAATCAAACAGTGGTTTGTCCAGCAAACGGCCGTAAGATTAACTTATCAACTTTCAATAAAGTTATCACTTCTTATAATTCCAGGAAAAATAGTTTCTGGCCATGAAACTATTCTCCTATCCTTATGAAATTTCGGTTACTGAAAAGTAACGAGCTTGTAGCTAAGATCAAACATTTCATTGACACGTGATGTGAGCATTTTAGACAGAAAGCAATCATGAATATATATTGGGTTTTAATAATTGAACTAATAATACATCAAACTACGATTCACACAGAGTAAATATGCGTACGACAATACAGACAGTAAACTTTGTACAAGACATAATGGAATCCAAATGAGGGAGAGAGAGAGAGAATGAGTAAGAGAGGATGAGAGAGAGAGATGAGAGAATAGGCGCGATCACAGAATAATCGCTCAGTTATAGCAAAATCACAGACAGTAACCTTTTGAAAGACAACAAGGAAATAGATAAACTTTAAGCAGCATTTATATCTCTCTAGAAAATAATACTTGCATGTGGTCTCTGTGATTGGGCGTGTTCTCTCTTGTCTTCCGGGGTTGCTGTGGACTCGCGCGGTATTTGAAAGGTCCAACGAATGTAATGATTCAGAGTTCGTCTTCCTCGTGTAGAGAGGAACTTAGTACAGAAAATAAAAGAAAACGGAGATGGAAGCTCTCAAAGGAGCCATGAGAACAGGCTGTTCTCTCAGCCGCCGTGCTAAGATCTGAGACGATAGAATAGCGGAACAAGAGGACAAGAGAAGAGGACCAAGAGAGAGAAACTTCATGGTTTCAGTACTTATGGCTTGACTGGTTCACGCCACTGTTTGCGCGAACAACCAATGAACATCCGCGATCTGAAGCGGGAAAAACGTTCCTTTGTCTCTGGGGAAACACCCACTCTGATAAGTTATGGCTTATCAGAATTCAGCAGTTATATTCTATCAAGTCGGTAATTCCAGATTAATATATTTTACAAACCTTTCCTGTAGGTGGATAGTTCAGTCACAACATGACGATTACACAGATACCAAAAATGACATATATAACTGATAGAAACACGAAGTTCTCTTACGAGAGTTCTCTCGTACTGCGTCTTAGCTAAGACGCTATGGGAAAAGTCTCTTTTCACGATACACTGAAGCAAAAAATTATCCTTAATTTTGAATTATTGTAAAGCGCATTTGCACCAGCACACAGCCATAGGCGAGACGGCTCGCTCGCTCATTGGCTGCTCTGCGGCAACTGCATAAGCCTATCGAGCACATGCTGATGCAACATCAGACCAATAATGGTCTTCGCGCCCTCCATGCCACTTCCCGCCGAAACGGGTGTGGCCTAGCCCTATAAAGGGAGCTCGAAAAGGCTGACTCACCTGATTTTTCATCTCTTCAGCGAAGCTCACGCATCGTTGATCACGAGAAGAAGCAACGCGTCGTCTGATAAGCATCTCAGCGGGATGAGCCATTCCTGAAGCTGCTGGCCAACGCCGCCTTCCACTGCCGTTCCTGCTGCGCTCTCCGGGGCCCATATCCTTTTCAATTCCTTTTATCCTGCGTGTGTTCGCCCTGCAACACACACTCGTAAAAGAGCTGCGTCTTTTTAAAGATGCCTTCTTGCGGCTCGTGCAGAGCCCCACTCAGCGAGGGAGACCGTCACGTCATCTGTGTCTCCTGCCAGGGTGAAGATCATGCAGCGCTCGCTAACGGCGGATGCCCTCACTGCGAGCTGTTGCCAATGGTGACTCTGAGGACTCGCTTGGCTTTTTTCTCTGAGCCTGCATTCTCCACTGCACTGCGGCGCCGTAAAAAGCGCCGCTTCCAGCGGATTCCAGAACCGTCTCCAGCTCAACCGAGCTCGCCGGTTCGCCCTGCTTCAACGGCCTCCCCTGCATCGCTTCCCGATGGTCAGCGCCCGCTGTCTGCCGCCATGTCTTCTGAGGAAGTCGATCTCACTTCCACCGGTGGAACAGGCGATAGCGACGCACCTTTGCCCGGCCTCTGCTGGACGGCGGACGAAAGCGATGTTGCCATCTAAAGCCTGCCGCATGACGCCATCTCTGCTCGTGCGGATCTTTTCTGCTGCTGGGCAGGCTGCGTCTGCACTACACACCATGGCCACGCTGCAGATATTCCAGGGTGATCTCCTCCGTAAGATGGACGAGATGGGACCTGACGCTATCTGTCTCGCAGATTTGAGGAGTGCTTCGGATCTCTCTCTCCGCGCTACTAAATCCGCTGCACAGGCCATGGGACGAGTTATGGCTTCCGCTACGGTGGCTGAGAGGCATCTATGGCTGACGCTCTCAGACATGGCAGAGTCTGAACGCACTGCGTTCCTCGACGCCCCGCTGACTCCCGCTGGCCTCTTCGGATCTTCTGTCAACGAGTTCGTTGAGAGATTCGTCGAGGACCAGAAAGCGTCGCAAGCATTCAAGCACTTCCTCCCGAAGCGCTCCGGTTCTGTAGCGAGTCGTGCTAGACCGGACCCTCAAAGCTCTCAGCCACACCCCCCGCCTCCTGCTGCTTCATCGCAACAGTGTCAGCAACGCTCTACCGGCCGTCGCCCCATGCCGCGGGGACCACGGCAGAGGATTACGGTGAGGCCGGAAGCCCCGAAGCCATCCTAGCACTCCTAGGAAAGCGCCGGTGTACGAGTCCCGCCGCGGCCGAACTCTCACCCAAGCTTGCCGCTGTTTCAGTTCCAGGGATTGTGACTGTCTCAGCGTCTTTTGCAATGCGCAAGCCTGTACAGTTGCCCGCTTGCCTGCACACAAAAACCGTTATCACGGCTACCCAGTTATTTCCCGAAAAAGGTGTAATTTCTGGTGTCCCGGCAACGGCCGATGGTGCTATAAATGTAGTGACGATGCCCACTGCTCAGTGCCCATCTCCACATATAAGCACAGCCCTTCACACAGGGCTCGCGCCCATAAAAGCGACTCGATCGATCGCACTACATAGTAAACGTGCCCACTCCTCAGTGCCCACAAACACTGTCACACACATCATGTGGTTTCTGTAAAAACGAAACCCGTGCACGTTCGTTCTGCCCAGGCAGACAACGAGTCAAAAGCAGTAAATGTGCACGCTTACAGCCCACAATTACTCACAGACAGCACGAGTCCCACGGGACCCGCTCAGCCCTCCCTCACTCGGTTAAGCACCGTGGAGGGGTCGAGGACGAGCGATCTGCCCGCTGTGATCAGCGCGCTCCCTGCCTCAAATGTCACAGGCATAACACCCATGTTACAGCACATCGAAGCGCTGCCGTTGCCCAGCCAACAGAGCGCGCTTCGCATCCAACCCTTAGCCATTCATGCAGACGCATTGTCAGCGCTTCCAGGGGTTTCGGATTGGGTGCTAGACATTATAAAGAGAGGCTACTCGCTACAGTTTTTTCGACGCCCTCCACGCTTTTTAGCGCGCGTCGAAACTACGGTCAAAACAGAAGTAGCACACCTACTTCGAGCCGAAATATCAAAACTGTTGAGCAAAGGGGCTGTGGAGCCTGTATCTCAAGCTCAAAGCGAAAGGGGGCTGTACAGCAGATACTTTCTAGTGCCCATGAAAGACGGGGGTTTCAGACCCATACTGGATCTAAGACAGCTGAACAAAGCATTGGCGAAACGCAGTTTCAAAATGCTTACAACCAGGAGACTCCTCGCGCATATTCGCAGAGGAGACTGGTTCATGTCGACATGCTCCATGACGGCGCGGCTGTCGCCACATCGCGCATTGGGCATTCAGCGCGCAGCGAGCTCTCTCCGCTGCGGCGCGACCTTCTCGCTCAGAGAATTTCAAAAGATGCTAGGTCTCATGGCCTCAGCATCACCAGTTCTTCAGTTGGGCCTGCTCCGCATGCGCCCCTTGCAGTTCTGGCTGAAAGCGCGAGTACCGCGCAGAGCGTGGATATCCGGTCAGTTGCGTCTCAAGGTCAATCAGAGGTGTGTTACAGCCTTGAAACCCTTGACAGCGAACGACTGGTACCAATCAGGTGTAAGCCTGGTTACTTCCTCGAAGGTGAAAATGGTGTCGACGGACGCCTCCACTTCGGGATGGGGAGCGCTGCTCGAGGGCAGACCGTTCTTTGGCCTGTGGTCAGAACGGGAAAAGCTCCAACATATCAACTGTCTGGAAATGCTGGCAGTAGAGAACGCGCTGACACGCTTTTGTCCCCTAATCAAGGGCCATCACGTCTTAGTCCGTTCGGACAATATGTCTGTGGTGTCCTACATAAATCGCCAGGGCGGTCTCAGGTCCCGAAACCTGTACAGGTTGGCGGAACGCCTCCTGGTTTGGGCTCAGCGCAACTTGCGCTCGCTGAGAGCAGTTCATGTGCCTGGGCTACAGAATCTGGGTCCAGACAGACTGTCCAGAAACAACATTCCCACGGGCGAATGGTCTCTACACCCACAGACAGTCCAGCTGCTGTGGGAGAGATTTGGCAGGGCGGAAGTGGACCTCTTCGCGTCCCACGAAAACGCTCACTGCCCCGCGTTCTTTTCCAAGAACGAAAGCGCTCTGTCTCAAAGGTGGCCGCGCTGCCCGCTCTATGCTTTTCCCCCCGTCTCAGGTTATTTTCGGGCTCAGGTTATTTCCCTGTCTGCCCTGTCGGTGTCAGGAGAGGATGGAGACTCGAGTCTTCTTTGCCCCGCTAGGGCTTTAAGAGCTTATGTGTCTCGGTCCGCTGTCTTCAGACAGACTGAGCAGCTGTTTGTCTCGTTCAGTGGACGTTCCAAGGGAATGGCTGTTTCGAGACAGAGCCTATCCAGATGGATAGTTGATGCTATAGCATTAGCTTACGCTTCCAGGGGCCTTCAGTGCCCACTGGGCGTCAGAGCACACTCCACAAGAGGCATCGCCTCGTCGTGGGCGTGGTCTAGTGGGATCTCCTTACAGGATATATGTATGGCGGCAGGATGGGCCTCGCCGTCTACATTTATCAGGTTCTATAACCTGGAGGTTCCCGCCCTGCAAGCAAAGCTGCTGTCGGTATAGTTGAATCAGGGTCCTGATTGGAACTCAATGCTATGCGCTGCCGACTGTTATATGGGCAGTATTGCGTAAGACCCACATTACCACATTGGTCAGGCCTTGCCTTGATTATGTGATGTCATATTGCCGCGTCTACGGACGCTGCTAGATATGGGACGGAGGGTCCCCCCCTCTCCTGTTCTAGGACTCTCTGTGAGTCCCTCTGGTGATTGTGCACTGTAAATCCTGGGCGTCGCTTCCAGGTTTATTGGTGTGTGATCCCTGCACGCACGGCGCTTTACATTGGGTTCCCGTAGCGTCTTAGCTAAGACGCAGTACGAGAGAACTCTCGTAAGAGAACGTACTCGGTTACTAACGTAACCTTGGTTCTCTCTAGAAGAGGGAACGAGTACTGCGTTCTCTGCCGTGCGTACGATTCACTCTGGTTCGCTTCGGCGATGAAATAAATCAGGTGAGTCAGCCTTTTCGAGCTCCCTTTATAGGGCTAGGCCACACCCGTTTCGGCGGGAAGTGGCATGGAGGGCGCGAAGCGCCCTCATTGGTCTGATGTTGCATCAGCCTGTACTCGATAGGCTTATGCAGTTGCCGCAGAGCAGCCAATGAGCGAGCCGTCTCGCCTATGGCTGTGTGCTGCTGCAAATGCGCTTTACAATAATTCAAAATTATGGATAACTTTTTGCTATAGTGTATCGTGAAAAGAGACTTTTCCCGTAGCGTCTTAGCTAAGACGCAGTACTCGTTCCCTCTTCTAGAGAGAACCGAGGTTATGTTAGTAACCGAGTACGTTACATTCATATGCAGAATTACACACATTTTTTTAGGGGGAATAAATTGAAAGAACAGCATTGTTTTTACATTTGTTACAGTTATATTTATTTGTTACATTTATATTATTTACATCAAGCTTTTGAATTGTATAGTATTGTATATTGTTATTGAAACTAATATAATAATATATAATAACATAATATTTCACTTGATTATACATTTAGTCAGGAATTATTGTTTGGAAAAAGTATTTGGAAAAAGTCTAACTAGTAAAATTATATGAATTATGTCTTATTCCTCTCATCGCGAAGCAAACAGTTAAATAAAAAAACTTGAAGAACAGTCTCGCTGCTTTTTCTTCTGTGTGGGCGTATTCAAGCCGCGCGCTTCAGTTTGAATCTGAATAGAGCGTTCAGCGCGGGGGCGTGGTCACATTATATATAATGAAGGGAGACGTGAAAAACGGACATCGCGTTGTTTTCATATGGATTACTTTATCACGGAATATTTGTTTTTGGCGGCACTTGTTTCGTTTAAAAGTAGACATGTCAAGCTTTCTATAGATATCTCTCTCATGTCTCTTCGTTGAGTATTCACGGAGTTACAGTTCATTTTAATGATGTGTTTGTAAATGAAGATCAGCGCAGACAAAGGCTGCAGACAGCACACCCTGTTTGTTATCTTTATTTAATAAGTTCACAAAGTTTTGTTGTTATTATGTCTGTATCCAAAAAAAGTAGACCCTTTACAGATTCGATTGATGTATTTATCTTATCTGTACGATTAAAACTGAAAGTGCAATTTAAGTTCTTTTCGGGGTTATCAGGAGAAAATGACTCATAACGCGTATACACGTTAATCATCTCCAGAGGGTTAAAGTTTGATTAACACACGATAAACATTATACTCCAATTTGGTTATAGAAAACATCTAATGCACCAAAAAGGCAACACAGTCAATATGTTTAGAAATACGTTTTAAAAAAAGGTACAAGTGAGCTGGCTTTGCTGTTCTGTTCCCCGTAGGTCATAAAGTTTTATGATCTGGTCGGGGGTAGGGTTACAGAATCATGACTCTATTTGAGAACATTAACTCCAAAAACCATTTCCAGTTTACAAGTCAGCAAATTATAATCTTCGCATAACTGGTTAGCCCTGTTAACCCAGCACAAACCTATCAAAATACATCTTATTAAGGACTTACATAAAGAGCGTAAAGAAAAGTTTGTGTGTGTGTTCAGGAATGTGGGTGTTTCGTTTCTCCTTTGAGGCTGCTCACGTGGGTCTCTGGACTCTCTCGAAGGCGTAATAAATGTCACCCCCCATAGGAGGTTTCCGACATCGCGGCACCCATATTGTAAATTATGTTGGAAGATGTTGTAGAACGAAGGTCCTTGTTTACTCACGTTCTGGTCTTCAAGTGCAGAATGTGTTAGAGAGTCAGGATTCATTAATATGGAACAGATGGCTGAAATACCATCTGCTCATTAGTGTTACAACAGCAAATTGCAGGCCTAAAAAATTGTTTTGAAAAAGTAGTGGAATTTTATGTTACAAGTCTCTGTATAATAGAGTTATATTTAGTCAAGTCCTAAATTTAGGTGGGGGAGTGTGTGTAGCTATATCGAATGGTTTAATAATTATCGAAGCTTTCAAGTTCATAATGAGGGAAATCCTGCATTTTTTCAATAAATCCACACAAACTATAAGATTAAATCAGTCATTCGAAACCAGCTTCTCATCAGTGCATCTTGTCTTCACTACAGCGACCTGCTGCATGCTGCGATACAAGACTGTCTCTCGCATTTCGGGACAGTCGACAGAACTGTCACTTGATTAATCGGGTCATTGTTGCATTGTCACAAAAAATATATAATTTGCACTACTTTAAGTATTTTAAGCGATACTTGTGGGCTCCAAAGGCTGTATTATGTGCCTTTACAGTCACATCATATTTGTGCTGCACAAAAATTGTGCATATAAAGCTGCCTCGCGAGTATTATGTAAGAGTTATTTTTCGTAGTTTGTTGAGTTTAAGCAACCAAATACACACAAACAGTTATTTGTCTACCCTTTAAGCGGAGATCTGTCTCCTGCAGGCTGCGCGCGGCGCGTCAATCTGAGTGGAGGCATGGTGAGTGACGAGGTTTCTCTTGAGAGCTTGAGGATCAGTGTTACGTAGATCTTACTGACAAGCTCTTTTTAATACTTACCTTTGGTTAAATATTTGCAAAACCCTCTAATTACAAATAATTATAACGGATTATAATAGATATTTGAAGTCTGGATAGTTTTTTCACGGCAAATCTGACAGGGTTAGGGTATGGCAACTGTTATTCTCTGCTATAGAGTCCTGCACATGTCTTAAAATTAGGCCCTTTAACCCTGCCCGTGTCCGACATCAGAATTACCGGCCCGAGGCCGTCTTTTTTTCCTCTTTTTCCTTAAACAGTTTATACTAGCATTAAAATAGTCCAGTTTTATATTTATTTTCAAGTGATTATATTTCGTTTTTTTTTTTTATTACGGTTAATTCGTGGCAGTGATGTTTTTATTTGTGTGCAGTCACAATATCAACAAACGTTGTGCTTTTGTAGAATGGGGAAAAACAACATGATGTACTTTCTGCGGTGTCATCTTTAACAGGAGAACAAAAATGAACCGACACTCAGCGAAAACATGCCTCACAGACATGATAAATATATCTATAGAAAGCTTTAAATTACTTCTTAACGAAAAACAAATCAAAATCAAAAGCGGTTTCATTATAACCATAATCATAATCCATAAAGATGCACTTCTCTTTAAAGGTGGGTCTATGGAGACGGCGAGTCAGGATCAGCAATTCATCCTTGTGACACAGAATCAGAAAACACTAGTTTATTAGTAAATAATTCAAATATCTCCTTACTATTTATTTAAAAATAAGGAGAAGCCTAAAACAGTGATGTGAAAATTTTCCGAATCCGGCTTGTTCCGGCACAAATTAAGCCCTGGCCTTAGTTAAATATCTCTACTATGTGAGCCTAAAATGCATCATACTATTTGTACCATATTTTTGTGTTTCGTGTTCATATTTTTTTGTTTTGTGTATATTTGTGTTCAGATGTTTCATGTTCCCCTGTAGTGTAGTTTAATAAACATCCATATGTATTCACACTTGGTTGTCTGTGTTCGCTGCTCACAGGACGAGGGCACTTTAACGTTCCAGTTTCACTACATGCTCTTGGAGCAATGTGTTAGTAGTAAAATAATTTTTCGTGGCCAGAGAAATAATTTTACTTAGTCAATAAACAATTAACATTGTCCGCCCTGCGGATGAACAAATCATTTTATTGTACTATTAATGCTATAATGCTACAAGTAATTCCTGAAGATGAATGTAGTTAATAATAACTCGTTATGATTAATTATGTACATCTCACTTTGAGCTAATTTGTTACACTTTAAAGTGGTTAAACTAGAGTCAAGCCACATAAACATTTAATGAGAATGTTGGGTTATTTCCCAATATGTACAGTATAAACAATGTGACAAGAATAGGAGTGTTGCCATTCTTTATGATAAATCACTGTTGATTAACAAATTTTTGTGTACTGGAAATACTGGATTATTTAAAATGGTGGTTTAGTTGCAAGTTTAAAACGTTTTCAAAATATGTTATTCTTTCTCTTTAGGCTTCTAACTACTTTCTATGATCCTGAAGATCCTGAGAAAAAGTGCAGGTTCCCTGGAGAATGCCAAAAGTCACAACTTAGTCTAACAAAGACATTGCCTTCTCTGCTGATTTTGGGTGGCCTCACTTTGCCAATGCTGTTAACAGAGTCAGGTAGAAAACTCTATCTCAATACCTGGCTCTATGGGACTCTGATTGGATGGGTGTGGGTAAGTGTAAGTCCATAAACTAGCCAAACTGGGGTGGGGGGCGGCATTCATATCAACACTTTGGTTTCATCATTTAATTCATCTATCACCATAGTTTATTTTTGGCTCATAGTATACATCGCAGAGGATTATTTAATATTTTTCTTTTGTTTTATTTTATACTCTTAACTGGCAGAAGATAAACAGTAACACTGTGTCTGCACTGCAAACAAGTATGAAATGCAAAAAAACTAAAATGTCCCAGTTAATAATATAATATGCATAATATGCTTGCAGCACTGTTGACTGATGTGAAGATTTATAATAGGAATGTTTCAGTATTGTTGCATGTCATCATTGACTTGTGATTTTGACCCAATGTGAGTGTTTCCATACGATCTGAGCTCAATTGTAATCTGAAATGCAAAAATGGATAACAATATGGAACACAGAGACGATGTTTGTGTTTGGTATTAATGTTGAGTATACCCATAGCAGTCTTGAAACATTTTTCATTTAACCATATGATTGGCCTTGTTGGAACCATGTGTTTTTAATTTCCAGTATGCAAGTTTTGTTTTTGTTTTTTGTTTTTTTTGTGTGTAGTTCTGAATATTGTTAATGATTTCTCAAATCAGTTGTGTTTACAGGGTCTGTATTTCATTATCCTGATGGGTTTTCTTTTAGAATATTTGGACTATTTTATTATTTTATGCTGATTTTCATTATGTAATTCAAGTATTTTTGTTGTTATTCATTGGGTTTTGTTTGTATGGGTTTTTATTTGTATTATTTTTTTATTATTATTTGATGCCAAGATCTAAAAAGCCTGTCAGATATGGGCTTTTTATTGTCAGTGTTTGCACTGTTGCTAAATATTTCACAGATAGTTGCTTAACTTGTTGCAGGAGTATTAAAGATTGTTCCATCAAAAATATATAGATTTTTTTTCAACTCTGTTATTCAAAGAATATATGACTTTATTTCTTTGACACAACCCATTTTCCATGTGTTTTTAGGGCTTACTCTAGAGCAATAATTTGGTCAACATGAGAAATCTGAGACGTTTGTGGTGGAGCCTTAGTTCGCTGGTTGTTTTTAAATGTACAAATGACCTCCATTTGCTCATGCCATAAAACTGTCCTTTAAAATATTGTTTTTATTGGTAGTATAAATATATTTATTTATTATTATTATTGAATTTAAGTGGAATACAATTAGTTGTATTACTTGACATTAACCAAAAAACTATTTCATTAAGTGCTACTGGAGATGTTTTGAGCTTTGGAAGATCATAGACTTTGCTATAGCTTCAACAGGAAGCTCTACTGAAGCTTCTGGGTCACTTTAGATAGAAAGGTCAGTGTAAGCTCCCACATTAAAAATATTTGTTGATACAGTTGATTGCACCTATACCCATAATTTATAATGTGATTGTCATTGAAGTCCATAAAAAGTCTAAAAGCATTATGATGGGAAATATATTTGACATTTGCAGAGTATGGGAATTTTAAAAGAAAATGAGGCAATAGCACAAATGCCTTCAGTACAAGTTCATAACCCAAACCTTTAACCCTTAATTAGTATCAAGCACTTGTTGACAAAATCACAGATCACAGTTCCCACAATCATTGAAAATCTGGAAAGCCTTGGAAATGTATCAGTCAAAAAAGTGTTCGGGAAGCTATGTTTTGAAACTGTAGTTAGCCAAAAGCTGCATAAATATTTAATATTTAAATATTTAAATATTCAAAGATTTACATTTAATCAGATAACCTTTTTTCACAGATCCATCTGTGATTTATTTTTAAAGTCAGATTTTTTCTTAAATTGCATTGCATTGATCATAACCTAATTAGAAGAACATATTTTTGGCAGAAGTGGAATCATTTGATATTTGATCATCTGTGTATTATGAATATAAATTATATTATGATACTTCATTCTATAATAAGTGCTCTGCATTTAACCCATCTAAGTGCACACACCCAGTAGTGAATACACACACCCAGAGCAGTGGGGAGTCAGCAGTTGGAGGTTCAGTGCTTTGCTCAAGGCTCTCACCTCAGTCATGGTATTGAGGCTGGAAGAGAGTATTGTTTATTCACTCCCCCCACCTACAATTTCTGTCTGACCTGAGACTCAAACCCACACACTTCTGGTTACAAGTCCTACTCTCTAACCATTAGGCCATGAATGGATAATGTAAGTTTGAGTTTCATTTGTCCGGTAATCGTGTCTGCAGGTACAACTTTGACAAGACCAACTGTCACTGAGCACAGTGGACAATGATTAAAGGTTAACCTGGGGTGTAGCATCTGGATATGCAGGGTATGCATGTGCATATAGGATGGTTGGGAGCCCACAGAAAGGGGCCATTTAATTCAAATGAGGGAACTTAATTTGTGGCCACAATAAATATATATTTTTGTCTGCATGTCATGTGCAGGTCTTGGCAAATTCTCATGTACATTTGTTATATAGCTGCCATAGAACTATCCAAATAAAATAATATATATATATATATATATATATATATATTAAAAAAAAAGTCTGTGAGGATTGTAGCTAGCTAGTCGAAAAGACTGTATCACAATTGTATCACATCTAGCTTCAGTGACACCTGCACAGTTTTAATTCTTTCATCTTAATTCTCTTTTATCAAAAGACTGTTGAAAGTAATCATTCTTTCTATTGAAATTTGCTGAAAAAGATAATATAATTTTAGTAATTATACAACTAAAATTTTAAAATATCTTCCTCTCTTTTATATATATAATATATAATATTTTAAAAAAAGTCAGTGGTGGTTAACTGATTTATAAAAATAATAAAACAATGTTGGCAAAGTATGAAATAGCTGTTTTATTGACACTTTTCAAAACTGATAAATTTGGTTGTTTGATTGATTGATTAGCCCACTGTACACGAGACTTTCGTTTAAGAAAATTTCAACATGTCTTCTAAAATGTATTCATGTTTATAAAATAGATTATTCACATACCGCTTGACTGACAGACTTAAAATTCTAGGAAATTGCTCTAAATTGCTCTTAATTGCTCAAAGTGAAACATCACTCCTAGCGAACTGGGAGAAAAATGGAAATATTGTGCCATCTCAGCTTTTCTCCCCGTATCCGTTGACCAATTTAACCAATGCTTCTGTTGATACAGTCCATCCAGAAAGATCATTGGCAACTCCACTAATGTGCAACTTGGCTTAAAGCCCAGCATCAAAAAAAGGAAAGATTACATATCCTGACTGTAACCTCCACAAGGTCTCTTTCTGCAAAATGTTAAGAATTTTTTAAAAAGCTGTTACATCAGTACAAAACACATGTTATTACCTTTCTGAATGAATCAGTGGGAAAACTCCATAGATACCACCAACAACCACAATGAGAGGATCTCTGCGTTGGAAACAAAGATTTTAGATTTGAGAGAAGAAAACCAAAAACTTAAACTTCATCTGCTAGAGGCACAGTTATTGACAAAGACTAAGCCTGTACGGGATTAAGGAGGATGATCAAGAAAACACTCTGGATCTAGTGATCAAACTTTAATTAATTACTGGAGGTCGTAGATGTTGTCCCACAATAGAAGGTCAGAGAAGGTGGCAAGAGAGCTTCCTTGTTGGTGCTGTTGCTTACATCGAAGGTGAAAAATGTATTAATTCAACATTTAAAGGGGTTAAAGGTTAAATTAAAATTTTTCCTTTCTCTTTGGAGTGTTACAAGCTCTTGGTGAATAAAGAATATCCATAAAGTTGCAAAGACTAAAGTCTCAAATCCAAAGAGATATTCTTTATAAAAGTTATTCATCCACACCCCCTAAAACGGCTCGTTCTTACATGCCCCCACATCTCTACGTCACTATGTGGGAAGACACCGCCCAGATGTTCACGCAAAGAAAGAAGGCGTACCTTTTATTCTCGTTGTAGTATTGTTGTTGCCATCACCACAATGTCGTATAGATGCTGTTTCAAGAGAGCTATAGAGAGCTGGTCCAAGCTGGTCACTGAGGAAATACATCAACTTTGCACTGTGGATCGCCGGATCAGGTTTTCCATAGACGGAGTGGAGTGGGTCATCACATGTGATAGTCACAAGCCCAGCGGACACTCCTTCGTAGAAATCTCCATTCTCCACTCACTCAAGGACGCGGTGTGTGACACTGTTTCGTTGAAAAAGTGAATCTACTTTGTTTGGCCTTCCAAAAGAGGACACAACTAGAAATCATGTTTATATCATGTTTATGATTGTTTTTTTATGTTTCTGTCTCATTGCTCCGGCTGGACAGGGCATGCCAATATGTTAAGCGGTACGACATTTCCGTCACATGCTTGAGGTATTCGGCCAATCACAATGCACTGGATAGCTGGCCAATCAAAGCACACCTCGCTTTTCAGATCGATGAGCCTTGTAAAAATCGATGTGTTTCTGAAGGCGAGGAGAAACAATAATGAACAGTGAGTGGAAATAAATGTTGTTGTTTTTTAACCTTAAACCGCATAAACACATTTCATTACACCAAATACACAAAATAATGTTCTTTTTAGCAGCATCATATGACCATTTTAATGAAAAAAAGACACGCAAGGATAATTAATGTTTGATGCTTTCATTGGATGATTCATTGTCCCTAACAACACGCAATGTTACAATACTTGTATACACCTTGTTGCACATATAAGATCCTGATGGTTTTATTCATTTTCATTGTAACGAATAGCTTAATCTAATTTGGGAGGTCTTGTTGTTTTTATAATATGTCTTTAGTTTTGGGAAATTAGTTTTTATTGCTCTTAATGTTAGATGTTTAAGGGAGATCGATAAAAGGGAGGCACTTTTTCTCTTTGTTAAACAAATTATTTTGTTTCAAGAAACACACTTGTGAGAATGAGTGAAATTTGTGGAGATCGAAGTGGAGTAATTCTGCATTTAAGGGAGATGTAGGGGAAACTTAATTCTGGTGAAGGGAGATGAGTTATAAAAATACACACAATACGAATTTGATCAATTGCAGTGTTTATGGGCACAATAAAAGCTCTTTAAATGTATACAACAATCTCACTGGATTATTACAATTAAAGGCAAAAATTCTATTTGGAAATGTAAACTGATATTTACAAACACACTACAGCAAAAGATAGAAATAACTGACTTAGCTAATTTTTTGTTGGTGAAAATACTAGTGGCCTAAGACTTTTGCACAGTTCTGTATGTTTAAGAAACTTAGTCTGATAATACTATACCTAAAAAGAAAGTTTTTGAGTTGCTTTTGTGATAATTTACAGTGGCATGCGAAAGTTTGGGAAACCCTTGCAGAATCTGTAAAAATTCTGAATAATTTAACAAAATAAGAGGGATCATACTAAATTCATGTTATTTTTTACTTTGTACTGTCCTGAGTAAGATATTTTACACAAAAAATGTTTACATTTAGTCCACAACACAAAAAAAATTGCTGAAATTATTAAAATAACCCCATTCAAAAGTTTGGGAACCCTTTGTTCTTAATAGTGTGTGTGGTTACCTGGATGATTCACGACTGTCTTTCTGTTTTGTGATGGTTGTGCATGAGTCCCTTGTTTGTTCTGAACATTCAAACTTAGCACTGTTCTTCAGAAAATCCTTCAGGTCCTCTAGATTCTTCAGTTTTTCAGCTTCTTTCACATATTTGAACCCTTTCCAGCAGTGACTGTATGATTTTGAGATACATCTTTTTACACTGAGGACAATTGAGGCACTAAAACACAACTATTAAAAAAGGTTCAAATGTTCACTGATGCTCCAAAAGGAAACAAGATGCATTAAGAGTGGAGGGGTGAACATTTTTGAACACGATGAAGATGTACAAATTTTTTTCCCATTTAGTTCTGCCCTTCTTAAGCAACAGAAGATACTTGTATGTTTCCTGGAACTCAAATTATGTACAATTTACCTTGATCTTCATAAATGTTTTTACCCTACAGCTCTTAATGCATCTTGTTTCCTTTTGGAGCATCAGTGAATGTTTGAATCTTTTTTTAATAGTTGTGTTTGAATCCCTCAATTGTCCTCATTGTTATTACGTGCACTACTGTCTGTTCATCCAGAAACACTGAATAATCCATTTGCATACTGAAATATTTTCTATGCACTTTACTGTCCATTGCAATAATGTAAATTATGTTCATATGTTCATAGTTCTGCCTATAGTGTACATACACTTTTACATAATCCATCTGTATAGTATGTTCATAGTACACCTATCTGTATATCATGCTGATAGTATTTAAAATATGTAAATGATGTCCATAATACTTATCTATATAATTATTGCACATATTGTAGACCTTGTATATTCTGTACTTACTGCTTATTGCACTTCTGGTTAGATGCATGTTGCCATGTACCTTACATGTGCAGTGACAATAAAGTTGAATCTAATCTAATCTAACAACACACAGTATTGAGAACTAAGGGGTCCCAAACGTTTGAATGGGGTTATTGTAATAATTTCAGCATTTTTTTGTATTGTGGACTATATGCAAACATATTTTATGTAAAATATCTTACTCAGGACAGTACTAAATAAAAAAATAACATGCATTTAGTATGATCTCTCTTATTTTTTGAAAATTATTCACATTTTCACAGATTCTGCAAGTGGTTCCTAAACCTCCTTCCGCATGCCACTGTACAGGTTACTGATGTCTGCCTGTTTTTTTTGTTTTTGTTTTTTTTTTGTTTTTTTTTTGTTTTTTTTACATCCACAAGAATATAAATGGAGAAATAATGCTCTTAAAAGTAAGTCAAACATTTTGGGTCTTATCTACTAATGCAGTTCATATTATCTCTTGATGCTTCAATCGTTTTTTCATGTTTATCAGATCATATAGCCTGTTTTTGGAATTTTGATAATAAATTACTCTCGGATGATATATTTGTAGAATCTGTTAAAAAGGCTTATTCAGTTTTTGAAGATGAATCCATGAGTCATGTCCAAAGATGTCCAAAGACTTTTTAATTCAAAATTAGAGGTAAAGAACTTAAAGTGACTAATTCCAAAAGATGTCAAGATATTCTCAATGAGCTCAATAAGTTATCAAGAAAAATTCTTAATACAGAGGAGGAAACATTTATCTAATCCACAAATCAAAATAGATGGAATTTATTTAGAGTTAGCTATGGGTGCATTTATAGGATTTGGGGCTAAATGGTTAGAAATGGGAGAGTTAAAAAAAAAACGTTGTTGTTTTTATTGTTGTTGCTGATGATGTTGTTTTTGCCCTGGAAAAGAGAAATAAAAAAGGAATTGTTTGGCAGCTTTTCAAAATGTATAAAAATATTAACAAAAATATAACAAAATAAAACATGTACTGTATAATCTTCTTTTTTTTCTTTCTTTTTTTTTTTTTATAAACAAACTATCGTGAAAATTAAGCAAGATGTTTTCTGCAAAAAAAAAAAAAAATCTGTTAAAAAAAGTATGAGCCCCATCAGACTGGTCGTGTTGCAACAATATATACTGATATTCTCAATGTTACCCAGAAAACAGGATACAGGTTTAAATTATTCAAAATACTTCTGCTTAATGTTAAACTGTCATATATGCAAAATAAATCTATTGTATATCTTGCTCTGGCTACTGTGTATAGACCACCGGGCCCACTCATCATTTTAATACGCTAGATTTAATGATATTGCATGGAATTGATCTTACTGATATAGATATCGTACCTCAAAGTGATGATGTTACTGACCATTTCCTTGTATTCTGCATGCTGCGTATCACTGATATTAACCAAATGGCTCCGTGTTATCGTCTGGGCAGAACTATTGTTCCAGCTACCAAAGATAGATTTGCAAATAACCTGCCTGATGTATCTCAACTGCTCTGTACCCATAAATACAATAAAAGCTGTTGCCCCCATTTCCAAATTGAAAAAGGTTAGAGAAATCGTACTGTGCCATGGTATAAAACCACTCTCTCAAGAAGGAAACTCGTAGTCTTGAGCGCAAATGGAGAAAAACAAAACTTTATGAATTTCTTCACTGATAAAATAGATAACATCTATTTAGATAACAACTATAGGACATGAAAAGCTAAATAAACTTAGTACTGCATCTAAACATCCTGTACCCACTGAATTACTGAAAGAGTTGATACCTGATTAAGAAACCACAAGTAGATCCTAGTGAACTGGCAAATTACAGACCCATTTTAAATCTTCCATTTATGATTAAATTTTTTGGAAAATTTGTGTCTGCTCAATTGTGCTCCTTCCTACATAAAAAAAAAAAAAAACAAAAAAAAAAAAAAAAGAACTGTATGATCTATAACTGTTTCAGGCCCCACCATAGCACACAAACTACACTTGTTAAAATTACAAATGACTTGCTTCTTACAGATCAAGGCTGCATCTCATTGCTAGTTTAACTAGATTTTAGTGATGCGTTCGACACCATAGATCATGACATTCATAGATCGATTACAAAACTATACAGGTATTCAAGGGCAGGTTTTAAGAAGGTTTAGATCCTACCTGTCTGATCGCTACCACTTTGTTTATTTAAATGGGGAGTCAACTCATTTATCACCAGTAAAATATTGAGCGCCACAAGGATCTGTCCAGCATCTTCAATAAACAAGCTACAGGTAGTCCAAAATGCAGCGGCTAGAATCCTTACCAGGTCAAGACAATGTGATCAAATTAGCCCAATTCTATTAAGTTCCCTATCAGTTACAAAATATTATTGCTTACATATAAGGCCCTTAATGGTTTAGCTCCTGCGTACCTAACTAATCTTCTACCACGCTACAAAAGCTTTTTTGCATTTGGCTCCCAAACTCTGGAATTGCCTTCTTGATAATGTTCGGGGTTCCGACACACACTCTCTGTTTAAATCTAGATTAAAAACACATTTCTTTGGACAAGCATTCAAATAATGCATCTCATAATTTTGGACTGCAGTTCTGATCAAATGTGCATTATTATTCTATAGCTTGGGTTAAACTAATTAAATTTACTTCACTACACTACACTAATTATGTCTCTCTTTGTTTCTCTGTTTTGTAACTAGGATTTACACAAGGTCCAGTCTGGATCCAGAACACCTGGGAGATGATGCCAACCCCTCAGAGGACCTCAGATGATGCTAACACTGAAACAACATACAGAACTACCACATTTTGCTATAAGTTTGATTGCATCATATAATAATTGCGGTTTATAATGTTCATCGTATTTTTGATTACATGTTTAATTGATTTGTCCATACATTTCTGCCATATGCACATAAACTGACCACTGATAAGCTACTACTAAATATTGTAGAAACTCTTTTTTATTTAAAGTTGCTTTGCAATGATTTGTATCATAAAAAAGTTGGTAAGACTTTATAATAACGTTCTGTTATAAGTTATTTATAAATTTTTATTTAATGATGAACTAATCATTTACAAAACATGACTATACATTTGTAAATGATTAATAAGTTTTAGTAAATCTTAAAGTAAATTTTAGTAATTTTAGTAATATTTTATTAATTCAGTTATAAGTCACTTTTAAGTTATTGGTTAATGATGATCGAATCATTTACAAAACATGACTATATGTTCATAAATGATTAATGAGTGGTATGCTAACGACTTACAAATGTAAAGTTATCTTAAAAAAAGTTGAAATGAAATAAATCAAACTGATCATTAGTAGATAGTTTATTAGTTGAAAGTTATTAGTTGATACATTATTTATCACTTATAAATAATTGAAGTATTTATGTCAAAATCGTTTTGTATAATTATCTCAATAAACAATTGTTAATCATGAACAAATGATGAACAAACCATTAGTAAATGATCAGTATATGATCTATTGGCGATTTGTCAGCTGGTCTGTGTTCAAAAGCACAAACATACAGGTAAGCACTATTTTTAAGAAGAGTAACTCATTTGTTTTGAAGTGGATAAACATTTATAAATGCCTTCGTCAGGGATTCCAGTGGCTTGTGTTAAATCCTTTTACTCAAGCACAGACTTGCGTTCTGTGTGGAGTGTGTGGGATCTAGTGAAGTGAACGTCTCAACCGCTTTTACCTTCCACTGAAGTGCACATCAGGTTTATGAATAATATTATGAGTTCTTGTTTTTTTTCTTCAAATCGATACTGGACGCTGTTTGTCCTATTCAACCTGTTTTGACATTCAGATCATTCAATCAGACTCCGCCAGCATTATAAAGTTAGTTTTCATTGTGATAGTCGTTTGAAATTCACCTGTGGTGGAAAGAGGTCATGTAAAAGTCACGCATTTACCATTTTTTTACCATAGTAATATTTTGATCAACCATGTCATATGTAATAAAACCTCAGTAACCACAACACATATCATGTATCTCCCGTCGTAACTGTAGTTTTACTTTGATGTTTGTAGTATAAACGCGGTGCAATGCTTTTAACCACATTAACTGTGTTTATTGTGTACTCTTTAGTTAAGTAACACAGTAAACACATAATTTGCCATGGTTATAATACCTTTTTTGTAATGTAATTGTAATTCAGTGTTTCTTTCTTTTCTGTTTTGCAGTTACTTCATATCACATACATCTCCAGCTCCTACAACAACATTCGGTGTCCAGCAGCTCTCTCTCTCTCTCATTTTCCTTTTCTATTTTTCTGAACTGTAATTCATAATTCAGTCACACATATTTTTCTGTCTTTTTTTCTCTTGTTCATCATGACATATTTTCAAAGCTCAGAATCAGATTTTGTTCAGTTCTGTCAGAAAGCTGCTAGTATTAACGGGGAACTTGAACTCGAAGCTCAATGCTGAACTTGAAGTTGTCAGGAAGCTGAAGTCCGTCAAAGGTTAAACACTTGACAGGTAATGTTGAAGACATTTAGTTATAACTGATTTACTTTAAAAGATGTATCCTTACTTTATGTGTTAATAACCTTCCTTATATTTGTTCACAGATCATTTCTAACACACTTTCTCAACATGTATGTATTAAAACAACAACATTTTACTCTTTCTTCATTTCAGCTGAAAAGGAAACTCTAACTCTTGTCAAACCCGTCTTGTTGGTGGAGAGGGATGAATTTGACCATCTTGTGTGTTTATGGACAAGACCAAAAGCTGCAGAGTCAAACATTTTCAATGGTTCAGTACGTCTGTGTCGGTCTGAGCACCTTGACAGAACTTTACTGCAGTTACATTTTGCACCAAATTTGATGTTTTTTTTGTTTTGTTTTTTTACTTTTTTACATACCCCACGACCCCATCAGTACAAGCCCTGTGCTACATCAAAGTATTAATAACTCAAACAATTTAAGCAAATTCATATGATATTGTACAAGCATACTCATGCAAAACTTCTACAGCTTCTACAGAGGAATCCTGCTGTCATTGACCCATCGCCTCAGCTCTCATGCAGACTGTGCCCATTGTTAGTCAGAGTGTTTAATCCTAAAGTTTATACTGAGTCCACTGTATCCTTTATTAGCACCATCTTAACCCATTCTAACAGTACATGATATTTGTCACCACCTCACAGTCTGTCTTTATTTCCATGTTGATTTTAATTGAACACATCTGTCTAAAAGCAAGTCTGGAACTGCTGTTTAACTTGTCATTTGACACATCAGATCTTCTGTTAATTTGGCCAAATTAGATCATTTAAGGATGTTCACAATCAGAATAGTAACTACAATAACTATTTTAGCTTCTTCACCAACAGACAATAAAGTTATGAAAATGAAAACCGATACCAATGATGTTGTTCCTTTGTGCAGAGGTGGAAAGTAACGAATTACATTTACTCGCGTTACTGTAATTGAGTAGCTTTTTTGTGTACTAATACTTTTTAAAGTAATTTTTTAAATCTGTAATTTTACTTTTACTTAAGTATATTTTGTTTAAAGTATTGTAGTTCGCTACATTTTAAAACACATTAATTACTGAGTAAAAAAATAAATAAATAAATAACTAAATCGCTCCCTGGAAACTACGTCAGTTAATAATGGGCAGGAGGGCAAACTGGCGCTAAAATCACAAGAAAGATGCAGACGGACAAAACAGGCGTTAGTGGTGCATACACCGCTGAAAACGAAACCCCGTCATATTCTGAAGTTGAACTCGAAGGAAATGAAGTGAACCCCTGGCCATATGTATGCTCTATTATGCAGTGTAAGCTGTACTTGCCTAGGAAGACCAAACTAGCAGCTTATAAAATCTCGACAAGACATCAACCCGTCGCAAGAATGTAGAGGTAAGCTAAATAATTGCATCGTTGCATTGGTGGTTAAAATGAAGCTTTGACATTTTAGCAAGAGGTTTTGCACAAATTAGCCAAAAAGACAGTGGTGAGGAGTGTGCTATATATATCATCTGCGATAATATCATGTTTTTTATTTTAATGATGTGCGCGCGCATTTATAGTGCGTTCTTTCACAGTGTGATTCAGTCTCCTAAAATGCATTTAGAATGATCACGAAATTGAAGATATAGGGGCAGAAAATTCACATATTTATATAATTTCATATATTAAAGCAAAATCACACAAAGAATGCCGTCTTTTCCTCCAAAAATCATAATGAATATATACATACATATATATAACAGTTCAGTAAACAAGTTAATTAAGAGACTTGCGTTCAGACACCATATTGCCTTTTTTAGCTCTATTTAGCCACCAAAGCACAGTTTTGCGTCTCTGAGCAACGTGACAATGTTTCGTTCCTGAATGAATCAACCGTTTAAATGATTCGGTTCAATCGCAATGACTCACTTATTAACAGTGACTTGCTGACACATACTGGCCATTTTAATTTCACATTTAAAGTATCTTTTGATTTTTTTAAAATAATTCATTTCTTATCATTTCAAATGAGTATTCAACATTTTATGTCTTGTATATCAAAACATTATTCATGCATTTGTAACTGCAGGTTAAATGCATTCTTGTCCTGCACTAAACAGTGTAATACATCTAAATGCCACTTCCAATGAATCTTCTGCATTTCCTCTGCATTAAAAGATGAGTTTGTTGATACTGATTTGCCTGGTAACAGCCCAAATGTTTTATTATTCTAAATAACTGATTCTTTTAATTAAAAACAACTAGTTTGAGATTAATAGACCTATCCCAGGGGTGTCAAACTCAGTTCCTGGAGGGCCGTAGCCCTGCAGAGTTTAGTTCTAACCCTGCTCCAGCACACATATCATGTAGTTTTCAAATAAACCTAAATGATTAGATTAGCTGGATCAGGTGTGTTTAACTAGGGTTATATCTAACCTGTGCAGGACTGTGGCCCTCCAGGAAGTGAGTTTGACACTCTTGGCCTGTCCCATTTTGACTCCCTCCCACTGTTAAAATGTAACTAAGTAATTTTTACTCTGAGTAAATTTTAAATGAGCTACTTTTTACTTTTACTTGAGTTGATTTTTAGACTGGTACTTTTACTTGTACTTAAGTAAAATTTCATTAATGTAATGGTACTTTTACTTGAGTAGAATATTTTTGTACTCTTTCCACCTCTGCCTTTGTGTCATTAAATGTTAAATAGTTGCATTATGGACTCATCCTTGGTGTGAAGAGCTCTTTAAACTGCTCACAACAACCCTGCTAGCATGTTATTGTGTAGAAAATAATTAAGAAAAATATAGCTTGAAGATACAGCTGTCTTTCCTCTCATTTTGTTAAACACAAGATTCTGCCTGTTTCTCTTCATCTTGGTCCTTTACTCTCTCCACTCACTCACATATTCTCTTTTGCTCTGTTGTAAGGTAGAAAAAGAGTAGATGGTAGCATGATGGTCTTTTTCAGTTTTGTCAACTGAATGTCTGCTAGTGAGGCTCAGCAAGTTCTTGTCATGATCAGCCCTCTCCAAAAAAGGTTTGTAGAAATTTGTTATCAATATTCATTTAATCCTCTAACCTGAATCTTTTGGTGAATTAACTTAATTTGTCTTATTAAATCTGTCTTATTTCATATGTTTAACCTACATTAGTAATTAAACATTGGGTTAATAGACATATTTTTGTTTTACAGCTGAAGAACATAAACAAAGAACATCAGTCCTGTTGGGGATATGAAATGAACATGGCTCTGTTGTCCCCAAACAGAAAAGACTAAAAAGGTGCTCATTCCCATTGGTATGTCTTTATTCAAGCAATGTAGTAGTACAGCATTTGATGTTGATCTCTATTCAAGTCAGCAATTATAATTTTTCACATATACATCTTTATATAAGTTCTAGAATGAACAAATCATCAGTGCATCATTTCTGGAATTTGGGCATTTGGACCTGCACCTGTATTCACCAAAACTATTTTTCTTATGGACTTTAAGTTTTTGATTTTTTTTTTTTTTTTAAGGAGGATGAAGTCAGTTGATGGAGAAATGAAGAACGAGCCATGTTGTATATGAAGACTTCAGATGCAAAAGCCTTTATGTTCTATCTGAAATGTTCTTCTAAGAAGAATTTTGGAAGAACATTTCAGGCAGCTCTTCGAGGCATTACTGATTTGTTATGACTGCTTGTATTATGTTCTACTTGTACAGGAAGACTGCAGTAGAAGGTCGTCACTGACATGGTCCAGACTAAAGAGAAGCGGGTCTGAGGGCAGAGATGGAGGAGTCAATGGTCACCAAGTGCAGCCCTGCAGCCTGAAACTTTGAAGACTGCATTCCCAAACAGCTTTGTGACATCACAGATGTTTCGGCCATAAAAGAAACTTCTCAACTGAGAGCTCATACCTCCAACAACCTTCAACAGGAATCAATGGTATGTCCTTTACAACAATTCTAAATAATAATAATATATATTGTTTATTGATTTACAACACCCAAAATGATTTTGTCTCTCCAGGACATCTACGCAAGGTTGTTTATTTATTTATTTATTTTTTTGTTTTGAGGAAAGCACAGAGGACCGTCAGAGACTCCAGCCACATGAGCCATGGATTGCTCTCACCGTTACCATCAGGCAGAACCAGCACCAGCAGACTGCAAGACAAGTTCCTTCCACAGGCAATCAGACTGAACTGAACTCGTACCAGTGACACCACACACACACACACCAGCAGCCTCATACGCACTGCACTTTATCAGTTACACTAACTGGACTCTGACTCACTATTCAATTCAATTCAATTCGAGTTTATTTGTATAGCACTTTTTACAATACAAATCGTTACAAAGCAACTTTACAGAAAATTATGTTTCTACAATATTTAGTAGTAGCTAGTAGTTTGTGCACATTTGACAGGATTTTATAAAAAATAAAAAATAATAATAATAATACAAGACGTAGTCAGCTAGACGATGAACTATCAATATTATTAATTAATAGTTATTATATGATGCAGTCACACATGTAGCAATAATTGTTAGTTCTGTTTGTTGATTCAGGGTTAGCATCATCTGGGGTCCTCTGAGGGTCAGCATCTTCTCTTCTCAGGTGTTCTGGATCCAGACTGGAGCTTGTGTAAATCCTAGTTACCACAGGATGTAAATCCCGTGGCAAAACATAGAAACAAAATAGAGACATCATAAGCATAGCTGCTGATCCAACAAAGTAAAATTAGTTTAACCCAAGCTAATGAATAAAAATGCACATTTGATCAGATGCAACTATACTCACAATTTAAAAGATACATTATTCGTATGCTTGGCGAAAGAGATGTGTTTTTAATCTAGATTTAAACAGAGAGAGTGTGTCTGAACCATGAACATTATCAGGAAGGCTATTATAGAGTTTGGGAGCCAAATGTGAGAAAGCTCTACCTCCTTTAGTGGACTTTGCTATCCTAGGAACTACCAAAAGTCCAGCGTTTTGTGACCTTAGGGTGCGTGATGGGTTGTAGCGTGGTAGAAGGCTAGTTAGGTACGCAGGAGCTAAACCATTTAGGGCCTTATAGGTAAGTAATGATAATTTGTAACTGATACGGAACTTAATAGGTAGCCAGTGCAGAGACTGTAAAATTGGGGTAATATGATCATATTTTCTTGACCTCGTAAGGACTCTAGCTGCTGCATTTTGGACTACCTGTAGCTTGTTTATTGACGAAGCAGGACAACCACCTAGAAGTGCATTACAATAGTCCAGTCTAGAGGTCATGAATGCATGAACTAGCTTTTCTGCATCAGAAACAGATAACATGTTTCGTAGCTTGGCAATGTTTCTAAGATGGAAGAATGCAGTTTTTGTAACATTGGAAATATGATTTTCAAAAGACAAATTGCTGTCTAATATAACACCCAGATTTTTGACTGTAGAGGAAGTAACAGTACATCTGTCTAGTTGCAGTTTGTAATCTACAAGATTCTGTGTAGTGTTTTTTGGTCCGATAATTAATATCTCTGTCTTATCCGAATTTAATTGGAGAAAATTATTTGTCATCCAATCTTTTACATTTTTAACACACTCTGTTAGCTTAGATAATTGGGAAGTTTCATCTGGTCTCGTTGAGATATATAGCTGAGTATCATCAGCATAACAGTGGAAGCTAATTCCGTATTTTCTAATAATATTACCAAGGGGCAACATGTATATTGAAAATAGAAGAGGACCTAGGACTATTATTCTGCTCCCTGACATTCTGGTTGCAATAATTCATACCGTACTGTACTGCAAAGGAATATGTACAGTATACAGTGTTGTTTATTTATGTTTTCATTTTGTGCTCTCTGTACAGTATAATATTGCACTACATATTATTTTCTACCTGTATTGAGCCCTTATGGACACTGTGTATATTTTTAATACTGTATACGTGTTGCAAATATATTCAGGACTTGTCATGCCGCAGAGTATGCACAAAAACATTTCACCACATGTATACTTGCATTCATGGTATTGTGATAATAAAGTGATTTGATTTGAATTAGTCACATGACTTGTTCATCAGTTGTACTGTTGTGCTGGATAACAATTGCAAATTGTTTACGACACTGAAGAAGATTATGATAGGGACATGGATTTGAAGAAAACCAGGAGAGCTCTGATGATGAGAAGGAAACTGGATGTGATTCTTTGGTGCTCAAGACATTTCACTTTGCATGCTTCTGGGTTTCTTCATCTGATTAAAATAATATGGTTTTAATGTAACCCATTTTTATTTCACTTGAATATCATTTGTCTTAATATGCTACTTTATCTGTCTTTATGCTGCATCCTAGTTAAATATTGCGTATGGTGTTGGATAAAGTATGGTGAACATAGAGATGGTTTTTGGTAAATACACCATTTAAATTTATAAACAACACATAATCACCATGGTTGTTTTAATTAAGAAATGAACATTTAGTCACATTAATGAAATTCAGTTAGATGAAGAGCAGGCAGAAAGCAGCATTAGAAGAGACTGCATGGATTCATGCACAACTGAAGTTAGATGAATCAATGAAAGATCAACATGAATCCTGTTCTGTATTATAATGAAAATGATCATGCACATTACTGATGTTTAGCACCTACGGGGGACAAAGATGAGACATTACAGAAATTTATGAATTGCATGAATTGTATGGCACCATAAACTGCACACTGTCACACATTGTCTTACTGAATGACACATTGGCCTTGTGTGATAGTACAATGAAGTGTCACAATAAATAATATATTTGTTGTCTTTGTTTACTGTCAGCACTGTATTCTTGCTCTTGATCTAATGAAATAAATTGAGCTCTTTCCAAATGGGCACTTTATATAGATTTTCTGGTGTCTTAATTCTAAGATAAGTATGACTTCCAACTTACATAATGGTATGTTTTTGAAAAGACAATCTAAAAAATGTGTCTCAACAGTTTGTTGCCAATGATGAGAATATATCTGTGCATTGTTTCCTGCTCTCCCATCCCCAGAGGCCCAATAGAGTCCCCTGGAAGAGCAAAAAAAAATTACATTTCAAATGGCTGTAAATCAAAATTTTAATATAGTTTCAAAACGAAGATTGGCAGGACAACTACTTATGCTATGTTTACTAAGTAATGTTGGGCACAGCTTTCAAACATTCATAGAAAAGTGCTATAAATGTGTTTCTAAAGTACTCTTAGTAAAATACAAAATTTCAGCCTGCCTCTCACATATGTCATAGAAGTTTGCACAATCAACATGCTTAGATATCCCTTTGTTAAAAAAATAAAGTATTTTTCACAATTTCATTATTAAACAATTTAAACTGCCCATAAGCTTCAGCCATTCTATCAAAGGAAAATCATTCAAATCATTCAAAAGTTACATTCAGGATTACATTTACATTTACATTTATTCATTTAGCAGACGCTTTTATCCAAAGCGACTTACAATTGAAGACAGTGGAAGCAATCAAAAACAACAAAAAGAGCAATGATATATAAGTGCTATAACAGTTCTCAGTTAGGTTAACACAGTACACGTAGCATGGGCTTTTAAATAATATAATAAATAAAAAGAAAACAGATAGAATAAAAAAAGAATAGAGCAAGCTAGTGTTAGAGGTCTTTACACACACACACACAATTGCATAACAAATGAAAAGAAAATAGAATACAAAAAGATTAGAAAGGTAGTTCGATATTTTTTAAGAATAGAATTAGAATAGTGAGTGTTAAAGTTAGAAGGTCAAATAAAGATGCAAGAGATGGGTTTTAAGCCAATTCTTGAAGATGGCTAAGGACTCAGCTGCTCGGATTGAGTTGGGGAGGTCATTCCACCAGGAGGGAACATTTAATTTAAAAGTCCGTAAAAGTAACTTTGTGCTTCTTTGGGATGGCACAATCAAGTGACGTTCACTTGCAGAATGCAAGCTTCTAGAGCGCACATAAGTCTGAAGTAACAAATTTAGGTAAATGGGTGCAGAGCTAATGGTAGTTTTGTAGGCAAACATCAATGCCTTGAATTTTATGCGAGCAACTATTGGAAGCCAGTGCAAATTGATAAACAGAAGTGTGACGTGTATTCTTTTTGGCTCATTAAAAATGTATCTTGCTGCTGTGTTCTGGATTAATTGTAAAGGTTTGAAAGGGTTAGGATCTCGGTAAAGAGGTAATTTCTCCCAATATAGCAATACATCATTGTTAACGGAAGGTATTACTGACGTAATAATAACAGCTAAACTTACTTTACAACATTAAACCTTTTTTAATTTGGGTTAATAGAAAGTCCAATTACAGCGAGTCCTGCGAGTGCCAAGTGGACTTCAAATCCAATGGCAACCCAGTTGAGAAGAAGCGACACACTTACTTGTCCATATATGGTCATTCATGATACAAGTGTATATGGTCATTTAGTTTATTTTGCCCCACTAAATATAAAACGAAAACAACGGATTTGCATTGTGGGGTAAACCTGATTCAGCAATAAATTTGGTGATTACAGTTATTTATTTTCAAACAAGGGCCTAATATTTCCCATTGTACACATTCTTTACACAAATATTAATTAATATACAATATTTAAGTTAATCATTTTTGCATATACTGTATAAAAAATTATAGTGTATTAAATATATACATTTAATCACTTCTGTGTTTCTTGGAGATGTATGTCCAATCTTGCCATTCTTAGCTCTACCAGTTGAACTACAGGAATAAAAAGGAAAATAATAATAAAAAAGAAAATAAATACAATTTAAAAATTGGACACAAGCATAAAAATTGCACACATTTGTAGTAATTTCCATATCAGTTTTTATTGATATGTCAAACTTTTCAGACAAACATAATGCCCATCTCTCTCTCTCCAGTTTGTCACTATGAAGAAATAAAAACAAAAAAGCAGTTATTATAAAAATAATATATTATAGTGAAATATAACAACTTAAAAAAATTACTGATTGATAAAGTAACTAATAGGTACAGACAGAAATATGTAACAGAGAACCCATTTAAAACAAAATTGGCTAATATTAAAAGATTTAAATAGAAAGATAAAAAAATTAAAATTGTCAATTTGTTTGCAGAGAATGTTATAAGATGCCAAATAATATTTTTACAAACCAGGAGTTGCAAGGCACCAGCTGAAATCATATTCTTTTCTTCCATTTAAAAGTGATTAACTAATTAGAAAAATATTGTTAAGACTAATATTTCACATTATTACCTCTAAATCTCCTGTAATCACTGATCGCTTCTGTTGTGAATAAATGCAAGACAAACAAAAACTGTAAATAACAATTATAATTTTATAAATCGTGTTCAGCGGTAAAATGCATTTCTATCATTAAATGACCTTAAAGGTTTCAAACACACACACACACACACACACACACATACATACATATATACAGTAATCATGTTAAAAAAAAATTGTTAAGTGTTGTGGTCACTGGGCATTTCACATTCGTTGCGAATGCCACACATTTGTTCACTGCCATTCGCAACAGAATTGTAAAGAAAACATCAAACTGCACTTAACTTGGACATTAATTGCAGAGAATCAGAACAGTACCTAAAAAAAAACAATCCATAAAATAAATAAGTTTACACACCTGGGCAACGACACTCAGTAAAATGTTGGGTCACTCCTTCTTTTTGTGAGTGGTAACAATGGTAATGACAGTCAAAGGTCATTTGATGACGACACACCCGACAAACATAATATGGCCGCTAGAGGGCACTTGATTTGAAAACCTAATAATAGGTGGTGATACGCTACTTGCACAAATGACCTATGTGGTCGTTTTTAGGAGGAGGACAGTCTCACATAAATTTATGTTAGAGCTTCAATGCTCAGGATTGTCAGTTCAGAGCTTTTGAGCTTCTCAGAGCACTAGTGCTTAGTTAGTGCTTTTGGTGATAAGAAGCTAAAACAAGCCCACATGTGTAATACAGCTTCTCTCTCAGTGAGAGAATGTTTCTTTTTACCATGTTAATTGCAAAACTTGCCAACATAAAAGATCTCTCTGACTAATAAACTAATATGCTTTTTGCAATGCAGAAACACGGGTTTTAATGTGTTAGATGTTCTATGCCCATAAACTTATGTTACAGCTTCAGTGCTCAGGATTGTCAGTATATAGCTTCTGAGAGCACTAATGTTTAGTTAGTGGTTCTGGTGAAGCGAAGCTAAAACAAGCCCACATATGCAATACAGCTTTTCTCTCAATGAGAGAAAGTAGCTTTTTACACTGTTAACTGCAAAACTTGCCAACATGAAAGATGTTTCTGACTTATGAACCACAGTGTTTTTTGCATTGTAGAAACAAAGGTTTTAATGTGTTAGATGTTCTATGCACATCAACTTATGTTACAGCTTCAGTGCTCAGGATTGTCAGTATAGAGCTTCTGAGAGCACTAATGTTTAGTTAGTGGTTCTGGTGAAACGAAGCTAAAACAAGCCCACATATGCAATAATACAGCTTATCTCTCAGTGAGAGAATGTAGCTTTTTACAATGTTAACTGCAAAACTTGCCAACATTAAAGATGTTTCTAACTTATGAACTATAGTGTTTCTTGCACTGTAGAAACACAGTTTTTAATGTGTTAGATGTTCTATGCACATACACTTATGTTACAGCTTCAGTGCTCAGGATTGTCGGTATACAGCTTCTGAGAGCATTAATGTTTAGTTAGTGGTTCTGGTGAAACGAAGCTAAAACAAGCCCACATATGCAATACAGCTTATCTCTCAATGAGAGAAAGTAGCTTTTTACAATGTTAACTGCAAAACTTGCCAACATGAAAGATGTTTCTGACTTATGAACTATAGTGTTTTTTGCATTGTAGAAACACAGTTTTTAATGTGTTAGATGTTCTATGCTCATAAACTTATGTTAGGACTTCAATGCTCAAGATTGTCAGTTTACAGGTTTCTGAGACCAGTAATGTTGAAATAGTGCTTCTGTTCAAATGAAGTGAAATCTAGCCCAAATCTGCTTAAAACCTTCTCTCTCAATGAGAGAAAGCTGCTTCATTCAATGTTTAGTGCAAAACTTGCCAAACTGAAAGATGCTTATGTCTAATGAAATAAAATGTTTTTTGCAATGCAGTGAGACAGTTTTTAATGTGTTAGAAGTTATATGCAAAAAATCTTATGTTAGAGCTTCAATGCTCAAGATTGTCAGTTTTCAGGTTTCTTTGACCACTAATGTTCAAATAGTGCTTCTGTTTAAATGAACTGCAAACTAGCCCAAATCTGCTTAAAACCTTCTCTCTCTCAATGAAAGAAAGCTGCTACATTCAATGTTTAGGGCAAAACTTGCCAAACTGAAAGATGCTTATGTCTAATGAAATAAAATGTTTTTTGCAATGCAGTGAGACAGTTTCTAATGTGTTAGAAGTTATATGTACAAAATCTTATGTTTGAGCTTCAATGCTCAAGATGGTCAGTTTACAGGTTTCTGGGACCACTAATGTTCAAATAGTGCGTCTGTTCAAATGAACTGCAAACTAGCACAAATCTGCTTTAAACCTTCTCTCTCAATGAGAGAAAGCTGCTATATTCAATGTTTAGTGCAAAACTTCTCAAACTGAAAGATGCTTATGTCTTATCAAATATAATGTTTTTTACAATGCAGTCAAACAGTTTTTAATATGTTAGAAGTTATAAGCACAAAATCTTATGTTAGCGCTTCAATGCTCAAGAATCTCAGTTTACAGGTTTCTGAGACCACTAATGTTCAAATAGTGCTTCTGTTCAAATGAACTGTAAACTAGCCCAAATCTGCTTAAAACCTTCTCTCTCAATGAGAGAAAGCTGCTTCATTCAATGTTTAGTGCAAAACTTGCCAAACTGAAAGATGCTTATGTCTTATCAAATATAATGTTTTTTACAATGCAGTAAGACAGTTTTCAATGTGTTAGAAGTTATATGCACAAAAACTTATGTTAGGACTTCAATGCTCAAGATTGTCATTTTACAGGTTTCTGAGACCAGTAATGTTGAAATAGTGCTTCTGTTCAAATGAAGTGAAATCTAGCCCAAATCTGCTCAAAAGCTTGTCTCTCTATGAGAGAAAGCTGCTTCATTCAATATGCAGTGCAAATCTTGCCAAACTGAAACATGCTTATGCCTTATGAAATACAATGTTTTTGCAATGCTGTTAGATAGTTTTTAATGTGTTAGAAGTTATATGCACAAAACCTTATATTAGGACTTCAGTGCTCAAGATTGTGTTTACAGGTTTCTGAGACCAGTAATGTTGAAATAGTGCTTCTGTTCAAATGAAATGAAATCTAGCCCAAATCTGCTCAAAAGCTTGTCTCTCTATGAGGGAAAGCTGCTTCATTCAATATTCAGTGCAAATCTTGCCAAACTGAAAGATGCTTATGTCTTATGAAATAAAATTATTTCTGCAATGCAGTGAGACAGTTTTTAATGTGTTAGAAGATATATGCACAAAATCTTATGTTAGAGCTTCAATGCTCAAGATTGTCAGTTTTCAGGTTTCTTTGACCACTAATGTTCAAATAGTGCTTCTGTTTAAATGAACTGCAAACTAGCCCAAATCTGCTTAAAACCTTCTCACTCAATGAGAGAAAAAATGCTTCATTCCATGTTTAGTGCAACACTTGCCAAACTGAAAGATGCTTATGTCTAATGAAATAAAATGTTTCTTGCAATGCAGTGAGACAGTTTTTAACGTGTTAGAAGTTAAATGCACAAAAACTTGTTAGAGCTTCAATGCTCAAGATTGTCAGTTTACAGGTTTCTGAGACCAGTAATGTTGAAATAGTGCTTCTGTTCAAATGAAATGAAATCTAGCCCAAATCTGCTCAAAAGCTTGTCTCTCTATGAGGGAAAGCTGCTTCATTCAATATTCAGTGCAAATCTTGCCAAACTGAAAGATGCTTATGTCTTATGAAATAAAATTATTTCTGCAATGCAGTGAGACAGTTTTTAATGTGTTAGAAGATATATGCACAAAATCTTATGTTAGAGCTTCAATGCTCAAGATTGTCAGTTTTCAGGTTTCTTTGACCACTAATGTTCAAATAGTGCTTCTGTTTAAATGAACTGCAAACTAGCCCAAATCTGCTTAAAACCTTCTCACTCAATGAGAGAAAAAATGCTTCATTCCATGTTTAGTGCAACACTTGCCAAACTGAAAGATGCTTATGTCTAATGAAATAAAATGTTTCTTGCAATGCAGTGAGACAGTTTTTAACGTGTTAGAAGTTAAATGCACAAAAACTTGTTAGAGCTTCAATGCTCAAGATTGTCAGTTTACAGGTTTCTGAGACCAGTAATGTTGAAATAGTGCTTCTGTTCAAATGAAATGAAATCTAGCCCAAATCTGCTCAAAAGCTTGTCTCTCTATGAGAGAAAGCTGCTTCATTCAATGTTCAGTGCAAATCTTGCCAAACTGAAATATGCTTATGCCTTATGAAATACAATGTTTTTGCAATGCTGTAAGACAGTTTTTAATGTGTTAGAAGTTATATGCACAAATCCTTATATTAGGACTTCAATACTCAAGATTGTCAGTTTATAGGTTTCTGAGACCAGTTATGTTGAAATAGTGCTCCTGTATAAATGAAGTGAAATCTAGCCCAAATCTGCTCAAAAGCTTGTCTCTCTATGAGAGAAAGCTGCTCCATTCAATATTTAGTGCAAATCTTGCCAAACTGAAAGATGCTTATGCCTTATGAAATACAATGTTTTTGCAATGCTGTAAGACAGTTTTCAATGTGTTAGAAGTTATATGCACAAAAACTTATATTAGGACTTCAATGCTCAAGATTGTCAGTTTACAGGTTTCTGAGACCAGTCATGTTGAAATAGTGCTTCTGTTCAAATGAAGTGAAATCTAGCCCAAATCTGCTCAAAAGCTTGTCTCTCTATGAGAGAAAGCTGCTCCATTCAATATTCAGTGCAAATCTTGCCAAACTGAAAGATGCTTATGTCTTATGAAATAAAATTATTTCTGCAATGCAGTGAGACAGTTTTTAATGTGTTAGAAGATATATGCACAAAATCTTATGTTAGAGCTTCAATGCTCAAGATTGTCAGTTTACAGGTTTCTTTGACCACTAATGTTCAAATAGTGCTTCTGTTTAAATGAACTGCAAACTAGCCCAAATCTGCTTAAAACCTTCTCTCTCAATGAGAGAAAAAATGCTTCATTCCATGTTTAGTGCAACACTTGCCAAACTGAAAGATGCTTATGTCTAATGAAATAAAATGTTTCTTGCAATGCAGTGAGACAGTTTTTAACGTGTTAGAAGTTAAATGCACAAAAACTTGTTAGAGCTTCAATGCTCAAGATTGTCAGTTAACAGGTTTCTGGGACCACTAATGTTCAAATAGTGCTTCTGTTCAAATGAACTGCAAAGTAGCCCAAATCTGCTAAAAACCTTCTCTCTCAATGAGAGAAAGCTGCTACATTCAATGTTTAGTCCAAAACTTGCCAAACTGAAAGATGCTTATGTCTAATGAAATAAAATGTTTTTTGCAATGCAGTGAGACAGTTTCTAATGTGTTAGAAGTTATATGCACAAAATTTTATGTTAGAGCTTCAATGCTCAAGATTGTCAGTTTACAGGTTTCTGGGACCACTAATGTTCAAATAGTGCTTCTGTTCAAATGAACTGCAAACTAGCCCAAATCTGCATAAACCCTTCTCTCTCAATGAGAGAAAGCTGCTTCATTCAATGTTTAGTGCAAAACTTGCCAAACTGAAAGATGCTTATGTCTAATGAAATAAAATGTTTTTTGCAATGCAGTGAGACAGTTTCTAATGTGTTAGAAGTTATATGCACAAAATTTTATGTTAGAGCTTCAATGCTCAAGATTGTCAGTTTACAGGTTTCTGGGACCACTAATGTTCAAATAGTGCTTCTGTTCAAATGAACTGCAAACTAGCCCAAATCTGCTTAAAACCTTCTCTCTCAATGAGAGAAAGCTGCTTCATTCAATGTTTAGTGCAAAACTTGCCAAACTGAAAGATGCTTATGTCTAATGAAATAAAATGTTTTTGCAATGCAGTGAAACAGTTTCTAATGTGTTAGAAGTTAAATGCACAAAAACTTATGTTAGAGCTTCAATGCTCAAGATTGTCAGTTTACAGGTTTCTGGGACCACTAATGTTCAAATAGTGCTTCTGTTCAAATGAACTGCAAACTAGCCCAAATCTGCCTAAAACCTTCTCTCTTAATGAGAGAAAGCTGCTTCATTCAATGTTTAGTGCAAAACTTGCCAAACTGAAAGATACTTATGTCTTATCAAATATAATGTTTTTTACAATGCAGCAAAACAGTTTTTAATGTGTTAGAAGTTATATGTACAAAATCTTATGTTTGAGCTTCAATGCTCAAGATGGTCAGTTTACAGGTTTCTGGGACGACTAATGTTCAAATAGTGCGTCTGTTCAAATGAACTGCAAACTAGCACAAATCTGCTTTAAACCTTCTCTCTCAATGAGAGAAAGCTGCTAGATTCAATGTTTAGTGCAAAACTTGTCAAACTGAAAGATGCTTATGTCTTATCAAATATAATGTTTTTTACAATGCAGTAAAACAGTTTTTAATATGTTAGAAGTTATAAGCACAAAATCTTATGTTAGCGCTTCAATGCTCAAGAATCTCAGTTTACAGGTTTCTGAGACCACTAATGTTCAAATAGTGCTTCTGTTCAAATGAACTGTAAACTAGCCCAAATCTGCTTAAAACCTTCTCTCTCAATGAGAGAAAGCTGCTTCATTCAATGTTTAGTGCAAAACTTGTCAAACTGAAAGATGCTTATGTCTTATCAAATATAATGTTTTTTACAATGCAGTAAAACAGTTTTTAATGTGTTAGAAGTTCTCTTACGAGAGCTCTCTCGTACTGCGTCTTAGCTAAGACGCTACGGGAAAAGTCTCTTTTCACGAAATACTGAAGCAAAAAATTATCCTTAATTTTGTATTTTTGTAAAGCGCATTTGCAGCAGTACACAGCCATAGGCGAGACGGCTCGCTCGCTCACTGGCTTGTTCTGCGGCAACTGCACAGCCTATCGAGCGCAGGCTGATGCAACATCAGACCAATAAGGGCGCATCGCGCCCTTCTTGCCACTTCCCGCCGAAACGGGTGTGGCCCAACCTATAAAAGGAGCTCGAAAAGGCTGACTCACCTGATTTTTCATCTCTTCAGCGAAGCTCACGCATCGCTGGATCACGAGGAAGCAAGCGTGAGGGTTGGACGATCTCCGTGGATCTCTCGATAAGGAGCTGATGCGTGTACTCTCGTTGGCCGCGGCGAGCCTCGGCCTCGAGTGGTCTGCACCAGCGCCCCCTTCGCGTTCCCGGCTGGATGGTAGCTATCTTCCAGATGAGCGCTCTTCCTCAAGCTCAAAACACGCCCCTTTTCTTCCTGAGCTTCACGAAGAAGTGGCGAAGGCTTGGGACGCTCCATTCTCGGCGAGAATCCGCTCATCTGTTTCGCCAGCATTCTCCACACTGGACGGTCTCAGACTCAGAGGCATACGAGTGCTGAATTATTTGGACGACTGGCTGGTTCTGGCCCAATCACGAGCGGAGCTCACCACAGGGCTGTTTTACTCGATCACCTCGAGAAGCTCGGCCTCAGTGTCAATTGGGCGAAGAGTTCGCTGAACCCCAGTCAGACGATCCTGTTTCTGGGTATAGTTCTGAACTCGTGTTCCATGACGGCGCGACTGTCACCACAGCGCACGATGGGCATTCAGCGCGCAGCGAGTTCTTTCCGCTGCGGCGCGACTGTGTCGCTCAAACACTGTCAAAGGATGCTGGGTCTCATGGCCTCAGCATCTCCGGTTCTGCGGCTGGGCCTGCTCCGCATGCGCCCCCTGCAGTTCTGGCTGAAGGCTCGGGTGCCGCGCAGAGCCTGGGCGTCTGGCCGGCTGCATTTCAAGGTCGATCAGAGCTGTGTTGCGGCTCTAGCACCTTGGACAGCGAACGGCTGGTACCGATCAGGTGTAAGCCTGGGGACTTCCCCGAGTGTGAAAATGGTGTCGACAGACGCCTCCACTTCGGGATGGGGAGCGCTGCTCGAAGGCAGACCGTCCTTTGGCCTATGGTCAGAACGGGAAAAGCTCCATCATATCAACTGCCTGGAAATGCTGGCAGTGGAGAATGCGCTGACGCACTTTTGTCCCCATATCAAGGATCACCACGTCGTAGTCCGTTCGGACAACATGTCCGTGGTGTCCTACATAAATCGCCAGGGCGGTCTCGGGTCCCGAAACCTGTACAGGCTGACGGAACGCCTCCTGATTTGGGCTCAACGCAACGTGCGCTCGCTGAGAGCGGTGCATGTGCCTGGACTGCAGAATCTGGGTCCAGACAGGCTGTCCAGAGGCAATGTCCCTACGGGCGAATGGTCTCTACACCCGCAAACAGTTCGGCTGTTGTGGGAGAGATTTGGCATGGCGGAGGTGGACCTCTTTGAGAGATCTCCTCTCGCAGGCCAGGGGCTCGATTTGGCACCCTCAACCGGAGTTGTGGTCCCTCCATGTATGGGCACTCAACGGTTACCCGCTGATCTCGCAGTGGGAGTGCTAAATACCATCACTCAGGCTAGAGCTCCGTCGACACGACGTCTGTATGCCTCGAAGTGGTCGGTGTTCTCCAGCTGGTGCACAGCTCGAGGTTATTCACCCCTTAGTTGTGAGGTGACGGAGGTCCTCTCCTTCCTACAGGAGCTGTTGGATAAGGGCAGAGCCCCATCCACACTCAAAGTTTATGTGGCGGCCATCGCGGCGTTTTCTGAAACGGCGTCCGGTCAGTCAATAGGAAGGAACGATTTAGTCATCCGGTTCCTCAGAGGAGCTAGGAGGCTGAATCCTCCCAGACCTCCGTCAGTCCCTATGTGGGACCTCACAGCGGTTTTGGAGGCCTTGAAGGGTCCCCCTTTTGAGCCTATCCAATCGGTTAGCCTTCAGCATCTGTCGTTCAAGACAGTATTCTTGTTGGCTCTCGCTTCTGTGAAGCGTGTGGGTGATTTGCACGCGCTCTCGGTGAGCCAGTCGTGCTTGGAGTTTGGGCCCAATGACTCAAGGGTCATACTCAAACCTAGGCACGGTTATGTGCCGAAATCCCTCAGCACACCGTTTCGGGCTCAGGTTATTGCCCTGTCTGCCCTGCCGGTGTCAGGGGAGGATGGAGACTCGAGTCTTCTTTGCCCTGTCAGGGTTTTAAGAGCTTATGTGTCTCGCTCTGCTGCCTTTCGGCAGACGGAGCAGCTATTTGTCTCATTCGGTGGACGTTCCAAAGGAATGGCTGTTTCGAGACAGACTCTATCCAGATGGATAGTTGACGCCATAGCGTTAGCTTACGCTTCCAGGGGCCTTCAGTGCCCGTTGGGCGTCAGAGCACACTCCACAAGAGGCGTCGCCTCATCGTGGGCGTGGTCTACTGGGATCTCCTTGCAGGATATATGTATGGCGGCGGGTTGGGCCTCGCCGTCTACATTTATCAGGTTCTATAACCTGGAGGTTCCCGCCTTGCAAGCAAGGCTGCTGTCGGTATAGAAGAATCAGGGCCCTGAGGGGAATTCTGAATTCATGAGCGCTAGGCGCTGCCGACTGTTATATGGGCAGTATTGCGTAAGACCCGCATTGCCACATTGGTCAGGCCTTGCCTCGGCTGTGTGATGTCATATTGCCGCATCTACGGATGCTGCTAGATATGGGACGGAGGGTTTTTCCCCCTTTTTTCTGTCCCGGACTCTCTGTGAGTCCCTCAGGTGACTGTGCACTGTAAATCCTGGGCGTTGCTTCAGGTTTATCGGTGTGTGATCCCTGCGCGCACGGCGTTTTACATCGGGTTCCCGTAGCGTCTTAGCTAAGACGCAGTACGAGAGAGCTCTCGTAAGAGAACGTACTCGGTTACTAAACGTAACCTCGGTTCTCTCTAGAAGAGCGAACGAGTACTGCGTTCTCTGCCGTGCGTACGATTCACTCTGGTTCGCTTCGGCGATGAAATAAATCAGGTGAGTCAGCCTTTTCGAGCTCCTTTTATAGGTTGGGCCACACCCATTTCGGCGGGAAGTGGCAAGAAGGGCGCGAAGCGCCCTTATTGGTCTGATGTTGCATCAGCCTGCGCTCGATAGGCTGTGCAGTTGCCGCAGAACAAGCCAGTGAGCGAGCGAGCCGTCTCACCTATGGCTGTGTACTGCTGCAAATGCGCTTTACAAAAATACAAAATTAAGGATAATTTTTGGCTTCAGTATTTCGTGAAAAGAGACTTTTCCCGTAGCGTCTTAGCTAAGACGCAGTACTCGTTCGCTCTTCTAGAGAGAACCGAGGTTACGTTTAGTAACCGAGTACGTTATATGCACAAAATCTTATGTTAGAGCTTCAATGCTCAGGATTGTCATTTTACAGGTTTCTGAGACCACTAATGTTCAAATAGTGCTTCTGTTCAAATGAACTGCAAACTAGCCCAAATCTGCTTAAAAGCTTCTCTCTCAATGAGGGAAAGCTGCTTCATTCAATGTTTAGTGCAACACTTGCCAAACTGAAAGATGATTATGTCTTTTCAAATATAATGATTTTTTACAATGCAGTAAAACAGTTTTTAATGTGTTAGAAGTTATATGCACAAAATCTTATGTTAGGGCTTCAATGCTCAAGATTGTCAGTTTACAGGTTTCTGAGACCAGTAATGTTGAAATAGTGCTTCTGTTCAAATGAAGGGAAATCTTGCCCAAATCTGCTCAAAAGCTTGTCTTTCTATGAGAGAAAGCTGTTTCATTCAATATTCAGTGCAAATCTTGCCAAACTGAAAGATGCTTATGCCTTATGAAATACAATGTTTTTGCAATGCTGTAAAACAGTTTTTAATGTGTTAGAAGTTATATGCACAAAACCTTATATTAGGACTTCAATGCTCAAGATTGTCAGTTTACAGGTTTCTGAGACCAGTAATGTTGAAATAGTGCTTCTGTTCAAATGAAGTGAAATCTAGCCCAAATCTGCTCAAAAGCTTCTCTCTCTATGAGAGAAAGCTGTTTCATTCAATATTCAGTGCAAATCTTGCCAAACTGAAAGATGCTTATGCCTTATGAAATACAATGTTTTTGCAATGCTGTAAAACAGTTTTTAATGTGTTAGAAGTTATATATGCACAAAACCTTATATTAGGACTTCAATGCTCAAGATTGTCAGTTTACAGGTTTCTGAGACCAGTAATGTTGAAATAGTGCTTCTGTTCAAATGAAGTGAAATCTAGCCCAAATCTGCTCAAAAGTTTGTCTCTCTGTGAGATAGAGCTGCTTCATTCAATGTTCAGTGCAAATCTTGCCAAACTGAAAGATGCTTATGTCTTATGAAATAAAATTATTTCTGCAATGCAGTGAGACAGTTTTTAATGTGTTAGAAGTTATATGCACAAAAACTTATGTTAGGACTTCAATGCTCAAGATTGTCAGTTTACAGGTTTCTGAGACCAGTAATGTTGAAATAGTGCTTCTGTTCAAATGAAGTGAAATCTAGCCCAAATCTGCTCAAAAGCTTGTCTCTCTATGAGAGAAAGCTGCTTCATTCAATATGCAGTGCAAATCTTGCCAAACTGAAACATGCTTATGCCTTATGAAAAACAAATGTTTTTGCAATGCTGTTGGATAGTTTTTAATGTGTTAGAAGTTATATGCACAAAACCTTATATTAGGACTTCAATGCTCAAGATTGTCAGTTTACAGGTTTCTGAGACCAGTAATGTTGAAATAGTGCTTCTGTTCAAATGAAATGAAATCTAGCCCAAATCTGCTCAAAAGCTTGTCTCTCTATGAGGGAAAGCTGCTTCATTCAATATTCAGTGCAAATCTTGCCAACCTGAAAGATGCTTATGTCTTATGAAATAAAATTATTTCTGCAATGCAGTGAGACAGTTTTTAATGTGTTAGAAGATATATGCACAAAATCTTATGTTAGAGCTTCAATGCTCAAGATTGTCAGTTTTCAGGTTTCTTTGACCAGTAATGTTCAAATAGTGCTTCTGTTTAAATGAACTGCAAACTAGCCCAAATCTGCTTAAAACCTTCTCTCTCAATGAGAGAAAAAATGCTTCATTCCATGTTTAGTGCAACACTTGCCAAACTGAAAGATGCTTATGTCTAATGAAATAAAATGTTTCTTGCAATGCAGTGAGACAGTTTTTAACGTGTTAGAAGTTAAATGCACAAAAACTTGTTAGAGCTTCAATGCTCAAGATTGTCAGTTAACAGGTTTCTGGGACCACTAATGTTCAAATAGTGCTTCTGTTCAAATGAACTGCAAAGTAGCCCAAATCTGCATAAAACCTTCTCTCTCAATGAGAGAAAGCTGCTTCATTCAATGTTTAGTGCAAAACTTGCCAAACTGAAAGATGCTTATGTCTAATGAAATAAAATGTTTTTTGCAATGCAGTGAGACAGTTTCTAATGTGTTAGAAGTTATATGCACAAAATTTTATGTTAGAGCTTCAATGCTCAAGATTGTCAGTTTACAGGTTTCTGGGACCACTAATGTTCAAATAGTGCTTCTGTTCAAATGAACTGCAAACTAGCCCAAATCTGCCTAAAACCTTCTCTCTTAATGAGAGAAAGCTGCTTCATTCAATGTTTAGTGCAAAACTTGCCAAACTGAAAGTTACTTATGTCTTATCAAATATAATGTTTTTTTACAATGCAGCAAAACAGTTTTTAATGTGTTAGAAGTTATATGTACAAAATCTTATGTTTGAGCTTCAATGCTCAAGATGGTCAGTTTACAGGTCTCTGGGACGACTAATGTTCAAATAGTGCGTCTGTTCAAATGAACTGCAAACTAGCACAAATCTGCTTTAAACCTTCTCTCTCAATGAGAGAAAGCTGCTAGATTCAATGTTTAGTGCAAAACTTGTCAAACTGAAAGATGCTTATGTCTTATCAAATATAATGTTTTTTACAATGCAGTAAAACAGTTTTTAATATGTTAGAAGTTATAAGCACAAAATCTTATGTTAGCGCTTCAATGCTCAAGAATCTCAGTTTACAGGTTTCTGAGACCACTAATGTTCAAATAGTGCTTCTGTTCAAATTAACTGTAAACTAGCCCAAATCTGCTTAAAACCTTCTCTCTCAATGAGAGAAAGCTGCTTCATTCAATGTTTAGTGCAAAACTTGCCAAACTGAAAGATGCTTATGTCTTATCAAATATAATGTTTTTTACAATGCAGTAAAACAGTTTTTAATGTGTTAGAAGTTATATGCACAAAATCTTATGTTAGAGCTTCAATGCTCAGGATTGTCATTTTACAGGTTTCTGAGACCACTAATGTTCAAATAGTGCTTCTGTTCAAATGAACTGCAAACTAGCCCAAATCTGCTTAAAAGCTTCTCTCTCAATGAGGGAAAGCTGCTTCATTCAATGTTTAGTGCAACACTTGCCAAACTGAAAGATGCTTATGCCTTATGAAATACAATGTTTTTGCAATGCTGTAAGACAGTTCTCTTACGAGAGCTCTCTCGTACTGCGTCTTAGCTAAGACGCTACGGGAAAAGTCTCTTTTCACGAAATACTGAAGCAAAAAATTATCCTTAATTTTGTATTTTTGTAAAGCGCATTTGCAGCAGTACACAGCCATAGGCGAGACGGCTCGCTCGCTCACTGGCTTGTTCTGCGGCAACTGCACAGCCTATCGAGCGCAGGCTGATGCAACATCAGACCAATAAGGGCGCTTCGCGCCCTTCTTGCCACTTCCCGCCGAAACGGGTGTGGCCCAACCTATAAAAGGAGCTCGAAAAGGCTGACTCACCTGATTTTTCATCTCTTCAGCGAAGCTCACGCATCGCTGGATCACGAGGAAGCAAGCGCCGTCTGGAAGAGCACATCAGCAGGACGAGCCATCCTGAAGCCGCTGGCACCGCCGCCTTCCACTGCCGTTCCTGCTGCGCTATCCGGCGCCCATATCCTTTATAATCCTTGTTCTGTCATAATCTGTGTGTGTGTTCGCCCTGCGACGCACGTTCACAAAAGAGCTGCGTCTTTTTAAAGATGCCTTCGTGCGGCTCGTGCAGAACCCCGCTCAGCGAAGGAGATCGTCATGTCATCTGCGTCTCCTGTCTGGGTGAAGACCATGCAGCGCTCGCGCTCGCTGATGGAGGATGTCCTCATTGCGAGCTGATGCCTATGGTGACTCTGAGGACTCGCCTGGCATACTTCTCGAAGCCTGCATCATCCGCTGCGCCGCAGCGCCGTAAGAAGCGCCGCTCGCAGCGCCTACCAGAACCGCCTCCAGCTCGGCCGAGCTCGCCGGTTCCCTCCGCTTCGCCGGTGTCCCCTGCATCGCTTCCCGATGCTCAGTGTCCGCTGCTTGCCGACGCGTCATCGGAGGAAGTGGATCTCAGGCCCGCGTCGGAGGAAGAAGATACGTGCTCTCTGCTGGCTTCGGGCAGTGAGGGTTGGACGAGCTCCGTGGATCTCGCGCCAGCTGCTCAGAGGCCCAGCAGACGGGGGGATATCGATAAGGAGCTGATGCGTGTACTCTCGTTGGCCGCGGCGAGCCTCGGCCTCGAGTGGTCTGCACCAGCGCCCCCTTCACGTTCCCGGCTGGATGGTAGCTATCTTCCGGATGAGCGCTCTTCCTCAAGCTCAAAACACGCCCCTTTTCTTCCTGAGCTTCACGAAGAAGTGGCGAAGGCTTGGGACGCTCCATTCTCGGCGAGAATCCGCTCATCTGTTTCGCCAGCATTCTCCACACTGGACGGTGCTAAGAACAGAGGCTACCTGTCACTTCCGCCGGTGGAACAGGCTATAGCAGCGCACCTTTGCCCGCCCTCTGCTGGACGGCGGACTAAGGCGGCGTTGCCATCCAAAGCCTGCCGCATGACGTCATCGCTGCTCACACGGATATTCTCTGCTGCTGGGCAGGCTGCGTCTGCGTTACACACCATGGCGACGCTACAGATTTTCCAGGGCGATCTTCTCCGCAAGCTGGATGAGATGGGACCTGAAGCGATCTGTCTCGCGGATCTGAGGAGTGCTTCGGATCTCTCCCTCCGCGCTGCTAAGTCCGCTGCACAGGCCATGGGACGGGTTATGGCTTCCGCTACGGTGGCTGAGAGGCATTTGTGGCTGACGCTTTCTGACATCAAGGAGTCTGAGCGCGCTGCGTTTCTTGACGCTCCGCTAACTCCTACCGGCCTCTTTGGATCTTCCGTCAACGAGTTTGTGGAGAGATTCGCCGAGGACCAGAAAGCTTCACAGGCGTTCAAGCACTTCTTGCCGAAGCGCTCCAGTTCTGCAGCTAGCCGCTCTAGACCGGCCCCACAGAGCTCTCAGTCACGCCCACCGCCTCCTGCTGCGCCATCACGACAGCGTCAGCAACGCAGCTCGGGACCCCGTTCTCGCTCTTCGAGCCGTCGCCCCGCGCCGCGGGAGCCGCGGCAGAGGATTGCGGTGAAGCCAGAAGCCCCGAAAGCATCCTAGCACTGCTGGGAAAGCGCCGGTGTTCGAGTTCCGCTGCGGCCGAGCTCTCACCCAAGCGCGCCGCTGTTGCAGTTCCAAGAGTTGCGACTGCCTCAGTGTTTTCTGCAATGAGCAAGCCTGCACGAGTGCCCGCTTGCCTGCACACAAAAGCCGTTATCACGGCTACCCAGATGTTTCACAAAAACAGCGTTTTTTCTGGTGTCCCGGCCACGGCCGATGGTGCTATAAATGTTGTGACGATGCCCACTCCTCAGTGCCCATCTCCACATGTAAGCACAGCCCTACACACAGGGCCTGCGCTCATAATGTCGACTCAAGTCGGTCGCGCACACTACATAGTAAACGTGCCCACCCCTCAGTGCCCACAATTACTATGTCACACGCGTCATGCGGTTTCTGTAAAAACGAAACCCGTGCACGCTCGTCCGGCCACGGCCGATGGTGCTTTAAATGCAGTGACGATGCCCACTACCCAGTGCCCATCCCCACATGTAAGCACAGCCCTGCACACAGGGCGGGCGCACATAAGATCGACACAGATCGGTCGAGCGCGCCGCATAGTAAACGTGCCCACTTCCCAGTGCCCACATACACTATGTCACTTACGGCGCGGGGCTTCCGTAAAAACGAGGCCCGTGCACGTACATTCTGCACAGGCAGACGGCGAGTTGGAAGTGGTAAAAGTGCACACATGCAACCCACGGTTACTCGCAGATATATTGAGTCCCACGGGACCCGCTCAGCCTCCCTCCAGTCGGTTAAGCGCCGGAACGGGGTCGAGGATGAGCGATCTGCCCGCTGTGATCAGCGCGCTCCCCGCCTCAGATGCGCAGCACACTCGAGCGCCGCCGTTGCCCAGTCAACGGAGCGCGTGTCACATCCAGCCCTTAGCCATTCATGCGAATGCATGGTCAGCGCTTCCAGGGGTTTCGGATTGGGTGCTAGGCATTATAAAGAGAGGCTACTCGCTACAGTTTTCTCGACGCCCACCGCGCTTCTCAGCGCGCGTCGAAACTACGGTCAAAACAGAAGTAGCACACATACTTCGGGCCGAAATATCGAAACTGTTGAGCAAAGGGGCTGTAGAGCCTGTGTCTCAAGCTCAAAGCGAGGGGGGGCTGTACAGCAGATACTTTCTGGTGCCCAAGAGAGACGGGGGTCTCAGGCCCATACTGGATCTAAGGCAGCTGAACAAGGCATTGATGAAACGCAGTTTCAAAATGCTCACGACCAGGAAGCTCCTCGCGCAGATTCGCGGAGGGGACTGGTTTATGTCAATAGATCTGAAGGACGCGTATTTTCAAATACAGATAGCGTCAAACCACAGGCGGTTTTTGAGATTCGCCTTCGAGGGCCAGGCATACCAGTTTGCAGTCCTGCCATTCGGCTTGTCCGTAGCTCCTCGTACGTTTACGAGGTGCATGGATGCAGCGCTCGCTCCTCTCAGACTCAGAGGCATACGAGTGCTGAATTATTTGGACGACTGGCTAGTTCTGGCCCAATCACGAGCGGAGCTCGTGAACCACAGGGCTGTTTTACTCGATCACCTCGAGAAGCTCGGCCTCAGTGTCAATTGGGCGAAGAGTTCGCTGAACCCCAGTCAGACGATCCTGTTTCTGGGTATAGTTCTGGACTCGTGTTCCATGACGGCGCGACTGTCACCACAGCGCACGATGGGCATTCAGCGCGCAGCGAGTTCTTTCCGCTGCGGCGCGACTGTGTCGCTCAAACACTGTCAAAGGATGCTGGGTCTCATGGCCTCAGCATCTCCGGTTCTGCGGCTGGGCCTGCTCCGCATGCGCCCCCTGCAGTTCTGGCTGAAGGCTCGGGTGCCGCGCAGAGCGTGGGCGTCTGGCCGGCTGCATTTCAAGGTCGATCAGAGCTGCGTTGCGGCTCTAGCACCTTGGACAGCGAACGGCTGGTACCGATCAGGTGTAAGCCTGGGGACTTCCCCGAGTGTGAAAATGGTGTCGACGGACGCCTCCACTTCGGGATGGGGAGCGCTGCTCGAAGGCAGACCGTCCTTTGGCCTATGGTCAGAACGGGAAAAGCTCCATCATATCAACTGCCTGGAAATGCTGGCAGTGGAGAATGCGCTGACGCGCTTTTGTCCCCATATCAAGGATCACCACGTCGTAGTCCGTTCGGACAACATGTCCGTGGTGTCCTACATAAATCGCCAGGGCGGTCTCGGGTCCCGAAACCTGTACAGGCTGACGGAACGCCTCCTGATTTGGGCTCAGCGCAACGTGCGCTCGCTGAGAGCGGTGCATGTGCCTGGACTGCAGAATCTGGGTCCAGACAGGCTGTCCAGAGGCAATGTCCCTACGAGCGAATGGTCTCTACACCCGCAAACAGTTCGGCTGTTGTGGGAGAGATTTGGCAAGGCGGAGGTGGACCTCTTTGCGTCCCACGAAAACGCTCACTGCCCCGCATTCTTTTCCAAGAACGAAAGCGCGCTGTCACGGAAATGGCCGTGCTGCCCGCTTTATGCGTTCCCTCCCGTCTCCCTCCTTCCGCAGGTGATAGAACGGGTGAGAGAAACGAGATGTTCAATACTGCTTGTGGCACCTCTTTGGAAGAACCAACCATGGTTCCCAGATTTGATGCAATTAGCGGATGTCGCCCCATGGCCGGTACCGTTGAGGAGAGATCTCCTCTCGCAGGCCAGGGGCTCGATTTGGCACCCTCAACCGGAGTTGTGGTCCCTCCATGTATGGGCACTCAACGGTTACCCGCTGATCTCGCAGTGGGAGTGCTAAATACCATCACTCAGGCTAGAGCTCCGTCGACACGACGTCTGTATGCCTCGAAGTGGTCGGTGTTCTCCAGCTGGTGCACAGCTCGAGGTTATTCACCCCTTAGTTGTGAGGTGACGGAGGTCCTCTCCTTCCTACAGGAGCTGTTGGATAAGGGCAGAGCCCCATCCACGCTCAAAGTTTATGTGGCGGCCATCGCGGCGTTTTCTGAAACGGCGTCCGGTCAGTCAATAGGAAGGAACGATTTAGTCATCCGGTTCCTCAGAGGAGCTAGGAGGCTGAATCCTCCCAGGCCTCCGTCAGTCCCTATGTGGGACCTCGCGGCGGTTTTGGAGGCCTTGAAGGGTCCCCCTTTTGAGCCTATCCAATCGGTTAGCCTTCAGCATCTGTCGTTCAAGACAGTATTCTTGTTGGCTCTCGCTTCTGTGAAGCGTGTGGGTGATTTGCACGCGCTCTCGGTGAGCCAGTCGTGCTTGGAGTTTGGGCCCAATGACTCAAGGGTCATACTCAAACCTAGGCACGGTTATGTGCCGAAATCCCTCAACACACCGTTTCGGGCTCAGGTTATTGCCCTGTCCGCCCTGCCGGTGTCAGGGGAGGATGGAGACTCGAGTCTTCTTTGCCCTGTCAGGGTTTTAAGAGCTTATGTGTCTCGCTCTGCTGCCTTTAGGCAGACGGAGCAGCTATTTGTCTCATTCGGTGGACGTTCCAAAGGAATGGCTGTTTCGAGACAGACTCTATCCAGATGGATAGTTGACGCCATAGCGTTAGCTTACGCTTCCAGGGGCCTTCAGTGCCCGTTGGGCGTCAGAGCACACTCCACAAGAGGCGTCGCCTCATCGTGGGCGTGGTCTACTGGGATCTCCTTGCAGGATATATGTATGGCGGCGGGTTGGGCCTCGCCGTCTACATTTATCAGGTTCTATAACCTGGAGGTTCCCGCCTTGCAAGCAAGGCTGCTGTCGGTATAGAAGAATCAGGGCCCTGAGGGGAATTCTGAATTCATGAGCGCTAGACGCTGCCGACTGTTATATGGGCAGTATTGCGTAAGACCCGCATTGCCACATTGGTCAGGCCTTGCCTCGGCTGTGTGATGTCATATTGCCGCATCTACGGATGCTGCTAGATATGGGACGGAGGGTTTTTTCCCCCTTTTTCTGTCCCGGACTCTCTGTGAGTCCCTCAGGTGACTGTGCACTGTATATCCTGGGCGTTGCTTCAGGTTTATCGGTGTGTGATCCCTGCGCGCACGGCGTTTTACATCGGGTTCCCGTAGCGTCTTAGCTAAGACGCAGTACGAGAGAGCTCTCGTAAGAGAACGTACTCGGTTACTAAACGTAACCTCGGTTCTCTCTAGAAGAGCGAACGAGTACTGCGTTCTCTGCCGTGCGTACGATTCACTCTGGTTCGCTTCGGCGATGAAATAAATCAGGTGAGTCAGCCTTTTCGAGCTCCTTTTATAGGTTGGGCCACACCCGTTTCGGAGGGAAGTGGCAAGAAGGGCGCGAAGCGCCCTTATTGGTCTGATGTTGCATCAGCCTGCGCTCGATAGGCTGTGCAGTTGCCGCAGAACAAGCCAGTGAGCGAGCGAGCCGTCTCGCCTATGGCTGTGTACTGCTGCAAATGCGCTTTACAAAAATACAAAATTAAGGATAATTTTTTGCTTCAGTATTTCGTGAAAAGAGACTTTTCCCGTAGCGTCTTAGCTAAGACGCAGTACTCGTTCGCTCTTCTAGAGAGAACCGAGGTTACGTTTAGTAACCGAGTACGTTTTCAATGTGTTAGAAGTTATATGCACAAAAACTTATATTAGGACTTCAATGCTCAAGATTGTCAGTTTACAGGTTTTTGAGACCAGTCATGTTGAAATAGTGCTTCTGTTCAAATGAAGTGAAATCTAGCCCAAATCTACTCAAAAGCTTGTCTCTCTATGAGAGAAAGCTGCTCCATTCAATATTCAGTGCAAATCTTGCCAAACTGAAAGATGCTTATGTCTTATGAAATAAAATTATTTCTGCAATGCAGTGAGACAGTTTTTAATGTGTTAGAAGATATATGCACAAAATCTTATGTTAGAGCTTCAATGCTCAAGATTGTCAGTTTTCAGGTTTCTTTGACCACTAATGTTCAAATAGTGCTTCTGTTTAAATGAACTGCAAACTAGCCCAAATCTGCTTAAAACCTTCTCTCTCAATGAGAGAAAAAATGCTTCATTCCATGTTTAGTGCAACACTTGCCAAACTGAAAGATGCTTATGTCTAATGAAATAAAATGTTTCTTGCAATGCAGTGAGACAGTTTTTAACGTGTTAGAAGTTAAATGCACAAAAACTTGTTAGAGCTTCAATGCTCAAGATTGTCAGTTAACAGGTTTCTGGGACCACTAATGTTCAAATAGTGCTTCTGTTCAAATGAACTGCAAAGTAGCCCAAATCTGCTAAAAACCTTCTCTCTCAATGAGAGAAAGCTGCTACATTCAATGTTTAGTCCAAAACTTGCCAAACTGAAAGATGCTTATGTCTAATGAAATAGAATGTTTTTTGCAATGCAGTGAGACAGTTTCTAATGTGTTAGAAGTTAAATGCACAAAATCTTATGTTAGAGTTTCAATGCTCAAGATTGACAGTTTACAGGTTTCTGAGACCACTAATGTTCAAATAATGCTTCTGTTCAAATGAACTGCAAACTAGCCCAAATCTGCTAAAAACCTTCTCTCTCAATGAGAGAAAGCTGCTACATTCAATGTTTAGTGCAAAACTTGCCAAACTGAAAGATGCTTATGTCTTAGCAAATATAATGTTTTTACAATGCAGTAAAAAGTTTTTAATGTGTTAGAAGTTATATGCACAAAATCTTATGTTAGAGCTTCAATGCTCAAGATTGTCAGTTTACAGGTTTCTGAGACCACTAATGTTCATATAGTGCTTCTGTTCAAATGAACTGCAGACTAGCCCAAATCTGCTTAAAACCTTCTCTCTCTCAATGAAAGAAAGCTGCTACATTCAATGTTTAGGGCAAAACTTGCCAAACTGAAAGATGCTTAAGTCTAATCAAATAAAATGTTTTTTGCAATGCAGTGAGACAGTTTCTAATGTGTTAGAAGTTATATGCACAAAATTTTATGTTAGAGCTTCAATGCTCAAGATTGTCAGTTTACAGGTTTCTGGGACCACTAATGTTCAAATAGTGCTTCTGTTCAAATGAACTGCAAACTAGCCCAAATCTGCATAAAACCTTCTCTCTCAATGAGAGAAAGTTGCTTCATTCAATGTTTAGTGCAAAACTTGCCAAACTGAAAGATGCTTATGTCTAATGAAATAAAATGTTTTTGAAATGCAGTGAGACAGTTTCTAATGTGTTAGAAGTTATATGCACAAAATTTTATGTTAGAGCTTCAATGCTCAAGATTGTCAGTTTACAGGTTTCTGAGACCACTAATGTTCAAATAATGCTTCTGTTCAAATGAACTGCAAACTAGCCCAAATCTGCTAAAAACCTTCTCTCTCAACTAGAGAAAGCAGATTCATTCAATGTTCAGTGCAAAACTTGCCAAACTGAAAGATGCTTATGTCTTAGCAAATATAATGTTTTTACAATGCAGTAAAAAGTTTTTAATGTGTTAGAAGTTATATGCACAAAATCTTATGTTAGAGCTTCATTGCTCAAGATTGTCAGTTTACAGGTTTCTGAGACCACTAATGTTCAAATAGTGCTTCTGTTCAAATGAACTGCAAACTAGCCCAAATCTGCTTAAAACCTTCTCTCTCTCAATGAAAGAAAGCTGCTACATTCAATGTTTAGGGCAAAACTTGCCAAAATGAAAGATGCTTATGTCTAATGAAATAAAATGTTTTTTGCAATGCAGTGAGACAGTTTCTAATGTGTTAGAAGTTATATGCACAAAATTTTATGTTAGAGCTTCAATGCTCAAGATTGTCAGTTTACAGGTTTCTGGGACCACTAATGTTCAAATAGTGCTTCTGTTCAAATGAACTGCAAACTAGCCCAAATCTACATAAAACCTTCTCTCTCAATGAGAGAAAGCTGCTTCATTCAATGTTTAGTGCAAAACTTGCCAAACTGAAAGATGCTTATGTCTAATGAAATAAAATGTTTTTGAAATGCAGTGAGACAGTTTCTAATGTGTTAGAAGTTAAATGCACAAAAACTTATGTTAGAGCTTCAATGCTCAAGATTGTCAGTTTTTCAGGTTTCTGGGACCACTAATGTTCAAATAGTGCTTCTGTTCAAATGAACTGCAAACTAGCCCAAATCTGCTTAAAACCTTCTCTCTCTCAATGAAAGAAAGCTGCTACATTCAATGTTTAGGGCAAAACTTGCCAAACTGAAAGATGCTTAAGTCTAATCAAATAAAATGTTTTTTGCAATGCAGTGAGACAGTTTCTAATGTGTTAGAAGTTATATGCACAAACTTTTATTTTAGAGCTTCAATGCTCAAGATTGTCAGTTTACAGGTTTCTGGGACCACTAATGTTCAAATAGTGCTTCTGTTCAAATGAACTGCAAACTAGCCCAAATCTGCATAAAACCTTCTCTCTCAATGAGAGAAAAAATGCTTCATTCCATGTTTAGTGCAACACTTGCCAAACTGAAAGATGCTTATGTCTAATGAAATAAAATGTTTCTTGCAATGCAGTGAGACAGTTTTTAACGTGTTAGAAGTTAAATGCACAAAAACTTGTTAGAGCTTCAATGCTCAAGATTGTCAGTTAACAGGTTTCTGGGACCACTAATGTTCAAATAGTGCTTCTATTCAAATGAACTGCAAAGTAGCCCAAATCTGCTAAAAACCTTCTCTCTCAATGAGAGAAAGCTGCTACATTCAATGTTTAGTCCAAAACTTGCCAAACTGAAAGATGCTTATGTCTAATGAAATAGAATGTTTTTTGCAATGCAGTGAGACAGTTTCTAATGTGTTAGAAGTTAAATGCACAAAATCTTATGTTAGAGTTTCAATGCTCAAGATTGACAGTTTACAGGTTTCTGAGACCACTAATGTTCAAATAATGCTTCTGTTCAAATGAACTGCAAACTAGCCCAAATCTGCTAAAAACCTTCTCTCTCAATGAGAGAAAGCTGCTACATTCAATGTTTAGTGCAAAACTTGCCAAACTGAAAGATGCTTATGTCTTAGCAAATATAATGTTTTTACAATGCAGTAAAAAGTTTTTAATGTGTTAGAAGTTATATGCACAAAATCTTATGTTAGAGCTTCAATGCTCAAGATTGTCAGTTTACAGGTTTCTGAGACCACTAATGTTCATATAGTGCTTCTGTTCAAATGAACTGCAGACTAGCCCAAATCTGCTTAAAACCTTCTCTCTCTCAATGAAAGAAAGCTGCTACATTCAATGTTTAGGGCAAAACTTGCCAAACTGAAAGATGCTTAAGTCTAATCAAATAAAATGTTTTTTGCAATGCAGTGAGACAGTTTCTAATGTGTTAGAAGTTATATGCACAAAATTTTATGTTAGAGCTTCAATGCTCAAGATTGTCAGTTTACAGGTTTCTGGGACCACTAATGTTCAAATAATGCTTCTGTTCAAATGAACTGCAAACTAGCCCAAATCTGCTAAAAACCTTCTCTCTCAACTAGAGAAAGCAGATTCATTCAATGTTCAGTGCAAAACTTGCCAAACTGAAAGATGCTTATGTCTTAGCAAATATAATGTTTTTACAATGCAGTAAAAAGTTTTTAATGTGTTAGAAGTTATATGCACAAAATCTTATGTTAGAGCTTCATTGCTCAAGATTGTCAGTTTACAGGTTTCTGAGACCACTAATGTTCAAATAGTGCTTCTGTTCAAATGAACTGCAAACTAGCCCAAATCTGCTTAAAACCTTCTCTCTCTCAATGAAAGAAAGCTGCTACATTCAATGTTTAGGGCAAAACTTGCCAAAATGAAAGATGCTTATGTCTAATGAAATAAAATGTTTTTTGCAATGCAGTGAGACAGTTTCTAATGTGTTAGAAGTTATATGCACAAAATTTTATGTTAGAGCTTCAATGCTCAAGATTGTCAGTTTACAGGTTTCTGGGACCACTAATGTTCAAATAGTGCTTCTGTTCAAATGAACTGCAAACTAGCCCAAATCTACATAAAACCTTCTCTCTCAATGAGAGAAAGCTGCTTCATTCAATGTTTAGTGCAAAACTTGCCAAACTGAAAGATGCTTATGTCTAATGAAATAAAATGTTTTTGAAATGCAGTGAGACAGTTTCTAATGTGTTAGAAGTTAAATGCACAAAAACTTATGTTAGAGCTTCAATGCTCAAGATTGTCAGTTTTTCAGGTTTCTGGGACCACTAATGTTCAAATAGTGCTTCTGTTCAAATGAACTGCAAACTAGCCCAAATCTGCTTAAAACCTTCTCTCTCTCAATGAAAGAAAGCTGCTACATTCAATGTTTAGGGCAAAACTTGCCAAACTGAAAGATGCTTAAGTCTAATCAAATAAAATGTTTTTTGCAATGCAGTGAGACAGTTTCTAATGTGTTAGAAGTTATATGCACAAACTTTTATTTTAGAGCTTCAATGCTCAAGATTGTCAGTTTACAGGTTTCTGGGACCACTAATGTTCAAATAGTGCTTCTGTTCAAATGAACTGCAAACTAGCCCAAATCTGCATAAAACCTTCTCTCTCAATGAGAGAAAGCTGCTTCATTCAATGTTTAGTGCAAAACTTGCCAAACTGAAAGATGCTTATGTCTAATGAAAAAAAATGTTTTTGAAATGCAGTGAGACAGTTTCTAATGTGTTAGAAGTTATATGCACAAAATCTTATATTAGAGCTTCAATGCTCAAGATTGTCAGTTTACAGGTTTCTGAGACCACTAATGTTCAAATAATGCTTCTGTTCAAATGAACTGCAAACTAGCCCAAATCTGCTAAAAACCTTCTCTCTCAACTAGAGAAAGCAGATTCATTCAATGTTCAGTGCAAAACTTGCCAAACTGAAAGATGCTTATGTCTTAGCAAATATAATGTTTTTACAATGCAGTAAAAAGTTTTTAATGTGTTAGAAGTTATATGCACAAAATCTTATGTTAGAGCTTCATTGCTCAAGATTGTCAGTTTACAGGTTTCTGAGACCACTAATGTTCAAATAGTGCTTCTGTTCAAATGAACTGCAAACTAGCCCAAATCTGCTTAAAACCTTCTCTCTCTCAATGAAAGAAAGCTGCTACATTCAATGTTTAGGGCAAAACTTGCCAAACTGAAAGATGCTTATGTCTAATGAAATAAAATGTTTTTTGCAATGCAGTGAGACAGTTTCTAATGTGTTAGAAGTTATATGCACAAAATTTTATGTTAGAGCTTCAATGCTCAAGATTGTCAGTTTACAGGTTTCTGGGACCACTAATGTTCAAATAGTGCTTCTGTTCAAATGAACTGCAAACTAGCCCAAATCTGCCTAAAACCTTCTCTCTTAATGAGAGAAAGCTGCTTCATTCAATGTTTAGTGCAAAACTTGCCAAACTGAAAGATGCTTATGTCTTATCAAATATAATGTTTTTTACAATGCAGTAAAACAGTTTTTAATGTGTTAGAAGTTCTTTGTACAAAATCTTATGTTAGAGCTTCAATGCTCAAGATGGTCAGTTTACAGGTTTCTGGGACCACTAATGTTCAAATAGTGCGTCTGTTCAAATGAACTGCAAACTAGCCCAAATCTGCTTTAAACCTTCTCTCTCAATGAGAGAAAGCTGCTAGATTCAATGTTTAGTGCAAAACTTGTCAAACTGAAAGATGCTTATGTCTTATCAAATATAATGTTTTTTACAATGCAGTAAAACAGTTTTTGATATGTTAGAAGTTATAAGCACAAAATCTTATGTTAGCGCTTCAATGCTCAAGAATCTCAGTTTACAGGTTTCTGAGACCACTAATGTTCAAATAGTGCTTCTGTTCAAATGAACTGCAAACTAGCCCAAATCTGCTTAAAACCTTCTCTCTCAATGAGAGAAAGCTGCTTCATTCAATGTTTAGTGCAAAACTTGCCAAACTGAAAGATGCTTATGTCTTATGAAAACCTTATATTAGGACTTCAATGCTCAAGATTGTCAGTTTACAGGTTTCTGAGACCAGTAATGTTGAAATAGTGCTTCTGTTCAAATGAAGTGAAATCTAGCCCAAATCTGCTCAAAAGTTTGTCTCTCTGTGAGATAGAGCTGCTTCATTCAATGTTCAGTGCAAATCTTGCCAAACTGAAAGATGCTTATGTCTTATGAAATAAAATGTTTTTGAAATGCAGTGAAACAGTTTCTAATGTGTTAGAAGTTAAATGCACAAAAACTTATGTTAGCGCTTCAATGCTCAAGATTGTCAGTTTACAGGTTTCTGGGACCACTAATGTTCAAATAGTGCTTCTGTTCAAATGAACTGCAAACTAGCCCAAATCTGCCTAAAACCTTCTCTCTTAATGAGAGAAAGCTGCTTCATTCAATGTTTAGTGCAAAACTTGCCAAACTGAAAGATGCTTATGTCTTATCAAATATAATGTTTTTTACAATGCAGTAAAACAGTTTTTAATATGTTAGAAGTTATAAGCACAAAATCTTGTGTTAGCGCTTCAATGCTCAAGAATCTCAGTTTACAGGTTTCTGAGACCACTAATGTTCAAATAGTGCTTCTGTTCAAATGAACTGCAAACTAGCCCAAATCTGCTTAAAACCTTCTCTCTCAATGAGAGAAAGCTGCTTCATTCAATGTTTAGTGCAAAACTTGCCAAACTGAAAGATGCTTATGCCTTATGAAATACAATGTTTTTGCAATGCTGTAAGACAGTTTTCAATGTGTTAGAAGTTATATGCACAAAAACTTATGTTAGGACTTCAATGCTCAAGATTGTCAGTTTACAGGTTTCTGAGACCAGTAATGTTGAAATAGTGCTTCTGTTCAAATGAAGTGAAATCTAGCCCAAATCTGCTCAAAAGCTTGTCTCTCTATGAGAGAAAGCTGCTTCATTCAATATGCAGTTCAAATCTTGCCAAACTGAAACATGCTTATGCCTTATGCAATACAATGTTTTTGCAATGCTGTTAGATAGTTTTTAATGTGTTAGAAGTTATATGCACAAAACCTTATATTAGGACTTCAATGCTCAAGATTGTCAGTTTACAGGTTTCTAAGAAAAGTAATGTTGAAATAGTGCTTCTGTTCAAATGAAATGAAATCTAGCCCAAATCTGCTCAAAAGCTTGTCTCTCTATGAGAGAAAGCTGCTTCATTTAATGTTCAGTGCAAATCTTGCCAAACTGAAATATGCTTATGCCTTATGAAATACAATGTTTTTGCAATGCTGTAAGACAGTCTTTAATGTGTTAGAAGTTATATGCACAAAACCTTATATTAGGACTTCAATGCTCAAGATTGTCAGTTTATAGGTTTCTGAGACCAGTTATGTTGAAATAGTGCTTCTGTTTAAATGAAGTGAAATCTAGCCCAAATCTGCTCAAAAGCTTGTCTCTCTATGAGAGAAAGCTGCTCCATTCAATATTCAGTGCAAATCTTGCCAAACTGAAAGATGCTTATGCCTTATGAAATACAATGTTCCCTTTCGAAAGGGAACTCTACACTACGTCAGAATGACGCTTTGGGGAACGCCTCAGGCGTGACAGGTGTCTGAAATCACTATCAAATCACGGCAATCATAATGACCGGCGACAGCCCGTGAATCATTAACGTGAATGATTAACGTGCGACCTGCAAGTATAAAAGGGAGCCTTGCAAACATGACAAACATCTTTTCGTCTTCAGGGACTGTCTGTTTGATATCGCTGGAAAAGTCGGCAAAGAAAATGAAACGCACGGAGAAGGCTGAAAGCTTCAGGAAGTGTGCGGATCCGTGCCCAAGGTATTTGACGCCGGGTGATTCACACGAACTGTGCGTTCTCTGTCTGGGCAAAGAGCATGCACAGGCGGCTCTTGAGGGAGCTGTCTGTGCAAACTGTGAGCGTTTTGCTTTGAAAACGCTCCGCTCTCGTCTAGCCTTCTTCTCGAGTGAGGAGGGCTCACCATCTGTACCTCGTGGCTCAGGTCCCGCTCGCGCTGAGGCAGAGCGGCGACTCGCGTCATGGGGTTCCCAGAGGGATCTCGCCGATCGTCTTGAGAGGGGTGTTAACCTCTCAGATGATTCGGCGGATGACGAGGGTGAGTTGCAGGTGGATGACGAAGAGGATTTTTCTCCTACTGTTCCTGCAACAGATGCTCTTCAGGACGGGCAGGTGATGGATGAGGAGGAGGTCATTCAGGTGGACCCTGAACCCTCTCAGCCACCCTGCCCCGTGTATGCTGAGCTGCTGGATGTAATGGAACGCGCCACTGACAGGTTGCAACTGCCATGGCGGCGCGTTAGGGGAGAAGTTGTTCGTGGCAGGCTGGACGATCGATTTCTCCCCGGCCATAGACCACCAGCTCAGGCGAGCCTTCCATTTCTTCCTGATCTCCATACTGAGATCGAGAGGGCATGGAAGAACCCATACTCTGCTCGGATCCACCGACATCAGCGGGCTAGTTTCGCTGATGTTGAGGGGATCGGCGAGTATGGGTATGTGTCGATGCCGCCCATTGACGAGACGTTTGCGAACCATCTCGTGTCTGGGCGGGCGTCGACACTGAGTGCTCCAGCCCTGCCATCCAAACCGCTCAAGACCACAGCGCGTTTGAATGGCAGAGCATACACGGCAGCGGGTCAGGCCGGTGCTGCCCTGCACACTATGGCGGTGTTGCAGGCGTACCAGGCCGACCTGCTGGGGGATCTCGACCAGGGGGCAGGGCTGTCCCCTGAGGCGGTGGCTGAGCTGCGCCGCACCACAGATCTTGCTCTCCGGGCCACTAAACAGACTGCCGCTTCGATCGGTCGATCGATGGCGGCAATGGTGGCCACGGAGAGGCATCTGTGGTTGAACCTGGCTGGCATCGGGGAGAAAGAGAAGGCCTTTCTCCTTGATGCACCGGTTTCGCCCTCTGAACTTTTTGGCACCTCCGTGGAGGCGGTGGTTGGAAAGTTCAGGGAGGCGAAGGCGTGCTCAGCGGCGTTTAAGACCTGTATACCGCTGAGATCCGGATCCGAGCCCAGACAGGCGGGAGAGCCTGGCCCTTCACGACCTGAGGGCCGTAGACAGGGCCAGAGAGCTAGTGTCACCTCTCGTGCACCCCCTCCATGTAGGAGCAGGTCACAGAGGAGGCGTGACTCCCGCAGGAAAAAGAAGGATCTGAGGGAGGTGATCCAGTACAAACGATCACAGCGTTAGTGATGGATCATCTCCTGGAGGGCTGTTACTATCCTAGCCCTCTCCTCTTTTTCCCGACTCCCCAGGCGTTTCTTACACCAGGCCTGGGGCTGGGTCTAGGATGAGAACAAGGTTCTGATGGCCCGCCTCGGCTTGGTTGGTGAGAGCGCCTCTTTCAGGCATGTAAAGTGATGGCCCCCAGGTTCATAGAGAACTCTCTGGCGAGTCTTCACTCTGCACGCCGCAGGTGAACTGGTTGGTTTTTAATATAATTTCTGTGTGTATACTAACACTGATTTGTATTTCTCTACAGACCTTGTTCCCTGTATAGACCTAGGGAGTCATTCTTAGAGGAGCAATGAGGTAAGGTATTGGAACTTCAGGGCCCTGAAGCCCCCCCCCCCCCAGCTTGTGGCTAGAACGATTTAGGGAGAAGCTCAAAAAAAGATTTGACTCCCGTGTGAGTAGGTGATGGCCTTCCTGTCATGACATTTTTATGCGTGTTGGGCCACCACTCATTTCTATGTTAGCCTCAGGGCTTTTAGCCGCCTAGGGGTAGAGTAGTTGGTCTTCCTAAAAAAAAAAATAAAACTTTTTTACTTTAGGTTTAGACTGACGCTGGCGCTTCAGATAGATCTTATGTCCTACCTTTCGGTTTGTGACATTGGTATCCTGAGTACTTCGCTCCCCTGGCAGTAGGTTGAGTGTTTCACAGCCTCTCAATCAAGTAGGCTGTGGCTCCTCCGAGCCCTCAGGTAGATCTATGCTTGTAGGTCGGCCCTAACCCGGGCCGCCTCTGTAGCTGGCCTAGGCTATGTTTGGGATGTTGGAGGCGTTTTGCTAAGTATAGCTGCCGCATTTTATTATGTGTAGGCTTCCTCCCCGAGATTTCAGCCTCCTCCCTTAAATGGGAGTTGTTGGCCAAAGCCCGCCCCTTTCACTGCATTCAGGGGTGATAGAGTAATGCAGGGTGGTAGTTGAGGTATGATCCTTCAGGCGGGTCAGGCTGTCTTTCGCTCTGCGATGTGATAGTTTGCCAGACCCTGCCGAACAGAGCTACTTGTTTTTAGGCCTCTAGAGCTGGCTCCACTCAGCCCGTTGAGCTGAACCGCTCGGACGATGGGTGAAAGTTGGTTGGCTTGCAAGCAAGCTCCGCTCCCCCAGGCTGTGCACAGGACAAATCCCTGTCACCCTTTGGAGCCAATGAGAGAAAGTTGCTTCATTCAATGTTTAGTGCAAAACTTGCCAAACTGAAAGATGCTTATGTCTAATGAAATAAAATGTTTTTGAAATGCAGTGAGACAGTTTCTAATGTGTTAGAAGTTATATGCACAAAATTTTATGTTAGAGCTTCAATGCTCAAGATTGTCAGTTTACAGGTTTCTGAGACCACTAATGTTCAAATAATGCTTCTGTTCAAATGAACTGCAAACTAGCCCAAATCTGCTAAAAACCTTCTCTCTCAACTAGAGAAAGCAGATTCATTCAATGTTCAGTGCAAAACTTGCCAAACTGAAAGATGCTTATGTCTTAGCAAATATAATGTTTTTACAATGCAGTAAAAAGTTTTTAATGTGTTAGAAGTTATATGCACAAAATCTTATGTTAGAGCTTCATTGCTCAAGATTGTCAGTTTACAGGTTTCTGAGACCACTAATGTTCAAATAGTGCTTCTGTTCAAATGAACTGCAAACTAGCCCAAATCTGCTTAAAACCTTCTCTCTCTCAATGAAAGAAAGCTGCTACATTCAATGTTTAGGGCAAAACTTGCCAAAATGAAAGATGCTTATGTCTAATGAAATAAAATGTTTTTTGCAATGCAGTGAGACAGTTTCTAATGTGTTAGAAGTTATATGCACAAAATTTTATGTTAGAGCTTCAATGCTCAAGATTGTCAGTTTACAGGTTTCTGGGACCACTAATGTTCAAATAGTGCTTCTGTTCAAATGAACTGCAAACTAGCCCAAATCTACATAAAACCTTCTCTCTCAATGAGAGAAAGCTGCTTCATTCAATGTTTAGTGCAAAACTTGCCAAACTGAAAGATGCTTATGTCTAATGAAATAAAATGTTTTTGAAATGCAGTGAGACAGTTTCTAATGTGTTAGAAGTTAAATGCACAAAAACTTATGTTAGAGCTTCAATGCTCAAGATTGTCAGTTTTTCAGGTTTCTGGGACCACTAATGTTCAAATAGTGCTTCTGTTCAAATGAACTGCAAACTAGCCCAAATCTGCTTAAAACCTTCTCTCTCTCTATGAGAGAAAGCTGTTTCATTCAATATTCAGTGCAAAACTTGCCAAACTGAAAGATGCTTATGTCTAATGAAAAAAAATGTTTTTGAAATGCAGTGAGACAGTTTCTAATGTGTTAGAAGTTATATGCACAAAATCTTATATTAGAGCTTCAATGCTCAAGATTGTCAGTTTACAGGTTTCTGAGACCACTAATGTTCAAATAATGCTTCTGTTCAAATGAACTGCAAACTAGCCCAAATCTGCTAAAAACCTTCTCTCTCAACTAGAGAAAGCAGATTCATTCAATGTTCAGTGCAAAACTTGCCAAACTGAAAGATGCTTATGTCTTAGCAAATATAATGTTTTTACAATGCAGTAAAAAGTTTTTAATGTGTTAGAAGTTATATGCACAAAATCTTATGTTAGAGCTTCATTGCTCAAGATTGTCAGTTTACAGGTTTCTGAGACCACTAATGTTCAAATAGTGCTTCTGTTCAAATGAACTGCAAACTAGCCCAAATCTGCTTAAAACCTTCTCTCTCTCAATGAAAGAAAGCTGCTACATTCAATGTTTAGGGCAAAACTTGCCAAACTGAAAGATGCTTATGTCTAATGAAATAAAATGTTTTTTGCAATGCAGTGAGACAGTTTCTAATGTGTTAGAAGTTATATGCACAAAATTTTATGTTAGAGCTTCAATGCTCAAGATTGTCAGTTTACAGGTTTCTGGGACCACTAATGTTCAAATAGTGCTTCTGTTCAAATGAACTGCAAACTAGCCCAAATCTGCCTAAAACCTTCTCTCTTAATGAGAGAAAGCTGCTTCATTCAATGTTTAGTGCAAAACTTGCCAAACTGAAAGATGCTTATGTCTTATCAAATATAATGTTTTTTACAATGCAGTAAAACAGTTTTTAATGTGTTAGAAGTTCTTTGTACAAAATCTTATGTTAGAGCTTCAATGCTCAAGATGGTCAGTTTACAGGTTTCTGGGACCACTAATGTTCAAATAGTGCGTCTGTTCAAATGAACTGCAAACTAGCCCAAATCTGCTTTAAACCTTCTCTCTCAATGAGAGAAAGCTGCTAGATTCAATGTTTAGTGCAAAACTTGTCAAACTGAAAGATGCTTATGTCTTATCAAATATAATGTTTTTTACAATGCAGTAAAACAGTTTTTGATATGTTAGAAGTTATAAGCACAAAATCTTATGTTAGCGCTTCAATGCTCAAGAATCTCAGTTTACAGGTTTCTGAGACCACTAATGTTCAAATAGTGCTTCTGTTCAAATGAACTGCAAACTAGCCCAAATCTGCTTAAAACCTTCTCTCTCAATGAGAGAAAGCTGCTTCATTCAATGTTTAGTGCAAAACTTGCCAAACTGAAAGATGCTTATGTCTTATGAAAACCTTATATTAGGACTTCAATGCTCAAGATTGTCAGTTTACAGGTTTCTGAGACCAGTAATGTTGAAATAGTGCTTCTGTTCAAATGAAGTGAAATCTAGCCCAAATCTGCTCAAAAGTTTGTCTCTCTGTGAGATAGAGCTGCTTCATTCAATGTTCAGTGCAAATCTTGCCAAACTGAAAGATGCTTATGTCTTATGAAATAAAATGTTTTTGAAATGCAGTGAAACAGTTTCTAATGTGTTAGAAGTTAAATGCACAAAAACTTATGTTAGCGCTTCAATGCTCAAGATTGTCAGTTTACAGGTTTCTGGGACCACTAATGTTCAAATAGTGCTTCTGTTCAAATGAACTGCAAACTAGCCCAAATCTGCCTAAAACCTTCTCTCTTAATGAGAGAAAGCTGCTTCATTCAATGTTTAGTGCAAAACTTGCCAAACTGAAAGATGCTTATGTCTTATCAAATATAATGTTTTTTACAATGCAGTAAAACAGTTTTTAATATGTTAGAAGTTATAAGCACAAAATCTTATGTTAGCGCTTCAATGCTCAAGAATCTCAGTTTACAGGTTTCTGAGACCACTAATGTTCAAATAGTGCTTCTGTTCAAATGAACTGCAAACTAGCCCAAATCTGCTTAAAACCTTCTCTCTCAATGAGAGAAAGCTGCTTCATTCAATGTTTAGTGCAAAACTTGCCAAACTGAAAGATGCTTATGCCTTATGAAATACAATGTTTTTGCAATGCTGTAAGACAGTTTTCAATGTGTTAGAAGTTATATGCACAAAAACTTATGTTAGGACTTCAATGCTCAAGATTGTCAGTTTACAGGTTTCTGAGACCAGTAATGTTGAAATAGTGCTTCTGTTCAAATGAAGTGAAATCTAGCCCAAATCTGCTCAAAAGCTTGTCTCTCTATGAGAGAAAGCTGCTTCATTCAATATGCAGTTCAAATCTTGCCAAACTGAAACATGCTTATGCCTTATGCAATACAATGTTTTTGCAATGCTGTTAGATAGTTTTTAATGTGTTAGAAGTTATATGCACAAAACCTTATATTAGGACTTCAATGCTCAAGATTGTCAGTTTACAGGTTTCTAAGAAAAGTAATGTTGAAATAGTGCTTCTGTTCAAATGAAATGAAATCTAGCCCAAATCTGCTCAAAAGCTTGTCTCTCTATGAGAGAAAGCTGCTTCATTTAATGTTCAGTGCAAATCTTGCCAAACTGAAATATGCTTATGCCTTATGAAATACAATGTTTTTGCAATGCTGTAAGACAGTCTTTAATGTGTTAGAAGTTATATGCACAAAACCTTATATTAGGACTTCAATGCTCAAGATTGTCAGTTTATAGGTTTCTGAGACCAGTTATGTTGAAATAGTGCTTCTGTTTAAATGAAGTGAAATCTAGCCCAAATCTGCTCAAAAGCTTGTCTCTCTATGAGAGAAAGCTGCTCCATTCAATATTCAGTGCAAATCTTGCCAAACTGAAAGATGCTTATGCCTTATGAAATACAATGTTCCCTTTCGAAAGGGAACTCTACACTACGTCAGAATGACGCTTTGGGGAACGCCTCAGGCGTGACAGGTGTCTGAAATCACTATCAAATCACGGCAATCATAATGACCGGCGACAGCCCGTGAATCATTAACGTGAATGATTAACGTGCGACCTGCAAGTATAAAAGGGAGCCTTGCAAACATGACAAACATCTTTTCGTCTTCAGGGACTGTCTGTTTGATATCGCTGGAAAAGTCTGCAAAGAAAATGAAACGCACGGAGAAGGCTGAAAGCTTCAGGAAGTGTGCGGATCCGTGCCCAAGGTATTTGACGCCGGGTGATTCACACGAACTGTGCGTTCTCTGTCTGGGCAAAGAGCATGCACAGGCGGCTCTTGAGGGAGCTGTCTGTGCAAACTGTGAGCGTTTTGCTTTGAAAACGCTCCGCTCTCGTCTAGCCTTCTTCTCGAGTGAGGAGGGCTCACCATCTGTACCTCGTGGCTCAGGTCCCGCTCGCGCTGAGGCAGAGCGGCGACTCGCGTCATGGGGTTCCCAGAGGGATCTCGCCGATCGTCTTGAGAGGGGTGTTAACCTCTCAGATGATTCGGCGGATGACGAGGGTGAGTTGCAGGTGGATGACGAAGAGGATTTTTCTCCTACTGTTCCTGCAACAGATGCTCTTCAGGACGGGCAGGTGATGGATGAGGAGGAGGTCATTCAGGTGGACCCTGAACCCTCTCAGCCACCCTGCCCCGTGTATGCTGAGCTGCTGGATGTAATGGAACGCGCCACTGACAGGTTGCAACTGCCATGGCGGCGCGTTAGGGGAGAAGTTGTTCGTGGCAGGCTGGACGATCGATTTCTCCCCGGCCATAGACCACCAGCTCAGGCGAGCCTTCCATTTCTTCCTGATCTCCATACTGAGATCGAGAGGGCATGGAAGAACCCATACTCTGCTCGGATCCACCGACATCAGCGGGCTAGTTTCGCTGATGTTGAGGGGATCGGCGAGTATGGGTATGTGTCGATGCCGCCCATTGACGAGACGTTTGCGAACCATCTCGTGTCTGGGCGGGCGTCGACACTGAGTGCTCCAGCCCTGCCATCCAAACCGCTCAAGACCACAGCGCGTTTGAATGGCAGAGCATACACGGCAGCGGGTCAGGCCGGTGCTGCCCTGCACACTATGGCGGTGTTGCAGGCGTACCAGGCCGACCTGCTGGGGGATCTCGACCAGGGGGCAGGGCTGTCCCCTGAGGCGGTGGCTGAGCTGCGCCGCACCACAGATCTTGCTCTCCGGGCCACTAAACAGACTGCCGCTTCGATCGGTCGATCGATGGCGGCAATGGTGGCCACGGAGAGGCATCTGTGGTTGAACCTGGCTGGCATCGGGGAGAAAGAGAAGGCCTTTCTCCTTGATGCACCGGTTTCGCCCTCTGAACTTTTTGGCACCTCCGTGGAGGCGGTGGTTGGAAAGTTCAGGGAGGCGAAGGCGTGCTCAGCGGCGTTTAAGACCTGTATACCGCTGAGATCCGGATCCGAGCCCAGACAGGCGGGAGAGCCTGGCCCTTCACGACCTGAGGGCCGTAGACAGGGCCAGAGAGCTAGTGTCACCTCTCGTGCACCCCCTCCATGTAGGAGCAGGTCACAGAGGAGGCGTGACTCCCGCAGGAAAAAGAAGGATCTGAGGGAGGTGATCCAGTACAAACGATCACAGCGTTAGTGATGGATCATCTCCTGGAGGGCTGTTACTATCCTAGCCCTCTCCTCTTTTTCCCGACTCCCCAGGCGTTTCTTACACCAGGCCTGGGGCTGGGTCTAGGATGAGAACAAGGTTCTGATGGCCCGCCTCGGCTTGGTTGGTGAGAGCGCCTCTTTCAGGCATGTAAAGTGATGGCCCCCAGGTTCATAGAGAACTCTCTGGCGAGTCTTCACTCTGCACGCCGCAGGTGAACTGGTTGGTTTTTAATATAATTTCTGTGTGTATACTAACACTGATTTGTATTTCTCTACAGACCTTGTTCCCTGTATAGACCTAGGGAGTCATTCTTAGAGGAGCAATGAGGTAAGGTATTGGAACTTCAGGGCCCTGAAGCCCCCCCCCCCCCCCAGCTTGTGGCTAGAACGATTTAGGGAGAAGCTCAAAAAAAGATTTGACTCCCGTGTGAGTAGGTGATGGCCTTCCTGTCATGACATTTTTATGCGTGGTGGGCCACCACTCATTTCTATGTTAGCCTCAGGGCTTTTAGCCGCCTAGGGGTAGAGTAGTTGGTCTTCCTAAAAAAAAAAAAAAAACTTTTTTACTTTAGGTTTAGACTGACGCTGGCGCTTCAGATAGATCTTATGTCCTACCTTTCGGTTTGTGACATTGGTATCCTGAGTACTTCGCTCCCCTGGCAGTAGGTTGAGTGTTTCACAGCCTCTCAATCAAGTAGGCTGTGGCTCCTCCGAGCCCTCAGGTAGATCTATGCTTGTAGGTCGGCCCTAACCCGGGCCGCCTCTGTAGCTGGCCTAGGCTATGTTTGGGATGTTGGAGGCGTTTTGCTAAGTATAGCTGCCGCATTTTATTATGTGTAGGCTTCCTCCCCGAGATTTCAGCCTCCTCCCTTAAATGGGAGTTGTTGGCCAAAGCCCGCCCCTTTCACTGCATTCAGGGGTGATAGAGTAATGCAGGGTGGTAGTTGAGGTATGATCCTTCAGGCGGGTCAGGCTGTCTTTCGCTCTGCGATGTGATAGTTTGCCAGACCCTGCCGAACAGAGCTACTTGTTTTTAGGCCTCTAGAGCTGGCTCCACTCAGCCCGTTGAGCTGAACCGCTCGGACGATGGGTGAAAGTTGGTTGGCTTGCAAGCAAGCTCCGCTCCCCCAGGCTGTGCACAGGACAAATCCCTGTCACCCTTTGGAGCCACTTGCAGGCCCGCTCCCTGTCTAACATTTCAGGGGCATATGGTGTTACTCCCCCGCTAACGCAGGGTAGTTTTGAGTAATCCATTCTCAGCTCTGTATTATCTACCTCACACCATGATGGCTCCGGTTGAGCAGGGAGTTCTAACTACATTTCATTCCGGTATTTGAACTCCGCTCCCTTGAAGCCAGAGCATTGCCATGAGCTGATGCCCTTGCATTTAGTAGGTAGGCCCTTAAAATGGGGCCTCCACTAGGCAGAGTGGCGTATGTTGTACTCCCCTGCTATGAGGGTATTGCTTTTTGCTGAGTACACTGCCTTTGGCAATGTGATTAGGTACCAGGATGCTGTAAGCGCTGTAGTAACAGTTTTTCTGCCTTGAAGGCTGCACAGTTAGGTAGTAGGCCCCAGCAGGCCTCCTTGACTGGGTAACCCCTAAGATAGGGCTCCTAGGCCAGCTCACCTTTGGTGGTTGGCCCTGGTAGTTTGGGCAGAAGACTCACTACCGAGTAGTAGGTCTTAACAGGCCTCCTCGGAGGTGGGTCACAACATTGTGGAGCATACACTAGGTCAAAACTTTAGGAAAGTTTTTTATTAGTATGGTTCCAGCAGTGTTCATTAAAGTAGCAGAAAGACTCGCTATCAGCTAGTAGGCTCGACCGGGCCTCCCTGTTAGGCGAGTCCCCAGCAGCAGTACACATCCAGCTGATTAGACCGTTTCAGGAAGTAGGCCTCTTCAGGCCTCCCTGAAGATGGGCTCCCACATTTTTTGTGGAGATCAGGTAGTAGGCTTTACTAGGCCTCCCTGAGGGCTGAATCCCTCATACTGTGGTACTAAGTGGCCCTGAGGTTGAACTATCAGGTAGTAGGCCTCATAAGGCCTCCCTGAAGGCAAAGCCCCATAGACAGTCAACTGGACTGCCAGTCTGGCCCACTGTCAGCTGTGGTTTTCAGGTAGTAGGCCTCTCCAGGCCTCCCTGAAAGTAAGCTCCTTCATGTCATGGTTCTCTGGTAGTAGGCCACACCAGGCCTCCCTGGAGTTGAGTTCCAACATACTTTGAGTTTCCACTTAATGTGGCTTTTCTGGTAATGGGTAGTAGGCCTCTCTAGGCCTCTCTGTAAGCGAAATCCTATGTACTGTGGTAGGCTTCACTAGGCCTCCCTTAAGTTGAGCTCCCAGGTTTTGTGGTTGTCATGTAGTAGGCCTCTCCAGGCCTCTCTGTAAGTGAACTCCCATGCGCTGTGGTTATCAGGTAGTAGGCCTCACTTGGCCTCCCTGAAGTTGAGCTCCCACATACTGTGGTTATCATGTAGTAGGCCTCTCCAGGCCTCCTTGGAAGGTTAGCTCCCACTTACTGTGTGTTCCACTGAGCATGGTTTTTCAGGTAGTAAGCCTCTCCAGGCCTCTCTGAAAGTGAGCTCTCGCGTTTTATGGTTATCAGATAGTAGGCTGCACCAGGCCTCTCTGATGGTGAGCTCCCACATACTGTGGTTGTCAGGTAGTAGGCCTCTCCAGGTCTCCCTGAGTAGTTTCACAGTGGTGCTGGGTTTTGTAAGCTAGTGGCCGCTTACTTTCAGTTTAGCAGACCTTATCAGGCAGCTACCAAAGGTGAGCTTGCGCCCTGGCTCGACTCAAGTTTTTATTCTCTGCTACGGGTTCCCTCCTGGAACCTCTTTATCTTGCTACAGCCTGGTTGCCTACCAGGTAGATCTAATGCTCCCCTCACTGAGGGTCAGTATGAGTTTGTGGTCTCCTGAGTCTGATCAGTCGGTCGTAGGCCTCTCATGAGGCCTCCCAGTTAGATCAGTCCTTAGGCCCTCACAGGCCTCCTTAGTGTTTTGAAACACGAACATTGGGTTGATCCGTGGATCGAGTAGAGAAACTCCCCTCGCTGGCAAGGGTTGTAATGCACTATGCTGAGTCATACTCTCCAGGATATCCCGTCTCTGAGATCCGGTCCGAGTGGTTCACTGCCTGCTTCGCAATCCCTCGGGTTGGATGCCTTCCTAAAGGCAAGTGTCAAGAGGCTCTGTCTTCGGACAGACAGGAAGTGGCGAGACTATAGTGTCTTGTATGGTGACACCAGGTCAGGCCTGCCTGGTGGCATTTCAGGTGGCACGTTCCCCTGAATAGTGACTGGCTGGGGTTCCCTCAGGTTCCCTAGCCACATTCCCTAGAAGGGACCCCTTCTAAGAAGTTGAAGTGTGGTCCTAGGCCCTTGAGCAGGCCCAGGTAGACCTTTCACTAAAACTATGTTTATGGAGGTTTTTCTGTGGTATCATATAGCTTGGGCTATGACCGTAGGGAGTGCTGTCACTGACAGCCCAGTGTGACCTGAGGGTGAGTGGTTCTAGCGTTTCATTTGAATTTGCTAGTTCTGTCAGTTGTCACTGCCGCTTGGCAGGCACTCCCCTTAGCATGGTGGCGTTGGTATATCGTTCCCCAAAGCGTCATTCTGACGTAGTGTAGAGTTCCCTTTTGAAAGGGAATGTCTCAGGTTACGACTGTAACCTATGTTCCCTGAGAACAGGGAACGAGACACTACGTCTTCCTGCCATGCCTCGGGGCCTGCCTGCAACAGTCCCTTCAGACGATAGGATGTTTGTCATGTTTGCAAGGCTCCCTTTTATACTTGCAGGTCGCACATTAATCATTCACGTTAATGATTCACGGGCTGTCGCCAGTCATTATGATTGCCGTGATTTGATAGTGATTTCAGACACCTGTCACGCCTGAGGCGTTCCCCAAAGCGTCATTCTGACGTAGTGTCTCGTTCCCTGTTCTCAGGAAACATAGGTTACAGTCGTAACCTGAGACGTTTTTGCAATGCTGTAAGACAGTTTTCAATGTGTTAGAAGTTATATGCACAAAAACTTATATTAGGACTTCAATGCTCAAGATTGTCAGTTTACAGGTTTCTGAGACCAGTCATGTTGAAATAGTGCTTCTGTTCAAATGAAGTGAAATCTAGCCCAAATCTGCTCAAAAGCTTGTCTCTCCATGAGAGAAAGCTGCTCCATTCAATATTCAGTGCAAATCTTGCCAAACTGAAAGATGCTTATGTCTTATGAAATAAAATTATTTCTGCAATGCAGTGAGACAGTTTTTAATGTGTTAGAAGTTATATGCAAAAACCTTATATTAGGACTTCAATGCTCAAGATTGTCAGTTTACAGGTTTGTGAGACCAGTTATGTTGAAATAGTGCTTCTGTTCAAATGAAGTGAAATCTAGCCCAAATCTGCTTAAAAGCTTGTCTCTCTATGAGAGAAAGCTGTTTCATTCAATATTCAGTGCAAATCTTGCCAAACTGAAAGATGCTTATGCCTTATGAAATACAATGTTTTTGCAATGCTGTAAAACAGTTTTTTAATGTGTTAGAAGTTATATGCACAAAACCTTATATTAAGACTTCAATGCTCAAGATTGTCAGTTTACAGGTTTCTGAGACCAGTAATGTTGAAATAGTGCTTCTGTTCAAATGAAGTGAAATCTAGCCCAAATCTGCTCAAAAGCTTGTCTCTCTATGAGAGAAAGCTGCTCCTTTCAATATTCAGTGCAAATCTTGCCAAACTGAAAGATGCTTATGCCTTATGAAATACAATGTTTTTGCAATGCTGTAAGACAGTTTTCAATGTGTTAGAAGTTATATGCACAAAACCTTATATTAGGACTTCAATGCTCAAGATTGTCAGTTTACAGGTTTCTGAGACCAGTCATGTTGAAATAGTGCTTCTGTTCAAATGAAGTGAAATCTAGCCCAAATCTGCTCAAAAGCTTGTCTCTCTATGAGAGAAAGCTGCTCCATTCAATATTCAGTGCAAATCTTGCCAAACTGAAAGATGCTTATGTCTTATGAAATAAAATTATTTCTGCAATGCAGTGAGACAGTTTTTAATGTGTTAGAAGTTATATGCACAAAAACTTATATTAGGACTTCAATGCTCAAGATTGTCAGTTTACAGGTTTGTGAGACCAGTTATGTTGAAATAGTGCTTCTGTTCAAATGAAGTGAAATCTAGCCCAAATCTGCTCAAAAGCTTGTCTCTCTATGAGAGAAAGCTGTTTCATTCAATATTCAGTGCAAATCTTGCCAAACTGAAAGATGCTTATGCCTTATGAAATACAATGTTTTTGCAATGCTGTAAAACAGTTTTTAATGTGTTAGAAGTTATATGCACAAAACCTTATATTAGGATTTCAATGCTCAAGATTGTCAGTTTACAGGTTTCTGAGACCAGTAATGTTGAAATAGTGCTTCTGTTCAAATGAAGTGAAATCTAGCCCAAATCTGCTCAAAAGCTTGTCTCTCTATGAGAGAAAGCTGTTTCATTCAATATTCAGTGCAAATCTTGCCAAACTGAAAGATGCTTATGCCTTATGAAATACAATGTTTTTGCAATGCTGTAAAACAGTTTTTTTAATGTGTTAGAAGTTATATGCACAAAACCTTATATTAAGACTTCAATGCTCAAGATTGTCAGTTTACAAGTTTCTGAGACCAGTAATGTTGAAATAGTGCTTCTGTTCAAATGAAGTGAAATCTAGCCCAAATCTGCTCAAAAGCTTGTCTCTCTGTGAGATAGAGCTGCTTCATTCAATGTTCAGTGCAAATCTTGCAAAACTGAAAGATGCTTATGCCTTATGAAATACAATGTTTTTGCAATGCTGGAAGACAGTTTTCAATGTGTTAGAAGTTATATGCACAAAAACTTATGTTAGGACTTCAATGCTCAAGATTGTCAGTTTACAGGTTTCTGAGACCAGTAATGTTGAAATAGTTCTTCTGTACAAATGAAGTGAAATCTAGACCAAATCTGCTCAAAAGCTTGTCTCTCTATGAGAGAAAGCTGTTTCATTCAATATTCAGTGCAAATCTTGCCAAACTGAAAGATGCTTATGCCTTATGAAATACAATGTTTTTGCAATGCTGTAAGACAGTTTTCAATGTGTTAGAAGTTATATGCACAAAAACTTATGTTAGGACTTTAATGCTCAAGATTGTCAGTTTACAGGTTTCTGAGACCAGTAATGTTGAAATAGTGCTTCTGTTCAAATGAAGTGAAATCTAGCCCAAATCTGCTCAAAAGCTTGTCTCTCTATGAGAGAAAGCTGTTTCATTCAATATTCAGTGCAAATCTTGCCAAACTGAAAGATGCTTATGCCTTATGAAATACAATGTTTTTGTAATGCTGTAAAACAGTTTTTTAATGTGTTAGAAGTTATATGCACAGAACCTTATATTAAGACTTCAATGCTCAAGATTGTCAGTTTACAGGTTTCTGAGACCAGTAATGTTGAAATAGTGCTTCTGTTCAAATGAAGTGAAATCTAGCCCAAATCTGCTCAAAAGCTTGTCTCTCTGTGAGATAGAGCTGCTTCATTCAATGTTCAGTGCAAATCTTGCCAAACTGAAAGATGCTTATGCCTTATGAAATACAATGTTTTTGCAATGCTGTAAAACAGTTTTTAATGTGTTAGAAGTTATATGCACAAAAACTTATGTTAGGACTTCAATGCTCAAGATTGTCAGTTTACAGGTTTCTGAGACCAGTAATGTTGAAATAGTGCTTCTGTTCAAATGAAGTGAAATCTAGCCCAAATCTGCTCAAAAGCTTGTCTCTCTGTGAGATAGAGCTGCTTCATGCAATGCTCAGTGCAAATCTTGCCAAACTGAAAGATGCTTATGTCTTATGAAATAAAATTATTTCTGCAATGCAGTGAGACAGTTTTTAATGTGTTAGAAGTTATATGCACAAAAACTTATGTTAGGACTTCAATGCTCAAGGTTGTCAGTTTACAGGTTTCTGAGACCAGTTATGTTGAAATAGTGCTTCTGTTCAAATGAAGTGAAATCTAGACCAAATCTGCTCAAAAGCTTGTCTCTCTATGAGAGAAAGCTGTTTCATTCAATATTCAGTGCAAATCTTGCCAAACTGAAACATGCTTATGCCTTATGAAATACAATGTTTTTGCAATGCTGTAAGACAGTTTTTAATGTGTTAGAAGTTATATGCACAAAACCTTATATTAGGACTTCAATGCTCAAGATTGTCAGTTTACAGGTTTCTGAGACCAGTAATGTTGAAATAGTGCTTCTGTTCAAATGAAGTGAAATCTAGCCCAAATCTGCTCAAAAGCGTGTCTCTCTATGAGAGAAAGCTGTTTCATTCAATATTCAGTGCAAATCTTGCCAAACTGAAAGATGCTTATGCCTTATGAAATACAATGTTTTTGCAATGCTGTAAAACAGTTTTTAATGTGTTAGAAGTTATATGCACAAAACCTTATTTTAGGACTTTAATGCTCAAGATTGTCAGTTTACTGGTTTCTGAGACCAGTTATGTTGAAATAGTGCTTCTGTTCAAATGAAGTGAAATCTAGCCCAAATCTGCTCAAAAGCTTGTCTCTCTATGAGAGAAAGCTGTTTCATTCAATATTCAGTGCAAATCTTGCCAAACTGAAAGATGCTTATGCCTTATTAAATACAATGTTTTTGCAATGCTGTAAGACAGTTTTCAATGTGTTAGAAGTTATATGCACAAAAACTTATGTTAGGACTTTAATGCTCAAGATTGTCAGTTTACAGGTTTCTGAGACCAGTAATGTTGAAATAGTGCTTCTGTTCAAATGAAGTGAAATCTAGCCCAAATCTTGCTCAAAAGCTTGTCTCTCTGTGAGATAGAGCTGCTTCATGCAATGTTCAGTGCAAATCTTGCCAAACTGAAAGATGCTTATTGTCTTATGAAATAAAATTATTTCTGCAATGCAGTGAGACAGTTTTTAATGTGTTAGAAGTTATATGCACAAAAACTTATGTTAGGACTTCAATGCTCAAGATTGTCAGTTTACTGGTTTCTGAGAGCAGTTATGTTGAAATAGTGCTTCTGTTCAAATGAAGTGAAATCTAGCCCAAATCTGCTCAAAAGCTTGTCTCTCTATGAGAGAAAGCAGTTTCATTCAATATTCAGTGCAAATCTTGCCAAACTGAAAGATGCTTATGCCTTATGAAATATAAATGTTTTTGCAATGCTGTAAGACAGTTTTCAATGTGTTAGAAGTTATATGCACAAAAACTTATGTTAGGACTTCAATTCTCAAGATTGTCAGTTTACAGGTTTCTGAGACCAGTAATGTTGAAATAGTGCTTCTGTTCAAATGAAGTGAAATCTAGCCCAAATCTGCTCAAAAGCTTGTCTCTCTATGAGAGAAAGCTGTTTCATTCAATATTCAGTGCAAATCTTGCCAAACTAAAACATGCTTATGTCTTATGAAATAAAATTATTTCTGCAATGCAGTGAGACAGTTTTTAATGTGTTAGAAGTTATATGCACAAAAACTTATGTAAGGACTTCAATGCTCATGATTGTCAGTTTACTGGTTTCTGAGACCAGCTATGTTGAAATAGTGCTTCTGTTCAAATGAAGTGAAATCTAGCCCAAATCTGCTCAAAAGCTTGTCTCTTTATGAGAGAAAGCTGTTTCATTCAATATTCAGTGCAAATCTTGCCAAACTGAAAGATGCTTATGCCTTATGAAATACAATGTTTTTGCAATGCTGTAAAACATTTTTTAATGTGTTAGAAGATATACGCACAAAACCTTATATTAGGACCTCAATGCTCAAGATTGTCAGTTTACAGGTTTCTGAGACCAGTAATGTTGAAATAGTGCTTCTGTTCAAATGAAGTGAATTCTAGCCCAAATCTGCTCAAAAGCTTGTCTTTCTATGAAAGAAAGCTGTTTCCATTCAATATTCAGTGCAAATCTTGCCAAACTGAAAGATGCTTATGCCTTATGAAATACAATGTTTTTGCAATGCTGTAAAACAGTTTTTAATGTGTTAAAAGTTATATGCACAAAACCTTATATTAGGACTTCAATGCTCAAGATTGTCAGTTTACAGGTTTCTGAGACCAGTAATGTTGAAATAGTGCTTCTGTTCAAATGAAGTGAAATTCAGCCCAAATCTGCTCAAAAGCTTGTCTCTCTGTGAGATAGAGCTGCTTCATTCAATGTTCAGTGCAAATCTTGCCAAACTGAAAGATGCTTATGCCTTATGAAATATAAATGTTTTTGCAATGCTGTAAGACAGTTTTCAATGTGTTAGAAGTTATATGCACAAAAACTTATGTTAGGACTTCAATGCTCAAGGTTGTCAGTTTACAGGTTTCTGAGACCAGTTATGTTGAAATAGTGCTTCTGTTCAAATGAAGTGAAATCTAGACCAAATCTGCTCAAAAGCTTGTCTCTCTATGAGAGAAAGCTGTTTCATTCAATATTCAGTGCAAATCTTGCCAAACTGAAACATGCTTATGCCTTATGAAATACAATGTTTTTGCAATGCTGTAAGACAGTTTTTAATGTGTTAGAAGTTATATGCACAAAACCTTATATTAGGACTTCAATGCTCAAGATTGTCAGTTTACAGGTTTCTGAGACCAGTAATGTTAAAAAAGTGCTTCTGTTCAAATGAAGTGAAATCTAGCCCAAATCTGCTCAAAAGCTTGTCTCTCTATGAGAGAAAGCTGTTTCATTCAATATTCAGTGCAAATCTTGCCAAACTGAAAGATGCTTATGCCTTATGAAATACAATGTTTTTGCAATGCTGTAAAACAGTTTTTAATGTGTTAGAAGTTATATGCACAAAACCTTATTTTAGGACTTTAATGCTCAAGATTGTCAGTTTACTGGTTTCTGAGACCAGTTATGTTGAAATAGTGCTTCTGTTCAAATGAAGTGAAATCTAGCCCAAATCTGCTCAAAAGCTTGTCTCTCTATGAGAGAAAGCTGTTTCATTCAATATTCAGTGCAAATCTTGCCAAACTGAAAGATGCTTATGCCTTATTAAATACAATGTTTTTGCAATGCTGTAAGACAGTTTTCAATGTGTTAGAAGTTATATGCACAAAAACTTATGTTAGGACTTCAATGCTCAAGATTGTCAGTTTACAGGTTTCTGAGACCAGTAATGTTGAAATAGTGCTTCTGTTCAAATGAAGTGAAATTCAGCCCAAATCTGCTCAAAAGCTTGTCTCTCTGTGAGATAGAGCTGCTTCATGCAATGCTCAGTGCAAATCTTGCCAAACTGAAAGATGCTTATGTCTTATGAAATAAAATTATTTCTGCAATGCAGTGACACAGTTTTTAATGTGTTAGAAGTTATATGCACAAAAACTTATGTTAGGACTTCAATGCTCAAGGTTGTCAGTTTACAGGTTTCTGAGACCAGTTATGTTGAAATAGTGCTTCTGTTCAAATGAAGTGAAATCTAGACCAAATCTGCTCAAAAGCTTGTCTCTCTATGAGAGAAAGCTGTTTCATTCAATATTCAGTGCAAATCTTGCCAAACTGAAACATGCTTATGCCTTATGAAATACAATGTTTTTGCAATGCTGTAAGACAGTTTTTAATGTGTTAGAAGTTATATGCACAAAACCTTATATTAGGACTTCAATGCTCAAGATTGTCAGTTTACAGGTTTCTGAGACCAGTAATGTTAAAATAGTGCTTCTGTTCAAATGAAGTGAAATCTAGCCCAAATCTGCTCAAAAGCTTGTCTCTCTATGAGAGAAAGCTGTTTCATTCAATATTCAGTGCAAATCTTGCCAAACTGAAAGATGCTTATGCCTTATGAAATACAATGTTTTTGCAATGCTGTAAAACAGTTTTTAATGTGTTAGAAGTTATATGCACAAAACCTTATTTTAGGACTTTAATGCTCAAGATTGTCAGTTTACTGGTTTCTGAGACCAGTTATGTTGAAATAGTGCTTCTGTTCAAATGAAGTGAAATCTAGCCCAAATCTGCTCAAAAGCTTGTCTCTCTATGAGAGAAAGCTGTTTCATTCAATATTCAGTGCAAATCTTGCCAAACTGAAAGATGCTTATGCCTTATTAAATACAATGTTTTTGCAATGCTGTAAGACAGTTTTCAATGTGTTAGAAGTTATATGCACAAAAACTTATGTTAGGACTTTAATGCTCAAGATTGTCAGTTTACAGGTTTCTGAGACCAGTAATGTTGAAATAGTGCTTCTGTTCAAATGAAGTGAAATCTAGCCCAAATCTTGCTCAAAAGCTTGTCTCTCTGTGAGATAGAGCTGCTTCATGCAATGTTCAGTGCAAATCTTGCCAAACTGAAAGATGCTTATTGTCTTATGAAATAAAATTATTTCTGCAATGCAGTGAGACAGTTTTTAATGTGTTAGAAGTTATATGCACAAAAACTTATGTTTGGACTTCAATGCTCAAGATTGTCAGTTTACTGGTTTCTGAGACCAGTTATGTTGAAATAGTGCTTCTGTTCAAATGAAGTGAAATCTAGCCCAAATCTGCTCAAAAGCTTGTCTCTCTATGAGAGAAAGCTGTTTCATTCAATATTAAGTGCAAATCTTGCTAAACTGAAAGATGCTTATGCCTTATGAAATATAAATGTTTTTGCAATGCTGTAAGACAGTTTTCAATGTGTTAGAAGTTATATGCACAAAAACTTATGTTAGGACTTCAATTCTCAAGATTGTCAGTTTACAGGTTTCTGAGACCAGTAATGTTAAAATAGTGCTTCTGTTCAAATGAAGTGAAATCTAGCCCAAATCTTCTCAAAAGCTTGTCTCTCTATGAGAGAAAGCTGTTTCATTCAATATTCAGTGCAAATCTTGCCAAACTAAAACATGCTTATGTCTTATGAAATAAAATTATTTCTGCAATGCAGTGAGACAGTTTTTAATGTGTTAGAAGTTATATGCACAAAAACTTATGTAAGGACTTCAATGCTCATGATTGTCAGTTTACTGGTTTCTGAGACCAGCTATGTTGAAATAGTGCTTCTGTTCAAATGAAGTGAAATCTAGCCCAAATCTGCTCAAAAGCTTGTCTCTCTATGAGAGAAAGCTGTTTCATTCAATATTCAGTGCAAATCTTGCCAAACTGAAAGATGCTTATGCCTTATGAAATACAATGTTTTTGCAATGCTGTAAAACATTTTTTAATGTGTTAGAAGATATATGCACAAAACCTTATATTAGGACTTCAATGCTCAAGATTGTCAGTTTACAGGTTTCTGAGACCAGTAATGTTGAAATAGTGCTTCTGTTCAAATGAAGTGAATTCTAGCCCAAATCTGCTCAAAAGCTTGTCTCTCTATGAAAGAAAGCTGTTTCCATTCAATATTCAGTGCAAATCTTGCCAAACTGAAAGATGCTTATGCCTTATGAAATACAATGTTTTTGCAATGCTGTAAAACAGTTTTTAATGTGTTAGAAGTTATATGCACAAAACCTTATATTAGGACTTCAATGCTCAAGATTGTCAGTTTACAGGTTTCTGAGACCAGTAATGTTGAAATAGTGCTTCTGTTCAAATGAAGTGAAATTCAGCCCAAATCTGCTCAAAAGCTTGTCTCTCTGTGAGATAGAGCTGCTTCATTCAATGTTCAGTGCAAATCTTGCCAAACTGAAAGATGCTTATGCCTTATGAAATATAAATGTTTTTGCAATGCTGTAAGACAGTTTTCAATGTGTTAGAAGTTATATGCACAAAAACTTATGTTAGGACTTCAATGCTCAAGATTGTCAGTTTACAGGTTTCTGAGACCAGTAATGTTGAAATAGTGCTTCTGGTCAAATGAAGTGAAATCTAGCCCAAATCTGCTCAAAAGCTTGTCTCTCTATGAGAGAAAGCTGTTTCATTCAATATTCAGTGCAAATCTTGCCAAACTGAAAGATGCTTATGCCTTATGAAATACAATGTTTTTGCAATGCTGTAAAACAGTTTTTAATGTGTTAGAAGTTATATGCACAAAACCTTATATTAGGACTTCAATGCTCAAGATTGTCAGTTTACAGGTTTCTGAGACCAGTAATGTTGAAATAGTGCTTCTGTTCAAATGAAGTGAAATCTAGCCCAAATCTGCTCAAAAGCTTGTCTCTCTGTGAGAGAAAGCTGTTTCATTCAATATTCAGTGCAAATCTTGCCAAACTGAAAGATGCTTATGCCTTATGAAATACAATGTTTTTGCAATGCTGTAAAACAGTTTTTAATGTGTTACAAGTTATATTGCACAAAACCTTATATTAAGACTTCAATGCTCAAGATTGTCAGTTTACAGGTTTCTGAGACCAGTAATGTTGAAATAGTGCTTCTGTTCAAATGAAATTAAATCTGGCCCAAATCTGCTCAAAAGCTTGTCTCTCTATGAGAGAAAGCTGCTTCATTCAATGTTCAGTGCAAATCTTGCCAAACTGAAAGATGCTTATGCCTTATGAAATATAAATGTTTTTGCAATGCTCTAAGACAGTTTTTAATGTGTTAGAAGTTATATGCACAAAACCTTATATTAGGACTTCAATGCTCAAGATTGTCAGTTTACAGGTTTCTGAGACCAGTAATATTGAATAGTGCTTCTGTTGAAATGAAGTGAAATCTAGCCCAAATCTGCTCAAAAGCTTGTCTCTCTGTGAGATAGAGCTGCTTCATTCAATGTTCAGTGCAAATCTTGCCAAACTGAAAGATGCTTATGCCTTTTGAAATATAAATGTTTTTGCAATGCTCTAAGACAGTTTTTAATGTGTTAGAAGTTATATGCACAAAACCTTATATTAGGACTTCAATGCTCAAGATTGTCAGTTTACAGGTTTCCTAAACCAGTAATGTTGAAATAGTGCTTCTGTTTAAATGAAGTGAAATCTAGCCCAAATCTGCTCAAAAGCTTGTCTCTCTATGAGAGAAAGCTGCTCCATTCAATATTCAGTGCAAATCTTGCCAAACTGAAAGATGCTTATGCCTTATGAAATACAATGTTTTTGCAATGCTGTAAGACAGTTTTCAATGTGTTAGAAGTTATATGCACAAAAACTTATGTTAGGACTTCAAAGCTCAAGATTGTCAGTTTACAGGTTTCTGAGACCAGTAATGTTGAAATAGTGCTTCTGGTCAAATGAAGTGAAATCTAGCCCAAATCTGCTCAAAAGCTTGTCTCTCTATGAGAGAAAGCTGTTTCATTCAATATTCAGTGCAAATCTTGCCAAACTGAAAGATGCTTATGCCTTATGAAATACAATGTTTTTGCAATGCTGTAAAACAGTTTTTAATGTGTTAGAAGTTATATGCACAAAACCTTATATTAGGACTTCAATGCTCAAGATTGTCAGTTTACAGGTTTCTGAGATCAGTAATGTTGAAATAGTGCTTCTGTTCAAATGAAGTGAAATCTAGCCCAAATCTGCTCAAAAGCTTGTCTCTCTGTGAGAGAAAGCTGTTTCATTCAATATTCAGTGCAAATCTTGCCAAGCTGAAAGATGCTTATGCCTTATGAAATACAATGTTTTTGCAATGCTGTAAAACAGTTTTTAATGTATTACAAGTTATATTGAACAAAACCTTATATTAAGACTTCAATGCTCAAGATTGTCAGTTTACAGGTTTCTGAGACCAGTAATGTTGAAATAGTGCTTCTGTTCAAATGAAATTAAATCTGGCCCAGATCTGCTCAAAAGCTTGTCTCTCTCTATGAGAGAAAGCTGCTTCATTCAATGTTCAGTGCAAATCTTGCCAAACTGAAAGATGCTTATGCCTTATGAAATATAAATGTTTTTGCAATGCTCTAAGACAGTTTTTAATGTGTTAGAAGTTATATGCACAAAACCTTATGTTAGGACTTCAATGCTCAAGATTGTCAGTTTACAGGTTTCTGAGACCAGTTATATTGAAATAGTGCTTCTGTTTAAATGAAGTGAAATCTAGCCCAAATCTGCTCAAAAGCTTGTCTCTCTATGGGAGAAAGCTGTTTCATTCAATATTCAGTGCAAATCTTGCCAAACTGAAAGATGCTTATGCCTTATGAAATACAATGTTTTTGCAATGCTGTAAAACAGATTTGAATGTGTTAGAAGTTATATGCACAAAACCTTATATTAGGACTTCAACGCTCAAGATTGAAATAGTGCTTCTGTTCAAATGAAGTGAAATCTAGCCCAAATCTGCTCAAAAGCTTGTCTCTCTATGAGAGAAAGCTGTTTCATTCAATATTCAGTGCAAATCTTGCTAAACTGAAAGATGCTTATGAAATACAATGTTTTTGCAATGCAGTGAGACAGTTTTTAATGTGTTAGAAGTTATATGCACAAAACCTTATATTAGGACTTTAAAGCTTAAGATTGTCAGTTTAAAGGTTTCTGAGACCAGTAATGTTGAAATAGTGCTTCTGTTCAAATGAAGTGAAATCTAGCCCAAATCTGCTCAAAAGCTTGTCTCTCTATGACAGAAAGCTGTTTCATTCAATATTCAGTGCAAATCTTGCCAAACTGAAAGATGCTTATGCCTTATGAAATACAATGTTTTTGCAATGCTGTAAAACAGTTTTTAATGTGTTAGAAGTTATATGCACAAAACCTTATATTAGGACTTCAATGCTCAAGATTGTCAGTTTACAGGTTTCTGAAACCAGTAATGTTGAAATAGTGCTTCTGTACAAATGAAGTGAAATCTAGCCCAAATCTGCTCAAAAGCTTGTCTCTCTGTGAGATAGAGCTGCTTCATTCAATGTTCAGTGCAAATCTTGTCAAACTGAAAGATGCTTATGCCTTATGAAATATAAATGTTTTTGCAATGCTCTAAGACAGTTTTTAATGTGTTAGAAGTTATATGCACAAAACCTTATGTTAGGACTTCAATGCTCAAGATTGTCAGTTTACAGGTTTCTGAGACCAGTTATGTTGAAATAGTGCTTCTGTTTAAATGAAGTGAAATCTAGCCCAAATCTGCTCAAAAGCTTGTCTCTCTATGGGAGAAAGCTGTTTCATTCAATATTCAGTGCAAATCTTGCCAAACTGAAAGATGCTTATGCCTTATGAAATATAAATGTTTTTGCAATGCTGTAAAACAGTTTTAATGTGTTAGAAGTTATATGCACAAAACCTTATATTAGGACTTCAATGCTCAAGATTGTCAGTTTACAGGTTTCTGAGACCAGTAATGTTGAAATAGTGCTTCTGGTCAAATGAAGTGAAATCTAGCCCAAATCTGCTCAAAATCTTGTCTCTCTATGAGAGAAAGCTGTTTCATTCAATATTCAGTGCAAATCTTGCCAAACTGAAAGATGCTTATGCCTTATGAAATACAATGTTTTTGCAATGCTGTAAAACAGTTTTGAATGTGTTAGAAGTTATATGCACAAAACCTTATATTAGGACTTCAATGCTCAAGATTGTCAGTTTACAGGTTTCTGAGACCAGTAATGTTGAAATAGTGCTTCTGTTCAAATGAAGTGAAATCTAGCCCAAATCTGTTTAAAAGCTTGTCTCTCTATGAGAGAAAGCTGTTTCATTCAATATTCAGTGCAAATCTTGCCAAACTGAAAGATGCTTATGCCTTATGAAATACAATGTTTTTGCAATGCTGTAAAACAGTTTTTAATGTGTTAGAAGTTATATGCACAAAACCTTATATTAGGACTTCAATGCTCAAGATTGTCAGTTTACAGGTTTCTGAAACCAGTAATGTTGAAATAGTGCTTCTGTTTAAATGAAGTGAAATCTAGCCCAAATCTGCTCAAAAGCTTGTCTCTCTGTGAGATAGAGCTGCTTCATTCAATGTTCAGTGCAAATCTTGCCAAACTGAAAGATGCTTATGCCTTATGAAATACAATGTTTTTGCAATGCTGTAAGACAGTTTTCAATGTGTTAGAAGTTATATGCACAAAAACTTATGTTAGGACTTCAATGCTCAAGATTGTCAGTTTACAGGTTTCTGAGACCAGTAATGTTGAAATAGTGCTTCTGGTCAAGTGAAGTGAAATCTAGCCCAAATCTGCTCAAAAGCTTGTCCCTCTATGAGAGAAAGCTGTTTCATTCAATATTCAGTGCAAATCTTGCCAAACTGAAAGATGCTTATGCCTAATGAAATACAATGTTTTTGCAATGCTGTAAAACAGTTTTTAATGTGTTAGAAGTTATATGCACAAAACCTTATATTAGGACTTCAATGCTCAAGATTGTCAGTTTACAGGTTTCTGAGACAAGTAATGTTGAAATAGTGCTTCTGTTCAAATGAAGTGAAATCTAGCCCAAATCTGCTCAAAAGCTTGTCTCTCTATGAGAGAAAGCTGTTTCATTCAATATTCAGTGCAAATCTTGCCAAACTGAAAGATGCTTATGCCTTATGAAATACAATGTTTTTGCAAAGCTGTAAAACAGTTTTTAATGTGTTACAAGTTATATTGCACAAAACCTTATATTAAGACTTCAATGCTCAAGATTGTCAGTTTACAGGTTTCTGAGACCAGTAATGTTGAAATAGTGCTTCTGTTCAAATGAAATCTGGCCCAAATCTGCTCAAAAGCTTGTCTCTCTGTGAGATAGAGCTGCTTCATTCAATGTTCAGTGCAAATCTTGCCAAACTGAAAGATGCTTATGCCTTTTGAAATATAAATGTTTTTGCAATGCTCTAAGACAGTTTTTAATGTGTTAGAAGTTATATGCACAAAACCTTATATTAGGACTTCAATGCTCAAGATTGTCAGTTTACAGGTTTCTAAAACCAGTAATGTTGAAATAGTGCTTCTGTTTAAATGAAGTGAAATCTAGCCCAAATCTGCTCAAAAGCTTGTCTCTCTATGAGAGAAAGCTGCTCCATTCAATATTCAGTGCAAATCTTGCCAAACTGAAAGATGCTTATGCCTTGTGAAATACAATGTTTTTGCAATGCTGTAAGACAGTTTTCAATGTGTTAGAAGTTATATGCACAAAAACTTATGTTAGGACTTCAATGCTCAAGATTGTCAGTTTACAGGTTTCTGAGACCAGTAATGTTGAAATAGTGCTTCTGGTCAAATGAAGTGAAATCTAGCCCAAATCTGCTCAAAAGCTTGTCTCTCTATGAGAGAAAGCTGTTTCATTCAATATTCAGTGCAAATCTTGCCAAACTGAAAGATGCTTATGCCTTATGAAATACAATGTTTTTGCAATGCTGTAAAACAGTTTTGAATGTGTTAGAAGTTATATGCACAAAACCTTATATTAGGACTTCAATGCTCAAGATTGTCAGTTTACAGGTTTCTGAGACCAGTAATATTGAATAGTGCTTCTGTTGAAATGAAGTGAAATCTAGCCCAAATCTGCTCAAAAGCTTGTCTCTCTGTGAGATAGAGCTGCTTCATGCAATGTTCAGTGCAAATCTTGCCAAACTGAAAGATGCTTATGTCTTATGAAATAAAATTATTTCTGCAATGCAGTAAGACAGTTTTTAATGTGTTAGAAGTTATATGCACAAAACCTTATATTAGGACTTCAATGCTCAAGATTGTCAGTTTACAGTTTTCTGAAACCAGTAATGTTGAAATAGTGCTTCTGTTTAAATGAAGTGAAATCTAGCCCAAATCTGCTCAAAAGCTTGTCTCTCTGTGAGATACAGCTGCTTCATTCAATGTTCAGTGCAAATCTTGCCAAACTGAAAGATGCTTATGCCTTTTGAAATATAAATGTTTTTGCAATGCTCTAAGACAGTTTTTAATGTGTTAGAAGTTATATGCACAAAACCTTATATTAGGACTTCAATGCTCAAGATTGTCAGTTTACAGGTTTCTGAAACCAGTAATGTTGAAATAGTGCTTCTGTTTAAATGAAGTGAAATCTAGCCCAAATCTGCTCAAAAGCTTGTCTCTCTATGAGAGAAAGCTGCTCCATTCAATATTCAGTGCAAATCTTGCCAAACTGAAAGATGCTTATGCCTTATGAAATACAATGTTTTTGCAATGCTGTAAGACAGTTTTCAATGTGTTAGAAGTTATATGCACAAAAACTTATGTTAGGACTTCAATGCTCAAGATTGTCAGTTTACAGGTTTCTGAGACCAGTAATGTTGAAATAGTGCTTCTGGTCAAATGAAGTGAAATCTAGCCCAAATCTGCTCAAAAGCTTGTCTCTCTATGAGAGAAAGCTGTTTCATTCAATATTCAGTGCAAATCTTGCCAAACTGAAAGATGCTTATGCCTTATGAAATACAATGTTTTTGCAATGCTGTAAAACAGTTTTTAATGTGTTAGAAGTTATATGCACAAAACCTTATATTAGGACTTCAATGCTCAAGATTGTCAGTTTACAGGTTTCTGAGACCAGTAATGTTGAAATAGTGCTTCTGTTCAAATGAAGTGAAATCTAGCCCAAATCTGCTCAAAAGCTTGTCTCTCTATGAGAGAAAGCTGTTTCATTCAATATTCAGTGCAAATCTTGCCAAACTGAAAGATGCTTATGCCTTATGAAATACAATGTTTTTGCAATGCTGTAAAACAGTTTTTAATGTGTTACAAGTTATATTGCACAAAACCTTATATTAAGACTTCAATGCTCAAGATTGTCAGTTTACAGGTTTCTGAAACCAGTAATGTTGAAATAGTGCTTCTGTTCAAATGAAATTAAATCTGGCCCAAATCTGCTCAAAAGCTTGTCTCTCTATGAGAGAAAGCTGCTTCATTCAATGTTCAGTGCAAATCTTGCCAAACTGAAAGATGCTTATGCCTTATGAAATATAAATGTTTTTGCAATGCTGTAAAACAGTTTTTAATGTGTTAGAAGTTATATGCACAAAACCTTATATTAGGACTTCAAAGCTCAAGATTGTCAGTTTACAGGTTTCTGAGACCAGTTATGTTGAAATAGTGCTTCTGTTTAAATGAAGTGAAATCTAGCCCAAATTTGCTCAAAAGCTTGTCTCTCTATGAGAGAAAGCTGCTCCATTCAATATTCAGTGCAAATCTTGCCAAACTGAAAGATGCTTATGCCTTATGAAATACAATGTTTTTGCAATGCTGTAAGACAGTTTTCAATGTGTTAGAAGTTATATGCACAAAAACTTATGTTAGGACTTCAATGCTCAAGATTGTCAGCTTACAGGTTTCTGAGACCAGTAATGTTGAAATAGTGCTTCTGGTCAAATGAAGTGAAATCTAGCCCAAATCTTCTCAAAAGCTTGTCTCTCTATGAGAGAAAGCTGTTTCATTCAATATTCAGTGCAAATCTTGCCAAACTGAAAGATGCTTATGCCTTATGAAATACAATGTTTTTGCGATGCTGTAAAACAGTTTTTAATGTGTTAGAAGTTATATGCACAAAACCTTATGTTAGGACTTCAATACTCAAGATTGTCAGTTTACAGGTTTCTGAGACCAGTAATATTGAATAGTGCTTCGGTTGAAATGAAGTGAATTCTAGCCCAAATCTGCTCAAAAGCTTGTCTCTCTATGAGAGAAAGCTGTTTCATTCAATATTCAGTGCAAGTCTTGCCAAACTGAAAGATGCTTATGTCTTATGAAATAAAATTATTTCTGCAATGCAGTGAGACAGTTTTCAATGTGTTAGAAGTTATATGCACAAAACCTTATATTAGGACTTCAAAGCTCAAGATTGTCAGTTTACAGGTTTCTGAGACCAGTTATGTTGAAATAGTGCTTCTGTTTAAATGAAGTGAAATCTAGCCCAAATCTGCTCAAAAGCTTGTCTCTCTATGAGAGAAAGCTGCTCCATTCAATATTCAGTGCAAATCTTGCCAAACTGAAAGATGCTTATGCCTTATGAAATACAATGTTTTTGCAATGCTGTAAGACAGTTTTCAATGTGTTAGAAGTTATATGCACAAAAACTTATGTTAGAACTTCAATGCTCAAGATTGTCAGCTTACAGGTTTCTGAGACCAGTAATGTTGAAATAGTGCTTCTGGTCAAATGAAGTGAAATCTAGCCCAAATCTGCTCAAAAGCTTGTCTCTCTATGAGAGAAAGCTGTTTCATTCAATATTCAGTGCAAATCTTGCCAAACTGAAAGATGCTTATGCCTTATGAAATACAATGTTTTTGCGATGCTGTAAAACAGTTTTTAATGTGTTAGAAGTTATATGCACAAAACCTTATGTTAGGACTTCAATGCTCAAGATTGTCAGTTTACAGGTTTCTGAGACCAGTAATATTGAATAGTGCTTCGGTTGAAATGAAGTGAAATCTAGCCCAAATCTGCTCAAAAGCTTGTCTCTCTATGAGAGAAAGCTGTTTCATTCAATATTCAGTGCAACTCTTGCCAAACTGAAAGATGCTTATGTCTTATGAAATAAAATTATTTCTGCAATGCAGTGAGACAGTTTTCAATGTGTTAGAAGTTATATGCACAAAACCTTATATTAGGACTTCAATGCTCAAGATTGTCAGTTTACAGGTTTCTGAGACCAGTAATATTGAATAGTGCTTCTGTTGAAATGAAGTGAAATCTAGCCCAAATCTGCTCAAAAGCTTGTCTCTCTGTGAGATAGAGCTGCTTCATGCAATGTTCAGTGCAAATCTTGCCAAACTGAAAGATGCTTATGTCTTATGAAATAAAATTATTTCTGCAATGCAGTGAGACAGTTTTTAATGTGTTAGAAGTTATATGCACAAAACCTTATATTAGGACTTCAATGCTCAAGATTGTCAGTTTACAGGTTTCTGAGACCAGTAATGTTGAAATAGTGCTTCTGTTCAAATGAAGTGAAATCTAGCCCAAATCTGCTCAAAAGCTTGTCTCTCTATGAGAGAAAGCTGTTTCATTCAATATTCAGTGCAAATCTTGCCAAACTGAAAGATGCTTATGCCTTATGAAATACAATGTTTTTGCAATGCTGTAAAACAGTTTTTAATGTGTTAGAAGTTATATGCACAAAACCTTGTATTAGGACTTCAATGCTCAAGATTGTCAGTTTACAGGTTTCTGAAACCAGTAATGTTAAAATAGTGCTTCTGTACAAATGAAGTGAAATCTAAGCCCAAATCTGCTCAAAAGCTTGTCTCTCTGTGAGATAGAGGTGCTTCATTCAATGTTCAGTGCAAATCTTGTCAAACTGAAAGATGCTTATGCCTTATGAAATATAAATGTTTTTGCAATGCTCTAAGACAGTTTTTAATGTGTTAGAAGTTATATGCACAAAACCTTATGTTAGGACTTCAATGCTCAAGATTGTCAGTTTACAGGTTTCTGAGACCAGTTATGTTGAAATAGTGCTTCTGTTTAAATGAAGTGAAATCTAGCCCAAATCTGCTCAAAAGCTTGTCTCTCTATGAGAGAAAGCTGTTTCATTCAATATTCAGTGCAAATCTTGCCAAACTGAAAGATGCTTATGCCTTATGAAATACAATGTTTTTGCAATGCTGTAAACCAGTTTTTAATGTGTTAGAAGTTATATGCACAAAACCTTATATTAGGACTTCAATGCTCAAGATTGTCAGTTTACAGGTTTCTGAGACCAGTAATATTGAATAGTGCTTCTGTTAAAATGAAGTGAAATCTAGCCCAAATCTGCTCAAAAGCTTGTCTCTCTGTGAGATAGAGCTGCTTCATGCAATGTTCAGAGCAAATCTTGCCAAACTGAAAGATGCTTATGTCTTATGAAATAAAATTATTTCTGCAATGCAGTGAGACAGTTTTTAATGTGTTAGAAGTTATATGCACAAAACCTTATATTAGGACTTCAATGCTCAAGATTGTCAGTTTACAGGTTTCTGAGACCAGTAATGTTGAAATAGTGCTTCTGTTCAAATGAAATGAAATCTGGCCCAAATCTGCTCAAAAGCTTGTCTCTCTATGAGAGAAAGCTGCTTCATTCAATGTTCAGTGCAAATCTTGCCAAACTGAAAGATGCTTATGCCTTATGAAATATAAATGTTTTTGCAATGCTGTAAAACAGTTTTTAATGTGTTAGAAGTTATATGCACAAAACCTTATATTAGGACTTCAAAGCTCAAGATTGTCAGTTTACAGGTTTCTGAGACCAGTTATGTTGAAATAGTGCTTCTGTTTAAATGAAGTGAAATCTAGCCCAAATCTGCTCAAAAGCTTGTCTCTCTATGAGAGAAAGCTGCTCCATTCAATATTCAGTGCAAATCTTGCCAAACTGAAAGATGCTTATGCCTTATGAAATACAATGTTTTTGCAATGCTGTAAGACAGTTTTCAATGTGTTAGAAGTTATATGCACAAAAACCTATGTTAGGACTTCAATGCTCAAGATTGTCAGCTTACAGGTTTCTGAGACCAGTAATGTTGAAATAGTGCTTCTGGTCAAATGAAGTGAAATCTAGCCCAAATCTGCTCAAAAGCTTGTCTCTTTATGAGTGAAAGCTGTTTCATTCAATATTCAGTGCAAATCTTGCCAAACTGAAAGATGCTTATGCCTTATGAAATACAATGTTTTTGCGATGCTGTAAAACAGTTTTTAATGTGTTAGAAGTTATATGCACAAAACCTTATGTTAGGACTTCAATGCTCAAGATTGTCAGTTTACAGGTTTCTGAGACCAGTAATATTGAATAGTGCTTCGGTTGAAATGAAGTGAAATCTAGCCCAAATCTGCTCAAAAGCTTGTCTCTCTATGAGAGAAAGCTGTTTCATTCAATATTCAGTGCAACTCTTGCCAAACTGAAAGATGCTTATGTCTTATGAAATAAAATTATTTCTGCAATGCAGTGAGACAGTTTTCAATGTGTTAGAAGTTATATGCACAAAACCTTATATTAGGACTTCAATGCTCAAGATTGTCAGTTTACAGGTTTCTGAGACCAGTAATATTGAATAGTGCTTCTGTTGAAATGAAGTGAAATCTAGCCCAAATCTGCTCAAAAGCTTGTCTCTCTGTGAGATAGAGCTGCTTCATGCAATGTTCAGTGCAAATCTTGCCAAACTGAAAGATGCTTATGTCTTATGAAATAAAATTATTTCTGCAATGCTGTAAAACAGTTTTTAATGTGTTAGAAGTTATATGCACAAAACCTTATATTAGGACTTCAATGCTCAAGATTGTCAGTTTACAGGTTTCTGAAACCAGTAATGTTGAAATAGTGCTTCTGTACAAATGAAGTGAAATCTAGCCCAAATCTGCTCAAAAGCTTGTCTCTCTGTGAGATAGAGCTGCTTCATTCAATGTTCAGTGCAAATCTTGTCAAACTGAAAGATGCTTATGCCTTATGAAATATAAATGTTTTTGCAATGCTCTAAGACAGTTTTTAATGTGTTAGAAGTTATATGCACAAAACCTTATGTTAGGACTTCAATGCTCAAGATTGTCAGTTTACAGGTTTCTGAGACCAGTTATGTTGAAATAGTGCTTCTGTTTAAATGAAGTGAAATCTAGCCCAAATCTGCTCAAAAGCTTGTCTCTCTATGGGAGAAAGCTGTTTCATTCAATATTCAGTGCAAATCTTGCCAAACTGAAAGATGCTTATGCCTTATGAAATACAATGTTTTTGCAATGCTGTAAAACAGTTTTGAATGTGTTAGAAAATATATGCACAAAACCTTATATTAGGAATTCAATGCTCAAGATTGTCAGTTTACAGGTTTCTGAGACCAGTAATGTTGAAATAGTGCTTCTGTTCAAATGAAGTGAAATCTAGCCCAAATCTGCTCAAAAGCTTGTCTCTCTATGAGAGAAAGCTGCTTCATTCAATGTTCAGTGCAAATCTTGCCAAACTGAAAGATGCTTATGCCTTATGAAATATAAATGTTTTTGCAATGCTGTAAAACAGTTTTTAATGTGTTAGAAGTTATATGCACAAAACCTTATATTAGGACTTCAATGCTCAAGATTGTCAGTTTACAGGTTTCTGAGACCAGTAATGTTGAAATAGTGCTTCTGGTCAAATGAAGTGAAATCTAGCCCAAATCTACTCAAAAGCTTGTCTCTCTATGAGAGAAAGCTGTTTCATTCAATATTCAGTGCAAATCTTGCCAAACTGAAAGATGCTTATGCCTTATGAAATACAATGTTTTTGCAATGCTGTAAAACAGTTTTTAATGTGTTAGAAGTTATATGCACAAAACCTTATATTAGGAATTCAATGCTCAAGATTGTCAGTTTACAGGTTTCTGAGACCAGTAATGTTGAAATAGTGCTTCTGTTCAAATGAAGTAAAATCTAGCCCAAATCTGTTTAAAAGCTTGTCTCTCTATGAGAGAAAGCTGTTTCATTCAATATTCAGTGCAAATCTTGCCAAACTGAAAGATGCTTATGTCTTATGAAATACAATGTTTTTGCAATGCTGTAAACCAGTTTTTAATGTGTTAGAAGTTATATGCACTAAACCTTATATTAGGACTTCAATGCTCAAGATTGTCAGTTTACAGGTTTCTGAAACCAGTAATGTTGAAATAGTGCTTCTGTTTAAATGAAGTGAAATCTAGCCCAAATCTGCTCAAAAGCTTGTCTCTCTGTGAGATAGAGCTGCTTCATTCAATGTTCAGTGCAAATCTTGCCAAACTGAAAGATGCTTATGCCTTTTGAAATATATATGTTTTTGCAATGCTCTAAGACAGTTTTTAATGTGTTAGAAGTTATATGCACAAAACCTTATATTAGGACTTCAATGCTCAAGATTGTCAGTTTACAGGTTTCTGAGACAAGTAATGTTGAAATAGTGCTTCTGTTCAAATGAAGTGAAATCTAGCCCAAATCTGCTCAAAAGCTTGTCTCTCTATGAGAGAAAGCTGCTCCATTCAATATTCAGTGCAAATCTTGCCAAACTGAAAGATGCTTATGCCTTATGAAATACAATGTTTTTGCAATGCTGTAAGACAGTTTTCAATGTGTTAGAAGTTATATGCACAAAAACTTATGTTAGAACTTCAATGCTCAAGATTGTCAGCTTACAGGTTTCTGAGACCAGTAATGTTGAAATAGTGCTTCTGGTCAAATGAAGTGAAATCTAGCCCAAATCTGCTCAAAAGCTTGTCTCTCTATGAGAGAAAGCTGTTTCATTCAATATTCAGTGCAAATCTTGCCAAACTGAAAGATGCTTATGCCTTATGAAATACAATGTTTTTGCGATGCTGTAAAACAGTTTTTAATGTGTTAGAAGTTATATGCACAAAACCTTATGTTAGGACTTCAATGCTCAAGATTGTCAGTTTACAGGTTTCTGAGACCAGTAATATTGAATAGTGCTTCGGTTGAAATGAAGTGAAATCTAGCCCAAATCTGCTCAAAAGCTTGTCTCTCTATGAGAGAAAGCTGTTTCATTCAATATTCAGTGCAACTCTTGCCAAACTGAAAGATGCTTATGTCTTATGAAATAAAATTATTTCTGCAATGCAGTGAGACAGTTTTCAATGTGTTAGAAGTTATATGCACAAAACCTTATATTAGGACTTCAATGCTCAAGATTGTCAGTTTACAGGTTTCTGAGACCAGTAATATTGAATAGTGCTTCTGTTGAAATGAAGTGAAATCTAGCCCAAATCTGCTCAAAAGCTTGTCTCTCTGTGAGATAGAGCTGCTTCATGCAATGTTCAGTGCAAATCTTGCCAAACTGAAAGATGCTTATGTCTTATGAAATAAAATTATTTCTGCAATGCAGTGAGACAGTTTTTAATGTGTTAGAAGTTATATGCACAAAACCTTATATTAGGACTTCAATGCTCAAGATTGTCAGTTTACAGGTTTCTGAAACCAGTAATGTTGAAATAGTGCTTCTGTACAAATGAAGTGAAATCTAGCCCAAATCTGCTCAAAAGCTTGTCTCTCTGTGAGATAGAGCTGCTTCATTCAATGTTCAGTGCAAATCTTGTCAAACTGAAAGATGCTTATGCCTTATGAAATATAAATGTTTTTGCAATGCTCTAAGACAGTTTTTAATGTGTTAGAAGTTATATGCACAAAACCTTATGTTAGGACTTCAATGCTCAAGATTGTCAGTTTACAGGTTTCTGAGACCAGTTATGTTGAAATAGTGCTTCTGTTTAAATGAAGTGAAATCTAGCCCAAATCTGCTCAAAAGCTTGTCTCTCTATGGGAGAAAGCTGTTTCATTCAATATTCAGTGCAAATCTTGCCAAACTGAAAGATGCTTATGCCTTATGAAATACAATGTTTTTGCAATGCTGTAAAACAGTTTTGAATGTGTTAGAAAATATATGCACAAAACCTTATATTAGGAATTCAATGCTCAAGATTGTCAGTTTACAGGTTTCTGAGACCAGTAATGTTGAAATAGTGCTTCTGTTCAAATGAAGTGAAATCTAGCCCAAATCTGCTCAAAAGCTTGTCTCTCTATGAGAGAAAGCTGCTTCATTCAATGTTCAGTGCAAATCTTGCCAAACTGAAAGATGCTTATGCCTTATGAAATATAAATGTTTTTGCAATGCTGTAAAACAGTTTTTAATGTGTTAGAAGTTATATGCACAAAACCTTATATTAGGACTTCAATGCTCAAGATTGTCAGTTTACAGGTTTCTGAGACCAGTAATGTTGAAATAGTGCTTCTGGTCAAATGAAGTGAAATCTAGCCCAAATCTACTCAAAAGCTTGTCTCTCTATGAGAGAAAGCTGTTTCATTCAATATTCAGTGCAAATCTTGCCAAACTGAAAGATGCTTATGCCTTATGAAATACAATGTTTTTGCAATGCTGTAAAACAGTTTTGAATGTGTTAGAAGTTATATGCACAAAACCTTATATTAGGACTTCAATGCTCAAGATTGTCAGTTTACAGGTTTCTGAGACCAGTAATATTGAATAGTGCTTCTGTTAAAATGAAGTGAAATCTAGCCCAAATCTGCTCAAAAGCTTGTCTCTCTGTGAGATAGAGCTGCTTCATGCAATGTTCAGAGCAAATCTTGCCAAACTGAAAGATGCTTATGTCTTATGAAATAAAATTATTTCTGCAATGCAGTGAGACAGTTTTTAATGTGTTAGAAGTTATATGCACAAAACCTTATATTAGGACTTCAATGCTCAAGATTGTCAGTTTACAGGTTTCTGAGACCAGTAATGTTGAAATAGTGCTTCTGTTCAAATGAAATGAAATCTGGCCCAAATCTGCTCAAAAGCTTGTCTCTCTATGAGAGAAAGCTGCTCCATTCAATATTCAGTGCAAATCTTGCCAAACTGAAAGATGCTTATGCCTTATGAAATACAATGTTTTTGCAATGCTGTAAGACAGTTTTCAATGTGTTAGAAGTTATATGCACAAAAACTTATGTTAGGACTTCAATGCTCAAGATTGTCAGTTTACAGGTTTCTGAGACCAGTAATGTTGAAATAGTGCTTCTGGTCAAATGAAGTGAAATCTAGCCCAAATCTGCTCAAAAGCTTGTCTCTCTATGAGAGAAAGCTGTTTCATTCAATATTCAGTGCAAATCTTGCCAAACTGAAAGATGCTTATGCCTGATGAAATATAAATGTTTTTGCAATGCTCTAAGACAGTTTTTAATGTGTTAGAAGTTATATGCACTAAACCTTATATTAGGACTTCAATGCTCAAGATTGTCAGTCTACAGGTTTCTGAGACCAGTTATATTGAAATAGTGCTTCTGTTTAAATGAAGTGAAATCTAGCCCAAATCTGCTCAAAAGCTTGTCTCTCTATGGGAGAAAGCTGTTTCATTCAATATTCAGTGCAAATCTTGCCAAACTGAAAGATGCTTATGCCTTATGAAATATAAATGTTTTTGCAATGCTGTAAAACAGTTTTTAATGTGTTAGAAGTTATATGCACAAAACCTTATATTAGGAATTCAATGCTCAAGATTGTCAGTTTACAGGTTTCTGAGACCAGTAATGTTGAAATAGTGCTTCTGTTCAAATGAAGTGAAATCTAGCCCAAATCTGTTTAAAAGCTTGTCTCTCTATGAGAGAAAGCTGTTTCATTCAATATTCAGTGCAAATCTTGCCAAACTGAAAGATGCTTATGCCTTATGAAATACTATGTTTTTGCAATGCTGTAAAACAGTTTTTAATGTGTTAGAAGTTATATGCACAAAACCTTATATTAGGACTTCAATGCTCAAGATTGTCAGTTTACAGGTTTCTGAAACCAGTAATGTTGAAATAGTGCTTCTGTTTAAATGAAGTGAAATCTAGCCCAAATCTGCTCAAAAGCTTGTCTCTCTGTGAGATAGAGCTGCTTCATTCAATGTTCAGTGCAAATCTTGCCAAACTGAAAGATGCTTATGCCTTTTGAAATATAAATGTTTTTGCAATGCTCTAAGACAGTTTTTAATGTGTTAGAAGTTATATGCACAAAACCTTATATTAGGACTTCAATGCTCAAGATTGTCAGTTTACAGGTTTCTGAAACCAGTAATGTTGAAATAGTGCTTCTGTTTAAATGAAGTGAAATCTAGCCCAAATCTGCTCAAAAGCTTGTCTCTCTATGAGAGAAAGCTGCTCCATTCAATATTCAGTGCAAATCTTGCCAAACTGAAAGATGCTTATGCCTTATGAAATACAATGTTTTTGCAATGCTGTAAGACAGTTTTCAATGTGTTAGAAGTTATATGCACAAAAACTTATGTTAGGACTTCAATGCTCAAGATTGTCAGTTTACAGGTTTCTGAGACCAGTAATGTTGAAATAGTGCTTCTGGTCAAATGAAGTGAAATCTAGCCCAAATCTGCTCAAAAGCTTGTCTCTCTATGAGAGAAAGCTGTTTCATTCAATATTCAGTGCAAATCTTGCCAAACTGAAAGATGCTTATGCCTTATGAAATACAATGTTTTTGCAATGCTGTAAGACAGTTTTCAATGTGTTAGAAGTTATATGCACAAAAACTTATGTTAGGACTTCAATGCTCAAGATTGTCAGTTTACAGGTTTCTGAGACCAGTAATGTTGAAATAGTGCTTCTGGTCAAATGAAGTGAAATCTAGCCCAAATCTGCTCAAAAGCTTGTCTCTCTATGAGAGAAAGCTGTTTCATTCAATATTCAGTGCAAATCTTGCCAAACTGAAAGATGCTTATGCCTTATGAAATACAATGTTTTTGCAATGCTGTAAGACAGTTTTCAATGTGTTAGAAGTTATATGCACAAAAACTTATGTTAGGACTTCAATGCTCAAGATTGTCAGTTTACAGGTTTCTGAGACCAGTAATGTTGAAATAGTGCTTCTGGTCAAATGAAGTGAAATCTAGCCCAAATCTGCTCAAAAGCTTGTCTCTCTATGAGAGAAAGCTGTTTCATTCAATATTCAGTGCAAATCTTGCCAAACTGAAAGATACTTATGCCTTATGAAATACAATGTTTTTGCAATGCTGTAAAACAGTTTTTAATGTGTTAGAAGTTATATGCACAAAACCTTATATTAGGACTTCAATGCTCAAGATTGTCAGTTTACAGGTTTCTGAGACCAGTAATGTTGAAATAGTGCTTCTGTTCAAATGAAGTGAAATCTAGCCCAAATCTGCTCAAAAGCTTGTCTCTCTATGAGAGAAAGCTGTTTCATTCAATATTCTGTGCAAATCTTGCCAAACTGAAAGATGCTTATGCCTTATGAAATACAATGTTTTTGCAATGCTGTAAAACAGTTTTTAATGTGTTACAAGTTATATTGCACAAAACCTTATATTAAGACTTCAATGCTCAAGATTGTCAGTTTACAGGTTTCTGAGACCAGTAATGTTGAAATAGTGCTTCTGTTCAAATGAAATGAAATCTGGCCCAAATCTGCTCAAAAGCTTGTCTCTCTATGAGAGAAAGCTGCTTCCTTCAATGTTCAGTGCAAATCTTGCCAAACTGAAAGATGCTTATGCCTTATGAAATATAAATGTTTTTGCAATGCTGTAAAACAGTTTTTAATGTGTTAGAAGTTATATGCACAAAACCTTATATTAGGACTTCAAAGCTCAAGATTGTCAGTTTACAGGTTTCTGAGACCAGTTATGTTGAAATAGTGCTTCTGTTTAAATGAAGTGAAATCTAGCCCAAATCTGCTCAAAAGCTTGTCTCTCTATGAAAGAAAACTGCTCCATTCAATATTCAGTGCAAATCTTGCCAAACTGAAAGATGCTTATGCCTTATGAAATACAATGTTTTTGCAATGCTGTAAGACAGTTTTCAATGTGTTAGAAGTTATATGCACAAAAACTTATGTTAGGACTTCAATGCTCAAGATTGTCAGTTTACAGGTTTCTGAGACCAGTAATGTTGAAATAGTGCTTCTGTTCAAATGAAATGAAATCTGGCCCAAATCTGCTCAAAAGCTTGTCTCTCTATGAGAGAAAGCTGCTTCATTCAATGTTCAGTGCAAATCTTGCCAAACTGAAAGATGCTTATGCCTTATGAAATATAAATGTTTTTGCAATGCTGTAAAACAGTTTTTAATGTGTTAGAAGTTATATGCACAAAACCTTATATTAGGACTTCAAAGCTCAAGATTGTCAGTTTACAGGTTTCTGAGACCAGTTATGTTGAAATAGTGCTTCTGTTTAAATGAAGTGAAATCTAGCCCAAATCTGCTCAAAAGCTTGTCTCTCTATGAGAGAAAGCTGTTTCATTCAATATTCAGTGCAAATCTTGCCAAACTGAAAGATGCTTATGCCTTATGAAATACAATGTTTTTGCGATGTTGTAAAACAGTTTTTAATGTGTTAGAAGTTATATGCACAAAACCTTATGTTAGGACTTCAATGCTCAAGATTGTCAGTTTACAGGTTTCTGAGACCAGTAATATTGAATAGTGCTTCGGTTGAAATGAAGTGAAATCTAGCCCAAATCTGCTCAAAAGCTTGTCTCTCTATGAGAGAAAGCTGTTTCATTCAATATTCAGTGCAACTCTTGCCAAACTGAAAGATGCTTGTGTCTTATGAAATAAAATTATTTCTGCAATGCAGTGAGACAGTTTTCAATGTGTTAGAAGTTATATGCACAAAACCTTATATTAGGACTTCAAAACTCAAGATTGTCAGTTTACAGGTTTCTGAGACCAGTTATGTTGAAATAGTGCTTCTGTTTAAATGAAGTAAAATCTAGCCCAAATCTCCTCAAAAGCTTGTCTCTCTATGAGAGAAAGCTTCTCCATTCAATATTCAGTGCAAATCTTGCCAAACTGAAAGATGCTTATGCCTTATGAAATACAATGTTTTTGCAATGCTGTAAGACAGTTTTCAATGTGTTAGAAGTTATATGCACAAAAACTTATGTTAGGACTTCAATGCTCAAGATTGTCAGCTTACAGGTTTCTGAGACCAGTAATGTTGAAATAGTGCTTCTGGTCAAATTAAGTGAAATCTAGCCCAAATCTGCTCAAAAGCTTGTCTCTCTATGAGAGAAAGCTGTTTCATTCAATATTCAGTGCAAATCTTGCCAAACTAAAAGATGCTTATGCCTTATGAAATACAATGTTTTTGCGATGCTGTAAAACAGTTTTTAATGTGTTAGAAGTTATATGCACAAAACCTTATGTTAGGACTTCAATGCTCAAGATTGTCAGTTTACAGGTTTCTGAGACCAGTAATATTGAATAGTGCTTCGGTTGAAATGAAGTGAAATCTAGCCCAAATCTGCTCAAAAGCTTGTCTCTCTATGAGAGAAAGCTGTTTCATTCAATATTCAGTGCAACTCTTGCCAAACTGAAAGATGCTTATGTCTTATGAAATAAAATTATTTCTGCAATGCAGTGAGACAGTTTTTAATGTGTTAGAAGTTATATGCACAAAACCTTATATTAGGACTTCAATGCTCAAGATTGTCAGTTTAAAGGTTTCTGAGACCAGTAATGTTGAAATAGTGCTTCTGTTCAAATGAAGTGAAATCTAGCCCAAATCTGCTCAAAAGCTTGTCTCTCTATGAGAGAAAGCTGTTTCATTCAATATACAGTGCAAATCTTGCCAAACTGAAAGATGCTTATGCCTTATGAAATACAATGTTTTTGCAATGCTGTAAAACAGTTTTGAATGTGTTAGAAGTTATATGCACAAAACCTTATATTAGGAATTCAATGCTCAAGATTGTCAGTTTACAGGTTTCTGAGACCAGTAATGTTGAAATAGTGCTTCTGTTCAAATGAAGTGAAATCTAGCCCAAATCTGCTCAAAAGCTTGTCTCTCTATGAGAGAAAGCTGCTTCATTCAATGTTCAGTGCAAATCTTGCCAAACTGAAAGATGCTTATGCCTTATGAAATATAAATGTTTTTGCAATGCTGTAAAACAGTTTTTAATGTGTTAGAAGTTATATGCACAAAACCTTATATTAGGACTTCAATGCTCAAGATTGTCAGTTTACAGGTTTCTGAAACCAGTAATGTTAAAATAGTGCTTCTGTACAAATGAAGTGAAATCTAAGCCCAAATCTGCTCAAAAGCTTGTCTCTCTGTGAGATAGAGGTGCTTCATTCAATGTTCAGTGCAAATCTTGTCAAATTGAAAGATGCTTATGCCTTATGAAATATAAATGTTTTTGCAATGCTCTAAGACAGTTTTTAATGTGTTAGAAGTTATATGCACAAAACCTTATGTTAGGACTTCAATGCTCAAGATTGTCAGTTTACAGGTTTCTGAGACCAGTTATGTTGAAATAGTGCTTCTGTTTAAATGAAGTGAAATCTAGCCCAAATCTGCTCAAAAGCTTGTCTCTCTATGAGAGAAAGCTGTTTCATTCAGTATTCAGTGCAAATCTTGCCAAACTGAAAGATGCTTATGCCTTATGAAATACAATGTTTTTGCAATGCTGTAAAACAGTTTTGAATGTGTTAGAAGTTATATGCACAAAACCTTATATTAGGACTTCAATGCTCAAGATTGTCAGTTTACATGTTTCTGAGACCAGTAATATTGAATAGTGCTTCTGTTGAAATGAAGTGAAATCTAGCCCAAATCTGCTCAAAAGCTTGTCTCTCTGTGAGATAGAGCTGCTTCATGCAATGTTCAGTGCAAATCTTGCCAAACTGAAAGATGCTTATGTCTTATGAAATAAAATTATTTCTGCAATGCAGTGAGACAGTTTTTAATGTGTTAGAAGTTATATGCACAAAACCTTATATTAGGACTTCAATGCTCAAGATTGTCAGTTTACAGGTTTCTGAGACCAGTAATGTTGAAATAGTGCTTCTGTTTAAATGAAGTGAAATCTAGCCCAAATCTGCTCAAAAGCTTGTCTCTCTATGAGAGAAAGCTGTTTCATTCAATATTCAGTGCAAATCTTGCCAAACTGAAAGATGCTTATGTCTTATGAAATACAATGTTTTTGCAATGCTGTAAAACAGTTTTTAATGTGTTACAAGTTATATTGCACAAAACCTTATATTAAGACTTCAATGCTCAAGATTGTCAGTTTACAGGTTTCTGAGACCAGTAATGTTGAAATAGTGCTTCTGTTCAAATGAAAAGAAATCTGGCCCAAATCTGCTCAAAAGCTTGTCTCTCTATGAGAGAAAGCTGCTCCATTCAATGTTCAGTGCAAATCTTGCCAAACTGAAAGATGCTTATGCCTTATGAAATATAAATGTTTTTGCAATGCTGTAAAACAGTTTTTAATGTGTTAGAAGTTATATGCACAAAACCTTATATTAGGACTTCAAAGCTCAAGATTGTCAGTTTACAGGTTTCTGAGACCAGTTATGTTGAAATAGTGCTTCTGTTTAAATGAAGTGAAATCTAGCCCAAATCTGCTCAAAAGCTTGTCTCTCTATGAGAGAAAGCTGCTCCATTCAATATTCAGTGCAAATCTTGCCAAACTGAAAGATGCTTATGCCTTATGAAATACAATGTTTTTGCAATGCTGTAAGACAGTTTTCAATGTGTTAGAAGTTATATGCACAAAAACCTATGTTAGGACTTCAATGCTCAAGATTGTCAGCTTACAGGTTTCTGAGACCAGTAATGTTGAAATAGTGCTTCTGGTCAAATGAAGTGAAATCTAGCCCAAATCTGCTCAAAAGCTTGTCTCTCTATGAGAGAAAGCTGTTTCATTCAATATTCAGTGCAAATCTTGCCAAACTGAAAGATGCTTATGCCTTATGAAATACAATGTTTTTGCGATGCTGTAAAACAGTTTTTAATGTGTTAGAAGTTATATGCACAAAACCTTATGTTAGGACTTCAATGCTCAAGATTGTCAGTTTACAGGTTTCTGAGACCAGTAATATTGAATAGTGCTTCGGTTGAAATGAAGTGAAATCTAGCCCAAATCTGCTCAAAAGCTTGTCTCTCTATGAGAGAAAGCTGTTTCATTCAATATTCAGTGCAACTCTTGCCAAACTGAAAGATGCTTATGTCTTATGAAATAAAATTATTTCTGCAATGCAGTGAGACAGTTTTCAATGTGTTAGAAGTTATATGCACAAAACCTTATATTAGGACTTCAATGCTCAAGATTGTCAGTTTACAGGTTTCTGAGACCAGTAATATTGAATAGTGCTTCTGTTGAAATGAAGTGAAATCTAGCCCAAATCTGCTCAAAAGCTTGTCTCTCTGTGAGATAGAGCTGCTTCATGCAATGTTCAGTGCAAATCTTGCCAAACTAAAAGATGCTTATGTCTTATGAAATAAAATTATTTCTGCAATGCAGTGAGACAGTTTTTAATGTGTTAGAAGTTATATGCACAAAACCTTATATTAGGACTTCAATGCTCAAGATTGTCAGTTTAAAGGTTTCTGAGACCAGTAATGTTGAAATAGTGCTTCTGTTCAAATGAAGTGAAATCTAGCCCAAATCTGCTCAAAAGCTTGTCTCTCTATGAGAGAAAGCTGTTTCATTCAATATACAGTGCAAATCTTGCCAAACTGAAAGATGCTTATGCCTTATGAAATACAATGTTTTTGCAATGCTGTAAAACAGTTTTTAATGTGTTAGAAGTTATATGCACAAAACCTTATATTAGGACTTCAATGCTCAAGATTGTCAGTTTACAGGTTTCTGAAACCAGTAATGTTGAAATAGTGCTTCTGTACAAATGAAGTGAAATCTAGCCCAAATCTGCTCAAAAGCTTGTCTCTCTGTGAGATAGAGCTGCTTCATTCAATGTTCAGTGCAAATCTTGTCAAACTGAAAGATGCTTATGCCTTATGAAATATAAATGTTTTTGCAATGCTCTAAGACAGTTTTTAATGTGTTAGAAGTTATATGCACAAAACCTTATGTTAGGACTTCAATGCTCAAGATTTTCAGTTTACAGGTTTCTGAGACCAGTTATGTTGAAATAGTGCTTCTGTTTAAATGAAGTGAAATCTAGCCCAAATCTGCTCAAAAGCTTGTCTCTCTATGGGAAAAAGCTGTTTCATTCAATATTCAGTGCAAATCTTGCCAAACTGAAAGATGCTTATGCCTTATGAAATACAATGTTTTTGCAATGCTGTAAAACAGTTTTGAATGTGTTAGAAGTTATATGCACAAAACCTTATATTAGGAATTCAATGCTCAAGATTGTCAGTTTACAGGTTTCTGAGACCAGTAATGTTGAAATAGTGCTTCTGTTCAAATGAAGTGAAATCTAGCCCAAATCTGCTCAAAAGCTTGTCTCTCTATGAGAGAAAGCTGCTTCATTCAATGTTCAGTGCAAATCTTGCCAAACTGAAAGATGCTTATGCCTTATGAAATATAAATGTTTTTGCAATGCTGTAAAACAGTTTTTAATGTGTTAGAAGTTATATGCACAAAACCTTATATTAGGACTTCAATGCTCAAGATTGTCAGTTTACAGGTTTCTGAGACCAGTAATGTTGAAATAGTGCTTCTGGTCAAATGAAGTGAAATCTAGCCCAAATCTGCTCAAAATCTTGTCTCTCTATGAGAGAAAGCTGTTTCATTCAATGTTCAGTGCAAATCTTGCCAAACTGAAAGATGCTTATGCCTTTTGAAATATAAATGATTTTGCAATGCTCTAAGACAGTTTTTAATGTGTTAGAAGTTATATGCACAAAACCTTATATTAGGACTTCAATGCTCAAGATTGTCAGTTTACAGGTTTCTGAAACCAGTAATGTTGAAATAGTGCTTCTGTTTAAATGAAGTGAAATCTAGCCCAAATCTGCTCAAAAGCTTGTCTCTCTATGAGAGAAAGCTGCTCCATTCAATATTCAGTGCAAATCTTGCCAAACTGAAAGATGCTTATGCCTTATGAAATACAATGTTTTTGCAATGCTGTAAGACAGTTTTCAATGTGTTAGAAGTTATATGCACAAAAACTTATGTTAGGACTTCAATGCTCAAGATTGTCAGTTTACAGGTTTCTGAGACCAGTAATGTTGAAATAGTGCTTCTGGTCAAATGAAGTGAAATCTAGCCCAAATCTGCTCAAAAGCTTGTCTCTCTATGAGAGAAAGCTGTTTCATTCAATATTCAGTGCAAATCTTGCCAAACTGAAAGATGCTTATGCCTTATGAAATATAAATGTTTTTGCAATGCTCTAAGACAGTTTTTAATGTGTTAGAAGTTATATGCACAAAACCTTATGTTAGGACTTCAATGCTCAAGATTGTCAGTTTACAGGTTTCTGAGACCAGTTATGTTGAAATAGTGCTTCTGTTTAAATGAAGTGAAATCTAGCCCAAATCTGCTCAAAAGCTTGTCTCTCTATGGGAGAAAGCTGTTTCATTCAATATTCAGTGCAAATCTTGCCAAACTGAAAGATGCTTATGCCTTATGAAATACAATGTTTTTGCAATGCTGTAAAACAGTTTTGAATGTGTTAGAAGTTATATGCACAAAACCTTATATTAGGAATTCAATGCTCAAGATTGTCAGTTTACAGGTTTCTGAGACCAGTAATGTTGAAATAGTGCTTCTGTTCAAATGAAGTGAAATCTAGCCCAAATCTGCTCAAAAGCTTGTCTCTCTATGAGAGAATGCTGCTTCATTCAATGTTCAGTGCAAATCTTGCCAAACTGAAAGATGCTTATGCCTTATGAAATATAAATGTTTTTGCAATGCTGTAAAACAGTTTTTAATGTGTTAGAAGTTATATGCACAAAACCTTATATTAGGACCTCAATGCTCAAGATTGTCAGTTTACAGGTTTCTGAGACCAGTAATGTTGAAATAGTGCTTCTGGTCAAATGAAGTGAAATCTAGCCCAAATCTGCTCAACATCTTGTCTCTCTATGAGAGGAAGCTGTTTCATTCAATATTCAGTGCAACTCTTGCCAAACTGAAAGATGCTTATGTCTTATGAAATAAAATTATTTCTGCAATGCAGTGAGACAGTTTTCAATGTGTTAGAAGTTATATGCACAAAAACTTATGTTAGGACTTCAATGCTCAAGATTGTCAATTTACTGGTTTCTGAGACCAGTTATGTTGAAATAGTGCTTCTGTTCAAATAAAGTGAAATCTAGCCCAAATCTGCTCAAAAGCTTGTCTCTCTATGAGAGAAAGCTGTTTCATTCAATATTCACTGCAAATCTTGCCAGACTGAAACATGCTTATGCCTTATGAAATACAATATTTTTGCAATGCTGTAAGACAGCTTTTAATGTGTTAGAAGTTATATGCACAAAACCTTATATTAGGACTTCAATGCCCAAGATTGTCAGTTTACAGGTTTCTTAGACCAGTAATGTTAAAATAGTGCTTCTGTTCAAATGAAGTGAAATCTAGCCCAAATCTGCTCAAAAGCTTGTCTCTCTATGAGAGAAAGCTGTTTCATTCAATATTCAGTGCAAATCTTGCCAAACTGAAAGATGCTTATGCCTTATGAAATACAATGTTTTTGCAATGCTGTAAAACAGTTTTTAATGTGTTAGAAGTTATATGCACAAAACCTTATATTAGGACTTCAAAGCTCAAGATTGTCAGTTTACAGGTTTCTGAGACCAGTTATGTTGAAATAGTGCTTCTGTTTAAATAAAGTGAATTCTAGCCCAAATCTGCTCACAAGCTTGTCTCTCTATGAGAGAAAGCTGCTCCATTCAATATTCAGTGCAAATCTTGCCAAACTGAAAGATGCTTATGCCTTATGAAATACAATGTTTTTGCAATGCTGTAAAACAGTTTTTAATGTGTTAGAAGTTATATGCACAAAACCTTATATTAGATTTTTCAAAGCTCAAGATTGTCAGTTTACAGGTTTCTGAGACCAGTTATGTTGAAATAGTGCTTCTGTTTAAATGAAGTGAAATCTAGCCCAAATCTGCTCAAAAGCTTGTCTCTCTATGAGAGAAAGCTGCTCCATTCAATATTCAGTGCAAATCTTGCCAAACTGAAAGATGCTTATGCCTTATGAAATACAATGTTTTTGCAATGCTGTAAGACAGTTTTCAATGTGTTAGAAGTTATATGCACAAAAACTTATGTTAGGACTTCAATGCTCAAGATTGTCAGTTTACAGGTTTCTGAGACCAGTAATGTTGAAATAGTGCTTCTGTTCAAATGAAGTGAAATCTGGCCCAAATCTGCTCAAAAGCTTGTCTCTCTATGAGAGAAAGCTGCTTCATTCAATGTTCAGTGCAAATCTTGCCAAACTGAAAGATGCTTATGCCTTATGAAATATAAATGTTTTTGCAATGCTGTAAAACAGTTTTTAATGTGTTAGAAGTTATATGCACAAAACCTTATATTAGGACTTCAAAGCTCAAGATTGTCAGTTTACAGGTTTCTGAGACCAGTTATGTTGAAATAGTGCTTCTGTTTAAATGAAGTGAAATCTAGCCCAAATCTGCTCAAAAGCTTGTCTCTCTATGAGAGAAAGCTGCTCCATTCAATATTCAGTGCAAATCTTGCCAAACTGAAAGATGCTTATGCCTTATGAAATACAATATTTTTGCAATGCTGTAAGACAGCTTTTAATGTGTTAGAAGTTATATGCACAAAACCTTATATTAGGACTTCAATGCCCAAGATTGTCAGTTTACAGGTTTCTTAGACCAGTAATGTTAAAATAGTGCTTCTGTTCAAATGAAGTGAAATCTAGCCCAAATCTGCTCAAAAGCTTGTCTCTCTATGAGAGAAAGCTGTTTCATTCAATATTCAGTGCAAATCTTGCCAAACTGAAAGATGCTTATGCCTTATGAAATACAATGTTTTTGCAATGCTGTAAAACAATTTTTAATGTGTTAGAAGTTATATGCACAAAACCTTATATTAGGACTTCAAAGCTCAAGATTGTCAGTTTAAAGGTTTCTGAGACCAGTTATGTTGAAATAGTGCTTCTGTTTAAATAAAGTGAAATCTAGCCCAAATCTGCTCACAAGCTTGTCTCTCTATGAGAGAAAGCTGCTCCATTCAATATTCAGTGCAAATCTTGCCAAACTGAAAGATGCTTATGCCTTATGAAATACAATGTTTTTGCAATGCTGTAAAACAGTTTTTAATGTGTTAGAAGTTATATGCACAAAACCTTATATTAGGACTTCAAAGCTCAAGATTGTCAGTTTACAGGTTTCTGAGACCAGTTATGTTGAAATAGTGCTTCTGTTTAAATGAAGTGAAATCTAGCCCAAATCTGCTCAAAAGCTTGTCTCTCTATGAGAGAAAGCTGCTCCATTCAATATTCAGTGCAAATCTTGCCAAACTGAAAGATGCTTATGCCTTATGAAATACAATGTTTTTGCAATGCTGTAAGACAGTTTTCAATGTGTTAGAAGTTATATGCACAAAAACTTATGTTAGGACTTCAATGCTCAAGATTCTCAGCTTACAGGTTTCTGAGACCAGTAATGTTGAAATAGTGCTTCTGGTCAAATTAAGTGAAATCTAGCCCAAATCTGCTCAAAAGCTTGTCTCTCTATGAGAGAAAGCTGTTTCATTCAATATTCAGTGCAAATCTTGCCAAACTGAAAGGTGCTTATGCCTTATGAAATACAATGTTTTTGCGATGCTGTAAAACAGTTTTTAATGTGTTAGAAGTTATATGCACAAAACCTTATATTAGGACTTCAATGCTCAAGATTGTCAGTTTACAGGTTTCTGAGACCAGTAATATTGAATAGTGCTTCTGTTGAAATGAAGTGAAATCTAGCCCAAATCTGCTCAAAAGCTTGTCTCTCTGTGAGATAGAGCTGCTTCATGCAATGTTCAGTGCAAATCTTGCCAAACTGAAAGATGCTTATGTCTTATGAAATAAAATTATTTCTGCAATGCAGTGAGACAGTTTTTAATGTGTTAGAAGTTATATGCACAAAACCTTATATTAGGACTTCAATGCTCAAGATTGTCAGTTTACAGGTTTCTGAAACCAGTAATGTTGAAATAGTGCTTCTGTTTAAATGAAGTGAAATCTAGCCCAAATCTGCTCAAAAGCTTGTCTCTCTATGAGAGAAAGCTGTTTCATTCAATATTCAGTGCAAATCTTGCCAAACTGAAAGATGCTTATGTCTTATGAAATACAATGTTTTTGCAATGCTGTAAAACAGTTTTTAATGTGTTACAAGTTATATTGCACAAAACCTTATATTAAGACTTCAATGCTCAAGATTGTCAGTTTACAGGTTTCTGAGACCAGTAATGTTGAAATAGTGCTTCTGTTCAAATGAAAAGAAATCTGGCCCAAATCTGCTCAAAAGCTTGTCTCTCTATGAGAGAAAGCTGCTCCATTCAATGTTCAGTGCAAATCTTGCCAAACTGAAAGATGCTTATGCCTTATGAAATATAAATGTTTTTGCAATGCTGTAAAACAGTTTTTAATGTGTTAGAAGTTATATGCACAAAACCTTATATTAGGACTTCAAAGCTCAAGATTGTCAGTTTACAGGTTTCTGAGACCAGTTATGTTGAAATAGTGCTTCTGTTTAAATGAAGTGAAATCTAGCCCAAATCTGCTCAAAAGCTTGTCTCTCTATGAGAGAAAGCTGCTCCATTCAATATTCAGTGCAAATCTTGCCAAACTGAAAGATGCTTATGCCTTATGAAATACAATGTTTTTGCAATGCTGTAAGACAGTTTTCAATGTGTTAGAAGTTATATGCACAAAAACCTATGTTAGGACTTCAATGCTCAAGATTGTCAGCTTACAGGTTTCTGAGACCAGTAATGTTGAAATAGTGCTTCTGGTCAAATGAAGTGAAATCTAGCCCAAATCTGCTCAAAAGCTTGTCTCTCTATGAGAGAAAGCTGTTTCATTCAATATTCAGTGCAAATCTTGCCAAACTGAAAGATGCTTATGCCTTATGAAATACAATGTTTTTGCGATGCTGTAAAACAGTTTTTAATGTGTTAGAAGTTATATGCACAAAACCTTATGTTAGGACTTCAATGCTCAAGATTGTCAGTTTACAGGTTTCTGAGACCAGTAATATTGAATAGTGCTTCGGTTGAAATGAAGTGAAATCTAGCCCAAATCTGCTCAAAAGCTTGTCTCTCTATGAGAGAAAGCTGTTTCATTCAATATTCAGTGCAACTCTTGCCAAACTGAAAGATGCTTATGTCTTATGAAATAAAATTATTTCTGCAATGCAGTGAGACAGTTTTCAATGTGTTAGAAGTTATATGCACAAAACCTTATATTAGGACTTCAATGCTCAAGATTGTCAGTTTACAGGTTTCTGAGACCAGTAATATTGAATAGTGCTTCTGTTGAAATGAAGTGAAATCTAGCCCAAATCTGCTCAAAAGCTTGTCTCTCTGTGAGATAGAGCTGCTTCATGCAATGTTCAGTGCAAATCTTGCCAAACTAAAAGATGCTTATGTCTTATGAAATAAAATTATTTCTGCAATGCAGTGAGACAGTTTTTAATGTGTTAGAAGTTATATGCACAAAACCTTATATTAGGACTTCAATGCTCAAGATTGTCAGTTTAAAGGTTTCTGAGACCAGTAATGTTGAAATAGTGCTTCTGTTCAAATGAAGTGAAATCTAGCCCAAATCTGCTCAAAAGCTTGTCTCTCTATGAGAGAAAGCTGTTTCATTCAATATACAGTGCAAATCTTGCCAAACTGAAAGATGCTTATGCCTTATGAAATACAATGTTTTTGCAATGCTGTAAAACAGTTTTTAATGTGTTAGAAGTTATATGCACAAAACCTTATATTAGGACTTCAATGCTCAAGATTGTCAGTTTACAGGTTTCTGAAACCAGTAATGTTGAAATAGTGCTTCTGTACAAATGAAGTGAAATCTAGCCCAAATCTGCTCAAAAGCTTGTCTCTCTGTGAGATAGAGCTGCTTCATTCAATGTTCAGTGCAAATCTTGTCAAACTGAAAGATGCTTATGCCTTATGAAATATAAATGTTTTTGCAATGCTCTAAGACAGTTTTTAATGTGTTAGAAGTTATATGCACAAAACCTTATGTTAGGACTTCAATGCTCAAGATTTTCAGTTTACAGGTTTCTGAGACCAGTTATGTTGAAATAGTGCTTCTGTTTAAATGAAGTGAAATCTAGCCCAAATCTGCTCAAAAGCTTGTCTCTCTATGGGAAAAAGCTGTTTCATTCAATATTCAGTGCAAATCTTGCCAAACTGAAAGATGCTTATGCCTTATGAAATACAATGTTTTTGCAATGCTGTAAAACAGTTTTGAATGTGTTAGAAGTTATATGCACAAAACCTTATATTAGGAATTCAATGCTCAAGATTGTCAGTTTACAGGTTTCTGAGACCAGTAATGTTGAAATAGTGCTTCTGTTCAAATGAAGTGAAATCTAGCCCAAATCTGCTCAAAAGCTTGTCTCTCTATGAGAGAAAGCTGCTTCATTCAATGTTCAGTGCAAATCTTGCCAAACTGAAAGATGCTTATGCCTTATGAAATATAAATGTTTTTGCAATGCTGTAAAACAGTTTTTAATGTGTTAGAAGTTATATGCACAAAACCTTATATTAGGACTTCAATGCTCAAGATTGTCAGTTTACAGGTTTCTGAGACCAGTAATGTTGAAATAGTGCTTCTGGTCAAATGAAGTGAAATCTAGCCCAAATCTGCTCAAAATCTTGTCTCTCTATGAGAGAAAGCTGTTTCATTCAATATTCAGTGCAAATCTTGCCAAACTGAAAGATGCTTATGCCTTATGAAATACAATGTTTTTGCAATGCTGTAAAACAGTTTTTAATGTGTTAGAAGTTATATGCACAAAACCTTATATTAGGAATTCAATGCTCAAGATTGTCAGTTTACAGGTTTCTGAGACCAGTAATGTTGAAATAGTGCTTCTGTTCAAATGAAGTGAAATCTAGCCCAAATCTGTTTAAAAGCTTGCCTCTCTATGAGAGAAAGCTGTTTCATTCAATATTCAGTGCAAATCTTGCCAAACTGAAAGATGCTTATGCCTTATGAAATACAATGTTTTTGCAATGCTTTAAAACAGTTTTTAATGTGTTAGAAGTTATATGCACTAAACCTTATATTAGGACTTCAATGCTCAAGATTGTCAGTTTACAGGTTTCTGAAACCAGTAATGTTGAAATAGTGCTTCTGTTTAAATGAAGTGAAATCTAGCCCAAATCTGCTCAAAAGCTTGTCTCTCTGTGAGATAGAGCTGCTTCATTCAATGTTCAGTGCAAATCTTGCCAAACTGAAAGATGCTTATGCCTTTTGAAATATAAATGATTTTGCAATGCTCTAAGACAGTTTTTAATGTGTTAGAAGTTATATGCACAAAACCTTATATTAGGACTTCAATGCTCAAGATTGTCAGTTTACAGGTTTCTGAAACCAGTAATGTTGAAATAGTGCTTCTGTTTAAATGAAGTGAAATCTAGCCCAAATCTGCTCAAAAGCTTGTCTCTCTATGAGAGAAAGCTGCTCCATTCAATATTCAGTGCAAATCTTGCCAAACTGAAAGATGCTTATGCCTTATGAAATACAATGTTTTTGCAATGCTGTAAGACAGTTTTCAATGTGTTAGAAGTTATATGCACAAAAACTTATGTTAGGACTTCAATGCTCAAGATTGTCAGTTTACAGGTTTCTGAGACCAGTAATGTTGAAATAGTGCTTCTGGTCAAATGAAGTGAAATCTAGCCCAAATCTGCTCAAAAGCTTGTCTCTCTATGAGAGAAAGCTGTTTCATTCAATATTCAGTGCAAATCTTGCCAAACTGAAAGATGCTTATGCCTTATGAAATATAAATGTTTTTGCAATGCTCTAAGACAGTTTTTAATGTGTTAGAAGTTATATGCACAAAACCTTATGTTAGGACTTCAATGCTCAAGATTGTCAGTTTACAGGTTTCTGAGACCAGTTATGTTGAAATAGTGCTTCTGTTTAAATGAAGTGAAATCTAGCCCAAATCTGCTCAAAAGCTTGTCTCTCTATGGGAGAAAGCTGTTTCATTCAATATTCAGTGCAAATCTTGCCAAACTGAAAGATGCTTATGCCTTATGAAATACAATGTTTTTGCAATGCTGTAAAACAGTTTTGAATGTGTTAGAAGTTATATGCACAAAACCTTATATTAGGAATTCAATGCTCAAGATTGTCAGTTTACAGGTTTCTGAGACCAGTAATGTTGAAATAGTGCTTCTGTTCAAATGAAGTGAAATCTAGCCCAAATCTGCTCAAAAGCTTGTCTCTCTATGAGAGAATGCTGCTTCATTCAATGTTCAGTGCAAATCTTGCCAAACTGAAAGATGCTTATGCCTTATGAAATATAAATGTTTTTGCAATGCTGTAAAACAGTTTTTAATGTGTTAGAAGTTATATGCACAAAACCTTATATTAGGACCTCAATGCTCAAGATTGTCAGTTTACAGGTTTCTGAGACCAGTAATGTTGAAATAGTGCTTCTGGTCAAATGAAGTGAAATCTAGCCCAAATCTGCTCAACATCTTGTCTCTCTATGAGAGGAAGCTGTTTCATTCAATATTCAGTGCAACTCTTGCCAAACTGAAAGATGCTTATGTCTTATGAAATAAAATTATTTCTGCAATGCAGTGAGACAGTTTTCAATGTGTTAGAAGTTATATGCACAAAAACTTATGTTAGGACTTCAATGCTCAAGATTGTCAATTTACTGGTTTCTGAGACCAGTTATGTTGAAATAGTGCTTCTGTTCAAATAAAGTGAAATCTAGCCCAAATCTGCTCAAAAGCTTGTCTCTCTATGAGAGAAAGCTGTTTCATTCAATATTCAGTGCAAATCTTGCCAGACTGAAACATGCTTATGCCTTATGAAATACAATATTTTTGCAATGCTGTAAGACAGCTTTTAATGTGTTAGAAGTTATATGCACAAAACCTTATATTAGGACTTCAATGCCCAAGATTGTCAGTTTACAGGTTTCTTAGACCAGTAATGTTAAAATAGTGCTTCTGTTCAAATGAAGTGAAATCTAGCCCAAATCTGCTCAAAAGCTTGTCTCTCTATGAGAGAAAGCTGTTTCATTCAATATTCAGTGCAAATCTTGCCAAACTGAAAGATGCTTATGCCTTATGAAATACAATGTTTTTGCAATGCTGTAAAACAGTTTTTAATGTGTTAGAAGTTATATGCACAAAACCTTATATTAGGACTTCAAAGCTCAAGATTGTCAGTTTACAGGTTTCTGAGACCAGTTATGTTGAAATAGTGCTTCTGTTTAAATAAAGTGAATTCTAGCCCAAATCTGCTCACAAGCTTGTCTCTCTATGAGAGAAAGCTGCTCCATTCAATATTCAGTGCAAATCTTGCCAAACTGAAAGATGCTTATGCCTTATGAAATACAATGTTTTTGCAATGCTGTAAAACAGTTTTTAATGTGTTAGAAGTTATATGCACAAAACCTTATATTAGGACTTCAAAGCTCAAGATTGTCAGTTTACAGGTTTCTGAGACCAGTTATGTTGAAATAGTGCTTCTGTTTAAATGAAGTGAAATCTAGCCCAAATCTGCTCAAAAGCTTGTCTCTCTATGAGAGAAAGCTGCTCCATTCAATATTCAGTGCAAATCTTGCCAAACTGAAAGATGCTTATGCCTTATGAAATACAATGTTTTTGCAATGCTGTAAGACAGTTTTCAATGTGTTAGAAGTTATATGCACAAAAACTTATGTTAGGACTTCAATGCTCAAGATTGTCAGTTTACAGGTTTCTGAGACCAGTAATGTTGAAATAGTGCTTCTGTTCAAATGAAGTGAAATCTAGCCCAAATCTGCTCAAAAGCTTGTCTCTCTATGAGAGAAAGCTGCTCCATTCAATATTCAGTGCAAATCTTGCCAAACTGAAAGATGCTTATGCCTTATGAAATACAATATTTTTGCAATGCTGTAAGACAGCTTTTAATGTGTTAGAAGTTATATGCACAAAACCTTATATTAGGACTTCAATGCCCAAGATTGTCAGTTTACAGGTTTCTTAGACCAGTAATGTTAAAATAGTGCTTCTGTTCAAATGAAGTGAAATCTAGCCCAAATCTGCTCAAAAGCTTGTCTCTCTATGAGAGAAAGCTGTTTCATTCAATATTTAGTGCAAATCTTGCCAAACTGAAAGATGCTTATGCCTTATGAAATACAATGTTTTTGCAATGCTGTAAAACAATTTTTAATGTGTTAGAAGTTATATGCACAAAACCTTATATTAGGACTTCAAAGCTCAAGATTGTCAGTTTAAAGGTTTCTGAGACCAGTTATGTTGAAATAGTGCTTCTGTTCAAATGAAAAGAAATCTGGCCCAAATCTGCTCAAAAGCTTGTCTCTCTATGAGAGAAAGCTGCTCCATTCAATGTTCAGTGCAAATCTTGCCAAACTGAAAGATGCTTATGCCTTATGAAATATAAATGTTTTTGCAATGCTGTAAAACAGTTTTTAATGTGTTAGAAGTTATATGCACAAAACCTTATATTAGGACTTCAAAGCTCAAGATTGTCAGTTTACAGGTTTCTGAGACCAGTTATGTTGAAATAGTGCTTCTGTTTAAATGAAGTGAAATCTAGCCCAAATCTGCTCAAAAGCTTGTCTCTCTATGAGAGAAAGCTGCTCCATTCAATATTCAGTGCAAATCTTGCCAAACTGAAAGATGCTTATGCCTTATGAAATACAATGTTTTTGCAATGCTGTAAGACAGTTTTCAATGTGTTAGAAGTTATATGCACAAAAACCTATGTTAGGACTTCAATGCTCAAGATTGTCAGCTTACAGGTTTCTGAGACCAGTAATGTTGAAATAGTGCTTCTGGTCAAATGAAGTGAAATCTAGCCCAAATCTGCTCAAAAGCTTGTCTCTCTATGAGAGAAAGCTGTTTCATTCAATATTCAGTGCAAATCTTGCCAAACTGAAAGATGCTTATGCCTTATGAAATACAATGTTTTTGCGATGCTGTAAAACAGTTTTTAATGTGTTAGAAGTTATATGCACAAAACCTTATGTTAGGACTTCAATGCTCAAGATTGTCAGTTTACAGGTTTCTGAGACCAGTAATATTGAATAGTGCTTCGGTTGAAATGAAGTGAAATCTAGCCCAAATCTGCTCAAAAGCTTGTCTCTCTATGAGAGAAAGCTGTTTCATTCAATATTCAGTGCAACTCTTGCCAAACTGAAAGATGCTTATGTCTTATGAAATAAAATTATTTCTGCAATGCAGTGAGACAGTTTTCAATGTGTTAGAAGTTATATGCACAAAACCTTATATTAGGACTTCAATGCTCAAGATTGTCAGTTTACAGGTTTCTGAGACCAGTAATATTGAATAGTGCTTCTGTTGAAATGAAGTGAAATCTAGCCCAAATCTGCTCAAAAGCTTGTCTCTCTGTGAGATAGAGCTGCTTCATGCAATGTTCAGTGCAAATCTTGCCAAACTAAAAGATGCTTATGTCTTATGAAATAAAATTATTTCTGCAATGCAGTGAGACAGTTTTTAATGTGTTAGAAGTTATATGCACAAAACCTTATATTAGGACTTCAATGCTCAAGATTGTCAGTTTAAAGGTTTCTGAGACCAGTAATGTTGAAATAGTGCTTCTGTTCAAATGAAGTGAAATCTAGCCCAAATCTGCTCAAAAGCTTGTCTCTCTATGAGAGAAAGCTGTTTCATTCAATATACAGTGCAAATCTTGCCAAACTGAAAGATGCTTATGCCTTATGAAATACAATGTTTTTGCAATGCTGTAAAACAGTTTTTAATGTGTTAGAAGTTATATGCACAAAACCTTATATTAGGACTTCAATGCTCAAGATTGTCAGTTTACAGGTTTCTGAAACCAGTAATGTTGAAATAGTGCTTCTGTACAAATGAAGTGAAATCTAGCCCAAATCTGCTCAAAAGCTTGTCTCTCTGTGAGATAGAGCTGCTTCATTCAATGTTCAGTGCAAATCTTGTCAAACTGAAAGATGCTTATGCCTTATGAAATATAAATGTTTTTGCAATGCTCTAAGACAGTTTTTAATGTGTTAGAAGTTATATGCACAAAACCTTATGTTAGGACTTCAATGCTCAAGATTTTCAGTTTACAGGTTTCTGAGACCAGTTATGTTGAAATAGTGCTTCTGTTTAAATGAAGTGAAATCTAGCCCAAATCTGCTCAAAAGCTTGTCTCTCTATGGGAAAAAGCTGTTTCATTCAATATTCAGTGCAAATCTTGCCAAACTGAAAGATGCTTATGCCTTATGAAATACAATGTTTTTGCAATGCTGTAAAACAGTTTTGAATGTGTTAGAAGTTATATGCACAAAACCTTATATTAGGAATTCAATGCTCAAGATTGTCAGTTTACAGGTTTCTGAGACCAGTAATGTTGAAATAGTGCTTCTGTTCAAATGAAGTGAAATCTAGCCCAAATCTGCTCAAAAGCTTGTCTCTCTATGAGAGAAAGCTGCTTCATTCAATGTTCAGTGCAAATCTTGCCAAACTGAAAGATGCTTATGCCTTATGAAATATAAATGTTTTTGCAATGCTGTAAAACAGTTTTTAATGTGTTAGAAGTTATATGCACAAAACCTTATATTAGGACTTCAATGCTCAAGATTGTCAGTTTACAGGTTTCTGAGACCAGTAATGTTGAAATAGTGCTTCTGGTCAAATGAAGTGAAATCTAGCCCAAATCTGCTCAAAATCTTGTCTCTCTATGAGAGAAAGCTGTTTCATTCAATGTTCAGTGCAAATCTTGCCAAACTGAAAGATGCTTATGCCTTTTGAAATATAAATGATTTTGCAATGCTCTAAGACAGTTTTTAATGTGTTAGAAGTTATATGCACAAAACCTTATATTAGGACTTCAATGCTCAAGATTGTCAGTTTACAGGTTTCTGAAACCAGTAATGTTGAAATAGTGCTTCTGTTTAAATGAAGTGAAATCTAGCCCAAATCTGCTCAAAAGCTTGTCTCTCTATGAGAGAAAGCTGCTCCATTCAATATTCAGTGCAAATCTTGCCAAACTGAAAGATGCTTATGCCTTATGAAATACAATGTTTTTGCAATGCTGTAAGACAGTTTTCAATGTGTTAGAAGTTATATGCACAAAAACTTATGTTAGGACTTCAATGCTCAAGATTGTCAGTTTACAGGTTTCTGAGACCAGTAATGTTGAAATAGTGCTTCTGGTCAAATGAAGTGAAATCTAGCCCAAATCTGCTCAAAAGCTTGTCTCTCTATGAGAGAAAGCTGTTTCATTCAATATTCAGTGCAAATCTTGCCAAACTGAAAGATGCTTATGCCTTATGAAATATAAATGTTTTTGCAATGCTCTAAGACAGTTTTTAATGTGTTAGAAGTTATATGCACAAAACCTTATGTTAGGACTTCAATGCTCAAGATTGTCAGTTTACAGGTTTCTGAGACCAGTTATGTTGAAATAGTGCTTCTGTTTAAATGAAGTGAAATCTAGCCCAAATCTGCTCAAAAGCTTGTCTCTCTATGGGAGAAAGCTGTTTCATTCAATATTCAGTGCAAATCTTGCCAAACTGAAAGATGCTTATGCCTTATGAAATACAATGTTTTTGCAATGCTGTAAAACAGTTTTGAATGTGTTAGAAGTTATATGCACAAAACCTTATATTAGGAATTCAATGCTCAAGATTGTCAGTTTACAGGTTTCTGAGACCAGTAATGTTGAAATAGTGCTTCTGTTCAAATGAAGTGAAATCTAGCCCAAATCTGCTCAAAAGCTTGTCTCTCTATGAGAGAATGCTGCTTCATTCAATGTTCAGTGCAAATCTTGCCAAACTGAAAGATGCTTATGCCTTATGAAATATAAATGTTTTTGCAATGCTGTAAAACAGTTTTTAATGTGTTAGAAGTTATATGCACAAAACCTTATATTAGGACCTCAATGCTCAAGATTGTCAGTTTACAGGTTTCTGAGACCAGTAATGTTGAAATAGTGCTTCTGGTCAAATGAAGTGAAATCTAGCCCAAATCTGCTCAACATCTTGTCTCTCTATGAGAGGAAGCTGTTTCATTCAATATTCAGTGCAACTCTTGCCAAACTGAAAGATGCTTATGTCTTATGAAATAAAATTATTTCTGCAATGCAGTGAGACAGTTTTCAATGTGTTAGAAGTTATATGCACAAAAACTTATGTTAGGACTTCAATGCTCAAGATTGTCAATTTACTGGTTTCTGAGACCAGTTATGTTGAAATAGTGCTTCTGTTCAAATAAAGTGAAATCTAGCCCAAATCTGCTCAAAAGCTTGTCTCTCTATGAGAGAAAGCTGTTTCATTCAATATTCAGTGCAAATCTTGCCAGACTGAAACATGCTTATGCCTTATGAAATACAATATTTTTGCAATGCTGTAAGACAGCTTTTAATGTGTTAGAAGTTATATGCACAAAACCTTATATTAGGACTTCAATGCCCAAGATTGTCAGTTTACAGGTTTCTTAGACCAGTAATGTTAAAATAGTGCTTCTGTTCAAATGAAGTGAAATCTAGCCCAAATCTGCTCAAAAGCTTGTCTCTCTATGAGAGAAAGCTGTTTCATTCAATATTCAGTGCAAATCTTGCCAAACTGAAAGATGCTTATGCCTTATGAAATACAATGTTTTTGCAATGCTGTAAAACAGTTTTTAATGTGTTAGAAGTTATATGCACAAAACCTTATATTAGGACTTCAAAGCTCAAGATTGTCAGTTTACAGGTTTCTGAGACCAGTTATGTTGAAATAGTGCTTCTGTTTAAATAAAGTGAATTCTAGCCCAAATCTGCTCACAAGCTTGTCTCTCTATGAGAGAAAGCTGCTCCATTCAATATTCAGTGCAAATCTTGCCAAACTGAAAGATGCTTATGCCTTATGAAATACAATGTTTTTGCAATGCTGTAAAACAGTTTTTAATGTGTTAGAAGTTATATGCACAAAACCTTATATTAGATTTTTCAAAGCTCAAGATTGTCAGTTTACAGGTTTCTGAGACCAGTTATGTTGAAATAGTGCTTCTGTTTAAATGAAGTGAAATCTAGCCCAAATCTGCTCAAAAGCTTGTCTCTCTATGAGAGAAAGCTGCTCCATTCAATATTCAGTGCAAATCTTGCCAAACTGAAAGATGCTTATGCCTTATGAAATACAATGTTTTTGCAATGCTGTAAGACAGTTTTCAATGTGTTAGAAGTTATATGCACAAAAACTTATGTTAGGACTTCAATGCTCAAGATTGTCAGTTTACAGGTTTCTGAGACCAGTAATGTTGAAATAGTGCTTCTGTTCAAATGAAGTGAAATCTGGCCCAAATCTGCTCAAAAGCTTGTCTCTCTATGAGAGAAAGCTGCTTCATTCAATGTTCAGTGCAAATCTTGCCAAACTGAAAGATGCTTATGCCTTATGAAATATAAATGTTTTTGCAATGCTGTAAAACAGTTTTTAATGTGTTAGAAGTTATATGCACAAAACCTTATATTAGGACTTCAAAGCTCAAGATTGTCAGTTTACAGGTTTCTGAGACCAGTTATGTTGAAATAGTGCTTCTGTTTAAATGAAGTGAAATCTAGCCCAAATCTGCTCAAAAGCTTGTCTCTCTATGAGAGAAAGCTGCTCCATTCAATATTCAGTGCAAATCTTGCCAAACTGAAAGATGCTTATGCCTTATGAAATACAATATTTTTGCAATGCTGTAAGACAGCTTTTAATGTGTTAGAAGTTATATGCACAAAACCTTATATTAGGACTTCAATGCCCAAGATTGTCAGTTTACAGGTTTCTTAGACCAGTAATGTTAAAATAGTGCTTCTGTTCAAATGAAGTGAAATCTAGCCCAAATCTGCTCAAAAGCTTGTCTCTCTATGAGAGAAAGCTGTTTCATTCAATATTCAGTGCAAATCTTGCCAAACTGAAAGATGCTTATGCCTTATGAAATACAATGTTTTTGCAATGCTGTAAAACAATTTTTAATGTGTTAGAAGTTATATGCACAAAACCTTATATTAGGACTTCAAAGCTCAAGATTGTCAGTTTAAAGGTTTCTGAGACCAGTTATGTTGAAATAGTGCTTCTGTTTAAATAAAGTGAAATCTAGCCCAAATCTGCTCACAAGCTTGTCTCTCTATGAGAGAAAGCTGCTCCATTCAATATTCAGTGCAAATCTTGCCAAACTGAAAGATGCTTATGCCTTATGAAATACAATGTTTTTGCAATGCTGTAAAACAGTTTTTAATGTGTTAGAAGTTATATGCACAAAACCTTATATTAGGACTTCAAAGCTCAAGATTGTCAGTTTACAGGTTTCTGAGACCAGTTATGTTGAAATAGTGCTTCTGTTTAAATGAAGTGAAATCTAGCCCAAATCTGCTCAAAAGCTTGTCTCTCTATGAGAGAAAGCTGCTCCATTCAATATTCAGTGCAAATCTTGCCAAACTGAAAGATGCTTATGCCTTATGAAATACAATGTTTTTGCAATGCTGTAAGACAGTTTTCAATGTGTTAGAAGTTATATGCACAAAAACTTATGTTAGGACTTCAATGCTCAAGATTCTCAGCTTACAGGTTTCTGAGACCAGTAATGTTGAAATAGTGCTTCTGGTCAAATTAAGTGAAATCTAGCCCAAATCTGCTCAAAAGCTTGTCTCTCTATGAGAGAAAGCTGTTTCATTCAATATTCAGTGCAAATCTTGCCAAACTGAAAGGTGCTTATGCCTTATGAAATACAATGTTTTTGCGATGCTGTAAAACAGTTTTTAATGTGTTAGAAGTTATATGCACAAAACCTTATATTAGGACTTCAATGCTCAAGATTGTCAGTTTACAGGTTTCTGAGACCAGTAATATTGAATAGTGCTTCTGTTGAAATGAAGTGAAATCTAGCCCAAATCTGCTCAAAAGCTTGTCTCTCTGTGAGATAGAGCTGCTTCATGCAATGTTCAGTGCAAATCTTGCCAAACTGAAAGATGCTTATGTCTTATGAAATAAAATTATTTCTGCAATGCAGTGAGACAGTTTTTAATGTGTTAGAAGTTATATGCACAAAACCTTATATTAGGACTTCAATGCTCAAGATTGTCAGTTTACAGGTTTCTGAAACCAGTAATGTTGAAATAGTGCTTCTGTTTAAATGAAGTGAAATCTAGCCCAAATCTGCTCAAAAGCTTGTCTCTCTATGAGAGAAAGCTGTTTCATTCAATATTCAGTGCAAATCTTGCCAAACTGAAAGATGCTTATGTCTTATGAAATACAATGTTTTTGCAATGCTGTAAAACAGTTTTTAATGTGTTACAAGTTATATTGCACAAAACCTTATATTAAGACTTCAATGCTCAAGATTGTCAGTTTACAGGTTTCTGAGACCAGTAATGTTGAAATAGTGCTTCTGTTCAAATGAAAAGAAATCTGGCCCAAATCTGCTCAAAAGCTTGTCTCTCTATGAGAGAAAGCTGCTCCATTCAATGTTCAGTGCAAATCTTGCCAAACTGAAAGATGCTTATGCCTTATGAAATATAAATGTTTTTGCAATGCTGTAAAACAGTTTTTAATGTGTTAGAAGTTATATGCACAAAACCTTATATTAGGACTTCAAAGCTCAAGATTGTCAGTTTACAGGTTTCTGAGACCAGTTATGTTGAAATAGTGCTTCTGTTTAAATGAAGTGAAATCTAGCCCAAATCTGCTCAAAAGCTTGTCTCTCTATGAGAGAAAGCTGCTCCATTCAATATTCAGTGCAAATCTTGCCAAACTGAAAGATGCTTATGCCTTATGAAATACAATGTTTTTGCAATGCTGTAAGACAGTTTTCAATGTGTTAGAAGTTATATGCACAAAAACCTATGTTAGGACTTCAATGCTCAAGATTGTCAGCTTACAGGTTTCTGAGACCAGTAATGTTGAAATAGTGCTTCTGGTCAAATGAAGTGAAATCTAGCCCAAATCTGCTCAAAAGCTTGTCTCTCTATGAGAGAAAGCTGTTTCATTCAATATTCAGTGCAAATCTTGCCAAACTGAAAGATGCTTATGCCTTATGAAATACAATGTTTTTGCGATGCTGTAAAACAGTTTTTAATGTGTTAGAAGTTATATGCACAAAACCTTATGTTAGGACTTCAATGCTCAAGATTGTCAGTTTACAGGTTTCTGAGACCAGTAATATTGAATAGTGCTTCGGTTGAAATGAAGTGAAATCTAGCCCAAATCTGCTCAAAAGCTTGTCTCTCTATGAGAGAAAGCTGTTTCATTCAATATTCAGTGCAACTCTTGCCAAACTGAAAGATGCTTATGTCTTATGAAATAAAATTATTTCTGCAATGCAGTGAGACAGTTTTCAATGTGTTAGAAGTTATATGCACAAAACCTTATATTAGGACTTCAATGCTCAAGATTGTCAGTTTACAGGTTTCTGAGACCAGTAATATTGAATAGTGCTTCTGTTGAAATGAAGTGAAATCTAGCCCAAATCTGCTCAAAAGCTTGTCTCTCTGTGAGATAGAGCTGCTTCATGCAATGTTCAGTGCAAATCTTGCCAAACTAAAAGATGCTTATGTCTTATGAAATAAAATTATTTCTGCAATGCAGTGAGACAGTTTTTAATGTGTTAGAAGTTATATGCACAAAACCTTATATTAGGACTTCAATGCTCAAGATTGTCAGTTTAAAGGTTTCTGAGACCAGTAATGTTGAAATAGTGCTTCTGTTCAAATGAAGTGAAATCTAGCCCAAATCTGCTCAAAAGCTTGTCTCTCTATGAGAGAAAGCTGTTTCATTCAATATACAGTGCAAATCTTGCCAAACTGAAAGATGCTTATGCCTTATGAAATACAATGTTTTTGCAATGCTGTAAAACAGTTTTTAATGTGTTAGAAGTTATATGCACAAAACCTTATATTAGGACTTCAATGCTCAAGATTGTCAGTTTACAGGTTTCTGAAACCAGTAATGTTGAAATAGTGCTTCTGTACAAATGAAGTGAAATCTAGCCCAAATCTGCTCAAAAGCTTGTCTCTCTGTGAGATAGAGCTGCTTCATTCAATGTTCAGTGCAAATCTTGTCAAACTGAAAGATGCTTATGCCTTATGAAATATAAATGTTTTTGCAATGCTCTAAGACAGTTTTTAATGTGTTAGAAGTTATATGCACAAAACCTTATGTTAGGACTTCAATGCTCAAGATTTTCAGTTTACAGGTTTCTGAGACCAGTTATGTTGAAATAGTGCTTCTGTTTAAATGAAGTGAAATCTAGCCCAAATCTGCTCAAAAGCTTGTCTCTCTATGGGAAAAAGCTGTTTCATTCAATATTCAGTGCAAATCTTGCCAAACTGAAAGATGCTTATGCCTTATGAAATACAATGTTTTTGCAATGCTGTAAAACAGTTTTGAATGTGTTAGAAGTTATATGCACAAAACCTTATATTAGGAATTCAATGCTCAAGATTGTCAGTTTACAGGTTTCTGAGACCAGTAATGTTGAAATAGTGCTTCTGTTCAAATGAAGTGAAATCTAGCCCAAATCTGCTCAAAAGCTTGTCTCTCTATGAGAGAAAGCTGCTTCATTCAATGTTCAGTGCAAATCTTGCCAAACTGAAAGATGCTTATGCCTTATGAAATATAAATGTTTTTGCAATGCTGTAAAACAGTTTTTAATGTGTTAGAAGTTATATGCACAAAACCTTATATTAGGACTTCAATGCTCAAGATTGTCAGTTTACAGGTTTCTGAGACCAGTAATGTTGAAATAGTGCTTCTGGTCAAATGAAGTGAAATCTAGCCCAAATCTGCTCAAAATCTTGTCTCTCTATGAGAGAAAGCTGTTTCATTCAATATTCAGTGCAAATCTTGCCAAACTGAAAGATGCTTATGCCTTATGAAATACAATGTTTTTGCAATGCTGTAAAACAGTTTTTAATGTGTTAGAAGTTATATGCACAAAACCTTATATTAGGAATTCAATGCTCAAGATTGTCAGTTTACAGGTTTCTGAGACCAGTAATGTTGAAATAGTGCTTCTGTTCAAATGAAGTGAAATCTAGCCCAAATCTGTTTAAAAGCTTGCCTCTCTATGAGAGAAAGCTGTTTCATTCAATATTCAGTGCAAATCTTGCCAAACTGAAAGATGCTTATGCCTTATGAAATACAATGTTTTTGCAATGCTTTAAAACAGTTTTTAATGTGTTAGAAGTTATATGCACTAAACCTTATATTAGGACTTCAATGCTCAAGATTGTCAGTTTACAGGTTTCTGAAACCAGTAATGTTGAAATAGTGCTTCTGTTTAAATGAAGTGAAATCTAGCCCAAATCTGCTCAAAAGCTTGTCTCTCTGTGAGATAGAGCTGCTTCATTCAATGTTCAGTGCAAATCTTGCCAAACTGAAAGATGCTTATGCCTTTTGAAATATAAATGATTTTGCAATGCTCTAAGACAGTTTTTAATGTGTTAGAAGTTATATGCACAAAACCTTATATTAGGACTTCAATGCTCAAGATTGTCAGTTTACAGGTTTCTGAAACCAGTAATGTTGAAATAGTGCTTCTGTTTAAATGAAGTGAAATCTAGCCCAAATCTGCTCAAAAGCTTGTCTCTCTATGAGAGAAAGCTGCTCCATTCAATATTCAGTGCAAATCTTGCCAAACTGAAAGATGCTTATGCCTTATGAAATACAATGTTTTTGCAATGCTGTAAGACAGTTTTCAATGTGTTAGAAGTTATATGCACAAAAACTTATGTTAGGACTTCAATGCTCAAGATTGTCAGTTTACAGGTTTCTGAGACCAGTAATGTTGAAATAGTGCTTCTGGTCAAATGAAGTGAAATCTAGCCCAAATCTGCTCAAAAGCTTGTCTCTCTATGAGAGAAAGCTGTTTCATTCAATATTCAGTGCAAATCTTGCCAAACTGAAAGATGCTTATGCCTTATGAAATATAAATGTTTTTGCAATGCTCTAAGACAGTTTTTAATGTGTTAGAAGTTATATGCACAAAACCTTATGTTAGGACTTCAATGCTCAAGATTGTCAGTTTACAGGTTTCTGAGACCAGTTATGTTGAAATAGTGCTTCTGTTTAAATGAAGTGAAATCTAGCCCAAATCTGCTCAAAAGCTTGTCTCTCTATGGGAGAAAGCTGTTTCATTCAATATTCAGTGCAAATCTTGCCAAACTGAAAGATGCTTATGCCTTATGAAATACAATGTTTTTGCAATGCTGTAAAACAGTTTTGAATGTGTTAGAAGTTATATGCACAAAACCTTATATTAGGAATTCAATGCTCAAGATTGTCAGTTTACAGGTTTCTGAGACCAGTAATGTTGAAATAGTGCTTCTGTTCAAATGAAGTGAAATCTAGCCCAAATCTGCTCAAAAGCTTGTCTCTCTATGAGAGAATGCTGCTTCATTCAATGTTCAGTGCAAATCTTGCCAAACTGAAAGATGCTTATGCCTTATGAAATATAAATGTTTTTGCAATGCTGTAAAACAGTTTTTAATGTGTTAGAAGTTATATGCACAAAACCTTATATTAGGACCTCAATGCTCAAGATTGTCAGTTTACAGGTTTCTGAGACCAGTAATGTTGAAATAGTGCTTCTGGTCAAATGAAGTGAAATCTAGCCCAAATCTGCTCAACATCTTGTCTCTCTATGAGAGGAAGCTGTTTCATTCAATATTCAGTGCAACTCTTGCCAAACTGAAAGATGCTTATGTCTTATGAAATAAAATTATTTCTGCAATGCAGTGAGACAGTTTTCAATGTGTTAGAAGTTATATGCACAAAAACTTATGTTAGGACTTCAATGCTCAAGATTGTCAATTTACTGGTTTCTGAGACCAGTTATGTTGAAATAGTGCTTCTGTTCAAATAAAGTGAAATCTAGCCCAAATCTGCTCAAAAGCTTGTCTCTCTATGAGAGAAAGCTGTTTCATTCAATATTCAGTGCAAATCTTGCCAGACTGAAACATGCTTATGCCTTATGAAATACAATATTTTTGCAATGCTGTAAGACAGCTTTTAATGTGTTAGAAGTTATATGCACAAAACCTTATATTAGGACTTCAATGCCCAAGATTGTCAGTTTACAGGTTTCTTAGACCAGTAATGTTAAAATAGTGCTTCTGTTCAAATGAAGTGAAATCTAGCCCAAATCTGCTCAAAAGCTTGTCTCTCTATGAGAGAAAGCTGTTTCATTCAATATTCAGTGCAAATCTTGCCAAACTGAAAGATGCTTATGCCTTATGAAATACAATGTTTTTGCAATGCTGTAAAACAGTTTTTAATGTGTTAGAAGTTATATGCACAAAACCTTATATTAGGACTTCAAAGCTCAAGATTGTCAGTTTACAGGTTTCTGAGACCAGTTATGTTGAAATAGTGCTTCTGTTTAAATGAAGTGAAATCTAGCCCAAATCTGCTCAAAAGCTTGTCTCTCTATGAGAGAAAGCTGCTCCATTCAATATTCAGTGCAAATCTTGCCAAACTGAAAGATGCTTATGCCTTATGAAATACAATGTTTTTGCAATGCTGTAAGACAGTTTTCAATGTGTTAGAAGTTATATGCACAAAAACTTATGTTAGGACTTCAATGCTCAAGATTGTCAGTTTACAGGTTTCTGAGACCAGTAATGTTGAAATAGTGCTTCTGTTCAAATGAAGTGAAATCTAGCCCAAATCTGCTCAAAAGCTTGTCTCTCTATGAGAGAAAGCTGCTCCATTCAATATTCAGTGCAAATCTTGCCAAACTGAAAGATGCTTATGCCTTATGAAATATAAATGTTTTTGCAATGCTGTAAAACAGTTTTTAATGTGTTAGAAGTTATATGCACAAAACCTTATATTAGGACCTCAATGCTCAAGATTGTCAGTTTACAGGTTTCTGAGACCAGTAATGTTGAAATAGTGCTTCTGGTCAAATGAAGTGAAATCTAGCCCAAATCTGCTCAACATCTTGTCTCTCTATGAGAGGAAGCTGTTTCATTCAATATTCAGTGCAACTCTTGCCAAACTGAAAGATGCTTATGTCTTATGAAATAAAATTATTTCTGCAATGCAGTGAGACAGTTTTCAATGTGTTAGAAGTTATATGCACAAAAACTTATGTTAGGACTTCAATGCTCAAGATTGTCAATTTACTGGTTTCTGAGACCAGTTATGTTGAAATAGTGCTTCTGTTCAAATAAAGTGAAATCTAGCCCAAATCTGCTCAAAAGCTTGTCTCTCTATGAGAGAAAGCTGTTTCATTCAATATTCAGTGCAAATCTTGCCAGACTGAAACATGCTTATGCCTTATGAAATACAATATTTTTGCAATGCTGTAAGACAGCTTTTAATGTGTTAGAAGTTATATGCACAAAACCTTATATTAGGACTTCAATGCCCAAGATTGTCAGTTTACAGGTTTCTTAGACCAGTAATGTTAAAATAGTGCTTCTGTTCAAATGAAGTGAAATCTAGCCCAAATCTGCTCAAAAGCTTGTCTCTCTATGAGAGAAAGCTGTTTCATTCAATATTCAGTGCAAATCTTGCCAAACTGAAAGATGCTTATGCCTTATGAAATACAATGTTTTTGCAATGCTGTAAAACAGTTTTTAATGTGTTAGAAGTTATATGCACAAAACCTTATATTAGGACTTCAAAGCTCAAGATTGTCAGTTTACAGGTTTCTGAGACCAGTTATGTTGAAATAGTGTTTCTGTTTAAATGAAGTGAAATCTAGCCCAAATCTGCTCAAAAGCTTGTCTCTCTATGAGAGAAAGCTGCTCCATTCAATATTCAGTGCAAATCTTGCCAAACTGAAAGATGCTTATGCCTTATGAAATACAATGTTTTTGCAATGCTGTAAGACAGTTTTCAATGTGTTAGAAGTTATATGCACAAAAACTTATGTTAGGACTTCAATGCTCAAGATTGTCAGTTTACAGGTTTCTGAGACCAGTAATGTTGAAATAGTGCTTCTGTTCAAATGAAGTGAAATCTAGCCCAAATCTGCTCAAAAGCTTGTCTCTCTATGAGAGAAAGCTGCTCCATTCAATATTCAGTGCAAATCTTGCCAAACTGAAAGATGCTTATGCCTTATGAAATACAATATTTTTGCAATGCTGTAAGACAGCTTTTAATGTGTTAGAAGTTATATGCACAAAACCTTATATTAGGACTTCAATGCCCAAGATTGTCAGTTTACAGGTTTCTTAGACCAGTAATGTTAAAATAGTGCTTCTGTTCAAATGAAGTGAAATCTAGCCCAAATCTGCTCAAAAGCTTGTCTCTCTATGAGAGAAAGCTGTTTCATTCAATATTTAGTGCAAATCTTGCCAAACTGAAAGATGCTTATGCCTTATGAAATACAATGTTTTTGCAATGCTGTAAAACAATTTTTAATGTGTTAGAAGTTATATGCACAAAACCTTATATTAGGACTTCAAAGCTCAAGATTGTCAGTTTAAAGGTTTCTGAGACCAGTTATGTTGAAATAGTGCTTCTGTTTAAATAAAGTGAAATCTAGCCCAAATCTGCTCACAAGCTTGTCTCTCTATGAGAGAAAGCTGCTCCATTCAATATTCAGTGCAAATCTTGCCAAACTGAAAGATGCTTATGCCTTATGAAATACAATGTTTTTGCAATGCTGTAAAACAGTTTTTAATGTGTTAGAAGTTATATGCACAAAACCTTATATTAGGACTTCAAAGCTCAAGATTGTCAGTTTACAGGTTTCTGAGACCAGTTATGTTGAAATAGTGCTTCTGTTTAAATGAAGTGAAATCTAGCCCAAATCTGCTCAAAAGCTTGTCTCTCTATGAGAGAAAGCTGCTCCATTCAATATTCAGTGCAAATCTTGCCAAACTGAAAGATGCTTATGCCTTATGAAATACAATGTTTTTGCAATGCTGTAAGACAGTTTTCAATGTGTTAGAAGTTATATGCACAAAAACTTATGTTAGGACTTCAATGCTCAAGATTCTCAGCTTACAGGTTTCTGAGACCAGTAATGTTGAAATAGTGCTTCTGGTCAAATTAAGTGAAATCTAGCCCAAATCTGCTCAAAAGCTTGTCTCTCTATGAGAGAAAGCTGTTTCATTCAATATTCAGTGCAAATCTTGCCAAACTGAAAGGTGCTTATGCCTTATGAAATACAATGTTTTTGCGATGCTGTAAAACAGTTTTTAATGTGTTAGAAGTTATATGCACAAAACCTTATGTTAGGACTTCAATGCTCAAGATTGTCAGTTTACAGGTTTCTGAGACCAGTAATATTGAATAGTGCTTCGGTTGAAATGAAGTGAAATCTAGCCCAAATCTGCTCAAAAGCTTGTCTCTCTATGAGAGAAAGCTGTTTCATTCAATATTCAGTGCAACTCTTGCCAAACTGAAAGATGCTTATGTCTTATGAAATAAAATTATTTCTGCAATGCAGTGAGACAGTTTTCAATGTGTTAGAAGTTATATGCACAAAACCTTATATTAGGACTTCAAAACTCAAGATTGTCAGTTTACAGGTTTCTGAGACCAGTTATGTTGAAATAGTGCTTCTGTTTAAATGAAGTGAAATCTAGCCCAAATCTGCTCAAAAGCTTGTCTCTCTATGAGAGAAAGCTGTTTCATTCAATATTCAGTGCAAATCTTGCCAAACTGAAAGATGCTTATGCCTTATGAAATACAATGTTTTTGCAATGCTGTAAGACAGTTTTCAATGTGTTAGAAGTTATATGCACAAAAACTTATGTTAGGACTTCAATGCTCAAGATTGTCAGCTTACAGGTTTCTGAGACCAGTAATGTTGAAATAGTGCTTCTGGTCAAATGAAGTGAAATCTAGCCCAAATCTGCTCAAAAGCTTGTCTCTCTATGAGAGAAAGCTGTTTCATTCAATACTCAGTGCAAATTTTGCCAAACTAAAAGATGCTTATGCCTTATGAAATACAATGTTTTTGCGATGCTGTAAAACAGTTTTTAATGTGTTAGAAGTTATATGCACAAAACCTTATGTTAGGACTTCAATGCTCAAGATTGTCAGTTTACAGGTTTCTGAGACCAGTAATATTGAATAGTGCTTCGGTTGAAATGAAGTGAAATCTAGCCCAAATCTGCTCAAAAGCTTGTCTCTCTATGAGAGAAAGCTGTTTCATTCAATATTCAGTGCAAATCTTGCCAAACTGAAAGATGCTTATGCCTTATGAAATACAATGTTTTTGCAATGCTGTAAGACAGTTTTCAATGTGTTAGAAGTTATATGCACAAAAACCTATGTTAGGACTTCAATGCTCAAGATTTTCAGTTTACAGGTTTCTGAGACCAGTTATGTTGAAATAGTGCTTCTGTTTAAATGAAGTGAAATCTAGCCCAAATCTGCTCAAAAGCTTGTCTCTCTATGGGAGAAAGCTGTTTCATTCAATATTCAGTGCAAATCTTGCCAAACTGAAAGATGCTTATGCCTTATGAAATACAATGTTTTTGCAATGCTGTAAAACAGTTTTTAATGTGTTAGAAGTTATATGCACAAAACCTTATATTAGGAATTCAATGCTCAAGATTGTCAGTTTACAGGTTTCTGAGACCAGTAATGTTGAAATAGTGCTTCTGTTCAAATGAAGTGAAATCTAGCCCAAATCTGCTCAAAAGCTTGTCTCTCTATGAGAGAAAGCTGCTTCATTCAATGTTCAGTGCAAATCTTGCCAAACTGAAAGATGCTTATGCCTTATGAAATATAAATGTTTTTGCAATGCTGTAAAACAGTTTTTAATGTGTTAGAAGTTATATGCACAAAATCTTATATTAGGACTTCAATGCTCAAGATTGTCAGTTTACAGGTTTCTGAGACCAGTAATGTTGAAATAGTGCTTCTATTCAAATGAAGTGAAATCTAGCCCAAATCTGCTCAAAATCTTGTCTCTCTATGAGAGAAAGCTGTTTCATTCAATATTCAGTGCAAATCTTGCCAAACTGAAAGATGCTTATGCCTTATGAAATACAATGTTTTTGCAATGCTGTAAAACAGTTTTTAATGTGTTAGAAGTTATATGCACAAAACCTTATATTAGGAATTCAATGCTCAAGATTGTCAGTTTACAGGTTTCTGAGACCAGTAATGTTGAAATAGTGCTTCTGTTCAAATGAAGTGAAATCTAGCCCAAATCTGTTTAAAAGCTTGTCTCTCTATGAGAGAAAGCTGTTTCATTCAATATTCAGTGCAAATCTTGCCAAACTCAAAGATGCTTATGCCTTATGAAATACAATGTTTTTGCAATGCTGTAAAACAGTTTTGAATGTGTTAGAAGTTATATGCACAAAACCTTATATTAGGAATTCAATGCTCAAGATGGTCAGTTTACAGGTTTCTGAGACCAGTAATGTTGAAATAGTGCTTCTGTTCAAATGAAGTGAAATCTAGCCCAAATCTGCTCAAAAGCTTGTCTCTCTATGAGAGAATGCTGCTTCATTCAATGTTCAGTGCAAATCTTGCCAAACTGAAAGATGCTTATGCCTTATGAAATATAAATGTTTTTGCAATGCTGTAAAACAGTTTTTAATGTGTTAGAAGTTATATGCACAAAACCTTATATTAGGACCTCAATGCTCAAGATTGTCAGTTTACAGGTTTCTGAGACCAGTAATGTTGAAATAGTGCTTCTGGTCAAATGAAGTGAAATCTAGCCCAAATCTGCTCAACATCTTGTCTCTCTATGAGAGAAAGCTGTTTCATTCAATATTCAGTGCAAATCTTGCCAAACTGAAAGATGCTTATGCCTTATGAAATACAATGTTTTTGCAATGCTGTAAAACAGTTTTTAATGTGTTAGAAGTTATATGCACAAAACCTTATATTAGGAATTCAATGCTCAAGATTGTCAGTTTACAGGTTTCTGAGACCAGTAATGTTGAAATAGTGCTTCTGTTCAAATGAAGTGAAATCTAGCCCAAATCTGTTTAAAAGCTTGTCTCTCTATGAGAGAAAGCTGTTTCATTCAATATTCAGTGCAAATCTTGCCAAACTGAAAGATGCTTATGCCTTATGAAATACAATGTTTTTGCAATGCTGTAAAACAGTTTTTAATGTGTTAGAAGTTATATGCACAAAACCTTATATAAGGACTTCAATGCTCAAGATTGTCAGTTTACAGGTTTCTGAAACCAGTAATGTTGAAATAGTGCTTCTGTTTAAATGAAGTGAAATCTAGCCCAAATCTGCTCAAAAGCTTGTCTCTCTGTGAGATAGAGCTGCTTCATTCAATGTTCAGTGCAAATCTTGCCAAACTGAAAGATGCTTATGCCTTTTGAAATATAAATGTTTTTGCAATGCTCTAAGACAGTTTTTAATGTGTTAGAAGTTATATGCACAAAACCTTATATTAGGACTTCAATGCTCAAGATTGTCAGTTTACAGGTTTCTGAGACCAGTAATGTTGAAATAGTGCTTCTGTTCAAATGAAGTGAAATCTAGCCCAAATCTGTTTAAAAGCTTGTCTCTCTATGAGAGAAAGCTGTTTCATTCAATATTCAGTGCAAATCTTGCCAAACTGAAAGATGCTTATGCCTTATGAAATACAATGTTTTTGCAATGCTGTAAAACAGTTTTGAATGTGTTAGAAGTTATATGCACAAAACCTTATATTAGGACTTCAATGCTCAAGATTGTCAGTTTACAGGTTTCTGAGACCAGTAATATTGAATAGTGCTTCTGTTGAAATGAAGTGAAATCTAGCCCAAATCTGCTCAAAAGCTTGTCTCTCTGTGAGATAGAGCTGCTTCATGCAATGTTCAGTGCAAATCTTGCCAAACTGAAAGATGCTTATGTCTTATGAAATAAAATTATTTCTGCAATGCAGTGAGACAGTTTTTAATGTGTTAGAAGTTATATGCACAAAACCTTATATTAGGACTTCAATGCTCAAGATTGTCAGTTTAAAGGTTTCTGAGACCAGTAATGTTGAAATAGTGCTTCTGTTCAAATGAAGTGAAATCTAGCCCAAATCTGCTCAAAAGCTTGTCTCTCTATGAGAGAAAGCTGTTTCATTCAATATACAGTGCAAATCTTGCCAAACTGAAAGATGCTTATGCCTTATGAAATACAATGTTTTTGCAATGCTGTAAAACAGTTTTTAATGTGTTAGAAGTTATATGCACAAAACCTTATATTAGGACTTCAATGCTCAAGATTGTCAGTTTAAAGGTTTCTGAGACCAGTAATGTTGAAATAGTGCTTCTGTTCAAATGAAGTGAAATCTAGCCCAAATCTGCTCAAAAGCTTGTCTCTCTGTGAGATAGAGCTGCTTCATTCAATGTTCAGTGCAAATCTTGTCAAACTGAAAGATGCTTATGCCTTATAAAATATAAATGTTTTTGCAATGCTCTAAGACAGTTTTTAATGTGTTAGAAGTTATATGCACAAAACCTTATGTTAGGACTTCAATGCTCAAGATTTTCAGTTTACAGGTTTCTGAGACCAGTTATGTTGAAATAGTGCTTCTGTTTAAATGAAGTGAAATCTAGCCCAAATCTGCTCAAAAGCTTGTCTGTCTATGAGAGAAAGCTGCTCCATTCAATATTCAGTGCAAATCTTGCCAAACTGAAAGATGCTTATGCCTTATGAAATACAATGTTTTTGCAATGCTGTAAGACAGTTTTCAATGTGTTAGAAGTTATATGCACAAAAACTTATGTTAGGACTTCAATGCTCAAGATTGTCAGTTTACAGGTTTCTGAGACCAGTAATGTTGAAATAGTGCTTCTGGTCACATGAAGTGAAATCTAGCCCAAATCTGCTCAAAAGCTTGTCTCTCTATGAGAGAAAGCTGTTTCATTCAATATTCAGTGCAAATCTTGCCAAACTGAAAGATGCTTATGCCTTATGAAATACAATGTTTTTGCAATGCGGTAAAACAGTTTTGAATGTGTTAGAAGTTATATGCACAAAACCTTATATTAGGACTTCAAAGCTCAAGATTGTCAGTTTACAGGTTTCTGAGACCAGTTATGTTGAAATAGTGCTTCTGTTTAAATGAAGTGAAATCTAGCCCAAATCTGCTCAAAAGCTTGTCTCTCTGTGAGATAGAGCTGCTTCATTCAATGTTCAGTGCAAATCTTGCCAAACTGAAAGATGCTTATGCCTTTTGAAATATAAATGTTTTTGCAATGCTCTAAGACAGTTTTTAATGTGTTAGAAGTTATATGCACAAAACCTTATATTAGGACTTCAATGCTCAAGATTGTCAGTTTACAGGTTTCTGAAACCAGTAATGTTGAAATAGTGCTTCTGTTCAAATAAAGTGAAATCTAGCCCAAATCTGCTCAAAAGCTTGTCTCTCTATGAGAGAAAGCTGTTTCATTCAATATTCAGTGCAAATCTTGCCAGACTGAAACATGCTTATGCCTTATGAAATACAATATTTTTGCAATGCTGTAAGACAGTTTTTAATGTGTTAGAAGTTATATGCACAAAACCTTATATTAGGACTTCAATGCCCAAGATTGTCAGTTTACAGGTTTCTTAGACCAGTAATGTTAAAATAGTGCTTCTGTTCAAATGAAGTGAAATCTAGCCCAAATCTGCTCAAAAGCTTGTCTCTCTATGAGAGAAAGCTGTTTCATTCAATATTCAGTGCAAATCTTGCCAAACTGAAAGATGCTTATGCCTTATGAAATACAATGTTTTTGCAATGCTGTAAAACAGTTTTTAATGTGTTAGAAGTTATATGCACAAAACCTTATATTAAGACTTCAATGCTCAAGATTTTCAGTTTACAGGTTTCTGAGACCAGTTATGTTGAAATAGTGCTTCTGTTCAAATGAAGTGAAATCTAGCCCAAATCTGCTCAAAAGCTTGTCTCTCTATGAGAGAAAGCTGTTTCATTCAATATTCAGTGCAAATCTTGCCAGACTGAAACATGCTTATGCCTTATGAAATACAATGTTTTTGCAATGCTGTAAGACAGTTTTTAATGTGTTAGAAGTTATATGCACAAAACCTTATATTAGGACTTCAATGCTCAAGATTGTCAGTTTACAGGTTTCTGAGACCAGTAATGTTGAAATAGTGCATCTGTTCAAATGAAGTGAAATCTAGCCCAAATCTGCTCAAAAGCTTGTCTCTCTATGAGAGAAAGCTGTTTCATTCAATATTCAGTGCAAATCTTGCCAAACTGAAAGATGCTTATGCCTTATGAAAAACAATGTTTTTGCAATGCTGTAAAACAGTTTTTAATGTGTTAGAAGTTATATGCACAAAACCTTATATTAGGACTTCAATGCTCAAGATTGTCAGTTTACAGGTTTCTGAGACCAGTAATGTTGAAATAGTGCTTCCGTTCAAATGAAGTGAAATCTAGCCCAAATCTGCTCAAAAGCTTGTCTCTCTATGAGAGAAAGCTGTTTCATTCAATATTCAGTGCAAATCTTGCCAAACTGAAAGATGCTTATGCCTTATGAAATACAATGTTTTTGCAATGCTGTAAGACAGTTTTTAATGTGTTAGAAGTTATATGCACAAAACCTTATATTAGGACTTCAATGCTCAAGATTGTCAGTTTACAGGTTTCTGAGACCAGTAATGTTGAAATAGTGCTTCTGTTCAAATGAAGTGAAATCTAGCCCAAATCTGCTCAAAAGCTTGTCTCTCTATGAGAGAAAGCTGTTTCATTCAATATTCAGTGCAAATCTTGCCAAACTGAAAGATGCTTATGCCTTATGAAATACAATGTTTTTGCAATGCTGTAAAACAGTTTTTAATGTGTTACAAGTTATATGCACAAAACCTTATATTAAGACTTCAATGCTCAAGATTGTCAGTTTACAGGTTTCTGAGACCAGTTATGTTAAAATAGTGCTTCTGTTCAAATGAAGTGAAATCTAGCCCAAATCTGCTCAAAAGCGTGTCTCTCTATGAGAGAAAGCTGTTTCATTCAATATTCAGTGCAAATCTTGCCAGACTGAAACATGCTTATGCCTTATGAAATACAATGTTTTTGCAATGCTGTAAAACAGTTTTTAATGTGTTAGGAGTTATATGCACAAAACCTTATATTAGGACTTCAATGCTCAAGACTGTCAGTTTACAGGTTTCTGAGACCAGTAATGTTGAAATAGTGCTTCTGTTCAAATGAAGTGAAATCTAGCCCAAATCTGCTCAAAAGCTTGTCTCTCTGTGAGAGAAAGCTGTTTCATTCAATATTCAGTGCAAATCTTGCCAAACTGAAAGATGCTTATGCCTTATGAAATACAATGTTTTTGCAATGCTGTAAGTCAGTTTTTAATGTGTTAGAAGTTATATGCACAAAACCTTATACTAGGACTTCAATGCTCAAGATTGTCAGTTTACAGGTTTCTGAGACCAGTAATATTGAAATAGTGCTTCTGTTCAAATGAAGTGAAATCTAGCCCAAATCTGCTCAAAAGCTTGTCTCTCTATGAGAGAAAGCTGTTTCATTCAATATTCAGTGCAAATCTTGCTAAACTGAAAGATGCTTATGCCTTATGAAATACAATGTTTTTGCGATGCTGTAAAACAGTTTTAAATGTGTTAGAAGTTATATGCACAAAACCTTATATTAGGACTTCAATGCTCAAGATTGTCAGTTTACAGGTTTCTGAGACCAGTAATATTGAATAGTGCTTCGGTTGAAATGAAGTGAAATCTAGCCCAAATCTGCTCAAAAGCTCGTCTCTCTATGAGAGGAAGCTGTTTCATTCAATATTCAGTGCAACTCTTGCCAAACTGAAAGATGCTTATGTCTTATGAAATAAAATTATTTCTGCAATGCAGTGAGACAGTTTTCAATGTGTTAGAAGTTATATGCACAAAAACTTATGTTAGGACTTCAATGCTCAAGATTGTCAATTTACTGGTTTCTGAGACCAGTTATGTTGAAATAGTGCTTCTGTTCAAATAAAGTGAAATCTAGCCCAAATCTGCTCAAAAGCTTGTCTCTCTATGAGAGAAAGCTGTTTCATTCAATATTCAGTGCAAATCTTGCCAGACTGAAACATGCTTATGCCTTATGAAATACAATATTTTTGCAATGCTGTAAGACAGTTTTTAATGTGTTAGAAGTTATATGCACAAAACCTTATATTAGGACTTCAATGCTCAAGATTGTCAGTTTACAGGTTTCTGAGACCAGTAATGTTGAAATAGTGCATCTGTTCAAATGAAGTGAAATCTAGCCCAAATCTGCTCAAAAGCTTGTCTCTCTATGAGAGAAAGCTGTTTCATTCAATATTCAGTGCAAATCTTGCCAAACTGAAAGATGCTTATGCCTTATGAAAAACAATGTTTTTGCAATGCTGTAAAACAGTTTTTAATGTGTTAGAAGTTATATGCACAAAAACTTATGTTAGGACTTCAATGCTCAAGACTGTCAGTTTACAGGTTTCTGAGACCAGTAATGTTGAAATAGTGCTTCTGTTCAAATGAAGTGAAATCTAGCCCAAATCTGCTCAAAAGCTTGTCTCTCTATGAGAGAAAGCTGTTTCATTCAATATTCAGTGCAAATCTTGCCAAACTGAAAGATGCTTATGCCTTATGAAATACAATGTTTTTGCAATGCTGTAAAAAAGTTTTTAATGTGTTAGAAGTTATATGCACAAAACCTTATATTAGGACTTCAATGCTCAAGATTGTCAGTTTACAGGTTTCTGAGACCAGTAATGTTGAAATAGTGCTTCTGTTCAAATGAAGTGAAATCTAGCCCAAATCTGCTCAAAAGCTTGTCTCTCTATGAGAGAAAGCTGTTTCATTCAATATTCAGTGCAAATCTTGCCAAACTGAAAGATGCTTATGCCTTATGAAAAACAATGTTTTTGCAATGCTGTAAAACAGTTTTTAATGTGTTAGAAGTTATATGCACAAAACCTTATATTAGGACTTCAATGCTCAAGATTGTCAGTTTACAGGTTTCTGAGACCAGTAATGTTGAAATAGTGCTTCTGTTCAAATGAAGTGAAATCTAGCCCAAATCTGCTCAAAAGCTTGTCTCTCTATGAGAGAAAGCTGTTTCATTCAATATTCAGTGCAAATCTTGCCAAACTGAAAGATGCTTATGCCTTATGAAATACAATGTTTTTGCAATGCTGTAAGACAGTTTTTAATGTGTTAGAAGTTATATGCACAAAACCTTATATTAGGACTTCAATGCTCAAGATTGTCAGTGTACAGGTTTCTGAGACCAGTAATGTTGAAATAGTGCTTCTGTTCAAATGAAGTGAAATCTAGCCCAAATCTGCTCAAAAGCTTGTCTCTCTTTGTGAGAAAGCTGTTTCATTCAATATTCAGTGCAAATCTTGCCAAACTGAAAGATGCTTATGCCTTATGAAATACAATGTTTTTGCAATGCTGTAAAACAGTTTTTAATGTGTTAGAAGTTATATCCACAAAACCTTATATTAGGACTTCAATGCTCAAGATTGTCAGTTTACAGGTTTCTGAGACCAGTTATGTTGAAATAGTGCTTCTGTTCAAATGAAGTGAAATCTAGCCCAAATCTGCTCAAATGCTTGTCTCTCTATGAGAGAAAGCTGTTTCATTCATTATTCAGTGCAAATCTTGCCAAACTGAAAGATGCTTATGTCTTATGAAATAAAATTATTTCTGCAAGGCAGTGAGACAGTTTTTAATGTGTTAGACGTTATAGCACAAAAACTTATGTTAGGACTTCAATGCTCAAGATTGTCAGTTTACTGGTTTCTGAGACCAGTTATGTTGAAATAGTGCTTCTGTTCAAATGAAGTGAAATCTAGCCCAAATCTGCTCAAAAGCTTGTCTCTCTATGAGAGAAAGCTGTTTCATTCAATATTCAGTGCAAATCTTGCCAAACTGAAAGATGCTTATGCCTTTTGAAATACAATGTTTTTGCAATGCTGTAAAACAGTTTTTAATGTGTTAGAAGTTATATGCACAAAACCTTATATTAGGACTTCAATGCTCAAGATTGTCAGTTTACAGGTTTCTGAGACCAGTAATATTGAATAGTGCTTCTGTTGAAATGAAGTGAAATCTAGCCCAAATCTGCTCAAAAGCTTGTCTCTCTGTGAGATAGAGCTGCTTTATGCAATGTTCAGTGCAAATCTTGCCAAACTGAAAGATGCTTATGTCTTATGAAATAAAATTATTTCTGCAATGCAGTGAGACAGTTTTTAATGTGTTAGAAGTTATATGCACAAAACCTTATATTAGGACTTCAATGCTCAAGATTGTCAGTTTACAGGTTTCTGAGACCAGTAATGTTGAAATAGTGCTTCTGTTCAAATGAAGTGAAATCTAGCCCAAATCTGCTCAAAAGCTTGTCTCTCTATGAGAGAAAGCTGTTTCATTCAATATTCAGTGCAAATCTTGCCAAACTGAAAGATGCTTATGCCTTATGAAATACAATGTTTTTGCAATGCTGTAAAACAGTTTTTAATGTGTTAGAAGTTATATGCACAAAACCTTATATTAGGACTTCAATGCTCAAGATTGTCAGTTTACAGGTTTCTAAAACCAGTAATGTTGAAATAGTGCTTCTGTACAAATGAAGTGAAATCTAGCCCAAATCTGCTCAAAAGCTTGTCTCTCTATGAGAGAAAGCTGTTTCATTCAATTTTCAGTGCAAATCTTGCCAAACTGAAAGATGCTTATGCCTTATGAAATACAATGTTTTTGCAATGCTGTAAAACAGCTTTTAATGTGTTACAAGTTATATGCACAAAACCTTATATTAAGACTTCAATGCTCAAGATTGTCAGTTTACAGGTTTCTGAGACCAGTAATGTTGAAATAGTGCTTCTCTTCAAATTAAATGAAATCTAGCCCAAATCTGCTCAAAAGCTTGTCTCTCTATGAGAGAAAGCTGTTTCATTCAATATTCAGTGCAAATCTTGCTAGACTGAAACATGCTTATGCCTTGTAAAATACAATGTTTTTGCAATGCTGTAAGACAGTTTTTAATGTGTTAGAAGTTATATGCACAAAACCTTATATTAGGACTTCAATGCTCAAGATTGTCAGTTTACAGGTTTCTGAGACCAGTAATGTTGAAATAGTGCTTCTGTTCAAATGAAGTGAAATCTAGCCCAAATCTGCTCAAAAGCTTGTCTCTCTATGAGAGAAAGCTGTTTCATTCAATATTCAGTGCAAATCTTGCCAAACTGAAAGATGTTTATGCCTTATGAAATACAATGTTTTTGCAATGCTGTAAAACAGTTTTTAATGTGTTAGAAGTTATATGCACAAAACCTTATATTAGGACTTCAATGCTCAAGATTGTCAGTTTACAGGTTTCTGAGACCAGTAATGTTGAAATAGTGCTTCTGTTCAAATGAAGTGAAATCTAGCCCAAATCTGCTCAAAAGCTTGTCTCTCTATGAGAGAAAGCTGTTTCATTCAATATTCAGTGCAAATCTTGCCAAACTGAAAGATGCTTATGCCTTATGAAATACAATGTTTTTGCAATGCTGTAAGACAGTTTTTAATGTGTTAGAAGTTATATGCACAAAACCTTATATTAGGACTTCAATGCTCAAGATTGTCAGTTTACAGGTTTCTGAGACCAGTAATGTTGAAATAGTGCATCTGTTCAAATGAAGTGAAATCTAGCCCAAATCTGCTCAAAAGCTTGTCTCTCTATGAGAGAAAGCTGTTTCATTCAATATTCAGTGCAAATCTTGCCAAACTGAAAGATGCTTATGCCTTATGAAAAACAATGTTTTTGCAATGCTGTAAAACAGTTTTTAATGTGTTAGAAGATATATGCACAAAACCTTATATTAGGACTTCAATGCTCAAGATTGTCAGATTACAGGTTTCTGAGACCAGTAATGTTGAAATAGTGCTTCTGTTCAAATGAAGTGAAATCTAGCCCAAATCTGCTCAAAAGCTTGTCTCTCTATGAGAGAAAGCTGTTTCATTCTATATTCAGTGCAAATCTTGCCAAACTGAAAGATGCTTATGCCTTATGAAATACAATGTTTTTGCAATGCTGTAAAACAGTTTTTAATGTGTTACAAGTTATATGCACAAAACCTTATATTAAGACTTCAATGCTCAAGATTTTCAGTTTACAGGTTTCTGAGACCAGTTATGTTGAAATAGTGCTTCTGTTCAAATGAAGTGAAATCTAGCCCAAATCTGCTCAAAAGCTTGTCTCTCTATGAGAGAAAGCTGCTTCATTCAATGTTCAGTGCAAATCTTGCCAAACTGAAAGATGCTTATGCCTTATGAAATATAAATGTTTTTGCAATGCTGTAAAACAGTTTTTAATGTGTTAGAAGTTATATGCACAAAACCTTAAATTAGGACTTCAATGCTCAAGATTGTCAGTTTACAGGTTTCTGAGACCAGTAATGTTGAAATAGTGCTTCTGTTCAAATGAAGTGAAATCTAGCGCAAATCTGCTCAACAGCTTGTCTCTCTATGAGAGAAAGCTGTTTCATTCAATATTCAGTGGAAATCTTGCCAAACTGAAAGATGCTTATGCCTTATGAAATACAATGTTTTTGCAATGCTGTAAAACATTTTTTAATGTGTTACAAGTTATATGCACAAAACCTTATATTAAGACTTCAATGCTCAAGATTGTCAGTTTACAGGTTTCTGAGACCAGTTATGTTAAAATAGTGCTTCTGTTCAAATGAAGTGAAATCTAGCCCAAATCTGCTCAAAAGCTTGTCTCTCTATGAGAGAAAGCTGTTTCATTCAATATTCAGTGCAAATCTTGCCAGACTGAAACATGCTTATGCCTTATGAAATACAATGTTTTTGCAATGCTGTAAAACAGTTTTTAATGTGTTAGAAGTTATATGCACAAAACCTTATATTAGGACTTCAATGCTCAAGATTGTCAGTTTACAGGTTTCTGAGACCAGTAATGTTGAAATAGTGCTTCTGTTCAAATGAAGTGAAATCTAGCCCAAATCTGCTCAAAAGTTTGTCTCTCTATGAGAGAAAGCTGTTTCATTCAATATTCAGTGCAAATCTTGCCAAACTGAAAGATGCTTATGCCTTATGAAATACAATATTTTTGCAATGCAATAAAACAGTTTTTAATGTGTTACAAGTTATATGCACAAAACCTTATATTAAGACTTCAATGCTCAAGATTTTCAGTTTACAGGTTTCTGAGACCAGTTATGTTGAAATAGTGCTTCTGTTCAAATGAAGTGAAATCTAGCCCAAATCTGCTCAAAAGCTTGTCTCTCTATGAGAGAAAGCTGTTTCATTCAATATTCAGTGCAAATCTTGCCAGACTGAAACATGCTTATGCCTTATGAAATACAATGTTTTTGCAATGCTGTAAGACCGTTTTTAATGTGTTAGAAGTTATATGCACAAAACCTTATATTAGGACTTCAATGCTCAAGATTGTCAGTTTACAGGTTTCTGAGACCAGTAATGTTGAAATAGTGCATCTGTTCAAATGAAGTGAAATCTAGCCCAAATCTGCTCAAAAGCTTGTCTCTCTATGAGAGAAAGCTGTTTCATTCAATATTCAGTGCAAATCTTGCCAAACTGAAAGATGCTTATGCCTTATGAAAAACAATGTTTTTGCAATGCTGTAAAACAGTTTTTAATGTGTTAGAAGTTATATGCACAAAACCTTATATTAGGACTTCAATGCTCAAGATTGTCAGTTTACAGGTTTCTGAGACCAGTAATGTTGAAATAGTGCTTCTGTTCAAATGAAGTGAAATCTAGCCCAAATCTGCTCAAAAGCTTGTCTCTCTATGAGAGAAAGCTGTTTCATTCAATATTCAGTGCAAATCTTGCCAAACTGAAAGATGCTTATGCCTTATGAAATACAATGTTTTTGCAATGCTGTAAAACAGTTTTTAATGAGTTAGAAGTTATATGCACAAAACCTTATATTAGGACTTCAATGCTCAAGATTGTCAGTTTACAGGTTTCTGAGACCAGTAATGTTGAAATAGTGCTTCTGTTCAAATGAAGTGAAATATAGCCCAAATCTGCTCAAAAGCTTGTCTCTCTATGAGAGAAAGCTGTTTCATTCAATATTCAGTGCAAATCTTGCCAAACTGAAAGATGCTTATGCCTTATGAAATACAATGTTTTTGCAATGCTGTAAAACAGTTTTTAATGTGTTACAAGTTATATGCACAAAACCTTATATTAAGACTTCAATGCTCAAGATTGTCAGTTTACAGGTTTCTGAGACCAGTTATGTTGAAATAGTGCTTCTGTTCAAATGAAGTGAAATCTAGCCCAAATCTGCTCAAAAGCTTGTCTCTCTATGAGAGAAAGCTGTTTCATTCAATATTCAGTGCAAATCTTGCCAGACTGAAACATGCTTATGCCTTATGAAATACAATGTTTTTGCAATGCTGTAAGACAGTTTTTAATGTGTTAGAAGTTATATGCACAAAACCTTATATTAAGACTTCAATGCTCAAGATTTTCAGTTTACAGGTTTCTGAGACCAGTTATGTTGAAATAGTGCATCTGTTCAAATGAAGTGAAATCTAGCCCAAATCTGCTCAAAAGCTTGTCTCTCTATGAGAGAAAGCTGTTTCATTCAATATTCAGTGCAAATCTTGCCAAACTGAAAGATGCTTATGCCTTATGAAAAACAATGTTTTTGCAATGCTGTAAAACAGTTTTAATGTGTTAGAAGTTATATGCACAAAACCTTATATTAGGACTTCAATGCTCAAGATTGTCAGTTTACAGGTTTCTGAGACCAGTAATGTTGAAATAGTGCTTCTGTTCAAATGAAGTGAAATCTAGCAAAAATCTGCTCAAAAGCTTGTCTCTCTATGAGAGAAAGCTGTTTCATTCAATATTCAGTGCAAATCTTGCCAAACTGAAAGATGCTTATGCCTTATGAAATACAATGTTTTTGCAATGCTGTAAGACAGTTTTTAATGTGTTAGAAGTTATATGCACAAAACCTTATATTAGGACTTCAATTCTCAAGATTGTCAGTTTACAGGTTTCTGAGACCAGTAATGTTGAAATAGTGCTTCTGTTCAAATGAAGTGAAATCTAGCCCAAATCTGCTCAAAAGCTTGTCTCTCTATGAGAGAAAGCTGTTTCATTCAATATTCAGTGCAAATCTTGCCAAACTGAAAGATGCTTATGCCTTATGAAATATAAATGTTTTTGCAATGCTGTAAAACAGTTTTTAATGTGTTAGAAGTTATATGCACAAAACCTTAAATTAGGACTTCAATGCTCAAGATTGTCAGTTTACAGGTTTCTGAGACCAGTTATGTTAAAATAGTGCTTCTGTTCAAATGAAGTGAAATCTAGCCCAAATCTGCTCAAAAGCTTGTCTCTCTATGAGAGAAAGCTGTTTCATTCAATATTCAGTGCAAATCTTGCCAGACTGAAACATGCTTATGCCTTATGAAATACAATGTTTTTGCAATGCTGTAAAACAGTTTTTAATGTGTTAGAAGTTATATGCACAAAACCTTATATTAGGACTTCAATGCTCAAGATTGTCAGTTTACAGGTTTCTGAGACCAGTAATGTTGAAATAGTGCTTCTGTTCAAATGAAGTGAAATCTAGCCCAAATCTGCTCAAAAGTTTGTCTCTCTATGAGAGAAAGCTGTTTCATTCAATATTCAGTGCAAATCTTGCCAAACTGAAAGATGCTTATGCCTTATGAAATACAATATTTTTGCAATGCTATAAAACAGTTTTTAATGTGTTACAAGTTATATGCACAAAACCTTATATTAAGACTTCAATGCTCAAGATTTTCAGTTTACAGGTTTCTGAGACCAGTTATGTTGAAATAGTGCTTCTGTTCAAATGAAGTGAAATCTAGCCCAAATCTGCTCAAAAGCTTGTCTCTCTATGAGAGAAAGCTGTTTCATTCAATATTCAGTGCAAATCTTGCCAGACTGAAACATGCTTATGCCTTATGAAATACAATGTTTTTGCAATGCTGTAAGACAGTTTTTAATGTGTTAGAAGTTATATGCACAAAACCTTATATTAGGACTTCAATGCTCAAGATTGTCAGTTTACAGGTTTCTGAGACCAGTAATGTTGAAATAGTGCATCTGTTCAAATGAAGTGAAATCTAGCCCAAATCTGCTCAAAAGCTTGTCTCTCTATGAGAGAAAGCTGTTTCATTCAATATTCAGTGCAAATCTTGCCAAACTGAAAGATGCTTATGCCTTATGAAAAACAATGTTTTTGCAATGCTGTAAAACAGTTTTTAATGTGTTAGAAGTTATATGCACAAAACCTTATATTAGGACTTCAATGCTCAAGATTGTCAGTTTACAGGTTTCTGAGACCAGTAATGTTGAAATAGTGCTTCTGTTCAAATGAAGTAAAATCTAGCCCAAATCTGCTCAAAAGCTTGTCTCTCTATGAGAGAAAGCTGTTTCATTCAATATTCAGTGCAAATCTTGCCAAACTGAAAGATGCTTATGCCTTATGAAATACAATGTTTTTGCAATGCTGTAAAACAGTTTTTAATGAGTTAGAAGTTATATGCACAAAACCTTATATTAGGACTTCAATGCTCAAGATTGTCAGTTTACAGGTTTCTGAGACCAGTAATGTTGAAATAGTGCTTCTGTTCAAATGAAGTGAAATCTAGCCCAAATCTGCTCAAAAGCTTGTCTCTCTATGAGAGAAAGCTGTTTCATTCAATATTCAGTGCAAATCTTGCCAAACTGAAAGATGCTTATGCCTTATGAAATACAATGTTTTTGCAATGCTGTAAAACAGTTTTTAATGTGTTACAAGTTATATGCACAAAACCTTATATTAAGACTTCAATGCTCAAGATTTTCAGTTTACAGGTTTCTGAGACCAGTTATGTTGAAATAGTGCTTCTGTTCAAATGAAGTGAAATCTAGCCCAAATCTGCTCAAAAGTTTGTCTCTCTATGAGAGAAAGCTGTTTCATTCAATATTCAGTGCAAATCTTGCCAAACTGAAAGATGCTTATGCCTTATGAAATACAATATTTTTGCAATGCTATAAAACAGTTTTTAATGTGTTACAAGTTATATGCACAAAACCTTATATTAAGACTTCAATGCTCAAGATTTTCAGATTACAGGTTTCTGAGACCAGTTATGTTGAAATAGTGCTTCTGTTCAAATGAAGTGAAATCTAGCCCAAATCTGCTCAAAAGCTTGTCTCTCTATGAGAGAAAGCTGTTTCATTCAATATTCAGTGCAAATCTTGCCAGACTGAAACATGCTTATGCCTTATGAAATACAATGTTTTTGCAATGCTGTAAGACAGTTTTTAATGTGTTAGAAGTTATATGCACAAAACCTTATATTAGGACTTCAATGCTCAAGATTGTCAGTTTACAGGTTTCTGAGATCAGTAATGTTGAAATAGTGCATCTGTTCAAATGAAGTGAAATCTAGTCCAAATCTGCTCAAAAGCTTGTCTCTCTATGAGAGAAAGCTGTTTCATTCAATATTCAGTGCAAATCTTGCCAAACTGAAAGATGCTTATGCCTTATGAAAAACAATGTTTTTGCAATGCTGTAAAACAGTTTTTAATGTGTTAGAAGTTATATGCACAAAACCTTATATTAGGACTTCAATGCTCAAGATTGTCAGTTTACAGGTTTCTGAGACCAGTAATGTTGAAATAGTGCTTCTGTTCAAATGAAGAGAAATCTAGCCCAAATCTGCTCAAAAGCTTGTCTCTCTATGAGAGAAAGCTGTTTCATTCAATATTCAGTGCAAATCTTGCCAAACTGAAAGATGCTTATGCCTTATGAAATACAATGTTTTTGCAATGCTGTAAGACAGTTTTTAATGTGTTAGAAGTTATATGCACAAAACCTTATATTAGGACTTCAATTCTCAAGATTGTCAGTTTACAGGTTTCTGAGACCAGTAATGTTGAAATAGTGCTTCTGTTCAAATGAAGTGAAATCTAGCCCAAATCTGCTCAAAAGCTTGTCTCTCTATGAGAGAAAGCTGTTTCATTCAATATTCAGTGCAAATCTTGCCAAACTGAAAGATGCTTATGCCTTATGAAATATAAATGTTTTTGCAATGCTGTAAAACAGTTTTTAATGTGTTAGAAGTTATATGCACAAAACCTTAAATTAGGACTTCAATGCTCAAGATTGTCAGTTTACAGGTTTCTGAGACCAGTAATGTTGAAATAGTGCTTCTGTTCAAATGAAGTGAAATCTAGCGCAAATCTGCTCAACAGCTTGTCTCTCTATGAGAGAAAGCTGTTTCATTCAATATTCAGTGCAAATCTTGCCAAACTGAAAGATGCTTATGCCTTATGAAATACAATGTTTTTGCAATGCTGTAAGACAGTTTTTAATGTGTTAGAAGTTATATGCACAAAACCTTATATTAGGACTTCAATGCTCAAGATTGTCAGTTTACAGGTTTCTGAGATCAGTAATGTTGAAATAGTGCATCTGTTCAAATGAAGTGAAATCTAGCCCAAATCTGCTCAAAAGCTTGTCTCTCTATGAGAGAAAGCTGTTTCATTCAATATTCAGTGCAAATCTTGCCAAACTGAAAGATGCTTATGCCTTATGAAAAACAATGTTTTTGCAATGCTGTAAAACAGTTTTTAATGTGTTAGAAGTTATATGCACAAAACCTTATATTAGGACTTCAATGCTCAAGATTGTCAGTTTACAGGTTTCTGAGACCAGTAATGTTGAAATAGTGCTTCTGTTCAAATGAAGTGAAATCTAGCCCAAATCTGCTCAAAAGCTTGTCTCTCTATGAGAGAAAGCTGTTTCATTCAATATTCAGTGCAAATCTTGCCAAACTGAAAGATGCTTATGCCTTATGAAATACAATGTTTTTGCAATGCTGTAAAACAGTTTTTAATGAGTTAGAAGTTATATGCACAAAACCTTATATTAGGACTTCAATGCTCAAGATTGTCAGTTTACAGGTTTCTGAGACCAGTAATGTTGAAATAGTGCTTCTGTTCAAATGAAGTGAAATATAGCCCAAATCTGCTCAAAAGCTTGTCTCTCTATGAGAGAAAGCTGTTTCATTCAATATTCAGTGCAAATCTTGCCAAACTGAAAGATGCTTATGCCTTATGAAATACAATGTTTTTGCAATGCTGTAAAACAGTTTTTAATGTGTTACAAGTTATATGCACAAAACCTTATATTAAGACTTCAATGCTCAAGATTGTCAGTTTACAGGTTTCTGAGACCAGTTATGTTGAAATAGTGCTTCTGTTCAAATGAAGTGAAATCTAGCCCAAATCTGCTCAAAAGTTTGTCTCTCTATGAGAGAAAGCTGTTTCATTCAATATTCAGTGCAAATCTTGCCAAACTGAAAGATGCTTATGCCTTATGAAATACAATATTTTTGCAATGCTATAAAACAGTTTTTAATGTGTTACAAGTTATATGCACAAAACCTTATATTAAGACTTCAATGCTCAAGATTTTCAGTTTACAGGTTTCTGAGACCAGTTATGTTGAAATAGTGCTTCTGTTCAAATGAAGTGAAATCTAGCCCAAATCTGCTCAAAAGCTTGTCTCTCTATGAGAGAAAGCTGTTTCATTCAATATTCAGTGCAAATCTTGCCAGACTGAAACATGCTTATGCCTTATGAAATACAATGTTTTTGCAATGCTGTAAGACAGTTTTTAATGTGTTAGAAGTTATATGCACAAAACCTTATATTAAGACTTCAATGCTCAAGATTTTCAGTTTACAGGTTTCTGAGACCAGTTATGTTGAAATAGTGCATCTGTTCAAATGAAGTGAAATCTAGCCCAAATCTGCTCAAAAGCTTGTCTCTCTATGAGAGAAAGCTGTTTCATTCAATATTCAGTGCAAATCTTGCCAAACTGAAAGATGCTTATGCCTTATGAAAAACAATGTTTTTGCAATGCTGTAAAACAGTTTTTAATGTGTTAGAAGTTATATGCACAAAACCTTATATTAGGACTTCAATGCTCAAGATTGTCAGTTTACAGGTTTCTGAGACCAGTAATGTTGAAATAGTGCTTCTGTTCAAATGAAGTGAAATCTAGCAAAAATCTGCTCAAAAGCTTGTCTCTCTATGAGAGAAAGCTGTTTCATTCAATATTCAGTGCAAATCTTGCCAAACTGAAAGATGCTTATGCCTTATGAAATACAATGTTTTTGCAATGCTGTAAGACAGTTTTTAATGTGTTAGAAGTTATATGCACAAAACCTTATATTAGGACTTCAATTCTCAAGATTGTCAGTTTACAGGTTTCTGAGACCAGTAATGTTGAAATAGTGCTTCTGTTCAAATGAAGTGAAATCTAGCCCAAATCTGCTCAAAAGCTTGTCTCTCTATGAGAGAAAGCTGTTTCATTCAATATTCAGTGCAAATCTTGCCAAACTGAAAGATGCTTATGCCTTATGAAATATAAATGTTTTTGCAATGCTGTAAAACAGTTTTTAATGTGTTAGAAGTTATATGCACAAAACCTTAAATTAGGACTTCAATGCTCAAGATTGTCAGTTTACAGGTTTCTGAGACCAGTAATGTTGAAATAGTGCTTCTGTTCAAATGAAGTGAAATCTAGCGCAAATCTGCTCAACAGCTTGTCTTTCTATGAGAGAAAGCTGTTTCATTCAATATTCAGTGCAAATCTTGCCAAACTGAAAGATGCTTATGCCTTATGAAATACAATGTTTTTGCAATGCTGTAAAACATTTTTTAATGTGTTACAAGTTATATGCACAAAACCTTATATTAAGACTTCAATGCTCAAGATTGTCAGTTTACAGGTTTCTGAGACCAGTTATGTTAAAATAGTGCTTCTGTTCAAATGAAGTGAAATCTAGCCCAAATCTGCTCAAAAGCTTGTCTCTCTATGAGAGAAAGCTGTTTCATTCAATATTCAGTGCAAATCTTGCCAGACTGAAACATGCTTATGCCTTATGAAATACAATGTTTTTGCAATGCTGTAAAACAGTTTTTAATGTGTTAGAAGTTATATGCACAAAACCTTATATTAGGACTTCAATGCTCAAGATTGTCAGTTTACAGGTTTCTGAGACCAGTAATGTTGAAATAGTGCTTCTGTTCAAATGAAGTGAAATCTAGCCCAAATCTGCTCAAAAGTTTGTCTCTCTATGAGAGAAAGCTGTTTCATTCAATATTCAGTGCAAATCTTGCCAAACTGAAAGATGCTTATGCCTTATGAAATACAATATTTTTGCAATGCTATAAAACAGTTTTTAATGTGTTACAAGTTATATGCACAAAACCTTATATTAAGACTTCAATGCTCAAGATTTTCAGTTTACAGGTTTCTGAGACCAGTTATGTTGAAATAGTGCTTCTGTTCAAATGAAGTGAAATCTAGCCCAAATCTGCTCAAAAGCTTGTCTCTCTATGAGAGAAAGCTGTTTCATTCAATATTCAGTGCAAATCTTGCCAGACTGAAACATGCTTATGCCTTATGAAATACAATGTTTTTGCAATGCTGTAAGACAGTTTTTAATGTGTTAGAAGTTATATGCACAAAACCTTATATTAGGACTTCAATGCTCAAGATTGTCAGTTTACAGGTTTCTGAGACCAGTAATGTTGAAATAGTGCATCTGTTCAAATGAAGTGAAATCTAGCCCAAATCTGCTCAAAAGCTTGTCTCTCTATGAGAGAAAGCTGTTTCATTCAATATTCAGTGCAAATCTTGCCAAACTGAAAGATGCTTATGCCTTATGAAAAACAATGTTTTTGCAATGCTGTAAAACAGTTTTTAATGTGTTAGAAGTTATATGCACAAAACCTTATATTAGGACTTCAATGCTCAAGATTGTCAGTTTACAGGTTTCTGAGACCAGTAATGTTGAAATAGTGCTTCTGTTCAAATGAAGTGAAATCTAGCCCAAATCTGCTCAAAAGCTTGTCTCTCTATGAGAGAAAGCTGTTTCATTCAATATTCAGTGCAAATCTTGCCAAACTGAAAGATGCTTTTATGCCTTATGAAATACAATGTTTTTGCAATGCTGTAAAACAGTTTTTAATGTGTTACAAGTTATATGCACAAAACCTTATATTAAGACTTCAATGCTCAAGATTTTCAGTTTACAGGTTTCTGAGACCAGTTATGTTGAAATAGTGCTTCTGTTCAAATGAAGTGAAATCTAGCCCAAATCTGCTCAAAAGTTTGTCTCTCTATGAGAGAAAGCTGTTTCATTCAATATTCAGTGCAAATCTTGCCAAACTGAAAGATGCTTATGCCTTATGAAATACAATATTTTTGCAATGCTATAAAACAGTTTTTAATGTGTTACAAGTTATATGCACAAAACCTTATATTAAGACTTCAATGCTCAAGATTTTCAGATTACAGGTTTCTGAGACCAGTTATGTTGAAATAGTGCTTCTGTTCAAATGAAGTGAAATCTAGCCCAAATCTGCTCAAAAGCTTGTCTCTCTATGAGAGAAAGCTGTTTCATGCAATATTCAGTGCAAATCTTGCCAGACTGAAACATGCTTATGCCTTATGAAATACAATGTTTTTGCAATGCTGTAAGACAGTTTTTAATGTGTTAGAAGTTATATGCACAAAACCTTATATTAGGACTTCAATGCTCAAGATTGTCAGTTTACAGGTTTCTGAGATCAGTAATGTTGAAATAGTGCATCTGTTCAAATGAAGTGAAATCTAGTCCAAATCTGCTCAAAAGCTTGTCTCTCTATGAGAGAAAGCTGTTTCATTCAATATTCAGTGCAAATCTTGCCAAACTGAAAGATGCTTATGCCTTATGAAAAACAATGTTTTTGCAATGCTGTAAAACAGTTTTTAATGTGTTAGAAGTTATATGCACAAAACCTTATATTAGGACTTCAATGCTCAAGATTGTCAGTTTACAGGTTTCTGAGACCAGTAATGTTGAAATAGTGCTTCTGTTCAAATGAAGTGAAATCTAGCCCAAATCTGCTCAAAAGCTTGTCTCTCTATGAGAGAAAGCTGTTTCATTCAATATTCAGTGCAAATCTTGCCAAACTGAAAGATGCTTATGCCTTATGAAATACAATGTTTTTGCAATGCTGTAAGACAGTTTTTAATGTGTTAGAAGTTATATGCACAAAACCTTATATTAGGACTTCAATTCTCAAGATTGTCAGTTTACAGGTTTCTGAGACCAGTAATGTTGAAATAGTGCTTCTGTTCAAATGAAGTGAAATCTAGCCCAAATCTGCTCAAAAGCTTGTCTCTCTATGAGAGAAAGCTGTTTCATTCAATATTCAGTGCAAATCTTGCCAAACTGAAAGATGCTTATGCCTTATGAAATATAAATGTTTTTGCAATGCTGTAAAACAGTTTTTAATGTGTTAGAAGTTATATGCACAAAACCTTAAATTAGGACTTCAATGCTCAAGATTGTCAGTTTACAGGTTTCTGAGACCAGTAATGTTGAAATAGTGCTTCTGTTCAAATGAAGTGAAATCTAGCGCAAATCTGCTCAACAGCTTGTCTCTCTATGAGAGAAAGCTGTTTCATTCAATATTCAGTGCAAATCTTGCCAAACTGAAAGATGCTTATGCCTTATGAAATACAATGTTTTTGCAATGCTGTAAGACAGTTTTTAATGTGTTAGAAGTTATATGCACAAAACCTTATATTAGGACTTCAATGCTCAAGATTGTCAGTTTACAGGTTTCTGAGATCAGTAATGTTGAAATAGTGCATCTGTTCAAATGAAGTGAAATCTAGCCCAAATCTGCTCAAAAGCTTGTCTCTCTATGAGAGAAAGCTGTTTCATTCAATATTCAGTGCAAATCTTGCCAAACTGAAAGATGCTTATGCCTTATGAAATACAATGTTTTTGCAATGCTGTAAGACAGTTTTTAATGTGTTAGAAGTTATATGCACAAAACCTTATATTAGGACTTCAATTCTCAAGATTGTCAGTTTACAGGTTTCTGAGACCAGTAATGTTGAAATAGTGCTTCTGTTCAAATGAAGTGAAATCTAGCCCAAATCTGCTCAAAAGCTTGTCTCTCTATGAGAGAAAGCTGTTTCATTCAATATTCAGTGCAAATCTTGCCAAACTGAAAGATGCTTATGCCTTATGAAATATAAATGTTTTTGCAATGCTGTAAAACAGTTTTTAATGTGTTACAAGTTATATGCACAAAACCTTATATTAGGACTTCAATGCTCAAGATTGTCAGTTTACAGGTTTCTGAGACCAGTTATGTTGAAATAGTGCTTCTGTTTAAATGAAGTGAAATCTAGCCCAAATCTGCTCAAAAGCTTGTCTCTCTATGAGAGAAAGCTGTTTCATTCAATATTCAGTGCAAATCTTGCCAGACTGAAACATGCTTATGCCTTATGAAATACAATGTTTTTGCAATGCTGTAAGACAGTTTTTAATGTGTTAGAAGTTATATGCACAAAACCTTATATTAGGACTTCAATGCTCAAGATTGTCAGTTTACAGGTTTCTGAGACCAGTAATGTTGAAATAGTGCATCTGTTCAAATGAAGTGAAATCTAGCCCAAATCTGCTCAAAAGCTTGTCTCTCTATGAGAGAAAGCTGTTTCATTCAATATTCAGTGCAAATCTTGCCAAACTGAAAGATGCTTATGCCTTATGAAAAACAATGTTTTTGCAATGCTGTAAAACAGTTTTTAATGTGTTAGAAGTTATATGCACAAAACCTTATATTAGGACTTCAATGCTCAAGATTGTCAGTTTACAGGTTTCTGAGACCAGTAATGTTGAAATAGTGCTTCTGTTCAAATGAAGTGAAATCTAGCCCAAATCTGCTCAAAAGTTTGTCTCTCTATGAGAGAAAGCTGTTTCATTCAATATTCAGTGCAAATCTTGCCAAACTGAAAGATGCTTATGCCTTATGAAATACAATATTTTTGCAATGCTATAAAACAGTTTTTAATGTGTTACAAGTTATATGCACAAAACCTTATATTAAGACTTCAATGCTCAAGATTTTCAGTTTACAGGTTTCTGAGACCAGTTATGTTGAAATAGTGCTTCTGTTCAAATGAAGTGAAATCTAGCCCAAATCTGCTCAAAAGCTTGTCTCTCTATGAGAGAAAGCTGTTTCATTCAATATTCAGTGCAAATCTTGCCAGACTGAAACATGCTTATGCCTTATGAAATACAATGTTTTTGCAATGCTTTAAGACAGTTTTTAATGTGTTAGAAGTTATATGCACAAAACCTTATATTAGGACTTCAATGCTCAAGATTGTCAGTTTACAGGTTTCTGAGACCAGTAATGTTGAAATAGTGCTTCTGTTCAAATGAAGTGAAATCTAGCGCAAATCTGCTCAAAAGCTTGTCTCTCTATGAGAGAAAGCTGTTTCATTCAATATTCAGTGCAAATCTTGCCAAACTGAAAGATGCTTATGCCTTATGAAATATAAATGTTTTTGCAATGCTGTAAAACAGTTTTTAATGTGTTAGAAGTTATATGCACAAAACCTTATATTAGGACTTCAATGCTCAAGATTGTCAGTTTACAGGTTTCTGAGACCAGTAATGTTGAAATAGTGCTTCTGTTCAAATGAAGTGAAATCTAGCCCAAATCTGCTCAAAAGTTTGTCTCTCTATGAGAGAAAGCTGTTTCATTCAATATTCAGTGCAAATCTTGCCAAACTGAAAGATGCTTATGCCTTATGAAATACAATGTTTTTGCAATGCTGTAAAACAGTTTTTAATGTGTTAGAAGTTATATGCACAAAACCTTAAATTAGGACTTCAATGCTCAAGATTGTCAGGTTACAGGTTTCTGAGACCAGTTATGTTGAAATAGTGATTCTGTTCAAATGAAGTGAAATCTAGCCCAAATCTGCTCAAAAGCTTGTCTCTCTATGAGAGAAAGCTGTTTCATTCAATATTCAGTGCAAATCTTGCCAGACTGAAACATGCTTATGCCTTATGAAATACAATGTTTTTGCAATGCTGTAAGACAGTTTTTAATGTGTTAGAAGTTATATGCACAAAACCTTATATTAGGACTTCAATGCTCAAGATTGTCAGTTTACAGGTTTCTGAGATCAGTAATGTTGAAATAGTGCATCTGTTCAAATGAAGTGAAATCTAGTCCAAATCTGCTCAAAAGCTTGTCTCTCTATGAGAGAAAGCTGTTTCATTCAATATTCAGTGCAAATCTTGCCAAACTGAAAGATGCTTATGCCTTATGAAAAACAATGTTTTTGCAATGCTGTAAAACAGTTTTTAATGTGTTAGAAGTTATATGCACAAAACCTTATATTAGGACTTCAATGCTCAAGATTGTCAGTTTACAGGTTTCTGAGACCAGTAATGTTGAAATACTGCTTCTGTTCAAATGAAGTGAAATCTAGCCCAAATCTGCTCAAAAGCTTGTCTCTCTATGAGAGAAAGCTGTTTCATTCAATATTCAGTGCAAATCTTGCCAAACTGAAAGATGCTTATGCCTTATGAAATACAATGTTTTTGCAATGCTGTAAGACAGTTTTTAATGTGTTAGAAGTTATATGCACAAAACCTTATATTAGGACTTCAATGCTCAAGATTGTCAGTTTACAGGTTTCTGAGACCAGTAATGTTGAAATAGTGCTTCTGTTCAAATTAAGTGAAATCTAGCGCAAATCTGCTCAAAAGCTTGTCTCTCTATGAGAGAAAGCTGTTTCATTCAATATTCAGTGCAAATCTTGCCAAACTGAAAGATGCTTATGCCTTATGAAATATAAATGTTTTTGCAATGCTGTAAAACAGTTTTTAATGTGTTACAAGTTATATGCACAAAACCTTATATTAGGACTTCAATGCTCAAGATTGTCAGTTTACAGGTTTCTGAGACCAGTTATGTTGAAATAGTGCTTCTGTTTAAATGAAGTGAAATCTAGCCCAAATCTGCTCAAAAGCTTGTCTCTCTATGAGAGAAAGCTGCTTCATTCAATGTTCAGTGCAAATCTTGCCAAACTGAAAGATGCTTATGCCTTATGAAATATAAATGTTTTTGCAATGCTGTAAAACAGTTTTTAATGTGTTAGAAGTTATATGCACAAAACCTTAAATTAGGACTTCAATGCTCAAGATTGTCAGGTTACAGGTTTCTGAGACCAGTTATGTTGAAATAGTGCTTCTGTTCAAATGAAGTGAAATCTAGCCCAAATCTGCTCAAAAGCTTGTCTCTCTATGAGAGAAAGCTGTTTCATTCAATATTCAGTGCAAATCTTGCCAAACTGAAAGATGCTTATGCCTTATGAAATACAATGTTTTTGCAATGCTGTAAGACAGTTTTTAATGTGTTAGAAGTTATATGCACAAAACCTTATATTAGGACTTCAATTCTCAAGATTGTCAGTTTACAGGTTTCTGAGACCAGTAATGTTGAAATAGTGCTTCTGTTCAAATGAAGTGAAATCTAGCCCAAATCTGCTCAAAAGCTTGTCTCTCTATGAGAGAAAGCTGTTTCATTCAATATTCAGTGCAAATCTTGCCAAACTGAAAGATGCTTATGCCTTATGAAATATAAATGTTTTTGCAATGCTGTAAAACAGTTTTTAATGTGTTACAAGTTATATGCACAAAACCTTATATTAGGACTTCAATGCTCAAGATTGTCAGTTTACAGGTTTCTGAGACCAGTTATGTTGAAATAGTGCTTCTGTTTAAATGAAGTGAAATCTAGCCCAAATCTGCTCAAAAGCTTGTCTCTCTATGAGAGAAAGCTGTTTCATTCAATATTCAGTGCAAATCTTGCCAGACTGAAACATGCTTATGCCTTATGAAATACAATGTTTTTGCAATGCTGTAAGACAGTTTTTAATGTGTTAGAAGTTATATGCACAAAACCTTATATTAGGACTTCAATGCTCAAGATTGTCAGTTTACAGGTTTCTGAGACCAGTAATGTTGAAATAGTGCATCTGTTCAAATGAAGTGAAATCTAGCCCAAATCTGCTCAAAAGCTTGTCTCTCTATGAGAGAAAGCTGTTTCATTCAATATTCAGTGCAAATCTTGCCAAACTGAAAGATGCTTATGCCTTATGAAAAACAATGTTTTTGCAATGCTGTAAAACAGTTTTTAATGTGTTAGAAGTTATATGCACAAAACCTTATATTAGGACTTCAATGCTCAAGATTGTCAGTTTACAGGTTTCTGAGACCAGTAATGTTGAAATAGTGCTTCTGTTCAAATGAAGTGAAATCTAGCCCAAATCTGCTCAAAAGTTTGTCTCTCTATGAGAGAAAGCTGTTTCATTCAATATTCAGTGCAAATCTTGCCAAACTGAAAGATGCTTATGCCTTATGAAATACAATATTTTTGCAATGCTATAAAACAGTTTTTAATGTGTTACAAGTTATATGCACAAAACCTTATATTAAGACTTCAATGCTCAAGATTTTCAGTTTACAGGTTTCTGAGACCAGTTATGTTGAAATAGTGCTTCTGTTCAAATGAAGTGAAATCTAGCCCAAATCTGCTCAAAAGCTTGTCTCTCTATGAGAGAAAGCTGTTTCATTCAATATTCAGTGCAAATCTTGCCAGACTGAAACATGCTTATGCCTTATGAAATACAATGTTTTTGCAATGCTTTAAGACAGTTTTTAATGTGTTAGAAGTTATATGCACAAAACCTTATATTAGGACTTCAATGCTCAAGATTGTCAGTTTACAGGTTTCTGAGACCAGTAATGTTGAAATAGTGCTTCTGTTCAAATGAAGTGAAATCTAGCGCAAATCTGCTCAAAAGCTTGTCTCTCTATGAGAGAAAGCTGTTTCATTCAATATTCAGTGCAAATCTTGCCAAACTGAAAGATGCTTATGCCTTATGAAATATAAATGTTTTTGCAATGCTGTAAAACAGTTTTTAATGTGTTAGAAGTTATATGCACAAAACCTTATATTAGGACTTCAATGCTCAAGATTGTCAGTTTACAGGTTTCTGAGACCAGTAATGTTGAAATAGTGCTTCTGTTCAAATGAAGTGAAATCTAGCCCAAATCTGCTCAAAAGTTTGTCTCTCTATGAGAGAAAGCTGTTTCATTCAATATTCAGTGCAAATCTTGCCAAACTGAAAGATGCTTATGCCTTATGAAATACAATGTTTTTGCAATGCTGTAAAACAGTTTTTAATGTGTTAGAAGTTATATGCACAAAACCTTAAATTAGGACTTCAATGCTCAAGATTGTCAGGTTACAGGTTTCTAAGACCAGTTATGTTGAAATAGTGATTCTGTTCAAATGAAGTGAAATCTAGCCCAAATCTGCTCAAAAGCTTGTCTCTCTATGAGAGAAAGCTGTTTCATTCAATATTCAGTGCAAATCTTGCCAGACTGAAACATGCTTATGCCTTATGAAATACAATGTTTTTGCAATGCTGTAAGACAGTTTTTAATGTGTTAGAAGTTATATGCACAAAACCTTATATTAGGACTTCAATGCTCAAGATTGTCAGTTTACAGGTTTCTGAGATCAGTAATGTTGAAATAGTGCATCTGTTCAAATGAAGTGAAATCTAGTCCAAATCTGCTCAAAAGCTTGTCTCTCTATGAGAGAAAGCTGTTTCATTCAATATTCAGTGCAAATCTTGCCAAACTGAAAGATGCTTATGCCTTATGAAAAACAATGTTTTTGCAATGCTGTAAAACAGTTTTTAATGTGTTAGAAGTTATATGCACAAAACCTTATATTAGGACTTCAATGCTCAAGATTGTCAGTTTACAGGTTTCTGAGACCAGTAATGTTGAAATACTGCTTCTGTTCAAATGAAGTGAAATCTAGCCCAAATCTGCTCAAAAGCTTGTCTCTCTATGAGAGAAAGCTGTTTCATTCAATATTCAGTGCAAATCTTGCCAAACTGAAAGATGCTTATGCCTTATGAAATACAATGTTTTTGCAATGCTGTAAGACAGTTTTTAATGTGTTAGAAGTTATATGCACAAAACCTTATATTAGGACTTCAATGCTCAAGATTGTCAGTTTACAGGTTTCTGAGACCAGTAATGTTGAAATAGTGCATCTGTTCAAATGAAGTGAAATCTAGCCCAAATCTGCTCAAAAGCTTGTCTCTCTATGAGAGAAAGCTGTTTCATTCAATATTCAGTGCAAATCTTGCCAAACTGAAAGATGCTTATGCCTTATGAAAAACAATGTTTTTGCAATGCTGTAAAACAGTTTTTAATGTGTTAGAAGTTATATGCACAAAACCTTATATTAGGACTTCAATGCTCAAGATTGTCAGTTTACAGGTTTCTGAGACCAGTAATGTTGAAATAGTGCTTCTGTTCAAATGAAGTGAAATCTAGCCCAAATCTGCTCAAAAGTTTGTCTCTCTATGAGAGAAAGCTGTTTCATTCAATATTCAGTGCAAATCTTGCCAAACTGAAAGATGCTTATGCCTTATGAAATACAATATTTTTGCAATGCTATAAAACAGTTTTTAATGTGTTACAAGTTATATGCACAAAACCTTATATTAAGACTTCAATGCTCAAGATTTTCAGTTTACAGGTTTCTGAGACCAGTTATGTTGAAATAGTGCTTCTGTTCAAATGAAGTGAAATCTAGCCCAAATCTGCTCAAAAGCTTGTCTCTCTATGAGAGAAAGCTGTTTCATTCAATATTCAGTGCAAATCTTGCCAGACTGAAACATGCTTATGCCTTATGAAATACAATGTTTTTGCAATGCTTTAAGACAGTTTTTAATGTGTTAGAAGTTATATGCACAAAACCTTATATTAGGACTTCAATGCTCAAGATTGTCAGTTTACAGGTTTCTGAGACCAGTAATGTTGAAATAGTGCTTCTGTTCAAATGAAGTGAAATCTAGCGCAAATCTGCTCAAAAGCTTGTCTCTCTATGAGAGAAAGCTGTTTCATTCAATATTCAGTGCAAATCTTGCCAAACTGAAAGATGCTTATGCCTTATGAAATATAAATGTTTTTGCAATGCTGTAAAACAGTTTTTAATGTGTTAGAAGTTATATGCACAAAACCTTATATTAGGACTTCAATGCTCAAGATTGTCAGTTTACAGGTTTCTGAGACCAGTAATGTTGAAATAGTGCTTCTGTTCAAATGAAGTGAAATCTAGCCCAAATCTGCTCAAAAGTTTGTCTCTCTATGAGAGAAAGCTGTTTCATTCAATATTCAGTGCAAATCTTGCCAAACTGAAAGATGCTTATGCCTTATGAAATACAATGTTTTTGCAATGCTGTAAAACAGTTTTTAATGTGTTAGAAGTTATATGCACAAAACCTTAAATTAGGACTTCAATGCTCAAGATTGTCAGGTTACAGGTTTCTAAGACCAGTTATGTTGAAATAGTGATTCTGTTCAAATGAAGTGAAATCTAGCCCAAATCTGCTCAAAAGCTTGTCTCTCTATGAGAGAAAGCTGTTTCATTCAATATTCAGTGCAAATCTTGCCAGACTGAAACATGCTTATGCCTTATGAAATACAATGTTTTTGCAATGCTGTAAGACAGTTTTTAATGTGTTAGAAGTTATATGCACAAAACCTTATATTAGGACTTCAATGCTCAAGATTGTCAGTTTACAGGTTTCTGAGATCAGTAATGTTGAAATAGTGCATCTGTTCAAATGAAGTGAAATCTAGTCCAAATCTGCTCAAAAGCTTGTCTCTCTATGAGAGAAAGCTGTTTCATTCAATATTCAGTGCAAATCTTGCCAAACTGAAAGATGCTTATGCCTTATGAAAAACAATGTTTTTGCAATGCTGTAAAACAGTTTTTAATGTGTTAGAAGTTATATGCACAAAACCTTATATTAGGACTTCAATGCTCAAGATTGTCAGTTTACAGGTTTCTGAGACCAGTAATGTTGAAATACTGCTTCTGTTCAAATGAAGTGAAATCTAGCCCAAATCTGCTCAAAAGCTTGTCTCTCTATGAGAGAAAGCTGTTTCATTCAATATTCAGTGCAAATCTTGCCAAACTGAAAGATGCTTATGCCTTATGAAATACAATGTTTTTGCAATGCTGTAAGACAGTTTTTAATGTGTTAGAAGTTATATGCACAAAACCTTATATTAGGACTTCAATGCTCAAGATTGTCAGTTTACAGGTTTCTGAGACCAGTAATGTTGAAATAGTGCTTCTGTTCAAATTAAGTGAAATCTAGCGCAAATCTGCTCAAAAGCTTGTCTCTCTATGAGAGAAAGCTGTTTCATTCAATATTCAGTGCAAATCTTGCCAAACTGAAAGATGCTTATGCCTTATGAAATATAAATGTTTTTGCAATGCTGTAAAACAGTTTTTAATGTGTTACAAGTTATATGCACAAAACCTTATATTAGGACTTCAATGCTCAAGATTGTCAGTTTACAGGTTTCTGAGACCAGTTATGTTGAAATAGTGCTTCTGTTTAAATGAAGTGAAATCTAGCCCAAATCTGCTCAAAAGCTTGTCTCTCTATGAGAGAAAGCTGCTTCATTCAATGTTCAGTGCAAATCTTGCCAAACTGAAAGATGCTTATGCCTTATGAAATATAAATGTTTTTGCAATGCTGTAAAACAGTTTTTAATGTGTTAGAAGTTATATGCACAAAACCTTAAATTAGGACTTCAATGCTCAAGATTGTCAGGTTACAGGTTTCTGAGACCAGTTATGTTGAAATAGTGCTTCTGTTTAAATGAAGTGAAATCTAGCCCAAATCTGCTCAAAAGCTTGTCTCTTTATGAGAGAAAGCTGCTTCATTCAATATTCAGTGCAAATCTTGCCAAACTGAAAGATGCTTATGCCTTATGAAATACAATGTTTTTGCAATGCTGTAAGACAGTTTTCAATGTGTTAGAAGTTATATGCACAAAAACTTATGTTAGGACTTCAATGCTCAAGATTGTCAGTTTACAGGTTTCTGAGACCAGTAATGTTGAAATAGTGCTTCTGGTCAAATGAAGTGAAATCTAGCCCAAATCTTCTCAAAAGCTTGTCTCTCTATGAGAGAAAGCTGTTTCATTCAATATTCAGTGCAAATCTTGCCAAACTGAAAGATGCTCATGCCTTATGAAATACAATGTGTTTGCAATGCTGTAAAACAGTTTTGAATGTGTTAGAAGTTATATGCACAAAACCTTATATTAGGACTTCAATGCTCAAGATTGTCAGTTTACAGGTTTCTGAGACCAGTAATGTTGAAATAGTGCTTCTATTCAAATGAAGTGAAATCTAGCCCAAATCTGCTCAAAAGCTTGTCTCTCTATGAGAGAAAGCTGTTTCATTTAATATTCAGTGCAAATCTTGCCAAACTGAAAGATGCTTATGCCTTATGAAATACAATGTTTTTGCAATGCTGTAAGACAGTTTTTAATGTGTTAGAAGTTATATGCACAAAACCTTATATTAGGACTTCAATGCTCAAGATTGTCAGTTTACAGGTTTCTGAGACCAGTAATGTTGAAATAGTGCTTCTGTTCAAATGAAGTGAAATCTAGCGCAAATCTGCTCAACAGCTTGTCTCTCTATGAGAGAAAGCTGTTTCATTCAATATTCAGTGCAAATCTTGCCAAACTGAAAGATGCTTATGCCTTATGAAATACAATGTTTTTGCAATGCTGTAAGACAGTTTTTAATGTGTTAGAAGTTATATGCACAAAACCTTATATTAGGACTTCAATGCTCAAGATTGTCAGTTTACAGGTTTCTGAGATCAGTAATGTTGAAATAGTGCATCTGTTCAAATGAAGTGAAATCTAGCCCAAATCTGCTCAAAAGCTTGTCTCTCTATGAGAGAAAGCTGTTTCATTCAATATTCAGTGCAAATCTTGCCAAACTGAAAGATGCTTATGCCTTATGAAAAACAATGTTTTTGCAATGCTGTAAAACAGTTTTTAATGTGTTAGAAGTTATATGCACAAAACCTTATATTAGGACTTCAATGCTCAAGATTGTCAGTTTACAGGTTTCTGAGACCAGTAATGTTGAAATAGTGCTTCTGTTCAAATGAAGTGAAATCTAGCCCAAATCTGCTCAAAAGCTTGTCTCTCTATGAGAGAAAGCTGTTTCATTCAATATTCAGTGCAAATCTTGCCAAACTGAAAGATGCTTATGCCTTATGAAATACAATGTTTTTGCAATGCTGTAAGACAGTTTTTAATGTGTTAGAAGTTATATGCACAAAACCTTATATTAGGACTTCAATGCTCAAGATTGTCAGTTTACAGGTTTCTGAGATCAGTAATGTTGAAATAGTGCATCTGTTCAAATGAAGTGAAATCTAGCCCAAATCTGCTCAAAAGCTTGTCTCTCTATGAGACAAAGCTGTTTCATTCAATATTCAGTGCAAATCTTGCCAAACTGAAAGATGCTTATGCCTTATGAAAAACAATGTTTTTGCAATGCTGTAAAACAGTTTTTAATGTGTTACAAGTTATATGCACAAAACCTTATATTTGGACTTCAATGCTCAAGATTGTCAGTTTACAGGTTTCTGAGACCAGTTATGTTGAAATAGTGCTTCTGTTCAAATGAAGTGAAATCTAGCCCAAATCTGCTCAAAAGCTTGTCTCTCTATGAGAGAAAGCTGTTTCATTCAATATTCAGTGCAAATCTTGCCAGACTGAAACATGCTTATGCCTTATGAAATACAATGTTTTTGCAATGCTGTAAGACAGTTTTTAATGTGTTAGAAGTTATATGCACAAAACCTTATATTAGGACTTCAATGCTCAAGATTGTCAGTTTACAGGTTTCTGAGACCAGTAATGTTGAAATAGTGCATCTGTTCAAATGAAGTGAAATCTAGCCCAAATCTGCTCAAAAGCTTGTCTCTCTATGAGAGAAAGCTGTTTCATTCAATATTCAGTGCAAATCTTGCCAAACTGAAAGATGCTTATGCCTTATGAAAAACAATGTTTTTGCAATGCTGTAAAACAGTTTTTAATGTGTTAGAAGTTATATGCACAAAACCTTATATTAGGACTTCAATGCTCAAGATTGTCAGTTTACAGGTTTCTGAGACCAGTAATGTTGAAATAGTGCTTCTGTTCAAATGAAGTGAAATCTAGCCCAAATCTGCTCAAAAGTTTGTCTCTCTATGAGAGAAAGCTGTTTCATTCAATATTCAGTGCAAATCTTGCCAAACTGAAAGATGCTTATGCCTTATGAAATACAATATTTTTGCAATGCTATAAAACAGTTTTTAATGTGTTACAAGTTATATGCACAAAACCTTATATTAAGACTTCAATGCTCAAGATTTTCAGTTTACAGGTTTCTGAGACCAGTTATGTTGAAATAGTGCTTCTGTTCAAATGAAGTGAAATCTAGCCCAAATCTGCTCAAAAGCTTGTCTCTCTATGAGAGAAAGCTGTTTCATTCAATATTCAGTGCAAATCTTGCCAGACTGAAACATGCTTATGCCTTATGAAATACAATGTTTTTGCAATGCTGTAAGACAGTTTTTAATGTGTTAGAAGTTATATGCACAAAACCTTATATTAGGACTTCAATGCTCAAGATTGTCAGTTTACAGGTTTCTGAGACCAGTAATGTTGAAATAGTGCTTCTGTTCAAATGAAGTGAAATCTAGCGCAAATCTGCTCAAAAGCTTGTCTCTCTATGAGAGAAAGCTGTTTCATTCAATATTCAGTGCAAATCTTGCCAAACTGAAAGATGCTTATGCCTTATGAAATATAAATGTTTTTGCAATGCTGTAAAACAGTTTTTAATGTGTTAGAAGTTATATGCACAAAACCTTATATTAGGACTTCAATGCTCAAGATTGTCAGTTTACAGGTTTCTGAGACCAGTAATGTTGAAATAGTGCTTCTGTTCAAATGAAGTGAAATCTAGCCCAAATCTGCTCAAAAGTTTGTCTCTCTATGAGAGAAAGCTGTTTCATTCAATATTCAGTGCAAATCTTGCCAAACTGAAAGATGCTTATGCCTTATGAAATACAATATTTTTGCAATGCTATAAAACAGTTTTTAATGTGTTACAAGTTATATGCAAAAAACCTTATATTAAGACTTCAATGCTCAAGATTTTCAGTTTACAGGTTTCTGAGACCAGTTATGTTGAAATAGTGCTTCTGTTCAAATGAAGTGAAATCTAGCCCAAATCTGCTCAAAAGCTTGTCTCTCTATGAGAGAAAGCTGTTTCATTCAATATTCAGTGCAAATCTTGCCAGACTGAAACATGCTTATGCCTTATGAAATACAATGTTTTTGCAATGCTGTAAGACAGTTTTTAATGTGTTAGAAGTTATATGCACAAAACCTTATATTAGGACTTCAATGCTCAAGATTGTCAGTTTACAGGTTTCTGAGACCAGTAATGTTGAAATAGTGCATCTGTTCAAATGAAGTGAAATCTAGCCCAAATCTGCTCAAAAGCTTGTCTCTCTATGAGAGAAAGCTGTTTCATTCAATATTCAGTGCAAATCTTGCCAAACTGAAAGATGCTTATGCCTTATGAAAAACAATGTTTTTGCAATGCTGTAAAACAGTTTTTAATGTGTTAGAAGTTATATGCACAAAACCTTATATTAGGACTTCAATGCTCAAGATTGTCAGTTTACAGGTTTCTGAGACCAGTAATGTTGAAATAGTGCTTCTGTTCAAATGAAGTGAAATCTAGCCCAAATCTGCTCAAAAGCTTGTCTCTCTATGAGAGAAAGCTGTTTCATTCAATATTCAGTGCAAATCTTGCCAAACTGAAAGATGCTTATGCCTTATGAAATACAATGTTTTTGCAATTCTGTAAGACAGTTTTTAATGTGTTAGAAGTTATATGCACAAAACCTTATATTAGGACTTCAATGCTCAAGATTGTCAGTTTACAGGTTTCTGAGACCAGTAATGTTGAAATAGTGCTTCTGTTCAAATGAAGTGAAATCTAGCGCAAATCTGCTCAAAAGCTTGTCTCTCTATGAGAGAAAGCTGTTTCATTCAATATTCAGTGCAAATCTTGCCAAACTGAAAGATGCTTATGCCTTATGAAATATAAATGTTTTTGCAATGCTGTAAAACAGTTTTTAATGTGTTACAAGTTATATGCACAAAACCTTATATTAGGACTTCAATGCTCAAGATTGTCAGTTTACAGGTTTCTGAGACCAGTTATGTTGAAATAGTGCTTCTGTTTAAATGAAGTGAAATCTAGCCCAAATCTGCTCAAAAGCTTGTCTCTCTATGAGAGAAAGCTGCTTCATTCAATGTTCAGTGCAAATCTTGCCAAACTGAAAGATGCTTATGCCTTATGAAATATAAATGTTTTTGCAATGCTGTAAAACAGTTTTTAATGTGTTAGAAGTTATATGCACAAAACCTTAAATTAGGACTTCAATGCTCAAGATTGTCAGGTTACAGGTTTCTGAGACCAGTTATGTTGAAATAGTGCTTCTGTTTAAATGAAGTGAAATCTAGCCCAAATCTGCTCAAAAGCTTGTCTCTCTATGAGAGAAAGCTGCTTCATTCAATATTCAGTGCAAATCTTGCCAAACTGAAAGATGCTTATGCCTTATGAAATACAATGTTTTTGCAATGCTGTAAGACAGTTTTCAATGTGTTAGAAGTTATATGCACAAAAACTTATGTTAGGACTTCAATGCTCAAGATTGTCAGTTTACAGGTTTCTGAGACCAGTAATGTTGAAATAGTGCTTCTGGTCAAATGAAGTGAAATCTAGCCCAAATCTGCTCAAAAGCTTGTCTCTCTATGAGAGAAAGCTGTTTCATTCAATATTCAGTGCAAATCTTGCCAAACTGAAAGATGCTTATGCCTTATGAAAAACAATGTTTTTGCAATGCTGTAAAACAGTTTTTAATGTGTTAGAAGTTATATGCACAAAACCTTATATTAGGACTTCAATGCTCAAGATTGTCAGTTTACAGGTTTCTGAGACCAGTAATGTTGAAATAGTGCTTCTGTTCAAATGAAGTGAAATCTAGCCCAAATCTGCTCAAAAGCTTGTCTCTCTATGAGAGAAAGCTGTTTCATTCAATATTCAGTGCAAATCTTGCCAAACTGAAAGATGCTTATGCCTTATGAAATACAATGTTTTTGCAATGCTGTAAGACAGTTTTTAATGTGTTAGAAGTTATATGCACAAAACCTTATATTAGGACTTCAATGCACAAGATTGTCAGTTTACAGGTTTCTGAGACCAGTAATGTTGAAATAGTGCTTCTGTTCAAATGAAGTGAAATCTAGCGCAAATCTGCTCAAAAGCTTGTCTCTCTATGAGAGAAAGCTGTTTCATTCAATATTCAGTGCAAATCTTGCCAAACTGAAAGATGCTTATGCCTTATGAAATATAAATGTTTTTGCAATGCTGTAAAACAGTTTTTAATGTGTTACAAGTTATATGCACAAAACCTTATATTAGGACTTCAATGCTCAAGATTGTCAGTTTACAGGTTTCTGAGACCAGTAATGTTGAAATAGTGCTTCTGGTCAAATGAAGTGAAATCTAGCCCAAATCTGCTCAAAAGCTTGTCTCTCTATGAGAGAAAGCTGTTTCATTCAATATTCAGTGCAAATCTTGCCAAACTGAAAGATGCTTATGCCTTATGAAAAACAATGTTTTTGCAATGCTGTAAAACAGTTTTTAATGTGTTAGAAGTTATATGCACAAAACCTTATATTAGGACTTCAATGCTCAAGATTGTCAGTTTACAGGTTTCTGAGACCAGTAATGTTGAAATAGTGCTTCTGTTCAAATGAAGTGAAATCTAGCCCAAATCTGCTCAAAAGCTTGTCTCTCTATGAGAGAAAGCTGTTTCATTCAATATTCAGTGCAAATCTTGCCAAACTGAAAGATGCTTATGCCTTATGAAATACAATGTTTTTGCAATGCTGTAAGACAGTTTTTAATGTGTTAGAAGTTATATGCACAAAACCTTATATTAGGACTTCAATGCTCAAGATTGTCAGTTTACAGGTTTCTGAGACCAGTAATGTTGAAATAGTGCTTCTGTTCAAATGAAGTGAAATCTAGCGCAAATCTGCTCAAAAGCTTGTCTCTCTATGAGAGAAAGCTGTTTCATTCAATATTCAGTGCAAATCTTGCCAAACTGAAAGATGCTTATGCCTTATGAAAAACAATGTTTTTGCAATGCTGTAAAACAGTTTTTAATGTGTTAGAAGTTATATGCACAAAACCTTATATTAGGACTTCAATGCTCAAGATTGTCAGTTTACAGGTTTCTGAGACCAGTAATGTTGAAATAGTGCTTCTGTTCAAATGAAGTGAAATCTAGCCCAAATCTGCTCAAAAGCTTGTCTCTCTATGAGAGAAAGCTGTTTCATTCAATATTCAGTGCAAATCTTGCCAAACTGAAAGATGCTTATGCCTTATGAAATACAATGTTTTTGCAATGCTGTAAGACAGTTTTTAATGTGTTAGAAGTTATATGCACAAAACCTTATATTAGGACTTCAATGCTCAAGATTGTCAGTTTACAGGTTTCTGAGACCAGTAATGTTGAAATAGTGCTTCTGTTCAAATGAAGTGAAATCTAGCGCAATCTGCTCAAAAGCTTGTCTCTCTATGAGAGAAAGCTGTTTCATTCAATATTCAGTGCAAATCTTGCCAAACTGAAAGATGCTTATGCCTTATGAAATATAAATGTTTTTGCAATGCTGTAAAACAGTTTTTAATGTGTTACAAGTTATATGCACAAAACCTTATATTAGGACTTCAATGCTCAAGATTGTCAGTTTAAAGGTTTCTGAGACCAGTTATGTTGAAATAGTGCTTCTGTTTAAATGAAGTGAAATCTAGCCCAAATCTGCTCAAAAGCTTGTCTCTCTATGAGAGAAAGCTGCTTCATTCAATGTTCAGTGCAAATCTTGCCAAACTGAAAGATGCTTATGCCTTATGAAATATAAATGTTTTTGCAATGCTGTAAAACAGTTTTTAATGTGTTAGAAGTTATAAGCACAAAACCTTAAATTAGGACTTCAATGCTCAAGATTGTCAGGTTACAGGTTTCTGAGACCAGTTATGTTGAAATAGTGCTTCTGTTTAAATGAAGTGAAATCTAGCCCAAATCTGCTCAAAAGCTTGTCTCTCTATGAGAGAAAGCTGCTTCATTCAATATTCAGTGCAAATCTTGCCAAACTGAAAGATGCTTATGCCTTATGAAATACAATGTTTTTGCAATGCTGTAAGACAGTTTTCAATGTGTTAGAAGTTATATGCACAAAAACTTATGTTAGGACTTCAATGCTCAAGATTGTCAGTTTACAGGTTTCTGAGACCAGTAATGTTGAAATAGTGCTTCTGGTCAAATGAAGTGAAATCTAACCCAAATCTTCTCAAAAGCTTGTCTCTCTATGAGAGAAAGCTGTTTCATTCAATATTCAGTGCAAATCTTGCCAAACTGAAAGATGCTCATGCCTTATGAAATACAATGTGTTTGCAATGCTGTAAAACAGTTTTGAATGTGTTAGAAGTTATATGCACAAAACCTTATATTAGGACTTCAATGCTCAAGATTGTCAGTTTACAGATTTCTGAGACCAGTAATGTTGAAATAGTGCTTCTGTTCAAATGAAGTGAAATCTAGCCCAAATCTGCTCAAAAGCTTGTCTCTCTATGAGAGAAAGCTGTTTCATTTAATATTCAGTGCAAATCTTGCCAAACTGAAAGATGCTTATGCCTTATGAAATACAATGTTTTTGCAATGCTGTAAGACAGTTTTTAATGTGTTAGAAGTTATATGCACAAAACCTTATATTAGGACTTCAATGCTCAAGATTGTCAGTTTACAGGTTTCTGAGACCAGTTATGTTGAAATAGTGCATCTGTTCAAATGAAGTGAAATCTAGCCCAAATCTGCTCAAAAGCTTGTCTCTCTATGAGAGAAAGCTGTTTCATTCAATATTCAGTGCAAATCTTGCCAAACTGAAAGATGCTTATGCCTTATGAAAAACAATGTTTTTGCAATGCTGTAAAACAGTTTTTAATGTGTTAGAAGTTATATGCACAAAACCTTATATTAGGACTTCAATGCTCAAGATTGTCAGTTTACAGGTTTCTGAGACCAGTAATGTTGAAATAGTGCTTCTGTTCAAATGAAGTGAAATCTAGCCCAAATCTGCTCAAAAGCTTGTCTCTCTATGAGAGAAAGCTGTTTCATTCAATATTCAGTGCAAATCTTGCCAAACTGAAAGATGCTTATGCCTTATGAAATATAAATGTTTTTGCAATGCTCTAAGACAGTTTTTAATGTGTTAGAAGTTATATGCACAAAACTTTATGTTAGGACTTCAATGCTCAAGATTGTCAGTTTACAGGTTTCTGAGACCAGTTATGTTGAAATAGTGCTTCCGTTTAAATGAAGTGAAATCTAGCCCAAATCTGCTCAAAAGCTTGTCTCTCTATGAGAGAAAGCTGTTTCATTCAATATTCAGTGCAAATCTTGCCAAACTGAAAGATGCTTATGCCTTATGAAATACAATGTTTTTGCAATGCTGTAAAACAGTTTTTAATGTGTTACAAGTTATATGCACAAAACCTTATATTAAGACTTCAATGCTCAAGATTGTCAGTTTACAGGTTTCTGAGACCAGTAATGTTGAAATAGTGCTTCTCTTCAAATGAAATGAAATCTAGCCCAAATCTGCTCAAAAGCTTGTCTCTCTGTGAGATAGAGCTGCTTCATGCAATGTTCAGTGCAAATCTTGCCAAACTGAAAGATGCTTATGTCTTATGAAATAAAATTATTTATGCAATGCAGTGAGACAGTTTTTAATGTGTTAGAAGTTATATACACAAAAACTTATGTTAGGACTTCAATGCTCAAGATTGTCAGTTTACTGGTTTCTGAGACCAGTTATGTTGAAATAGTGCTTCTGTTCAAATGAAGTGAAATCTAGCCCAAATCTGCTCAAAAGGTGGTCTCTCTATGAGAGAAAGCTGTTTCATTCAATATTCAGTGCAAATCTTGCCAGACTGAAACATGCTTATGCCTTGTGAAATACAATGTTTTTGCAATGCCGTAAGACAGTTTTTAATGTGTTAGAAGTTATATGCACAAAACCTTATATTAGGACTTCAATGCTCAAGATTGTCAGTTTACAGGTTTCTGAGACCAGTAATGTTGAAATAGTGCTTCTGTTCAAATGATGTGAAATCTAGCCCAAATCTGCTCAAAAGCTTGTCTCTCTATGAGAGAAAGCTGTTTCATTCAATATTCAGTGCAAATCTTGCCAAACTGAAAGATGCTTTGTGCCTTATGAAATACAATGTTTTTGCAATGCTGTAAAACAGTTTTTAATGTGTTAGAAGTTATATGCACAAAACCTTATATTAGGACTTCAATGCTCAAGATTGTCAGTTTACAGGTTTATGAGACCAGTAATGTTGAAATAGTGCTTCTGTTCAAATGAAGTGAAATCTAGCCCAAATCTGCTCAAAAGCTTGTCTCTCTATGAGAGAAAGCTGTTTCATTCAATATTCAGTGCAAATCTTGCCAAACTGAAAGATGCTTATGCCTTATGAAATACAATGTTTTTGCAATGCTGTAAAACATTTTTTAATGTGTTACAAGTTATATGCACAAAACCTTATATTAGGACTTCAATGCTCAAGATAGTCAGTTTACAGGTTTATGAGACCAGTAATATTTAATAGTGCTTCTGTTGAAATGAAGTGTAATCTAGCCCAAATCTGCTCAAAAGCTTGTCTCTCTATGAGAGAAAGCTGCTCCATTCAATATTCAGTGCAAATCTTGCCAAACTGAAAGATGCTTATGCCTTATGAAATACAATGTTTTTGTAATGCTGTGAAACAGTTTTTAATGTGTTAGAAGTTATATGCACAAAACCTTATATTAGGACTTCAATGCTCAAGATAGTCAGTTTACAGGTTTATGAGACCAGTAATATTGAATAGTGCTTCTGTTGAAATGAAGTGAAATCTAGCCCAAATCTGCTCAAAAGCTTGTCTCTCTGTGAGATAGAGCTGCTTCATGCAATGTTCAGTGCAAATCTTGCCAAACTGAAAGATGCTTATGTCTTATGAAATAAAATTATTTCTGCAATGCAGTGAGACAGTTTTTAATGTGTTAGACGTTATTGCACAAAAACTTATGTTAGGACTTCAATGCTCAAGATTGTCAGTTTACTGGTTTCTGAGACCAGTTATGTTGAAATAGTGCTTCTGTTCAAATGAAGTGAAATCTAGCCCAAATCTGCTCAAAAGCTTGTTTCTCTATGAGAGAAAGCTATTTCATTCAATATTCAGTGCAAATCTTGCCAAACTGAAAGATGCTTATGCCTTATGAAATACAATGTTTTTGCAATACTGTAAAACAGTTTTTAATGTGTTAGAAGTTATATGCACAAAACCTTATATTAGGACTTCAATGCTCAAGATTGTCAGTTTACAGATTTCTGAGACCAGTAATGTTGAATAGTGCTTCTGTTCAAATGAAGTGAAATCTAGCCCAAATCTGCTCAAAAGCTTGTCTCTCTGTGAGATAGAGCTGCTACATGCAATGTTCAGTGCAAATCTTGCCAAACTGAAAGATGCTTATGTCTTATGAAATAAAATTATTTCTGCAATGCAGTGAGACAGTTTTTAATGTGTTAGAAGTTATATGCACAAAACCTTATATTAGGACTTCAATGCTCAAGATTGTCAGTTTACAGGTTTCTGAGACCAGTAATGTTGAAATAGTGCTTCTGTTCAAATGAAGTGAAATCTAGCCCAAATCTGCTCAAAAGCTTGTCTCTCTATGAGAGAAAGCTGTTTCATTCAATATTCAGTGCAAATCTTGCCAAACTGAAAGATGCTTATGCCTTATGAAAAACAATGTTTTTGCAATGCTGTAAAACAGTTTTTAATGTGTTAGAAGTTATATGCACAAAACCTTATATTAGGACTTCAATGCTCAAGATTGTCAGTTTACAGGTTTCTGAGACCAGTAATGTTGAAATAGTGCTTCTGTTCAAATGAAGTGAAATCTAGCCCAAATCTGCTCAAAAGCTTGTCTCTCTATGAGAGAAAGCTGTTTCATTCAATATTCAGTGCAAATCTTGCCAAACTGAAAGATGCTTATGCCTTATGAAATACAATGTTTTTGCAATGCTGTAAGACAGTTTTTAATGTGTTAGAAGTTATATGCACAAAACCTTATATTAGGACTTCAATGCTCAAGATTGTCAGTGTACAGGTTTCTGAGACCAGTAATGTTGAAATAGTGCTTCTGTTCAAATGAAGTGAAATCTAGCCCAAATCTGCTCAAAAGCTTGTCTCTCTTTGTGAGAAAGCTGTTTCATTCAATATTCAGTGCAAATCTTGCCAAACTGAAAGATGCTTATGCCTTATGAAATACAATGTTTTTGCAATGCTGTAAAACAGTTTTTAATGTGTTAGAAGTTATATCCACAAAACCTTATATTAGGACTTCAATGCTCAAGATTGTCAGTTTACAGGTTTCTGAGACCAGTTATGTTGAAATAGTGCTTCTGTTCAAATGAAGTGAAATCTAGCCCAAATCTGCTCAAATGCTTGTCTCTCTATGAGAGAAAGCTGTTTCATTCAATATTCAGTGCAAATCTTGCCAAACTGAAAGATGCTTATGTCTTATGAAATAAAATTATTTCTGCAAGGCAGTGAGACAGTTTTTAATGTGTTAGACGTTATAGCACAAAAACTTATGTTAGGACTTCAATGCTCAAGATTGTCAGTTTACAGGTTTCTGAGACCAGTAATGTTGAAATAGTGCTTCTGTTGAAATGAAGTGAAATCTAGCCCAAATCTGCTCAAAAGCTTGTCTCTCTGTGAGATAGAGCTGCTTCATGCAATGTTCAGTGCAAATCTTGCCAAACTGAAAGATGCTTATGTCTTATGAAATAAAATTATTTCTGCAATGCAGTGAGACAGTTTTTAATGTGTTAGACGTTATTGCACAAAAACTTATGTTAGGACTTCAATGCTCAAGATTGTCAGTTTACTGGTTTCTGAGACCAGTTATGTTGAAATAGTGCTTCTGTTCAAATGAAGTGAAATCTAGCCCAAATCTGCTCAAAAGCTTGTTTCTCTATGAGAGAAAGCTATTTCATTCAATATTCAGTGCAAATCTTGCCAAACTGAAAGATGCTTATGCCTTATGAAATACAATGTTTTTGCAATACTGTAAAACAGTTTTTAATGTGTTAGAAGTTATATGCACAAAACCTTATATTAGGACTTCAATGCTCAAGATTGTCAGTTTACAGGTTTCTGAGACCAGTAATGTTGAATAGTGCTTCTGTTCAAATGAAGTGAAATCTAGCCCAAATCTGCTCAAAAGCTTGTCTCTCTGTGAGATAGAGCTGCTACATGCAATGTTCAGTGCAAATCTTGCCAAACTGAAAGATGCTTATGTCTTATGAAATAAAATTATTTCTGCAATGCAGTGAGACAGTTTTTAATGTGTTAGAAGTTATATGCACAAAACCTTATATTAGGACTTCAATGCTCAAGATTGTCAGTTTACAGGTTTCTGAGACCAGTAATGTTGAAATAGTGCTTCTGTTCAAATGAAGTGAAATCTAGCCCAAATCTGCTCAAAAGCTTGTCTCTCTATGAGAGAAAGCTGTTTCATTCAATATTCAGTGCAAATCTTGCCAAACTGAAAGATGCTTATGCCTTATGAAAAACAATGTTTTTGCAATGCTGTAAAACAGTTTTTAATGTGTTAGAAGTTATATGCACAAAACCTTATATTAGGACTTCAATGCTCAAGATTGTCAGTTTACAGGTTTCTGAGACCAGTAATGTTGAAATAGTGCTTCTGTTCAAATGAAGTGAAATCTAGCCCAAATCTGCTCAAAAGCTTGTCTCTCTATGAGAGAAAGCTGTTTCATTCAATATTCAGTGCAAATCTTGCCAAACTGAAAGATGCTTATGCCTTATGAAATACAATGTTTTTGCAATGCTGTAAGACAGTTTTTAATGTGTTAGAAGTTATATGCACAAAACCTTATATTAGGACTTCAATGCTCAAGATTGTCAGTGTACAGGTTTCTGAGACCAGTAATGTTGAAATAGTGCTTCTGTTCAAATGAAGTGAAATCTAGCCCAAATCTGCTCAAAAGCTTGTCTCTCTTTGTGAGAAAGCTGTTTCATTCAATATTCAGTGCAAATCTTGCCAAACTGAAAGATGCTTATGCCTTATGAAATACAATGTTTTTGCAATGCTGTAAAACAGTTTTTAATGTGTTAGAAGTTATATCCACAAAACCTTATATTAGGACTTCAATGCTCAAGATTGTCAGTTTACAGGTTTCTGAGACCAGTTATGTTGAAATAGTGCTTCTGTTCAAATGAAGTGAAATCTAGCCCAAATCTGCTCAAATGCTTGTCTCTCTATGAGAGAAAGCTGTTTCATTCAATATTCAGTGCAAATCTTGCCAAACTGAAAGATGCTTATGTCTTATGAAATAAAATTATTTCTGCAAGGCAGTGAGACAGTTTTTAATGTGTTAGACGTTATAGCACAAAAACTTATGTTAGGACTTCAATGCTCAAGATTGTCAGTTTACTGGTTTCTGAGACCAGTTATGTTGAAATAGTGCTTCTGTTCAAATGAAGTGAAATCTAGCCCAAATCTGCTCAAAAGCTTGTCTCTCTATGAGAGAAAGCTGTTTCATTCAATATTCAGTGCAAATCTTGCCAAACTGAAAGATGCTTATGCCTTTTGAAATACAATGTTTTTGCAATGCTGTAAAACAGTTTTTAATGTGTTAGAAGTTATATGCACAAAACCTTATATTAGGACTTCAATGCTCAAGATTGTCAGTTTACAGGTTTCTGAGACCAGTAATATTGAATAGTGCTTCTGTTGAAATGAAGTGAAATCTAGCCCAAATCTGCTCAAAAGCTTGTCTCTCTGTGAGATAGAGCTGCTTTATGCAATGTTCAGTGCAAATCTTGCCAAACTGAAAGATGCTTATGTCTTATGAAATAAAATTATTTCTGCAATGCAGTGAGACAGTTTTTAATGTGTTAGAAGTTATATGCACAAAACCTTATATTAGGACTTCAATGCTCAAGATTGTCAGTTTACAGGTTTCTGAGACCAGTAATGTTGAAATAGTGCTTCTGTTCAAATGAAGTGAAATCTAGCCCAAATCTGCTCAAAAGCTTGTCTCTCTATGAGAGAAAGCTGTTTCATTCAATATTCAGTGCAAATCTTGCCAAACTGAAAGATGCTTATGCCTTATGAAATACAATGTTTTTGCAATGCTGTAAAACAGTTTTTAATGTGTTAGAAGTTATATGCACAAAACCTTATATTAGGACTTCAATGCTCAAGATTGTCAGTTTACAGGTTTCTAAAACCAGTAATGTTGAAATAGTGCTTCTGTACAAATGAATTGAAATCTAGCCCAAATCTGCTCAAAAGCTTGTCTCTCTATGAGAGAAAGCTGTTTCATTCAATATTCAGTGCAAATCTTGCCAAACTGAAAGATGCTTATGCCTTATGAAATACAATGTTTTTGCAATGCTGTAAAACAGCTTTTAATGTGTTACAAGTTATATGCACAAAACCTTATATTAAGACTTCAATGCTCAAGATTGTCAGTTTACAGGTTTCTGAGACCAGTAATGTTGAAATAGTGCTTCTCTTCAAATGAAATGAAATCTAGCCCAAATCTGCTCAAAAGCTTGTCTCTCTGTGAGATAGAGCTGCTTCATACAATGTTCAGTGCAAATCTTGCCAAACTGAAAGATGCTTATGTCTTATGAAATAAAATTATTTATGCAATGCAGTGAGACAGTTTTTAATGTGTTAGAAGTTATATGCACAAAAACTTATGTTAGGACTTCAATGCTCAAGATTGTCAGTTTACTGGTTTCTGAGACCAGTAATGTTGAAATAGTGCTTCTGTTCAAATGAAGTGAAATCTAGCCCAAATCTGCTCAAAAGCTTGTCTCTCTATGAGAGAAAGCTGTTTCATTCAATATTCAGTGCAAATCTTGCTAGACTGAAACATGCTTATGCCTTGTGAAATACAATGTTTTTGCAATGCTGTAAGACAGTTTTTAATGTGTTAGAAGTTATATGCACAAAACCTTATATTAGGACTTCAATGCTCAAGATTGTCAGTTTACAGGTTTCTGAGACCAGTAATGTTGAAATAGTGCTTCTGTTCAAATAAAGTGAAATCTAGCCCAAATCTGCTCAAAAGCTTGTCTCTCTATGAGAGAAAGCTGTTTCATTCAATATTCAGTGCAAATCTTGCCAAACTGAAAGATGCTTATGCCTTATGAAATACAATGTTTTTGCAATGCTGTAAAACAGTTTTTAATGTGTTAGAAGTTATATGCACAAAACCTTATATTAGGACTTCAATGCTCAAGATTGTCAGTTTACAGGTTTCTGAGACCAGTAATGTTGAAATAGTGCTTCTGTTCAAATGAAGTGAAATCTAGCCCAAATCTGCTCAAAAGCTTGTCTCTCTATGAGAGAAAGCTGTTTCATTCAATATTCAGTGCAAATCTTGCCAAACTGAAAGATGCTTATGCCTTATGAAATACAATGTTTTTGCAATGCTGTAAGACAGTTTTTAATGTGTTAGAAGTTATATGCACAAAACCTTATATTAGGACTTCAATGCTCAAGATTGTCAGTTTACAGGTTTCTGAGACCAGTAATGTTGAAATAGTGCATCTGTTCAAATGAAGTGAAATCTAGCCCAAATCTGCTCAAAAGCTTGTCTCTCTATGAGAGAAAGCTGTTTCATTCAATATTCAGTGCAAATCTTGCCAAACTGAAAGATGCTTATGCCTTATGAAATACAATGTTTTTGCAATGCTGTAAAACAGTTTTTAATGTGTTACAAGTTATATGCACAAAACCTTATATTAAGACTTCAATGCTCAAGATTTTCAGTTTACAGGTTTCTGAGACCAGTTATGTTGAAATAGTGCTTCTGTTCAAATGAAGTGAAATCTAGCCCAAATCTGCTCAAAAGCTTGTCTCTCTATGAGAGAAAGCTGCTTCATTCAATGTTCAGTGCAAATCTTGCCAAACTGAAAGATGCTTATGCCTTATGAAATATAAATGTTTTTGCAATGCTGTAAAACAGTTTTTAATGTGTTAGAAGTTATATGCACAAAACCTTAAATTAGGACTTCAATGCTCAAGATTGTCAGTTTACAGGTTTCTGAGACCAGTAATGTTGAAATAGTGCTTCTGTTCAAATGAAGTGAAATCTAGCGCAAATCTGCTCAACAGCTTGTCTCTCTATGAGAGAAAGCTGTTTCATTCAATATTCAGTGCAAATCTTGCCAAACTGAAAGATGCTTATGCCTTATGAAATACAATGTTTTTGCAATGCTGTAAAACATTTTTTAATGTGTTACAAGTTATGTGCACAAAACCTTATATTAAGACTTCAATGCTCAAGATTGTCAGTTTACAGGTTTCTGAGACCAGTTATGTTAAAATAGTGCTTCTGTTCAAATGAAGTGAAATCTAGCCCAAATCTGCTCAAAAGCTTGTCTCTCTATGAGAGAAAGCTGTTTCATTCAATATTCAGTGCAAATCTTGCCAGACTGAAACATGCTTATGCCTTATAAATACAATGTTTTTGCAATGCTGTAAAACAGTTTTTAATGTGTTAGAAGTTATATGCACAAAACCTTATATTAGGACTTCAATGCTCAAGATTGTCAGTTTACAGGTTTCTGAGACCAGTAATGTTGAAATAGTGCTTCTGTTCAAATGAAGTGAAATCTAGCCCAAATCTGCTCAAAATTTGTCTCTCTATGAGAGAAAGCTGTTTCATTCAATATTCAGTGCAAATCTTGCCAAACTGAAAGATGCTTATGCCTTATGAAATACAATATTTTTGCAATGCTATAAAACAGTTTTTAATGTGTTACAAGTTATATGCACAAAACCTTATATTAAGACTTCAATGCTCAAGATTTTCAGTTTACAGGTTTCTGAGACCAGTTATGTTGAAATAGTGCTTCTGTTCAAATGAAGTGAAATCTAGCCCAAATCTGCTCAAAAGCTTGTCTCTCTATGAGAGAAAGCTGTTTCATTCAATATTCAGTGCAAATCTTGCCAGATTGAAACATGCTTATGCCTTATGAAATACAATGTTTTTGCAATGCTGTAAGACAGTTTTTAATGTGTTAGAAGTTATATGCACAAAACCTTATATTAGGACTTCAATGCTCAAGATTGTCAGTTTACAGGTTTCTGAGACCAGTAATGTTGAAATAGTGCATCTGTTCAAATGAAGTGAAATCTAGCCCAAATCTGCTCAAAAGCTTGTCTCTCTATGAGAGAAAGCTGTTTCATTCAATATTCAGTGCAAATCTTGCCAAACTGAAAGATGCTTATGCCTTATGAAAAACAATGTTTTTGCAATGCTGTAAAACAGTTTTTAATGTGTTAGAAGTTATATGCACAAAACCTTATATTAGGACTTCAATGCTCAAGATTGTCAGTTTACAGGTTTCTGAGACCAGTAATGTTGAAATAGTGCTTCTGTTCAAATGAAGTGAAATCTAGCCCAAATCTGCTCAAAAGCTTGTCTCTCTATGAGAGAAAGCTGTTTCATTCAATATTCAGTGCAAATCTTGCCAAACTGAAAGATGCTTATGCCTTATGAAATACAATGTTTTTGCAATGCTGTAAAACAGTTTTTAATGAGTTAGAAGTTATATGCACAAAACCTTATATTAGGACTTCAATGCTCAAGATTGTCAGTTTACAGGTTTCTGAGACCAGTAATGTTGAAATAGTGCTTCTGTTCAAATGAAGTGAAATCTAGCCCAAATCTGCTCAAAAGCTTGTCTCTCTATGAGAGAAAGCTGTTTCATTCAATATTCAGTGCAAATCTTGCCAAACTGAAAGATGCTTATGCCTTATGAAATACAATGTTTTTGCAATGCTGTAAAACAGTTTTTAATGTGTTACAAGTTATATGCACAAAACCTTATATTAAGACTTCAATGCTCAAGATTTTCAGTTTACAGGTTTCTGAGACCAGTTATGTTGAAATAGTGCTTCTGTTCAAATGAAGTGAAATCTAGCCCAAATCTGCTCAAAAGTTTGTCTCTCTATGAGAGAAAGCTGTTTCATTCAATATTCAGTGCAAATCTTGCCAAACTGAAAGATGCTTATGCCTTATGAAATACAATATTTTTGCAATGCTATAAAACAGTTTTTAATGTGTTACAAGTTATATGCACAAAACCTTATATTAAGACTTCAATGCTCAAGATTTTCAGTTTACAGGTTTCTGAGACCAGTTATGTTGAAATAGTGCTTCTGTTCAAATGAAGTGAAATCTAGCCCAAATCTGCTCAAAAGCTTGTCTCTCTATGAGAGAAAGCTGTTTCATTCAATATTCAGTGCAAATCTTGCCAAACTGAAAGATGCTTATGCCTTATGAAATACAATGTTTTTGCAGTGCTGTAAGACAGTTTTTAATGTGTTAGAAGTTATATGCACAAAACCTTATATTAGGACTTCAATTCTCAAGATTGTCAGTTTACAGGTTTCTGAGACCAGTAATGTTGAAATAGTGCTTCTGTTCAAATGAAGTGAAATCTAGCCCAAATCTGCTCAAAAGCTTGTCTCTCTATGAGAGAAAGCTGTTTCATTCAATATTCAGTGCAAATCTTGCCAAACTGAAAGATGCTTATGCCTTATGAAATATAAATGTTTTTGCAATGCTGTAAAACAGTTTTTAATGTGTTAGAAGTTATATGCACAAAACCTTATATTAGGACTTCAATTCTCAAGATTGTCAGTTTACAGGTTTCTGAGACCAGTAATGTTGAAATAGTGCTTCTGTTCAAATGAAGTGAAATCTAGCCCAAATCTGCTCAAAAGCTTGTCTCTCTATGAGAGAAAGCTGTTTCATTCAATATTCAGTGCAAATCTTGCCAAACTGAAAGATGCTTATGCCTTATGAAATATAAATGTTTTTGCAATGCTGTAAAACAGTTTTTAATGTGTTAGAAGTTATATGCACAAAACCTTAAATTAGGACTTCAATGCTCAAGATTGTCAGTTTACAGGTTTCTGAGACCAGTAATGTTGAAATAGTGCTTCTGTTCAAATGAAGTGAAATCTAGCGCAAATCTGCTCAACAGCTTGTCTCTCTATGAGAGAAAGCTGTTTCATTCAATATTCAGTGCAAATCTTGCCAAACTGAAAGATGCTTATGCCTTATGAAATACAATGTTTTTGCAATGCTGTAAAACATTTTTTAATGTGTTACAAGTTATATGCACAAAACCTTATATTAAGACTTCAATGCTCAAGATTGTCAGTTTACAGGTTTCTGAGACCAGTTATGTTAAAATAGTGCTTCTGTTCAAATGAAGTGAAATCTAGCCCAAATCTGCTCAAAAGCTTGTCTCTCTATGAGAGAAAGCTGTTTCATTCAATATTCAGTGCAAATCTTGCCAGACTGAAACATGCTTATGCCTTATGAAATACAATGTTTTTGCAATGCTGTAAAACAGTTTTTAATGTGTTAGAAGTTATATGCACAAAACCTTATATTAGGACTTCAATGCTCAAGATTGTCAGTTTACAGGTTTCTGAGACCAGTAATGTTGAAATAGTGCTTCTGTTCAAATGAAGTGAAATCTAGCCCAAATCTGCTCAAAAGTTTGTCTCTCTATGAGAGAAAGCTGTTTCATTCAATATTCAGTGCAAATCTTGCCAAACTGAAAGATGCTTATGCCTTATGAAATACAATATTTTTGCAATGCTATAAAACAGTTTTTAATGTGTTACAAGTTATATGCACAAAACCTTATATTAAGACTTCAATGCTCAAGATTTTCAGTTTACAGGTTTCTGAGACCAGTTATGTTGAAATAGTGCTTCTGTTCAAATGAAGTGAAATCTAGCCCAAATCTGCTCAAAAGCTTGTCTCTCTATGAGAGAAAGCTGTTTCATTCAATATTCAGTGCAAATCTTGCCAGACTGAAACATGCTTATGCCTTATGAAATACAATGTTTTTGCAATGCTGTAAGACAGTTTTTAATGTGTTAGAAGTTATATGCACAAAACCTTATATTAGGACTTCAATGCTCAAGATTGTCAGTTTACAGGTTTCTGAGACCAGTAATGTTGAAATAGTGCATCTGTTCAAATGAAGTGAAATCTAGCCCAAATCTGCTCAAAAGCTTGTCTCTCTATGAGAGAAAGCTGTTTCATTCAATATTCAGTGCAAATCTTGCCAAACTGAAAGATGCTTATGCCTTATGAAAAACAATGTTTTTGCAATGCTGTAAAACAGTTTTTAATGTGTTAGAAGTTATATGCACAAAACCTTATATTAGGACTTCAATGCTCAAGATTGTCAGTTTACAGGTTTCTGAGACCAGTAATGTTGAAATAGTGCTTCTGTTCAAATGAAGTGAAATCTAGCCCAAATCTGCTCAAAAGCTTGTCTCTCTATGAGAGAAAGCTGTTTCATTCAATATTCAGTGCAAATCTTGCCAAACTGAAAGATGCTTATGCCTTATGAAATACAATGTTTTTGCAATGCTGTAAAACAGTTTTTAATGAGTTAGAAGTTATATGCACAAAACCTTATATTAGGACTTCAATGCTCAAGATTGTCAGTTTACAGGTTTCTGAGACCAGTAATGTTGAAATAGTGCTTCTGTTCAAATGAAGTGAAATCTAGCCCAAATCTGCTCAAAAGCTTGTCTCTCTATGAGAGAAAGCTGTTTCTTTCAATATTCAGTGCAAATCTTGCCAAACTGAAAGATGCTTATGCCTTATGAAATACAATGTTTTTGCAATGCTGTAAAACAGTTTTTAATGTGTTACAAGTTATATGCACAAAACCTTATATTAAGACTTCAATGCTCAAGATTTTCAGTTTACAGGTTTCTGAGACCAGTTATGTTGAAATAGTGCTTCTGTTCAAATGAAGTGAAATCTAGCCCAAATCTGCTCAAAAGTTTGTCTCTCTATGAGAGAAAGCTGTTTCATTCAATATTCAGTGCAAATCTTGCCAAACTGAAAGATGCTTATGCCTTATGAAATACAATATTTTTGCAATGCTATAAAACAGTTTTTAATGTGTTACAAGTTATATGCACAAAACCTTATATTAGGACTTCAATGCTCAAGATTGTCAGTTTACAGGTTTCTGAGATCAGTAATGTTGAAATAGTGCATCTGTTCAAATTAAGTGAAATCTAGCGCAAATCTGCTCAACAGCTTGTCTCTCTATGAGAGAAAGCTGTTTCATTCAATATTCAGTGCAAATCTTGCCAAACTGAAAGATGCTTATGCCTTATGAAATACAATGTTTTTGCAATGCTGTAAAACATTTTTTAATGTGTTACAAGTTATATGCACAAAACCTTATATTAAGACTTCAATGCTCAAGATTGTCAGTTTACAGGTTTCTGAGACCAGTTATGTTAAAATAGTGCTTCTGTTCAAATGAAGTGAAATCTAGCCCAAATCTGCTCAAAAGCTTGTCTCTCTATGAGAGAAAGCTGTTTCATTCAATATTCAGTGCAAATCTTGCCAAACTGAAAGATGCTTATGCCTTATGAAATACAATGTTTTTGCAATGCTGTAAGACAGTTTTTAATGTGTTAGAAGTTATATGCACAAAACCTTAAATCAATGCTCAAGATTGTCAGTTTACAGGTTTCTGAGACCAGTTATGTTGAAATAGTGCTTCTGTTTAAATGAAGTGAAATCTAGCCCAAATCTGCTCAAAAGCTTGTCTCTCTATGAGAGAAAGCTGCTTCATTCAATATTCAGTGCAAATCTTGCCAAACTGAAAGATGCTTATGCCTTATGAAATACAATGTTTTTGCAATGCTGTAAGACAGTTTTCAATGTGTTAGAAGTTATATGCACAAAAACTTATGTTAGGACTTCAATGCTCAAGATTGTCAGTTTACAGGTTTCTGAGACCAGTAATGTTGAAATAGTGCTTCTGGTCAAATGAAGTGAAATCTAGCCCAAATCTGCTCAAAAGCTTGTCTCTCTATGAGAGAAAGCTGTTTCATTCAATATTCAGTGCAAATCTTGCCAAACTGAAAGATGCTGATGCCTTATGAAAAACAATGTTTTTGCAATGCTGTAAAACAGTTTTTAATGTGTTAGAAGTTATATGCACAAAACCTTATATTAGGACTTCAATGCTCAAGATTGTCAGTTTACAGGTTTCTGAGACCAGTAATGTTGAAATAGTGCTTCTGTTCAAATGAAGTGAAATCTAGCCCAAATCTGCTCAAAAGCTTGTCTCTCTATGAGAGAAAGCTGTTTCATTCAATATTCAGTGCAAATCTTGCCAAACTGAAAGATGCTTATGCCTTATGAAATACAATGTTTTTGCAATGCTGTAAGACAGTTTTTAATGTGTTAGAAGTTATATGCACAAAACCTTATATTAGGACTTCAATGCTCAAGATTGTCAGTTTACAGGTTTCTGAGACCAGTAATGTTGAAATAGTGCTTCTGTTCAAATGAAGTGAAATCTAGCGCAAATCTGCTCAAAAGCTTGTCTCTCTATGAGAGAAAGCTGTTTCATTCAATATTCAGTGCAAATCTTGCCAAACTGAAAGATGCTTATGCCTTATGAAATATAAATGTTTTTGCAATGCTGTAAAACAGTTTTTAATGTGTTACAAGTTATATGCACAAAACCTTATATTAGGACTTCAATGCTCAAGATTGTCAGTTTACAGGTTTCTGAGACCAGTAATGTTGAAATAGTGCTTCTGTTCAAATGAAGTGAAATCTAGCGCAAATCTGCTCAAAAGCTTGTCTCTCTATGAGAGAAAGCTGTTTCATTCAATATTCAGTGCAAATCTTGCCAAACTGAAAGATGCTTATGCCTTATGAAATATAAATGTTTTTGCAATGCTGTAAAACAGTTTTTAATGTGTTAGAAGTTATATGCACAAAACCTTATATTAGGACTTCAATGCTCAAGATTGTCAGTTTACAGGTTTCTGAGACCAGTAATGTTGAAATAGTGCTTCTGTTCAAATGAAGTGAAATCTAGCCCAAATCTGCTCAAAAGTTTGTCTCTCTATGAGAGAAAGCTGTTTCATTCAATATTCAGTGCAAATCTTGCCAAACTGAAAGATGCTTATGCCTTATGAAATACAATATTTTTGCAATGCTATAAAACAGTTTTTAATGTGTTACAAGTTATATGCACAAAACCTTATATTAAGACTTCAATGCTCAAGATTTTCAGTTTACAGGTTTCTGAGACCAGTTATGTTGAAATAGTGCTTCTGTTCAAATGAAGTGAAATCTAGCCCAAATCTGCTCAAAAGCTTGTCTCTCTATGAGAGAAAGCTGTTTCATTCAATATTCAGTGCAAATCTTGCCAGACTGAAACATGCTTATGCCTTATGAAATACAATGTTTTTGCAATGCTGTAAGACAGTTTTTAATGTGTTAGAAGTTATATGCACAAAACCTTATATTAGGACTTCAATGCTCAAGATTGTCAGTTTACAGGTTTCTGAGACCAGTAATGTTGAAATAGTGCATCTGTTCAAATGAAGTGAAATCTAGCCCAAATCTGCTCAAAAGCTTGTCTCTCTATGAGAGAAAGCTGTTTCATTCAATATTCAGTGCAAATCTTGCCAAACTGAAAGATGCTTATGCCTTATGAAAAACAATGTTTTTGCAATGCTGTAAAACAGTTTTTAATGTGTTAGAAGTTATATGCACAAAACCTTATATTAGGACTTCAATGCTCAAGATTGTCAGTTTACAGGTTTCTGAGACCAGTAATGTTGAAATAGTGCTTCTGTTCAAATGAAGTGAAATCTAGCCCAAATCTGCTCAAAAGCTTGTCTCTCTATGAGAGAAAGCTGTTTCATTCAATATTCAGTGCAAATCTTGCCAAACTGAAAGATGCTTATGCCTTATGAAATACAATGTTTTTGCAATTCTGTAAGACAGTTTTTAATGTGTTAGAAGTTATATGCACAAAACCTTATATTAGGACTTCAATGCTCAAGATTGTCAGTTTACAGGTTTCTGAGACCAGTAATGTTGAAATAGTGCTTCTGTTCAAATGAAGTGAAATCTAGCGCAAATCTGCTCAAAAGCTTGTCTCTCTATGAGAGAAAGCTGTTTCATTCAATATTCAGTGCAAATCTTGCCAAACTGAAAGATGCTTATGCCTTATGAAATATAAATGTTTTTGCAATGCTGTAAAACAGTTTTTAATGTGTTACAAGTTATATGCACAAAACCTTATATTAGGACTTCAATGCTCAAGATTGTCAGTTTACAGGTTTCTGAGACCAGTTATGTTGAAATAGTGCTTCTGTTTAAATGAAGTGAAATCTAGCCCAAATCTGCTCAAAAGCTTGTCTCTCTATGAGAGAAAGCTGCTTCATTCAATATTCAGTGCAAATCTTGCCAAACTGAAAGATGCTTATGCCTTATGAAAAACAATGTTTTTGCAATGCTGTAAAACAGTTTTTAATGTGTTAGAAGTTATATGCACAAAACCTTATATTAGGACTTCAATGCTCAAGATTGTCAGTTTACAGGTTTCTGAGACCAGTAATGTTGAAATAGTGCTTCTGTTCAAATGAAGTGAAATCTAGCCCAAATCTGCTCAAAAGCTTGTCTCTCTATGAGAGAAAGCTGCTTCATTCAATATTCAGTGCAAATCTTGCCAAACTGAAAGATGCTTATGCCTTATGAAATATAAATGTTTTTGCAATGCTGTAAAACAGTTTTTAATGTGTTAGAAGTTATATGCACAAAACCTTAAATTAGGACTTCAATGCTCAAGATTGTCAGGTTACAGGTTTCTGAGACCAGTTATGTTGAAATAGTGCTTCTGTTTAAATGAAGTGAAATCTAGCCCAAATCTGCTCAAAAGCTTGTATCTCTATGAGAGAAAGCTGCTTCATTCAATATTCAGTGCAAATCTTGCCAAACTGAAAGATGCTTATGCCTTATGAAATACAATATTTTTGCAATGCTGTAAGACAGTTTTCAATGTGTTAGAAGTTATATGCACAAAAACTTATGTTAGGACTTCAATGCTCAAGATTGTCAGTTTACAGGTTTCTGAGACCAGTAATGTTGAAATAGTGCTTCTGGTCAAATGAAGTGAAATCTAGCCCAAATCTTCTCAAAAGCTTGTCTCTCTATGAGAGAAAGCTGTTTCATTCAATATTCAGTGCAAATCTTGCCAAACTGAAAGATGCTCATGCCTTATGAAATACAATGTGTTTGCAATGCTGTAAAACAGTTTTGAATGTGTTAGAAGTTATATGCACAAAACCTTATATTAGGACTTCAATGCTCAAGATTGTCAGTTTACAGGTTTCTGAGACCAGTAATGTTGAAATAGTGCTTCTGTTCAAATGAAGTGAAATCTAGCCCAAATCTGCTCAAAAGCTTGTCTCTCTATGAGAGAAAGCTGTTTCATTTAATATTCAGTGCAAATCTTGCCAAACTGAAAGATGCTTATGCCTTATGAAATACAATGTTTTTGCAATGCTGTAAGACAGTTTTCAATGTGTGAGAAGTTATATGCACAAAAACTTATGTTAGGACTTCAATGCTCAAGATTGTCAGTTTACAGGTTTCTGAGACCAGTAATGTTGAAATAGTGCTTCTGGTCAAATGAAGTGAAATCTAGCCCAAATCTGCTCAAAAGCTTGTCTCTCTATGAGAGAAAGCTGTTTCATTCAATATTCAGTGCAAATCTTGCCAAACTGAAAGATGCTTATGCCTTATGAAAAACAATGTTTTTGCAATGCTGTAAAACAGTTTTTAATGTGTTAGAAGTTATATGCACAAAACCTTATATTAGGACTTCAATGCTCAAGATTGTCAGTTTACAGGTTTCTGAGACCAGTAATGTTGAAATAGTGCTTCTGTTCAAATGAAGTGAAATCTAGCCCAAATCTGCTCAAAAGCTTGTCTCTCTATGAGAGAAAGCTGTTTCATTCAATATTCAGTGCAAATCTTGCCAAACTGAAAGATGCTTATGCCTTATGAAATACAATGTTTTTGCAATGCTGTAAGACAGTTTTTAATGTGTTAGAAGTTATATGCACAAAACCTTATATTAGGACTTCAATGCTCAAGATTGTCAGTTTACAGGTTTCTGAGACCAGTAATGTTGAAATAGTGCTTCTGTTCAAATGAAGTGAAATCTAGCGCAAATCTGCTCAAAAGCTTGTCTCTCTATGAGAGAAAGCTGTTTCATTCAATATTCAGTGCAAATCTTGCCAAACTGAAAGATGCTTATGCCTTATGAAATATAAATGTTTTTGCAATGCTGTAAAACAGTTTTTAATGTGTTACAAGTTATATGCACAAAACCTTATATTAGGACTTCAATGCTCAAGATTGTCAGTTTACAGGTTTCTGAGACCAGTTATGTTGAAATAGTGCATCTGTTCAAATGAAGTGAAATCTAGCCCAAATCTGCTCAAAAGCTTGTCTCTCTATGAGAGAAAGCTGTTTCATTCAATATTCAGTGCAAATCTTGCCAAACTGAAAGATGCTTATGCCTTATGAAAAACAATGTTTTTGCAATGCTGTAAAACAGTTTTTAATGTGTTAGAAGTTATATGCACAAAACCTTAAATTAGGACTTCAATGCTCAAGATTGTCAGTTTACAGGTTTCTGAGACCAGTTATGTTGAAATAGTGCTTCTGTTTAAATGAAGTGAAATCTAGCCCAAATCTGCTCAAAAGCTTGTCTCTCTATGAGAGAAAGCTGCTTCATTCAATATTCAGTGCAAATCTTGCCAAACTGAAAGATGCTTATGCCTTATGAAAAACAATGTTTTTGCAATGCTGTAAAACAGTTTTTAATGTGTTAGAAGTTATATGCACAAAACCTTATATTAGGACTTCAATGCTCAAGATTGTCAGTTTACAGGTTTCTGAGACCAGTAATGTTGAAATAGTGCTTCTGTTCAAATGAAGTGAAATCTAGCCCAAATCTGCTCAAAAGCTTGTCTCTCTATGAGAGAAAGCTGCTTCATTCAATGTTCAGTGCAAATCTTGCCAAACTGAAAGATGCTTATGCCTTATGAAATATAAATGTTTTTGCAATGCTGTAAAACAGTTTTTAATGTGTTAGAAGTTATATGCACAAAACCTTAAATTAGGACTTCAATGCTCAAGATTGTCAGGTTACAGGTTTCTGAGACCAGTTATGTTGAAATAGTGCTTCTGTTTAAATGAAGTGAAATCTAGCCCAAATCTGCTCAAAAGCTTGTATCTCTATGAGAGAAAGCTGCTTCATTCAATATTCAGTGCAAATCTTGCCAAACTGAAAGATGCTTATGCCTTATGAAATACAATATTTTTGCAATGCTGTAAGACAGTTTTCAATGTGTTAGAAGTTATATGCACAAAAACTTATGTTAGGACTTCAATGCTCAAGATTGTCAGTTTACAGGTTTCTGAGACCAGTAATGTTGAAATAGTGCTTCTGGTCAAATGAAGTGAAATCTAGCCCAAATCTTCTCAAAAGCTTGTCTCTCTATGAGAGAAAGCTGTTTCATTCAATATTCAGTGCAAATCTTGCCAAACTGAAAGATGCTTATGCCTTATGAAAAACAATGTTTTTGCAATGCTGTAAAACAGTTTTTAATGTGTTAGAAGTTATATGCACAAAACCTTATATTAGGACTTCAATGCTCAAGATTGTCAGTTTACAGGTTTCTGAGACCAGTAATGTTGAAATAGTGCTTCTGTTCAAATGAAGTGAAATCTAGCCCAAATCTGCTCAAAAGCTTGTCTCTCTATGAGAGAAAGCTGTTTCATTCAATATTCAGTGCAAATCTTGCCAAACTGAAAGATGCTTATGCCTTATGAAATACAATGTTTTTGCAATGCTGTAAGACAGTTTTTAATGTGTTAGAAGTTATATGCACAAAACCTTATATTAGGACTTCAATGCTCAAGATTGTCAGTTTACAGGTTTCTGAGACCAGTAATGTTGAAATAGTGCTTCTGTTCAAATGAAGTGAAATCTAGCGCAAATCTGCTCAAAAGCTTGTCTCTCTATGAGAGAAAGCTGTTTCATTCAATATTCAGTGCAAATCTTGCCAAACTGAAAGATGCTTATGCCTTATGAAATATAAATGTTTTTGCAATGCTGTAAAACAGTTTTTAATGTGTTACAAGTTATATGCACAAAACCTTATATTAGGACTTCAATGCTCAAGATTGTCAGTTTACAGGTTTCTGAGACCAGTTATGTTGAAATAGTGCTTCTGTTTAAATGAAGTGAAATCTAGCCCAAATCTGCTCAAAAGCTTGTCTCTCTATGAGAGAAAGCTGCTTCATTCAATGTTCAGTGCAAATCTTGCCAAACTGAAAGATGCTTATGCCTTATGAAATATAAATGTTTTTGCAATGCTGTAAAACAGTTTTTAATGTGTTAGAAGTTATATGCACAAAACCTTAAATTAGGACTTCAATGCTCAAGATTGTCAGGTTACAGGTTTCTGAGACCAGTTATGTTGAAATAGTGCTTCTGTTTAAATGAAGTGAAATCTAGCCCAAATCTGCTCAAAAGCTTGTCTCTCTATGAGAGAAAGCTGCTTCATTCAATGTTCAGTGCAAATCTTGCCAAACTGAAAGATGCTTATGCCTTATGAAATATAAATGTTTTTGCAATGCTGTAAAACAGTTTTTAATGTGTTAGAAGTTATATGCACAAAACCTTAAATTAGGACTTCAATGCTCAAGATTGTCAGGTTACAGGTTTCTGAGACCAGTTATGTTGAAATAGTGCTTCTGTTTAAATGAAGTGAAATCTAGCCCAAATCTGCTCAAAAGCTTGTCTCTCTATGAGAGAAAGCTGCTTCATTCAATATTCAGTGCAAATCTTGCCAAACTGAAAGATGCTTATGCCTTATGAAATACAATGTTTTTGCAATGCTGTAAGACAGTTTTCAATGTGTTAGAAGTTATATGCACAAAAACTTATGTTAGGACTTCAATGCTCAAGATTGTCAGTTTACAGGTTTCTGAGACCAGTAATGTTGAAATAGTGCTTCTGGTCAAATGAAGTGAAATCTAGCCCAAATCTGCTCAAAAGCTTGTCTCTCTATGAGAGAAAGCTGTTTCATTCAATATTCAGTGCAAATCTTGCCAAACTGAAAGATGCTTATGCCTTATGAAAAACAATGTTTTTGCAATGCTGTAAAACAGTTTTTAATGTGTTAGAAGTTATATGCACAAAACCTTATATTAGGACTTCAATGCTCAAGATTGTCAGTTTACAGGTTTCTGAGACCAGTAATGTTGAAATAGTGCTTCTGTTCAAATGAAGTGAAATCTAGCCCAAATCTGCTCAAAAGCTTGTCTCTCTATGAGAGAAAGCTGTTTCATTCAATATTCAGTGCAAATCTTGCCAAACTGAAAGATGCTTATGCCTTATGAAATACAATGTTTTTGCAATGCTGTAAGACAGTTTTTAATGTGTTAGAAGTTATATGCACAAAACCTTATATTAGGACTTCAATGCTCAAGATTGTCAGTTTACAGGTTTCTGAGACCAGTAATGTTGAAATAGTGCTTCTGTTCAAATGAAGTGAAATCTAGCGCAAATCTGCTCAAAAGCTTGTCTCTCTATGAGAGAAAGCTGTTTCATTCAATATTCAGTGCAAATCTTGCCAAACTGAAAGATGCTTATGCCTTATGAAATATAAATGTTTTTGCAATGCTGTAAAACAGTTTTTAATGTGTTACAAGTTATATGCACAAAACCTTATATTAGGACTTCAATGCTCAAGATTGTCAGTTTACAGGTTTCTGAGACCAGTTATGTTGAAATAGTGCATCTGTTCAAATGAAGTGAAATCTAGCCCAGATCTGCTCAAAAGCTTGTCTCTCTATGAGAGAAAGCTGTTTCATTCAATATTCAGTGCAAATCTTGCCAAACTGAAAGATGCTTATGCCTTATGAAAAACAATGTTTTTGCAATGCTGTAAAACAGTTTTTAATGTGTTAGAAGTTATATGCACAAAACCTTATATTAGGACTTCAATGCTCAAGATTGTCAGTTTACAGGTTTCTGAGACCAGTAATGTTGAAATAGTGCTTCTGTTCAAATGAAGTGAAATCTAGCCCAAATCTGCTCAAAAGCTTGTCTCTCTATGAGAGAAAGCTGTTTCATTCAATATTCAGTGCAAATCTTGCCAAACTGAAAGATGCTTATGCCTTATGAAAAACAATGTTTTTGCAATGCTGTAAAACAGTTTTTAATGTGTTAGAAGTTATATGCACAAAACCTTATATTAGGACTTCAATGCTCAAGATTGTCAGTTTACAGGTTTCTGAGACCAGTAATGTTGAAATAGTGCTTCTGTTCAAATGAAGTGAAATCTAGCCCAAATCTGCTCAAAAGCTTGTCTCTCTATGAGAGAAAGCTGTTTCATTCAATATTCAGTGCAAATCTTGCCAAACTGAAAGATGCTTATGCCTTATGAAATACAATGTTTTTGCAATTCTGTAAGACAGTTTTTAATGTGTTAGAAGTTATATGCACAAAACCTTATATTAGGACTTCAATGCTCAAGATTGTCAGTTTACAGGTTTCTGAGACCAGTAATGTTGAAATAGTGCTTCTGTTCAAATGAAGTGAAATCTAGCGCAAATCTGCTCAAAAGCTTGTCTCTCTATGAGAGAAAGCTGTTTCATTCAATATTCAGTGCAAATCTTGCCAAACTGAAAGATGCTTATGCCTTATGAAATATAAATGTTTTTGCAATGCTGTAAAACACTTTTTAATGTGTTACAAGTTATATGCACAAAACCTTATATTAGGACTTCAATGCTCAAGATTGTCAGTTTACAGGTTTCTGAGACCAGTTATGTTGAAATAGTGCTTCTGTTTAAATGAAGTGAAATCTAGCCCAAATCTGCTCAAAAGCTTGTCTCTCTATGAGAGAAAGCTGCTTCATTCAATGTTCAGTGCAAATCTTGCCAAACTGAAAGATGCTTATGCCTTATGAAATATAAATGTTTTTGCAATGCTGTAAAACAGTTTTTAATGTGTTAGAAGTTATATGCACAAAACCTTAAATTAGGACTTCAATGCTCAAGATTGTCAGGTTACAGGTTTCTGAGACCAGTTATGTTGAAATAGTGCTTCTGTTTAAATGAAGTGAAATCTAGCCCAAATCTGCTCAAAAGCTTGTCTCTCTATGAGAGAAAGCTGCTTCATTCAATATTCAGTGCAAATCTTGCCAAACTGAAAGATGCTTATGCCTTATGAAATACAATGTTTTTGCAATGCTGTAAGACAGTTTTCAATGTGTTAGAAGTTATATGCACAAAAACTTATGTTAGGACTTCAATGCTCAAGATTGTCAGTTTACAGGTTTCTGAGACCAGTAATGTTGAAATAGTGCTTCTGGTCAAATGAAGTGAAATCTAGCCCAAATCTGCTCAAAAGCTTGTCTCTCTATGAGAGAAAGCTGTTTCATTCAATATTCAGTGCAAATCTTGCCAAACTGAAAGATGCTTATGCCTTATGAAAAACAATGTTTTTGCAATGCTGTAAAACAGTTTTTAATGTGTTAGAAGTTATATGCACAAAACCTTATATTAGGACTTCAATGCTCAAGATTGTCAGTTTACAGGTTTCTGAGACCAGTAATGTTGAAATAGTGCTTCTGTTCAAATGAAGTGAAATCTAGCCCAAATCTGCTCAAAAGCTTGTCTCTCTATGAGAGAAAGCTGTTTCATTCAATATTCAGTGCAAATCTTGCCAAACTGAAAGATGCTTATGCCTTATGAAATACAATGTTTTTGCAATGCTGTAAAACAGTTTTGAATGTGTTAGAAGTTATATGCACAAAACCTTATATTAGGACTTCAATGCTCAAGATTGTCAGTTTACAGGTTTCTGAGACCAGTTATGTTGAAATAGTGCTTCTGTTTAAATGAAGTGAAATCTAGCCCAAATCTGCTCAAAAGCTTGTCTCTCTATGAGAGAAAGCTGCTTCATTCAATGTTCAGTGCAAATCTTGCCAAACTGAAAGATGCTTATGCCTTATGAAATATAAATGTTTTTGCAATGCTGTAAAACAGTTTTTAATGTGTTAGAAGTTATATGCACAAAACCTTAAATTAGGACTTCAATGCTCAAGATTGTCAGGTTACAGGTTTCTGAGACCAGTTATGTTGAAATAGTGCTTCTGTTTAAATGAAGTGAAATCTAGCCCAAATCTGCTCAAAAGCTTGTCTCTCTATGAGAGAAAGCTGCTTCATTCAATATTCAGTGCAAATCTTGCCAAACTGAAAGATGCTTATGCCTTATGAAATACAATGTTTTTGCAATGCTGTAAGACAGTTTTCAATGTGTTAGAAGTTATATGCACAAAAACTTATGTTAGGACTTCAATGCTCAAGATTGTCAGTTTACAGGTTTCTGAGACCAGTAATGTTGAAATAGTGCTTCTGGTCAAATGAAGTGAAATCTAGCCCAAATCTTCTCAAAAGCTTGTCTCTCTATGAGAGAAAGCTGTTTCATTCAATATTCAGTGCAAATCTTGCCAAACTGAAAGATGCTCATGCCTTATGAAATACAATGTGTTTGCAATGCTGTAAAACAGTTTTGAATGTGTTAGAAGTTATATGCACAAAACCTTATATTAGGACTTCAATGCTCAAGATTGTCAGTTTACAGGTTTCTGAGACCAGTAATGTTGAAATAGTGCTTCTGTTCAAATGAAGTGAAATCTAGCCCAAATCTGCTCAAAAGCTTGTCTCTCTATGAGAGAAAGCTGCTTCATTCAATGTTCAGTGCAAATCTTGCCAAACTGAAAGATGCTTATGCCTTATGAAATATAAATGTTTTTGCAATGCTGTAAAACAGTTTTTAATGTGTTACAAGTTATATGCACAAAACCTCATATTAGGACTTCAATGCTCAAGATTGTCAGTTTACAGGTTTCTGAGACCAGTTATGTTGAAATAGTGCTTCTGTTTAAATGAAGTGAAATCTAGCCCAAATCTGCTCAAAAGCTTGTCTCTCTATGAGAGAAAGCTGCTTCATTCAATGTTCAGTGCAAATCTTGCCAAACTGAAAGATGCTTATGCCTTATGAAATATAAATGTTTTTGCAATGCTGTAAAACAGTTTTTAATGTGTTAGAAGTTATATGCACAAAACCTTAAATTAGGACTTCAATGCTCAAGATTGTCAGGTTACAGGTTTCTGAGACCAGTTATGTTGAAATAGTGCTTCTGTTTAAATGAAGTGAAATCTAGCCCAAATCTGCTCAAAAGCTTGTCTCTCTATGAGAGAAAGCTGCTTCATTCAATGTTCAGTGCAAATCTTGCCAAACTGAAAGATGCTTATGCCTTATGAAATATAAATGTTTTTGCAATGCTGTAAAACAGTTTTTAATGTGTTAGAAGTTATATGCACAAAACCTTAAATTAGGACTTCAATGCTCAAGATTGTCAGGTTACAGGTTTCTTAGACCAGTTATGTTGAAATAGTGCTTCTGTTTAAATGAAGTGAAATCTAGCCCAAATCTGCTCAAAAGCTTGTCTCTCTATGAGAGAAAGCTGCTTCATTCAATATTCAGTGCAAATCTTGCCAAACTGAAAGATGCTTATGCCTTATGAAATACAATGTTTTTGCAATGCTGTAAGACAGTTTTCAATGTGTTAGAAGTTATATGCACAAAAACTTATGTTAGGACTTCAATGCTCAAGATTGTCAGTTTACAGGTTTCTGAAACCAGTAATGTTGAAATAGTGCTTCTGGTCAAATGAAGTGAAATCTAGCCCAAATCTGCTCAAAAGCTTGTCTCTCTATGAGAGAAAGCTGTTTCATTCAATATTCAGTGCAAATCTTGCCAAACTGAAAGATGCTTATGCCTTATGAAAAACAATGTTTTTGCAATGCTGTAAAACAGTTTTTAATGTGTTAGAAGTTATATGCACAAAACCTTATATTAGGACTTCAATGCTCAAGATTGTCAGTTTACAGGTTTCTGAGACCAGTAATGTTGAAATAGTGCTTCTGTTCAAATGAAGTGAAATCTAGCCCAAATCTGCTCAAAAGCTTGTCTCTCTATGAGAGAAAGCTGTTTCATTCAATATTCAGTGCAAATCTTGCCAAACTGAAAGATGCTTATGCCTTATGAAATACAATGTTTTTGCAATGCTGTAAGACAGTTTTTAATGTGTTAGAAGTTATATGCACAAAACCTTATATTAGGACTTCAATGCTCAAGATTGTCAGTTTACAGGTTTCTGAGACCAGTAATGTTGAAATAGTGCTTCTGTTCAAATGAAGTGAAATCTAGCGCAAATCTGCTCAAAAGCTTGTCTCTCTATGAGAGAAAGCTGTTTCATTCAATATTCAGTGCAAATCTTGCCAAACTGAAAGATGCTTATGCCTTATGAAACATAAATGTTTTTGCAATGCTGTAAAACAGTTTTTAATGTGTTACAAGTTATATGCACAAAACCTTATATTAGGACTTCAATGCTCAAGATTGTCAGTTTACAGGTTTCTGAGACCAGTTATGTTGAAATAGTGCATCTGTTCAAATGAAGTGAAATCTAGCCCAGATCTGCTCAAAAGCTTGTCTCTCTATGAGAGAAAGCTGTTTCATTCAATATTCAGTGCAAATCTTGCCAAACTGAAAGATGCTTATGCCTTATGAAAAACAATGTTTTTGCAATGCTGTAAAACAGTTTTTAATGTGTTAGAAGTTATATGCACAAAACCTTATATTAGGACTTCAATGCTCAAGATTGTCAGTTTACAGGTTTCTGAGACCAGTAATGTTGAAATAGTGCTTCTGTTCAAATGAAGTGAAATCTAGCGCAAATCTGCTCAAAAGCTTGTCTCTCTATGAGAGAAAGCTGTTTCATTCAATGTTCAGTGCAAATCTTGCCAAACTGAAAGATGCTTATGCCTTATGAAATATAAATGTTTTTGCAATGCTGTAAAACAGTTTTTAATGTGTTACAAGTTATATGCACAAAACCTTATATTAGGACTTCAATGCTCAAGATTGTCAGTTTACAGGTTTCTGAGACCAGTTATGTTGAAATAGTGCTTCTGTTTAAATGAAGTGAAATCTAGCCCAAATCTGCTCAAAAGCTTGTCTCTCTATGAGAGAAAGCTGCTTCATTCAATGTTCAGTGCAAATCTTGCCAAACTGAAAGATGCGTATGCCTTATGAAATATAAATGTTTTTGCAATGCTGTAAAACAGTTTTTAATGTGTTAGAAGTTATATGCACAAAACCTTAAATTAGGACTTCAATGCTCAAGATTGTCAGGTTACAGGTTTCTGAGACCAGTTATGTTGAAATAGTGCTTCTGTTTAAATGAAGTGAAATCTAGCCCAAATCTGCTCAAAAGCTTGTCTCTCTATGAGAGAAAGCTGCTTCATTCAATGTTCAGTGCAAATCTTGCCAAACTGAAAGATGCTTATGCCTTATGAAATATAAATGTTTTTGCAATGCTGTAAAACAGTTTTTAATGTGTTAGAAGTTATATGCACAAAACCTTAAATTAGGACTTCAATGCTCAAGATTGTCAGGTTACAGGTTTCTGAGACCAGTTATGTTGAAATAGTGCTTCTGTTTAAATGAAGTGAAATCTAGCCCAAATCTGCTCAAAAGCTTGTCTCTCTATGAGAGAAAGCTGCTTCATTCAATATTCAGTGCAAATCTTGCCAAACTGAAAGATGCTTATGCCTTATGAAATACAATGTTTTTGCAATGCTGTAAGACAGTTTTCAATGTGTTAGAAGTTATATGCACAAAAACTTATGTTAGGACTTCAATGCTCAAGATTGTCAGTTTACAGGTTTCTGAGACCAGTAATGTTGAAATAGTGCTTCTGGTCAAATGAAGTGAAATCTAGCCCAAATCTGCTCAAAAGCTTGTCTCTCTATGAGAGAAAGCTGTTTCATTCAATATTCAGTGCAAATCTTGCCAAACTGAAAGATGCTTATGCCTTATGAAAAACAATGTTTTTGCAATGCTGTAAAACAGTTTTTAATGTGTTAGAAGTTATATGCACAAAACCTTATATTAGGACTTCAATGCTCAAGATTGTCAGTTTACAGGTTTCTGAGACCAGTAATGTTGAAATAGTGCTTCTGTTCAAATGAAGTGAAATCTAGCGCAAATCTGCTCAAAAGCTTGTCTCTCTATGAGAGAAAGCTGTTTCATTCAATATTCAGTGCAAATCTTGCCAAACTGAAAGATGCTTATGCCTTATGAAATATAAATGTTTTTGCAATGCTGTAAAACAGTTTTTAATGTGTTACAAGTTATATGCACAAAACCTTATATTAGGACTTCAATGCTCAAGATTGTCAGTTTACAGGTTTCTGAGACCAGTTATGTTGAAATAGTGCATCTGTTCAAATGAAGTGAAATCTAGCCCAAATCTGCTCAAAAGCTTGTCTCTCTATGAGAGAAAGCTGCTTCATTCAATATTCAGTGCAAATCTTGCCAAACTGAAAGATGCTTATGCCTTATGAAATACAATGTTTTTGCAATGCTGTAAGACAGTTTTCAATGTGTTAGAAGTTATATGCACAAAAACTTATGTTAGGACTTCAATGCTCAAGATTGTCAGTTTACAGGTTTCTGAAACCAGTAATGTTGAAATAGTGCTTCTGGTCAAATGAAGTGAAATCTAGCCCAAATCTGCTCAAAAGCTTGTCTCTCTATGAGAGAAAGCTGTTTCATTCAATATTCAGTGCAAATCTTGCCAAACTGAAAGATGCTTATGCCTTATGAAAAACAATGTTTTTGCAATGCTGTAAAACAGTTTTTAATGTGTTAGAAGTTATATGCACAAAACCTTATATTAGGACTTCAATGCTCAAGATTGTCAGTTTACAGGTTTCTGAGACCAGTAATGTTGAAATAGTGCTTCTGTTCAAATGAAGTGAAATCTAGCCCAAATCTGCTCAAAAGCTTGTCTCTCTATGAGAGAAAGCTGCTTCATTCAATATTCAGTGCAAATCTTGCCAAACTGAAAGATGCTTATGCCTTATGAAATATAAATGTTTTTGCAATGCTGTAAAACAGTTTTTAATGTGTTAGAAGTTATATGCACAAAACCTTAAATTAGGACTTCAATGCTCAAGATTGTCAGGTTACAGGTTTCTGAGACCAGTTATGTTGAAATAGTGCTTCTGTTTAAATGAAGTGAAATCTAGCCCAAATCTGCTCAAAAGCTTGTCTCTCTATGAGAGAAAGCTGCTTCATTCAATGTTCAGTGCAAATCTTGCCAAACTGAAAGATGCTTATGCCTTATGAAATATAAATGTTTTTGCAATGCTGTAAAACAGTTTTTAATGTGTTAGAAGTTATATGCACAAAACCTTAAATTAGGACTTCAATGCTCAAGATTGTCAGGTTACAGGTTTCTGAGACCAGTTATGTTGAAATAGTGCTTCTGTTTAAATGAAGTGAAATCTAGCCCAAATCTGCTCAAAAGCTTGTCTCTCTATGAGAGAAAGCTGCTTCATTCAATATTCAGTGCAAATCTTGCCAAACTGAAAGATGCTTATGCCTTATGAAATACAATGTTTTTGCAATGCTGTAAGACAGTTTTCAATGTGTTAGAAGTTATATGCACAAAAACTTATGTTAGGACTTCAATGCTCAAGATTGTCAGTTTACAGGTTTCTGAGACCAGTAATGTTGAAATAGTGCTTCTGGTCAAATGAAGTGAAATCTAGCCCAAATCTGCTCAAAAGCTTGTCTCTCTATGAGAGAAAGCTGTTTCATTCAATATTCAGTGCAAATCTTGCCAAACTGAAAGATGCTTATGCCTTATGAAAAACAATGTTTTTGCAATGCTGTAAAACAGTTTTTAATGTGTTAGAAGTTATATGCACAAAACCTTATATTAGGACTTCAATGCTCAAGATTGTCAGTTTACAGGTTTCTGAGACCAGTAATGTTGAAATAGTGCTTCTGTTCAAATGAAGTGAAATCTAGCCCAAATCTGCTCAAAAGCTTGTCTCTCTATGAGAGAAAGCTGTTTCATTCAATATTCAGTGCAAATCTTGCCAAACTGAAAGATGCTTATGCCTTATGAAATACAATGTTTTTGCAATGCTGTAAGACAGTTTTTAATGTGTTAGAAGTTATATGCACAAAACCTTATATTAGGACTTCAATGCTCAAGATTGTCAGTTTACAGGTTTCTGAGACCAGTAATGTTGAAATAGTGCTTCTGTTCAAATGAAGTGAAATCTAGCGCAAATCTGCTCAAAAGCTTGTCTCTCTATGAGAGAAAGCTGTTTCATTCAATATTCAGTGCAAATCTTGCCAAACTGAAAGATGCTTATGCCTTATGAAATATAAATGTTTTTGCAATGCTGTAAAACAGTTTTTAATGTGTTACAAGTTATATGCACAAAACCTTATATTAGGACTTCAATGCTCAAGATTGTCAGTTTACAGGTTTCTGAGACCAGTTATGTTGAAATAGTGCATCTGTTCAAATGAAGTGAAATCTAGCCCAGATCTGCTCAAAAGCTTGTCTCTCTATGAGAGAAAGCTGTTTCATTCAATATTCAGTGCAAATCTTGCCAAACTGAAAGATGCTTATGCCTTATGAAAAACAATGTTTTTGCAATGCTGTAAAACAGTTTTTAATGTGTTAGAAGTTATATGCACAAAACCTTATATTAGGACTTCAATGCTCAAGATTGTCAGTTTACAGGTTTCTGAGACCAGTAATGTTGAAATAGTGCTTCTGTTCAAATGAAGTGAAATCTAGCCCAAATCTGCTCAAAAGCTTGTCTCTCTATGAGAGAAAGCTGTTTCATTCAATATTCAGTGCAAATCTTGCCAAACTGAAAGATGCTTATGCCTTATGAAAAACAATGTTTTTGCAATGCTGTAAAACAGTTTTTAATGTGTTAGAAGTTATATGCACAAAACCTTATATTAGGACTTCAATGCTCAAGATTGTCAGTTTACAGGTTTCTGAGACCAGTAATGTTGAAATAGTGCTTCTGTTCAAATGAAGTGAAATCTAGCCCAAATCTGCTCAAAAGCTTGTGTCTCTATGAGAGAAAGCTGTTTCATTCAATATTCAGTGCAAATCTTGCCAAACTGAAAGATGCTTATGCCTTATGAAATACAATGTTTTTGCAATTCTGTAAGACAGTTTTTAATGTGTTAGAAGTTATATGCACAAAACCTTATATTAGGACTTCAATGCTCAAGATTGTCAGTTTACAGGTTTCTGAGACCAGTAATGTTGAAATAGTGCTTCTGTTCAAATGAAGTGAAATCTAGCGCAAATCTGCTCAAAAGCTTGTCTCTCTATGAGAGAAAGCTGTTTCATTCAATATTCAGTGCAAATCTTGCCAAACTGAAAGATGCTTATGCCTTATGAAATATAAATGTTTTTGCAATGCTGTAAAACACTTTTTAATGTGTTACAAGTTATATGCACAAAACCTTATATTAGGACTTCAATGCTCAAGATTGTCAGTTTACAGGTTTCTGAGACCAGTTATGTTGAAATAGTGCTTCTGTTTAAATGAAGTGAAATCTAGCCCAAATCTGCTCAAAAGCTTGTCTCTCTATGAGAGAAAGCTGCTTCATTCAATGTTCAGTGCAAATCTTGCCAAACTGAAAGATGCTTATGCCTTATGAAATATAAATGTTTTTGCAATGCTGTAAAACAGTTTTTAATGTGTTAGAAGTTATATGCACAAAACCTTAAATTAGGACTTCAATGCTCAAGATTGTCAGGTTACAGGTTTCTGAGACCAGTTATGTTGAAATAGTGCTTCTGTTTAAATGAAGTGAAATCTAGCCCAAATCTGCTCAAAAGCTTGTCTCTCTATGAGAGAAAGCTGCTTCATTCAATATTCAGTGCAAATCTTGCCAAACTGAAAGATGCTTATGCCTTATGAAATACAATTTTTTTGCAATGCTGTAAGACAGTTTTCAATGTGTTAGAAGTTATATGCACAAAAACTTATGTTAGGACTTCAATGCTCAAGATTGTCAGTTTACAGGTTTCTGAGACCAGTAATGTTGAAATAGTGCTTCTGGTCAAATGAAGTGAAATCTAGCCCAAATCTGCTCAAAAGCTTGTCTCTCTATGAGAGAAAGCTGTTTCATTCAATATTCAGTGCAAATCTTGCCAAACTGAAAGATGCTTATGCCTTATGAAAAACAATGTTTTTGCAATGCTGTAAAACAGTTTTTAATGTGTTAGAAGTTATATGCACAAAACCTTATATTAGGACTTCAATGCTCAAGATTGTCAGTTTACAGGTTTCTGAGACCAGTAATGTTGAAATAGTGCTTCTGTTCAAATGAAGTGAAATCTAGCCCAAATCTGCTCAAAAGCTTGTCTCTCTATGAGAGAAAGCTGTTTCATTCAATATTCAGTGCAAATCTTGCCAAACTGAAAGATGCTTATGCCTTATGAAATACAATGTTTTTGCAATGCTGTAAGACAGTTTTTAATGTGTTAGAAGTTATATGCACAAAACCTTATATTAGGACTTCAATGCTCAAGATTGTCAGTTTACAGGTTTCTGAGACCAGTAATGTTGAAATAGTGCTTCTGTTCAAATGAAGTGAAATCTAGCGCAAATCTGCTCAAAAGCTTGTCTCTCTATGAGAGAAAGCTGTTTCATTCAATATTCAGTGCAAATCTTGCCAAACTGAAAGATGCTTATGCCTTATGAAATATAAATGTTTTTGCAATGCTGTAAAACAGTTTTTAATGTGTTACAAGTTATATGCACAAAACCTTATATTAGGACTTCAATGCTCAAGATTGTCAGTTTACAGGTTTCTGAGACCAGTTATGTTGAAATAGTGCTTCTGTTTAAATGAAGTGAAATCTAGCCCAAATCTGCTCAAAAGCTTGTCTCTCTATGAGAGAAAGCTGCTTCATTCAATGTTCAGTGCAAATCTTGCCAAACTGAAAGATGCTTATGCCTTATGAAATATAAATGTTTTTGCAATGCTGTAAAACAGTTTTTAATGTGTTAGAAGTTATATGCACAAAACCTTAAATTAGGACTTCAATACTCAAGATTGTCAGGTTACAGGTTTCTGAGACCAGTTATGTTGAAATAGTGCTTCTGTTTAAATGAAGTGAAATCTAGCCCAAATCTGCTCAAAAGCTTGTCTCTCTATGAGAGAAAGCTGCTTCATTCAATATTCAGTGCAAATCTTGCCAAACTGAAAGATGCTTATGCCTTATGAAATACAATGTTTTTGCAATGCTGTAAGACAGTTTTCAATGTGTTAGAAGTTATATGCACAAAAACTTATGTTAGGACTTCAATGCTCAAGATTGTCAGTTTACAGGTTTCTGAGACCAGTAATGTTGAAATAGTGCTTCTGGTCAAATGAAGTGAAATCTAGCCCAAATCTTCTCAAAAGCTTGTCTCTCTATGAGAGAAAGCTGTTTCATTCAATATTCAGTGCAAATCTTGCCAAACTGAAAGATGCTCATGCCTTATGAAATACAATGTGTTTGCAATGCTGTAAAACAGTTTTGAATGTGTTAGAAGTTATATGCACAAAACCTTATATTAGGACTTCAATGCTCAAGATTGTCAGTTTACAGGTTTCTGAGACCAGTAATGTTGAAATAGTGCTTCTGTTCAAATGAAGTGAAATCTAGCCCAAATCTGCTCAAAAGCTTGTCTCTCTATGAGAGAAAGCTGCTTCATTCAATGTTCAGTGCAAATCTTGCCAAACTGAAAGATGCTTATGCCTTATGAAATATAAATGTTTTTGCAATGCTGTAAAACAGTTTTTAATGTGTTACAAGTTATATGCACAAAACCTTATATTAGGACTTCAATGCTCAAGATTGTCAGTTTACAGGTTTCTGAGACCAGTTATGTTGAAATAGTGCTTCTGTTTAAATGAAGTGAAATCTAGCCCAAATCTGCTCAAAAGCTTGTCTCTCTATGAGAGAAAGCTGCTTCATTCAATGTTCAGTGCAAATCTTGCCAAACTGAAAGATGCTTATGCCTTATGAAATATAAATGTTTTTGCAATGCTGTAAAACAGTTTTTAATGTGTTAGAAGTTATATGCACAAAACCTTAAATTAGGACTTCAATGCTCAAGATTGTCAGGTTACAGGTTTCTGAGACCAGTTATGTTGAAATAGTGCTTCTGTTTAAATGAAGTGAAATCTAGCCCAAATCTGCTCAAAAGCTTGTCTCTCTATGAGAGAAAGCTGCTTCATTCAATGTTCAGTGCAAATCTTGCCAAACTGAAAGATGCTTATGCCTTATGAAATATAAATGTTTTTGCAATGCTGTAAAACAGTTTTTAATGTGTTAGAAGTTATATGCACAAAACCTTAAATTAGGACTTCAATGCTCAAGATTGTCAGGTTACAGGTTTCTTAGACCAGTTATGTTGAAATAGTGCTTCTGTTTAAATGAAGTGAAATCTAGCCCAAATCTGCTCAAAAGCTTGTCTCTCTATGAGAGAAAGCTGCTTCATTCAATATTCAGTGCAAATCTTGCCAAACTGAAAGATGCTTATGCCTTATGAAATACAATGTTTTTGCAATGCTGTAAGACAGTTTTCAATGTGTTAGAAGTTATATGCACAAAAACTTATGTTAGGACTTCAATGCTCAAGATTGTCAGTTTACAGGTTTCTGAAACCAGTAATGTTGAAATAGTGCTTCTGGTCAAATGAAGTGAAATCTAGCCCAAATCTGCTCAAAAGCTTGTCTCTCTATGAGAGAAAGCTGTTTCATTCAATATTCAGTGCAAATCTTGCCAAACTGAAAGATGCTTATGCCTTATGAAAAACAATGTTTTTGCAATGCTGTAAAACAGTTTTTAATGTGTTAGAAGTTATATGCACAAAACCTTATATTAGGACTTCAATGCTCAAGATTGTCAGTTTACAGGTTTCTGAGACCAGTAATGTTGAAATAGTGCTTCTGTTCAAATGAAGTGAAATCTAGCCCAAATCTGCTCAAAAGCTTGTCTCTCTATGAGAGAAAGCTGTTTCATTCAATATTCAGTGCAAATCTTGCCAAACTGAAAGATGCTTATGCCTTATGAAATACAATGTTTTTGCAATGCTGTAAGACAGTTTTTAATGTGTTAGAAGTTATATGCACAAAACCTTATATTAGGACTTCAATGCTCAAGATTGTCAGTTTACAGGTTTCTGAGACCAGTAATGTTGAAATAGTGCTTCTGTTCAAATGAAGTGAAATCTAGCGCAAATCTGCTCAAAAGCTTGTCTCTCTATGAGAGAAAGCTGTTTCATTCAATATTCAGTGCAAATCTTGCCAAACTGAAAGATGCTTATGCCTTATGAAATATAAATGTTTTTGCAATGCTGTAAAACAGTTTTTAATGTGTTACAAGTTATATGCACAAAACCTTATATTAGGACTTCAATGCTCAAGATTGTCAGTTTACAGGTTTCTGAGACCAGTTATGTTGAAATAGTGCATCTGTTCAAATGAAGTGAAATCTAGCCCAGATCTGCTCAAAAGCTTGTCTCTCTATGAGAGAAAGCTGTTTCATTCAATATTCAGTGCAAATCTTGCCAAACTGAAAGATGCTTATGCCTTATGAAAAACAATGTTTTTGCAATGCTGTAAAACAGTTTTTAATGTGTTAGAAGTTATATGCACAAAACCTTATATTAGGACTTCAATGCTCAAGATTGTCAGTTTACAGGTTTCTGAGACCAGTAATGTTGAAATAGTGCTTCTGTTCAAATGAAGTGAAATCTAGCGCAAATCTGCTCAAAAGCTTGTCTCTCTATGAGAGAAAGCTGTTTCATTCAATGTTCAGTGCAAATCTTGCCAAACTGAAAGATGCTTATGCCTTATGAAATATAAATGTTTTTGCAATGCTGTAAAACAGTTTTTAATGTGTTACAAGTTATATGCACAAAACCTTATATTAGGACTTCAATGCTCAAGATTGTCAGTTTACAGGTTTCTGAGACCAGTTATGTGGAAATAGTGCATCTGTTCAAATGAAGTGAAATCTAGCCCAGATCTGCTCAAAAGCTTGTCTCTCTATGAGAGAAAGCTGTTTCATTCAATATTCAGTGCAAATCTTGCCAAACTGAAAGATGCTTATGCCTTATGAAAAACAATGTTTTTGCAATGCTGTAAAACAGTTTTTAATGTGTTAGAAGTTATATGCACAAAACCTTATATTAGGACTTCAATGCTCAAGATTGTCAGTTTACAGGTTTCTGAGACCAGTAATGTTGAAATAGTGCTTCTGTTCAAATGAAGTGAAATCTAGCCCAAATCTGCTCAAAAGCTTGTCTCTCTATGAGAGAAAGCTGTTTCATTCAATATTCAGTGCAAATCTTGCCAAACTGAAAGATGCTTATGCCTTATGAAAAACAATGTTTTTGCAATGCTGTAAAACAGTTTTTAATGTGTTAGAAGTTATATGCACAAAACCTTATATTAGGACTTCAATGCTCAAGATTGTCAGTTTACAGGTTTCTGAGACCAGTAATGTTGAAATAGTGCTTCTGTTCAAATGAAGTGAAATCTAGCCCAAATCTGCTCAAAAGCTTGTCTCTCTATGAGAGAAAGCTGTTTCATTCAATATTCAGTGCAAATCTTGCCAAACTGAAAGATGCTTATGCCTTATGAAATACAATGTTTTTGCAATTCTGTAAGACAGTTTTTAATGTGTTAGAAGTTATATGCACAAAACCTTATATTAGGACTTCAATGCTCAAGATTGTCAGTTTACAGGTTTCTGAGACCAGTAATGTTGAAATAGTGCTTCTGTTCAAATGAAGTGAAATCTAGCGCAAATCTGCTCAAAAGCTTGTCTCTCTATGAGAGAAAGCTGTTTCATTCAATATTCAGTGCAAATCTTGCCAAACTGAAAGATGCTTATGCCTTATGAAATATAAATGTTTTTGCAATGCTGTAAAACACTTTTTAATGTGTTACAAGTTATATGCACAAAACCTTATATTAGGACTTCAATGCTCAAGATTGTCAGTTTACAGGTTTCTGAGACCAGTTATGTTGAAATAGTGCTTCTGTTTAAATGAAGTGAAATCTAGCCCAAATCTGCTCAAAAGCTTGTCTCTCTATGAGAGAAAGCTGCTTCATTCAATGTTCAGTGCAAATCTTGCCAAACTGAAAGATGCTTATGCCTTATGAAATATAAATGTTTTTGCAATGCTGTAAAACAGTTTTTAATGTGTTAGAAGTTATATGCACAAAACCTTAAATTAGGACTTCAATGCTCAAGATTGTCAGGTTACAGGTTTCTGAGACCAGTTATGTTGAAATAGTGCTTCTGTTTAAATGAAGTGAAATCTAGCCCAAATCTGCTCAAAAGCTTGTCTCTCTATGAGAGAAAGCTGCTTCATTCAATATTCAGTGCAAATCTTGCCAAACTGAAAGATGCTTATGCCTTATGAAATACAATGTTTTTGCAATGCTGTAAGACAGTTTTCAATGTGTTAGAAGTTATATGCACAAAAACTTATGTTAGGACTTCAATGCTCAAGATTGTCAGTTTACAGGTTTCTGAGACCAGTAATGTTGAAATAGTGCTTCTGGTCAAATGAAGTGAAATCTAGCCCAAATCTGCTCAAAAGCTTGTCTCTCTATGAGAGAAAGCTGTTTCATTCAATATTCAGTGCAAATCTTGCCAAACTGAAAGATGCTTATGCCTTATGAAAAACAATGTTTTTGCAATGCTGTAAAACAGTTTTTAATGTGTTAGAAGTTATATGCACAAAACCTTATATTAGGACTTCAATGCTCAAGATTGTCAGTTTACAGGTTTCTGAGACCAGTAATGTTGAAATAGTGCTTCTGTTCAAATGAAGTGAAATCTAGCCCAAATCTGCTCAAAAGCTTGTCTCTCTATGAGAGAAAGCTGTTTCATTCAATATTCAGTGCAAATCTTGCCAAACTGAAAGATGCTTATGCCTTATGAAATACAATGTTTTTGCAATTCTGTAAGACAGTTTTTAATGTGTTAGAAGTTATATGCACAAAACCTTATATTAGGACTTCAATGCTCAAGATTGTCAGTTTACAGGTTTCTGAGACCAGTAATGTTGAAATAGTGCTTCTGTTCAAATGAAGTGAAATCTAGCGCAAATCTGCTCAAAAGCTTGTCTCTCTATGAGAGAAAGCTGTTTCATTCAATATTCAGTGCAAATCTTGCCAAACTGAAAGATGCTTATGCCTTATGAAATATAAATGTTTTTGCAATGCTGTAAACAGTTTTTAATGTGTTACAAGTTATATGCACAAAACCTTATATTAGGACTTCAATGCTCAAGATTGTCAGTTTACAGGTTTCTGAGACCAGTTATGTTGAAATAGTGCTTCTGTTTAAATGAAGTGAAATCTAGCCCAAATCTGCTCAAAAGCTTGTCTCTCTATGAGAGAAAGCTGCTTCATTCAATGTTCAGTGCAAATCTTGCCAAACTGAAAGATGCTTATGCCTTATGAAATATAAATGTTTTTGCAATGCTGTAAAACAGTTTTTAATGTGTTAGAAGTTATATGCACAAAACCTTAAATTAGGACTTCAATGCTCAAGATTGTCAGGTTACAGGTTTCTGAGACCAGTTATGTTAAAATAGTGCTTCTGTTTAAATGAAGTGAAATCTAGCCCAAATCTGCTCAAAAGCTTGTCTCTCTATGAGAGAAAGCTGCTTCATTCAATATTCAGTGCAAATCTTGCCAAACTGAAAGATGCTTATGCCTTATGAAATACAATGTTTTTGCAATGCTGTAAGACAGTTTTCAATGTGTTAGAAGTTATATGCACAAAAACTTATGTTAGGACTTCAATGCTCAAGATTGTCAGTTTACAGGTTTCTGAGACCAGTAATGTTGAAATAGTGCTTCTGGTCAAATGAAGTGAAATCTAGCCCAAATCTGCTCAAAAGCTTGTCTCTCTATGAGAGAAAGCTGTTTCATTCAATATTCAGTGCAAATCTTGCCAAACTGAAAGATGCTTATGCCTTATGAAAAACAATGTTTTTGCAATGCTGTAAAACAGTTTTTAATGTGTTAGAAGTTATATGCACAAAACCTTATATTAGGACTTCAATGCTCAAGATTGTCAGTTTACAGGTTTCTGAGACCAGTTATGTTGAAATAGTGCTTCTGTTTAAATGAAGTGAAATCTAGCCCAAATCTGCTCAAAAGCTTGTCTCTCTATGAGAGAAAGCTGTTTCATTCAATATTCAGTGCAAATCTTGCCAAACTGAAAGATGCTTATGCCTTATGAAATATAAATGTTTTTGCAATGCTGTAAAACAGTTTTTAATGTGTTAGAAGTTATATGCACAAAACCTTATATTAGGACTTCAATGCTCAAGATTGTCAGTTTACAGGTTTCTGAGACCAGTTATGTTGAAATAGTGCTTCTGTTCAAATCAAGTGAAATCTAGCCCAAATCTGCTCAAAAGCTTGTCTCTCTATGAGAGAAAGCTGTTTCATTCAATATTCAGTGCAAATCTTGCCAAACTGAAAGATGCTTATGCCTTATGAAATACAATGTTTTTGCAATGCTGTAAGACAGTTTTTAATGTGTTAGAAGTTATATGCACAAAACCTTATATTAGGACTTCAATGCTCAAGATTGTCAGTTTACAGGTTTCTGAGACCAGTAATGTTGAAATAGTGCTTCTGTTCAAATGAAGTGAAATCTAGCGCAAATCTGCTCAAAAGCTTGTCTCTCTATGAGAGAAAGCTGTTTCATTCAATATTCAGTGCAAATCTTGCCAAACTGAAAGATGCTTATGCCTTATGAAATATAAATGTTTTTGCAATGCTGTAAAACAGTTTTTAATGTGTTACAAGTTATATGCACAAAACCTTATATTAGGACTTCAATGCTCAAGATTGTCAGTTTACAGGTTTCTGAGACCAGTTATGTTGAAATAGTGCATCTATTCAAATGAAGTGAAATCTAGCCCAAATCTGCTCAAAAGCTTGTCTCTCTATGAGAGAAAGCTGTTTCATTCAATATTCAGTGCAAATCTTGCCAAACTGAAAGATGCTTATGCCTTATGAAAAACAATGTTTTTGCAATGCTGTAAAACAGTTTTTAATGTGTTAGAAGTTATATGCACAAAACCTTATATTAGGACTTCAATGCTCAAGATTGTCAGTTTACAGGTTTCTGAGACCAGTAATGTTGAAATAGTGCTTCTGTTCAAATGAAGTGAAATCTAGCGCAAATCTGCTCAAAAGCTTGTCTCTCTATGAGAGAAAGCTGTTTCATTCAATATTCAGTGCAAATCTTGCCAAACTGAAAGATGCTTATGCCTTATGAAATATAAATGTTTTCGCAATGCTGTAAAACAGTTTTTAATGTGTTACAAGTTATATGCACAAAACCTTATATTAGGACTTCAATGCTCAAGATTGTCAGTTTACAGGTTTCTGAGACCAGTTATGTTGAAATAGTGCATCTATTCAAATGAAGTGAAATCTAGCCCAAATCTGCTCAAAAGCTTGTCTCTCTATGAGAGAAAGCTGTTTCATTCAATATTCAGTGCAAATCTTGCCAAACTGAAAGATGCTTATGCCTTATGAAAAACAATGTTTTTGCAATGCTGTAAAACAGTTTTTAATGTGTTAGAAGTTATATGCACAAAACCTTATATTAGGACTTCAATGCTCAAGATTGTCAGTTTACAGGTTTCTGAGACCAGTAATGTTGAAATAGTGCTTCTGTTCAAATGAAGTGAAATCTAGCGCAAATCTGCTCAAAAGCTTGTCTCTCTATGAGAGAAAGCTGTTTCATTCAATATTCAGTGCAAATCTTGCCAAACTGAAAGATGCTTATGCCTTATGAAATATAAATGTTTTTGCAATGCTGTAAAACAGTTTTTAATGTGTTACAAGTTATATGCACAAAACCTTATATTAGGACTTCAATGCTCAAGATTGTCAGTTTACAGGTTTCTGAGACCAGTTATGTTGAAATAGTGCATCTGTTCAAATGAAGTGAAATCTAGCCCAAATCTGCTCAAAAGCTTGTCTCTCTATGAGAGAAAGCTGTTTCATTCAATATTCAGTGCAAATCTTGCCAAACTGAAAGATGCTTATGCCTTATGAAAAACAATGTTTTTGCAATGCTGTAAAACAGTTTTTAATGTGTTAGAAGTTATATGCACAAAACCTTATATTAGGACTTCAATGCTCAAGATTGTCAGTTTACAGGTTTCTGAGACCAGTAATGTTGAAATAGTGCTTCTGTTCAAATGAAGTGAAATCTAGCCCAAATCTGCTCAAAAGCTTGTCTCTCTATGAGAGAAAGCTGTTTCATTCAATATTCAGTGCAAATCTTGCCAAACTGAAAGATGCTTATGCCTTATGAAAAACAATGTTTTTGCAATGCTGTAAAACAGTTTTTAATGTGTTAGAAGTTATATGCACAAAACCTTATATTAGGACTTCAATGCTCAAGATTGTCAGTTTACAGGTTTCTGAGACCAGTAATGTTGAAATAGTGCTTCTGTTCAAATGAAGTGAAATCTAGCCCAAATCTGCTCAAAAGCTTGTCTCTCTATGAGAGAAAGCTGTTTCATTCAATATTCAGTGCAAATCTTGCCAAACTGAAAGATGCTTATGCCTTATGAAATACAATGTTTTTGCAATTCTGTAAGACAGTTTTTAATGTGTTAGAAGTTATATGCACAAAACCTTATATTAGGACTTCAATGCTCAAGATTGTCAGTTTACAGGTTTCTGAGACCAGTAATGTTGAAATAGTGCTTCTGTTCAAATGAAGTGAAATCTAGCGCAAATCTGCTCAAAAGCTTGTCTCTCTATGAGAGAAAGCTGTTTCATTCAATATTCAGTGCAAATCTTGCCAAACTGAAAGATGCTTATGCCTTATGAAATATAAATGTTTTTGCAATGCTGTAAAACAGTTTTTAATGTGTTACAAGTTATATGCACAAAACCTTATATTAGGACTTCAATGCTCAAGATTGTCAGTTTACAGGTTTCTGAGACCAGTTATGTTGAAATAGTGCTTCTGTTTAAATGAAGTGAAATCTAGCCCAAATCTGCTCAAAAGCTTGTCTCTCTATGAGAGAAAGCTGTTTCATTCAATATTCAGTGCAAATCTTGCCAAACTGAAAGATGCTTATGCCTTATGAAATACAATGTTTTTGCAATGCTGTAAGACAGTTTTCAATGTGTTAGAAGTTATATGCACAAAAACTTATGTTAGGACTTCAATGCTCAAGATTGTCAGTTTACAGGTTTCTGAGACCAGTAATGTTGAAATAGTGCTTCTGGTCAAATGAAGTGAAATCTAGCCCAAATCTTCTCAAAAGCTTGTCTCTCTATGAGAGAAAGCTGTTTCATTCAATATTCAGTGCAAATCTTGCCAAACTGAAAGATGCTCATGCCTTATGAAATACAATGTTTTTGCAATGCTGTAAAACAGTTTTGAATGTGTTAGAAGTTATATGCACAAAACCTTATATTAGGACTTCAATGCTCAAGATTGTCAGTTTACAGGTTTCTGAGACCAGTTATGTTGAAATAGTGCTTCTGTTTAAATGAAGTGAAATCTAGCCCAAATCTGCTCAAAAGCTTGTCTCTCTATGAGAGAAAGCTGCTTCATTCAATGTTCAGTGCAAATCTTGCCAAACTGAAAGATGCTTATGCCTTATGAAATATAAATGTTTTTGCAATGCTGTAAAACAGTTTTTAATGTGTTAGAAGTTATATGCACAAAACCTTAAATTAGGACTTCAATGCTCAAGATTGTCAGGTTACAGGTTTCTGAGACCAGTTATGTTGAAATAGTGCTTCTGTTTAAATGAAGTGAAATCTAGCCCAAATCTGCTCAAAAGCTTGTCTCTCTATGAGAGAAAGCTGCTTCATTCAATATTCAGTGCAAATCTTGCCAAACTGAAAGATGCTTATGCCTTATGAAATACAATGTTTTTGCAATGCTGTAAGACAGTTTTCAATGTGTTAGAAGTTATATGCACAAAAACTTATGTTAGGACTTCAATGCTCAAGATTGTCAGTTTACAGGTTTCTGAGACCAGTAATGTTGAAATAGTGCTTCTGGTCAAATGAAGTGAAATCTAGCCCAAATCTTCTCAAAAGCTTGTCTCTCTATGAGAGAAAGCTGTTTCATTCAATATTCAGTGCAAATCTTGCCAAAAACTGAAAGATGCTCATGCCTTATGAAATACAATGTGTTTGCAATGCTGTAAAACAGTTTTGAATGTGTTAGAAGTTATATGCACAAAACCTTATATTAGGACTTCAATGCTCAAGATTGTCAGTTTACAGGTTTCTGAGACCAGTAATGTTGAAATAGTGCTTCTGTTCAAATGAAGTGAAATCTAGCCCAAATCTGCTCAAAAGCTTGTCTCTCTATGAGAGAAAGCTGCTTCATTCAATGTTCAGTGCAAATCTTGCCAAACTGAAAGATGCTTATGCCTTATGAAATATAAATGTTTTTGCAATGCTGTAAAACAGTTTTTAATGTGTTAGAAGTTATATGCACAAAACCTTAAATTAGGACTTCAATGCTCAAGATTGTCAGGTTACAGGTTTCTGAGACCAGTTATGTTGAAATAGTGCTTCTGTTTAAATGAAGTGAAATCTAGCCCAAATCTGCTCAAAAGCTTGTCTCTCTATGAGAGAAAGCTGCTTCATTCAATATTCAGTGCAAATCTTGCCAAACTGAAAGATGCTTATGCCTTATGAAATACAATGTTTTTGCAATGCTGTAAGACAGTTTTCAATGTGTTAGAAGTTATATGCACAAAAACTTATGTTAGGACTTCAATGCTCAAGATTGTCAGTTTACAGGTTTCTGAGACCAGTAATGTTGAAATAGTGCTTCTGGTCAAATGAAGTGAAATCTAGCCCAAATCTTCTCAAAAGCTTGTCTCTCTATGAGAGAAAGCTGTTTCATTCAATATTCAGTGCAAATCTTGCCAAACTGAAAGATGCTCATGCCTTATGAAATACAATGTTTTTGCAATGCTGTAAAACAGTTTTGAATGTGTTAGAAGTTATATGCACAAAACCTTATATTAGGACTTCAATGCTCAAGATTGTCAGTTTACAGGTTTCTGAGACCAGTTATGTTGAAATAGTGCTTCTGTTTAAATGAAGTGAAATCTAGCCCAAATCTGCTCAAAAGCTTGTCTCTCTATGAGAGAAAGCTGCTTCATTCAATGTTCAGTGCAAATCTTGCCAAACTGAAAGATGCTTATGCCTTATGAAATATAAATGTTTTTGCAATGCTGTAAAACAGTTTTTAATGTGTTAGAAGTTATATGCACAAAACCTTAAATTAGGACTTCAATGCTCAAGATTGTCAGGTTACAGGTTTCTGAGACCAGTTATGTTGAAATAGTGCTTCTGTTTAAATGAAGTGAAATCTAGCCCAAATCTGCTCAAAAGCTTGTCTCTCTATGAGAGAAAGCTGCTTCATTCAATATTCAGTGCAAATCTTGCCAAACTGAAAGATGCTTATGCCTTATGAAATACAATGTTTTTGCAATGCTGTAAGACAGTTTTCAATGTGTTAGAAGTTATATGCACAAAAACTTATGTTAGGACTTCAATGCTCAAGATTGTCAGTTTACAGGTTTCTGAGACCAGTAATGTTGAAATAGTGCTTCTGGTCAAATGAAGTGAAATCTAGCCCAAATCTTCTCAAAAGCTTGTCTCTCTATGAGAGAAAGCTGTTTCATTCAATATTCAGTGCAAATCTTGCCAAACTGAAAGATGCTCATGCCTTATGAAATACAATGTGTTTGCAATGCTGTAAAACAGTTTTGAATGTGTTAGAAGTTATATGCACAAAACCTTATATTAGGACTTCAATGCTCAAGATTGTCAGTTTACAGGTTTCTGAGACCAGTAATGTTGAAATAGTGCTTCTGTTCAAATGAAGTGAAATCTAGCCCAAATCTGCGCAAAAGCTTGTCTCTCTATGAGAGAAAGCTGTTTCATTTAATATTCAGTGCAAATCTTGCCAAACTGAAAGATGCTTATGCCTTATGAAATACAATGTTTTTGCAATGCTGTAAGACAGTTTTTAATGTGTTAGAAGTTATATGCACAAAACCTTATATTAGGACTTCAATGCTCAAGATTGTCAGTTTACAGGTTTCTGAGACCAGTTATGTTGAAATAGTGCATCTGTTCAAATGAAGTGAAATCTAGCCCAAATCTGCTCAAAAGCTTGTCTCTCTATGAGAGAAAGCTGTTTCATTCAATATTCAGTGCAAATCTTGCCAAACTGAAAGATGCTTATGCCTTATGAAAAACAATGTTTTTGCAATGCTGTAAAACAGTTTTTAATGTGTTAGAAGTTATATGCACAAAACCTTATATTAGGACTTCAATGCTCAAGATTGTCAGTTTACAGGTTTCTGAGACCAGTAATGTTGAAATAGTGCTTCTGTTCAAATGAAGTGAAATCTAGCCCAAATCTGCTCAAAAGCTTGTCTCTCTATGAGAGAAAGCTGTTTCATTCAATATTCAGTGCAAATCTTGCCAAACTGAAAGATGCTTATGCCTTATGAAATACAATGTTTTTGCAATTCTGTAAGACAGTTTTTAATGTGTTAGAAGTTATATGCACAAAACCTTATATTAGGACTTCAATGCTCAAGATTGTCAGTTTACAGGTTTCTGAGACCAGTAATGTTGAAATAGTGCTTCTGGTCAAATGAAGTGAAATCTAGCCCAAATCTGCTCAAAAGCTTGTCTCTCTATGAGAAAAAGCTGTTTCATTCAATATTCAGTGCAAATCTTGCCAAACTGAAAGATGCTTATGCCTTATGAAAAACAATGTTTTTGCAATGCTGTAAAACAGTTTTTAATGTGTTAGAAGTTATATGCACAAAACCTTATATTAGGACTTCAATGCTCAAGATTGTCAGTTTACAGGTTTCTGAGACCAGTAATGTTGAAATAGTGCTTCTGTTCAAATGAAGTGAAATCTAGCCCAAATCTGCTCAAAAGCTTGTCTCTCTATGAGAGAAAGCTGTTTCATTCAATATTCAGTGCAAATCTTGCCAAACTGAAAGATGCTTATGCCTTATGAAAAACAATGTTTTTGCAATGCTGTAAAACAGTTTTTAATGTGTTAGAAGTTATATGCACAAAACCTTATATTAGGACTTCAATGCTCAAGATTGTCAGTTTACAGGTTTCTGAGACCAGTAATGTTGAAATAGTGCTTCTGTTCAAATGAAGTGAAATCTAGCCCAAATCTGCTCAAAAGCTTGTCTCTCTATGAGAGAAAGCTGTTTCATTCAATATTCAGTGCAAATCTTGCCAAACTGAAAGATGCTTATGCCTTATGAAATACAATGTTTTTGCAATGCTGTAAGACAGTTTTTAATGTGTTAGAAGTTATATGCACAAAACCTTATATTAGGACTTCATTGCTCAAGATTGTCAGTTTACAGGTTTCTGAGACCAGTAATGTTGAAATAGTGCTTCTGTTCAAATGAAGTGAAATCTAGCGCAAATCTGCTCAAAAGCTTGTCTCTCTATGAGAGAAAGCTGTTTCATTCAATATTCGGTGCAAATCTTGCCAAACTGAAAGATGCTTATGCCTTATGAAATATAAATGTTTTTGCAATGCTGTAAAACAGTTTTTAATGTGTTACAAGTTATATGCACAAAACCTTATATTAGGACTTCAATGCTCAAGATTGTCAGTTTACAGGTTTCTGAGACCAGTTATGTTGAAATAGTGCATCTGTTCAAATGAAGTGAAATCTAGCCCAAATCTGCTCAAAAGCTTGTCTCTCTATGAGAGAAAGCTGTTTCATTCAATATTCGGTGCAAATCTTGCCAAACTGAAAGATGCTTATGCCTTATGAAAAACAATGTTTTTGCAATGCTGTAAAACAGTTTTTAATGTGTTAGAAGTTATATGCACAAAACCTTATATTAGGACTTCAATGCTCAAGATTGTCAGTTTACAGGTTTCTGAGACCAGTAATGTTGAAATAGTGCTTCTGTTCAAATGAAGTGAAATCTAGCCCAAATCTGCTCAAAAGCTTGTCTCTCTATGAGAGAAAGCTGTTTCATTCAATATTCAGTGCAAATCTTGCCAAACTGAAAGATGCTTATGCCTTATGAAATACAATGTTTTTGCAATTCTGTAAGACAGTTTTTAATGTGTTAGAAGTTATATGCACAAAACCTTATATTAGGACTTCAATGCTCAAGATTGTCAGTTTACAGGTTTCTGAGACCAGTAATGTTGAAATAGTGCTTCTGTTCAAATGAAGTGAAATCTAGCGCAAATCTGCTCAAAAGCTTGTCTCTCTATGAGAGAAAGCTGTTTCATTCAATATTCAGTGCAAATCTTGCCAAACTGAAAGATGCTTATGCCTTATGAAATATAAATGTTTTTGCAATGCTGTAAAACAGTTTTTAATGTGTTACAAGTTATATGCACAAAACCTTATATTAGGACTTCAATGCTCAAGATTGTCAGTTTACAGGTTTCTGAGACCAGTTATGTTGAAATAGTGCTTCTGTTTAAATGAAGTGAAATCTAGCCCAAATCTGCTCAAAAGCTTGTCTCTCTATGAGAGAAAGCTGCTTCATTCAATGTTCAGTGCAAATCTTGCCAAACTGAAAGATGCTTATGCCTTATGAAATATAAATGTTTTTGCAATGCTGTAAAACAGTTTTTAATGTGTTAGAAGTTATATGCACAAAACCTTAAATTAGGACTTCAATGCTCAAGATTGTCAGGTTACAGGTTTCTGAGACCAGTTATGTTGAAATAGTGCTTCTGTTTAAATGAAGTGAAATCTAGCCCAAATCTGCTCAAAAGCTTGTCTCTCTATGAGAGAAAGCTGCTTCATTCAATATTCAGTGCAAATCTTGCCAAACTGAAAGATGCTTATGCCTTATGAAATACAATGTTTTTGCAATGCTGTAAGACAGTTTTCAATGTGTTAGAAGTTATATGCACAAAAACTTATGTTAGGACTTCAATGCTCAAGATTGTCAGTTTACAGGTTTCTGAGACCAGTAATGTTGAAATAGTGCTTCTGGTCAAATGAAGTGAAATCTAGCCCAAATCTGCTCAAAAGCTTGTCTCTCTATGAGAGAAAGCTGTTTCATTCAATATTCAGTGCAAATCTTGCCAAACTGAAAGATGCTTATGCCTTATGAAAAACAATGTTTTTGCAATGCTGTAAAACAGTTTTTAATGTGTTAGAAGTTATATGCACAAAACCTTATATTAGGACTTCAATGCTCAAGATTGTCAGTTTACAGGTTTCTGAGACCAGTAATGTTGAAATAGTGCTTCTGTTCAAATGAAGTGAAATCTAGCCCAAATCTGCTCAAAAGCTTGTCTCTCTATGAGAGAAAGCTGTTTCATTCAATATTCAGTGCAAATCTTGCCAAACTGAAAGATGCTTATGCCTTATGAAATACAATGTTTTTGCAATGCTGTAAGACAGTTTTTAATGTGTTAGAAGTTATATGCACAAAACCTTATATTAGGACTTCAATGCTCAAGATTGTCAGTTTACAGGTTTCTGAGACCAGTAATGTTGAAATAGTGCTTCTGTTCAAATGAAGTGAAATCTAGCGCAAATCTGCTCAAAAGCTTGTCTCTCTATGAGAGAAAGCTGTTTCATTCAATATTCAGTGCAAATCTTGCCAAACTGAAAGATGCTTATGCCTTATGAAATATAAATGTTTTTGCAATGCTGTAAAACAGTTTTTAATGTGTTACAAGTTATATGCACAAAACCTTATATTAGGACTTCAATGCTCAAGATTGTCAGTTTACAGGTTTCTGAGACCAGTTATGTTGAAATAGTGCTTCTGTTCAAATGAAGTGAAATCTAGCCCAAATCTGCTCAAAAGCTTGTCTCTCTATGAGAGAAAGCTGTTTCATTCAATATTCAGTGCAAATCTTGCCAAACTGAAAGATGCTTATGCCTTATGAAAAACAATGTTTTTGCAATGCTGTAAAACAGTTTTTAATGTGTTAGAAGTTATATGCACAAAACCTTATATTAGGACTTCAATGCTCAAGATTGTCAGTTTACAGGTTTCTGAGACCAGTAATGTTGAAATAGTGCTTCTGTTCAAATGAAGTGAAATCTAGCCCAAATCTGCTCAAAAGCTTGTCTCTCTATGAGAGAAAGCTGTTTCATTCAATATTCAGTGCAAATCTTGCCAAACTGAAAGATGCTTATGCCTTATGAAATACAATGTTTTTGCAATGCTGTAAAACAGTTTTTAATGTGTTAGAAGTTATATGCACAAAACCTTATATTAGGACTTCAATGCTCAAGATTGTCAGTTTACAGGTTTCTGAGACCAGTAATGTTGAAATAGTGCTTCTGTTCAAATGAAGTGAAATCTAGCCCAAATCTGCTCAAAAGCTTGTCTCTCTATGAGAGAAAGCTGTTTCATTCAATATTCAGTGCAAATCTTGCCAAACTGAAAGATGCTTATGCCTTATGAAATACAATGTTTTTGCAATGCTGTAAGACAGTTTTTAATGTGTTAGAAGTTATATGCACAAAACCTTATATTAGGACTTCAATGCTCAAGATTGTCAGTTTACAGGTTTCTGAGACCAGTAATGTTGAAATAGTGCTTCTGTTCAAATGAAGTGAAATCTAGCGCAAATCTGCTCAAAAGCTTGTCTCTCTATGAGAGAAAGCTGTTTCATTCAATATTCAGTGCAAATCTTGCCAAACTGAAAGATGCTTATGCCTTATGAAATATAAATGTTTTTGCAATGCTGTAAAACAGTTTTTAATGTGTTACAAGTTATATGCACAAAACCTTATATTAGGACTTCAATGCTCAAGATTGTCAGTTTACAGGTTTCTGAGACCAGTTATGTTGAAATAGTGCATCTGTTCAAATGAAGTGAAATCTAGCCCAAATCTGCTCAAAAGCTTGTCTCTCTATGAGAGAAAGCTGTTTCATTCAATATTCGGTGCAAATCTTGCCAAACTGAAAGATGCTTATGCCTTATGAAAAACAATGTTTTTGCAATGCTGTAAAACAGTTTTTAATGTGTTAGAAGTTATATGCACAAAACCTTATATTAGGACTTCAATGCTCAAGATTGTCAGTTTACAGGTTTCTGAGACCAGTAATGTTGAAATAGTGCTTCTGTTCAAATGAAGTGAAATCTAGCCCAAATCTGCTCAAAAGCTTGTCTCTCTATGAGAGAAAGCTGTTTCATTCAATATTCAGTGCAAATCTTGCCAAACTGAAAGATGCTTATGCCTTATGAAATACAATGTTTTTGCAATTCTGTAAGACAGTTTTTAATGTGTTAGAAGTTATATGCACAAAACCTTATATTAGGACTTCAATGCTCAAGATTGTCAGTTTACAGGTTTCTGAGACCAGTAATGTTGAAATAGTGCTTCTGTTCAAATGAAGTGAAATCTAGCGCAAATCTGCTCAAAAGCTTGTCTCTCTATGAGAGAAAGCTGTTTCATTCAATATTCAGTGCAAATCTTGCCAAACTGAAAGATGCTTATGCCTTATGAAATATAAATGTTTTTGCAATGCTGTAAAACAGTTTTTAATGTGTTACAAGTTATATGCACAAAACCTTATATTAGGACTTCAATGCTCAAGATTGTCAGTTTACAGGTTTCTGAGACCAGTTATGTTGAAATAGTGCTTCTGTTTAAATGAAGTGAAATCTAGCCCAAATCTGCTCAAAAGCTTGTCTCTCTATGAGAGAAAGCTGCTTCATTCAATGTTCAGTGCAAATCTTGCCAAACTGAAAGATGCTTATGCCTTATGAAATATAAATGTTTTTGCAATGCTGTAAAACAGTTTTTAATGTGTTAGAAGTTATATGCACAAAACCTTAAATTAGGACTTCAATGCTCAAGATTGTCAGGTTACAGGTTTCTGAGACCAGTTATGTTGAAATAGTGCTTCTGTTTAAATGAAGTGAAATCTAGCCCAAATCTGCTCAAAAGCTTGTCTCTCTATGAGAGAAAGCTGCTTCATTCAATATTCAGTGCAAATCTTGCCAAACTGAAAGATGCTTATGCCTTATGAAATACAATGTTTTTGCAATGCTGTAAGACAGTTTTCAATGTGTTAGAAGTTATATGCACAAAAACTTATGTTAGGACTTCAGTGCTCAAGATTGTCAGTTTACAGGTTTCTGAGACCAGTAATGTTGAAATAGTGCTTCTGGTCAAATGAAGTGAAATCTAGCCCAAATCTGCTCAAAAGCTTGTCTCTCTATGAGAGAAAGCTGTTTCATTCAATATTCAGTGCAAATCTTGCCAAACTGAAAGATGCTTATGCCTTATGAAATATAAATGTTTTTGCAATGCTGTAAAACAGTTTTTAATGTGTTAGAAGTTATATGCACAAAACCTTAAATTAGGACTTCAATGCTCAAGATTGTCAGGTTACAGGTTTCTGAGACCAGTTATGTTGAAATAGTGCTTCTGTTTAAATGAAGTGAAATCTAGCCCAAATCTGCTCAAAAGCTTGTCTCTCTATGAGAGAAAGCTGCTTCATTCAATATTCAGTGCAAATCTTGCCAAACTGAAAGATGCTTATGCCTTATGAAATACAATGTTTTTGCAATGCTGTAAGACAGTTTTCAATGTGTTAGAAGTTATATGCACAAAAACTTATGTTAGGACTTCAATGCTCAAGATTGTCAGTTTACAGGTTTCTGAGACCAGTAATGTTGAAATAGTGCTTCTGGTCAAATGAAGTGAAATCTAGCCCAAATCTTCTCAAAAGCTTGTCTCTCTATGAGAGAAAGCTGTTTCATTCAATATTCAGTGCAAATCTTGCCAAACTGAAAGATGCTCATGCCTTATGAAATACAATGTGTTTGCAATGCTGTAAAACAGTTTTGAATGTGTTAGAAGTTATATGCACAAAAGCTTATATTAGGACTTCAATGCTCAAGATTGTCAGTTTACAGGTTTCTGAGACCAGTAATGTTGAAATAGTGCTTCTGTTCAAATGAAGTGAAATCTAGCCCAAATCTGCTCAAAAGCTTGTCTCTCTATGAGAGAAAGCTGTTTCATTCAATATTCAGTGCAAATCTTGCCAAACTGAAAGATGCTTATGCCTTATGAAATACAATGTTTTTGCAATGCTGTAAGACAGTTTTTAATGTGTTAGAAGTTATATGCACAAAACCTTATATTAGGACTTCAATGCTCAAGATTGTCAGTTTACAGGTTTCTGAGACCAGTAATGTTGAAATAGTGCTTCTGTTCAAATGAAGTGAAATCTAGCGCAAATCTGCTCAAAAGCTTGTCTCTCTATGAGAGAAAGCTGTTTCATTCAATATTCAGTGCAAATCTTGCCAAACTGAAAGATGCTTATGCCTTATGAAATATAAATGTTTTTGCAATGCTGTAAAACAGTTTTTAATGTGTTACAAGTTATATGCACAAAACCTTATATTAGGACTTCAATGCTCAAGATTGTCAGTTTACAGGTTTCTGAGACCAGTTATGTTGAAATAGTGCTTCTGTTTAAATGAAGTGAAATCTAGCCCAAATCTGCTCAAAAGCTTGTCTCTCTATGAGAGAAAGCTGCTTCATTCAATGTTCAGTGCAAATCTTGCCAAACTGAAAGATGCTTATGCCTTATGAAATATAAATGTTTTTGCAATGCTGTAAAACAGTTTTTAATGTGTTAGAAGTTATATGCACAAAACCTTAAATTAGGACTTCAATGCTCAAGATTGTCAGGTTACAGGTTTCTGAGACCAGTTATGTTGAAATAGTGCTTCTGTTTAAATGAAGTGAAATCTAGCCCAAATCTGCTCAAAAGCTTGTCTCTCTATGAGAGAAAGCTGCTTCATTCAATATTCAGTGCAAATCTTGCCAAACTGAAAGATGCTTATGCCTTATGAAATACAATGTTTTTGCAATGCTGTAAGACAGTTTTCAATGTGTTAGAAGTTATATGCACAAAAACTTATGTTAGGACTTCAATGCTCAAGATTGTCAGTTTACAGGTTTCTGAGACCAGTAATGTTGAAATAGTGCTTCTGGTCAAATGAAGTGAAATCTAGCCCAAATCTGCTCAAAAGCTTGTCTCTCTATGAGAGAAAGCTGTTTCATTCAATATTCAGTGCAAATCTTGCCAAACTGAAAGATGCTTATGCCTTATGAAAAACAATGTTTTTGCAATGCTGTAAAACAGTTTTTAATGTGTTAGAAGTTATATGCACAAAACCTTATATTAGGACTTCAATGCTCAAGATTGTCAGTTTACAGGTTTCTGAGACCAGTAATGTTGAAATAGTGCTTCTGTTCAAATGAAGTGAAATCTAGCCCAAATCTGTTCAAAAGCTTGTCTCTCTATGAGAGAAAGCTGTTTCATTCAATATTCAGTGCAAATCTTGCCAAACTGAAAGATGCTTATGCCTTATGAAATACAATGTTTTTGCAATGCTGTAAGACAGTTTTTAATGTGTTAGAAGTTATATGCACAAAACCTTATATTAGGACTTCAATGCTCAAGATTGTCAGTTTACAGGTTTCTGAGACCAGTAATGTTGAAATAGTGCTTCTGTTCAAATGAAGTGAAATCTAGCGCAAATCTGCTCAAAAGCTTGTCTCTCTATGAGAGAAAGCTGTTTCATTCAATATTCAGTGCAAATCTTGCCAAACTGAAAGATGCTTATGCCTTATGAAATATAAATGTTTTTGCAATGCTGTAAAACAGTTTTTAATGTGTTACAAGTTATATGCACAAAACCTTATATTAGGACTTCAATGCTCAAGATTGTCAGTTTACAGGTTTCTGAGACCAGTTATGTTGAAATAGTGCTTCTGTTTAAATGAAGTGAAATCTAGCCCAAATCTGCTCAAAAGCTTGTCTCTCTATGAGAGAAAGCTGCTTCATTCAATGTTCAGTGCAAATCTTGCCAAACTGAAAGATGCTTATGCCTTATGAAATATAAATGTTTTTGCAATGCTGTAAAACAGTTTTTAATGTGTTAGAAGTTATATGCACAAAACCTTAAATTAGGACTTCAATGCTCAAGATTGTCAGGTTACAGGTTTCTGAGACCAGTTATGTTGAAATAGTGCTTCTGTTTAAATGAAGTGAAATCTAGCCCAAATCTGCTCAAAAGCTTGTCTCTCTATGAGAGAAAGCTGCTTCATTCAATATTCAGTGCAAATCTTGCCAAACTGAAAGATGCTTATGCCTTATGAAATACAATGTTTTTGCAATGCTGTAAGACAGTTTTCAATGTGTTAGAAGTTATATGCACAAAAACTTATGTTAGGACTTCAATGCTCAAGATTGTCAGTTTACAGGTTTCTGAGACCAGTAATGTTGAAATAGTGCTTCTGGTCAAATGAAGTGAAATCTAGCCCAAATCTTCTCAAAAGCTTGTCTCTCTATGAGAGAAAGCTGTTTCATTCAATATTCAGTGCAAATCTTGCCAAACTGAAAGATGCTCATGCCTTATGAAATACAATGTTTTTGCAATGCTGTAAAACAGTTTTGAATGTGTTAGAAGTTATATGCACAAAACCTTATATTAGGACTTCAATGCTCAAGATTGTCAATTTACAGGTTTCTGAGACCAGTAATGTTGAAATAGTGCTTCTGTTCAAATGAAGTGAAATCTAGCCCAAATCTGCTCAAAAGCTTGTCTCTCTGTGAGATAGAGCTGCTTCATGCAATGTTCAGTGCAAATCTTTCCAAACTGAAAGATGCTTAATGTCTTATGAAATAAAATTATTTCTGCAATGCAGTGAGACAGTTTTTAATGTGTTAGAAGTTATATGCACAAAACCTTATATTAGGACTTCAATGCTCAAGATTGTCAGTTTACAGGTTTCTGAGACCAGTAATGTTGAAATAGTGCTTCTGTTCAAATGAAGTGAAATCTAGCCCAAATCTGCTCAAAAGCTTGTCTCTCTATGAGAGAAAGCTATTATATTCAATATTCAGTGCAAATCTTGCCAAAGTGAAAGATGCTTATGCCTTATGAAATATAAATGTTTTTGCAATGCTGTAAAACAGTTTTTAATGTGTTAGAAGTTATATGCACAAAACCTTATATTAGGACTTCAATGCTCAAGATTGTCAGTTTACAGGTTTCTGAGACCAGTTATGTTGAAATAGTGCTTCTGTTTAAATGAAGTGAAATCTAGCCCAAATCTGCTCAAAAGCTTGTCTCTCTATGAGAGAAAGCTGTTTCATTCAATATTCAGTGCAAATCTTGCCAAACTGAAAGATGCTTATGCCTTATGAAATACAATGTTTTTTCAATGCTGTAAAACAGTTTTTAATGTGTTAGAAGTTATATGCACAAAACCTTATATTAGGACTTCAATGCTCAAGATTGTCAGTTTACAGGTTTCTGAGACCAGTAATGTTGAAATAGTGCTTCTGTTCAAATGAAGTGAAATCTAGCCCAAATCCACTCAAAAGCTTGTCTCTCTATGAGAGAAAGCTGTTTCATTCAATATTCAGTGCAAATCTTGCCAAACTGAAAGATGCTTATGCCTTATGAAATACAATGTTTTTGCAATGCTGTAAAACAGTTTTCAATGTGTTAGAAGTTATATGCACAAAAACTTATGTTAGGACTTCAATGCTCAAGATTGTCAGTTTACAGGTTTATGAGACCAGTAATATTGAATAGTGCTTCTGTTGAAATGAAGTGAAATCTAGCCCAAATCTGCTCAAAAGCTTGTCTCTCTGTGAGATAGAGCTGCTTCATTCAATGTTCAGTGCAAATCTTGCCAAACTGAAAGATGCTTATGCCTTATGAAATATAAATGTTTTTGCAATGCTGTAAAACAGTTTTTAATGTGTTAGAAGTTATATGCACAAAACCTTGTATTAGGACTTCAATGCTCAAGATTGTCAGTTTACAGGTTTCTGAGACCAGTTATGTTGAAATAGTGCTTCTGTTCAAATGAAGTGAAATCTAGCCCAAATCTGTTTAAAAGCTTGTCTCTCTATGAGAGAAAGCTGCTTCATTCAATATTCAGTGCAAATCTTGCCAAACTGAAAGATGCTTATGCCTTATGAAATACAATGTTTTTGCAATGCTGTAAGACAGTTTTCAATGTGTTAGAAGTTATATGCACAAAAACTTATGTTAGGACTTCAATGCTCAAGATTGTCAGTTTACAGGTTTCTGAGACCAGTAATGTTGAAATAGTGCTTCTGGTCAAATGAAGTGAAATCTAGCCCAAATCTTCTCAAAAGCTTGTCTCTCTATGAGAGAAAGCTATTTCATTCAATATTCAGTGCAAATCTTGCCAAACTGAAAGATGCTTATGCCTTATGAAATACAATGTTTTTGTAATGCTGTAAAACAAATTTGAATGTGTTAGAAGTTATATGCACAAAACCTTATATTAGGACTTCAATGCTCAAGATTGTCAATTTACAGGTTTCTGAGACCAGTAATGTTGAAATAGTGCTTCTGTTCAAATGAAGTGAAATCTAGCCCAAATCTGCTCAAAAGCTTGTCTCTCTGTGAGATAGAGCTGCTTCATGCAATGTTCAGTGCAAATCTTTCCAAACTGAAAGATGCTTATGTCTTATGAAATAAAATTATTTCTGCAATGGAGTGAGACAGTTTTTAATGTGTTAGAAGTTATATGCACAAAACCTTATATTAGGACTTCAATGCTCAAGATTGTCAGTTTACAGGTTTCTGAGACCAGTAATGTTGAAATAGTGCGTCTGTTCAAATGAAGTGAAATCTAGCCCAAATCTGCTCAAAAGCTTGTCTCTCTGTGAGATAGAGCTGCTTCATGCAATGTTCAGTGCAAATCTTTCCAAACTGAAAGATGCTTATGTCTTATGAAATAAAATTATTTCTGCAATGCAGTGAGACAGTTTTTAATGTGTTAGAAGTTATATGCACAAAACCTTATATTAGGACTTCAATGCTCAAGATTGTCAGTTTACAGGTTTCTGAAACCAGTAATGTTGAAATAGTGCTTCTGTACAAATGAAGTGAAATCTAGCCCAAATCTGCTCAAAAGCTTGTCTCTCTGTGAGATAGAGCTGCTTCATTCAATGTTCAGTGCAAATCTTGCCAAACTGAAAGATGCTTATACCTTATGAAATATAAATGTTTTTGCAATGCTCTAAGACAGTTTTTAATGTGTTAGAAGTTATATGCACAAAACCTTATGTTAGGACTTCAATGCTCAAGATTGTCAGTTTACAGGTTTCTGAGACCAGTTATGTTGAAATAGTGCTTCTGTTTAAATGAAGTGAAATCTAGCCCAAATCTGCTCAAAAGCTTGTCTCCTCTATGAGAGAAAGCTGTTATATTCAATATTCAGTGCAAATCTTGCCAAAGTGAAAGATGCTTATGCCTTATGAAATATAAATGTTTTTGCAATGCTGTAAAACAGTTTTTAATGTGTTAGAAGTTATATGCACAAAACCTTATATTAGGACTTCAATGCTCAAGATTGTCAGTTTACAGGTTTCTGAGACCAGTTATGTTGAAATAGTGCTTCTGTTTAAATGAAGTGAAATCTAGCCCAAATCTGCTCAAAAGCTTGTCTCTCTATGAGAGAAAGCTGTTTCATTCAATATTCAGTGCAAATCTTGCCAAACTGAAAGATGCTTATGCCTTATGAAATACAATGTTTTTTCAATGCTGTAAAACAGTTTTTAATGTGTTAGAAGTTATATGCACAAAACCTTATATTAGGACTTCAATGCTCAAGATTGTCAGTTTACAGGTTTCTGAGACCAGTAATGTTGAAATAGTGCTTCTGTTCAAATGAAGTGAAATCTAGCCCAAATCCGCTCAAAAGCTTGTCTCTCTATGAGAGAAAGCTGTTTCATTCAATATTCAGTGCAAATCTTGCCAAACTGAAAGATGCTTATGCCTTATGAAATACAATGTTTTTGCAATGCTGTAAAACAGTTTTCAATGTGTTAGAAGTTATATGCACAAAAACTTATGTTAGGACTTCAATGCTCAAGATTGTCAGTTTACAGGTTTCTGAGACCAGTAATGTTGAAATAGTGCTTCTGTTCAAATGAAGTGAAACCAAATCTGCTCAAAAGCTTGTCTCTTTATGAGAGAAAGCTGTTTCATTCAATATTCAGTGCAAATCTTGCCAAACTGAAAGATGCTTATGCCTTTTGAAATAAAATGTTTTTGCAATGCTGTAAAACAGTTTTTAATGTGTTAGAAGTTATATGCACAAAACCTTATATTAGGACTTCAATGCTCAAGATTGTCAGTTTACAGGTTTCTGAGACCAGTAATGTTGAAATAGTGCTTCTGTTCAAATGAAATGAAATCTAGCCCAAATCTGCTCAAAAGCTTGTCTCTCTATGAGAGAAAGCTACTTCATTCAATGTTCAGTGCAAATCTTGCCAAACTGAAAGATGCTTATGTCTTATGAAATACAATGTTTTTGCAATGCTGTAAAACAGTTTTTAATGTGTTAGAAGTTATATGCACAAAACCTTATATTAGGACTTCAATGCTCAAGATTGTCAGTTTACAGGTTTCTGAAACCAGTAATGTTGAAATAGTGCTTCTGTACAAATGAAGTGAAATCTAGCCCAAATCTGCTCAAAAGCTTGTCTCTCTGTGAGATAGAGCTGCTTCATTCAATGTTCAGTGCAAATCTTGCCAAACTGAAAGATGCTTATGCCTTAGGAAATATAAATGTTTTTGCAATGCTCTAAGACAGTTTTTAATGTGTTACAAGTTATATGCACAAAACCTTATATTAATACTTCAATGCTCAAGATTGTCAGTTTACAGGTTTCTGAGATCAGTAATGTTGAAATACTGCTTCTGTTCAAATGAAATGAAATCTAGCCCAAATCTGCTCAAAAGCTTGTCTCTCTATGAGAGAAAGCTGCTTCATTCAATGTTCAGTGCAAATCTTGCCAAACTGAAAGATGCTTATGTCTTATGAAATATAAATGTTTTTGCAATGCTGTAAAACAGTTTTTAATGTGTTAGAAGTTATATGCACAAAACCTTATATTACGACTTCAATGCTCAAGATTGTCAGTTTACAGGTTTCTGAGACCAGTTATGTTGAAATAGTGCTTCTGTTTAAATGAAGTGAAATCTAGCCCAAATCTGCTCAAAAGCTTGTCTCTCTATGAGAGAAAGCTGCTCCGTTCAATATTCAGTGCAAATCTTGCCAAACTGAAAGATGCTTATGCCTTATGAAATACAATGTTTTTGTAATGCTGTAAAACAGTTTTTAATGTGTTAGAAATTATATGCACAAAACCTTATATTAGGACTTCAATGCTCAAGATTGTCAGTTTACAGGTTTATGAGACCAGTAATATTGAATAGTTCTTCTGTTGAAATGAAGTGAAATCTAGCCCAAATCTGCTCAAAAGCTTGTCTCTCTGTGAGATAGAGCTGCTTCATGCAATGTTCAGTGCAAATCTTGCCAAACTGAAAGATGCTTATGTCATATGAAATACAATGTTTTTTCAATGCTGTAAAACAGTTTTTAATGTGTTAGAAGTTATATGCACAAAACCTTATATTAGGACTTCAATGCTCAAGATTGTCAGTTTACAGGTTTCTGAGACCAGTAATGTTGAAATAGTGCTTCTGTTCAAATGAAGTGAAATCTAGCCCAAATCTGCTCAAAAGCTTGTCTCTCTATGAGAGAAAGCTGTTTCATTCAATATTCAGTGCAAATTTTGCCAAACTGAAAGATGCTTATGCCTTATGAAATACAATGTTTTTGCAATGCTGTAAAACAGTTTTTAATGTGTTAGAAGTTATATGCACAAATCCTTATATTAGGACTTCAATGCTCAAGATTGTCAGTTTACAGGTTTCTGAAAACAGTAATGTTGAAATAGTGCTTCTGTTCAAATGATGTGAAACCAAATCTGCTCAAAAGCTTGTCTCTTTATGAGAGAAAGCTGTTTCATGCAATGTTCAGTGCAAATCTTGCCAAACTGAAAGATGCTTATGTCTTATGAAATAAAATTATTTCTGCAATGCAGTGAGACAGTTTTTAATGTGTTAGACGTTATATGCACAAAAACTTATGTTAGGACTTCAATGCTCAAGATTGTCAGTTTACTGGTTTCTGAGACCAGTTATGTTGAAATAGTGCTTCTGTTCAAATGAAGTGAAATCTAGCCCAAATCTGCTCAAAAGCTTGTCTCTCTATGAGAGAAAGCTGTTTCATTCAATATTCAGTGCAAATCTTGCCAAACTGAAAGATGCTTATGCCTTATGAAATACAATGTTTTTGCAATGCTGTAAAACAGTTTTTAATGTGTTAGAAGTTATATGCACAAAACCTTATATTAGGACTTCAATGCTCAAGATTGTCAGTTTACAGGATTCTGAAACCAGTAATGTTGAAATAGTGCTTCTGTACAAATGAAGTGAAATCTAGCCCAAATCTGCTCAAAAGCTTGTCTCTCTGTGAGATAGAGCTGCTTCATTCAATGTTCAGTGCAAATCTTGCCAAACTGAAAGATGCTTATACCTTATGAAATATAAATGTTTTTGCAATGCTCTAAGACAGTTTTTAATGTGTTAGAAGTTATATGCACAAAACCTTATGTTAGGACTTCAATGCTCAAGATTGTCAGTTTACAGGTTTCTGAGACCAGTTATGTTGAAATAGTGCTTCTGTTTAAATGAAGTGAAATCTAGCCCAAATCTGCTCAAAAGCTTGTCTCTCTATGAGAGAAAGCTGTTTCATTCAATATTCAGTGCAAATCTTGCCAAACTGAAAGATGCTTATGCCTTATGAAATATAAATGTTTTTGCAATGCTGTAAAACAGTTTTTAATGTGTTAGAAGTTATATGCACAAAACCTTATAATAGGACTTCAATGCTCAAGATTGTCAGTTTACAGGTTTCTGAGACCAGTTATGTTGAAATAGTGCTTCTGTTTAAATGAAGTGAAATCTAGCCCAAATCTGCTCAAAAGCTTGTCTCTCTATGAGAGAAAGCTGTTTCATTCAATATTCAGTGCAAATCTTCCCAAACTGAAAGATGCTTATGCCTTATGAAATACAATGTTTTTGCAATGCTGTAAGACAGTTTTCAATGTGTTAGAAGTTATATGCACAAAAACTTATGTTAGGACTTCAATGCTCAAGATTGTCAGTTTACAGGTTTCTGAGACCAGTAATGTTGAAATAGTGCTTCTGGTTAAATGAAGTGAAATCTAGCCCAAATCTGCTCAAAAGCTTGTCTCTCTATGAGAGAAAGCTGTTTCATTCAATATTCAGTGCAAATCTTGCCAAACTGAAAGATGCTTATGCCTTATGAAATACAATGTTTTTGCAATGCTGTAAAACAGTTTTTAATGTGTTAGAAGTTATATGCACAAATCCTTATATTAGGACTTCAATGCTCAAGATTGTCAGTTTACAGGTTTCTGAAAACAGTAATGTTGAAATAGTGCTTCTGTTCAAATGAAGTGAAATCTAGCCGAAATCTGCTCAAATGCTTGTCTCTCTATGAGAGAAAGCTGCTTCATTCAAAGTTCAGTGCAAATCTTGCCAAACTGAAAGATGCTTATGCCTTATGAAATACACTGTTTTTGCAATGCTGTAAGACAGTTTTCAATGTGTTAGAAGTTATATGCACAAAAACTTATGTTAGGACTTCAATGCTCAAGATTGTCAGTTTACAGGTTTCTGAGACCAGTAATGTTGAAATAGTGCTTCTGTTCAAATGATGTGAAACCAAATCTGCTCAAAAGCTTATCTCTTTATGAGAGAAAGCTGTTTCATTCAATATTCAGTGCAAATCTTGCCAAACTGAAAGATGCTTATGCCTTTTGAAATACAATGTTTTTGCAATGCTGTAAAACAGTTTTTAATGTGTTAGAAGTTATATGCACAAAACCTTATATTAGGACTTCAATGCTCAAGTTTGTCAGTTTACAGGTTTCTGAGACCAGTAATGTTGAAATAGTGCTTCTGTTCAAATGAAATGAAATCTAGCCCAAATCTGCTCAAAAGCTTGTCTCTCTATGAGAGAAAGCTACTTCATTCAATGTTCAGTGCAAATCTTGCCAAACTGAAAGATGCTTATGTCTTATGAAATACAATGTTTTTGCAATGCTGTAAAACAGTTTTTAATGTGTTAGAAGTTATATGCACAAAACCTTATATTAGGACTTCAATGCTCAAGATTGTCAGTTTACAGGTTTCTGAAACCAGTAATGTTGAAATAGTGCTTCTGTACAAATGAAGTGAAATCTAGCCCAAATCTGCTCAAAAGCTTGTCTCTCTGTGAGATAGAGCTGCTTCATTCAATGTTCAGTGCAAATCTTGCCAAACTGAAAGATGCTTATGCCTTATGAAATATAAATGTTTTTGCAATGCTCTAAGACAGTTTTTAATGTGTTAGAAGTTATATGCACAAAACCTTATGTTAGGACTTCAATGCTCAAGATTGTCAGTTTACAGGTTTCTGAGACCAGTTATGTTGAAATAGTGCTTCTATTTAAATGAAGTGAAATCTAGCCCAAATCTGCTCAAAAGCTTGTCTCTCTATGAGAGAAAGCTGTTTCATTCAATATTCAGTGCAAATCTTGCCAAACTGAAAGATGCTTATGCCTTATGAAATACAATGTTTTTGCAATGCTGTAAAACAGTTTTTAATGTGTTACAAGTTATATGCACAAAACCTTATATTAATACTTCAATGCTCAAGATTGTCAGTTTACAGGTTTCTGAGACCAGTAATGTTGAAATAGTGCTTCTGTTCAAATGAAATGAAATCTAGCCCAAATCTGCTCAAAAGCTTGTCTCTCTATGAGAGAAAGCTGCTTTATTCAATGTTCAGTGCAAATCTTGCCAAACTGAAAGATGCTTATGTCTTATGAAATATAAATGTTTTTGCAATGCTGTAAAACAGTTTTTAATGTGTTAGAAGTTATATGCACAAAACCTTATATTAGGACTTCAATGCTCAAGATTGTCAGTTTACAGGTTTCTGAGACCAGTTATGTTGAAATAGTGCTTCTGTTTAAATGAAGTGAAATCTAGCCCAAATCTGCTCAAAAGCTTGTCTCTCTATGAGAGAAAGCTGTTTCATTCAATATTCAGTGCAAATCTTGCCAAACTGAAAGATGCTTATGTCTTATGAAATAAAATTATTTCTGCAATGCAGTGAGACAGTTTTTAATGTGTTAGAAGTTATATGCACAAAAACTTATGTTAGGACTTCAATGCTCAAGATTGTCAGTTTACTGGTTTCTGAGACCAGTTATGTTGAAATAGTGCTTCTGTTCAAATGAAGTGAAATCTAGCCCAAATCTGCTCAAAAGCTTGTCTCTCTATGAGAGAAAGCTGTTTCATTCAATATTCAGTGCAAATCTTGCCAGACTGAAACATGCTTATGCCTTATGAAATACAATGTTTTTGCAATGCTGTAAGACAGTTTTTAATGTGTTAGAAGTTATATGCACAAAACCTTATATTAGGACTTCAATGCTCAAGATTGTCAGTTTACAGGTTTCTGACCCCAGTAATGTTGAAATATTGCTTCGGTTCAAATGAAGTGAAATCTAGCCCAAATCTGCTCAAAAGCTTGTCTCTCTATGAGAGAAAGCTGTTTCATTCAATATTCAGTGCAAATCTTGCCAAACTGAAAGATGCTTATGCCTTATGAAATACAATGTTTTTGCAATGCTGTAAAACAGTTTTTAATGTGTTAGAAGTTATATGCACAAAACCTTATATTAGGACTTCAATGCTCAAGATTGTCAGTTTACAGGTTTCTGAGACCAGTAATGTTGAAATAGTGCTTCTGTTCAAATGAAGTGAAATCTAGCCCAAATCTGCTCAAAAGCTTGTCTCTCTATGAGAGAAAGATGTTTCATTCAATATTCAGTGCAAATCTTGCCAAACTGAAATATGCTTATGCCTTATGAAATACAATGTTTTTGCAATGCTGTAAAACAGTTTTTAATGTGTTAGAAGTTATATGCACAAAACCTTATATTAGGACTTCAATGCTCAAGATTGTCAGTTTACAGGTTTCTGAGACCAGTAATGTTGAAATAGTGCTTCTGTTCAAATGAAGTGAAATCTAGCCCAAATCTGCTCAAAAGCTTGTCTCTCTATGAGAGAAAGCTGTTTCATTCAATATTCAGTGCAAATCTTGCCAAACTGAAAGATGCTTATGCCTTATTAAATACAATGTTTTTGCAATGCTGTAAAACAGTTTTTAATGTGTTAGAAGTTATATGCACAAAACCTTATATTAGGACTTCAATGCTCAAGATTGTCAGTTTACAGGTTTCTGAGACCAGTAATGTTGAAATAGTGCTTCTGTTCAAATGAAGTGAAATCTAGCCCAAATCTGCTCAAAAGCTTGTCTCTCTATGAGAGAAAGCTGTTTCATTCAATATTCAGTGCAAATCTTGCCAAACTGAAAGATGCTTATGCCTTATGAAATATAAATGTTTTTGCAATGCTGTAAAACAGTTTTTAATGTGTTAGAAGTTATATGCACAAAACCTTATATTAGGACTTCAATGCTCAAGATTGTCAGTTTACAGGTTTCTGAGACCAGTTATGTTGAAATAGTGCTTCTGTTTAAATGAAGTGAAATCTAGCCCAAATCTGCTCAAAAGCTTGTCTCTCTGTGAGATAGAGCTGCTTCATTCAATGTTCAGTGCAAATCTTGCCAAACTGAAAGATGCTTATGCCTTATGAAATATAAATGTTTTTGCAATGCTCTAAGACAGTTTTTAATGTGTTAGAAGTTATATGCACAAAACCTTATGTTAGGACTTCAATGCTCAAGATTGTCAGTTTACAGGTTTCTGAGACCAGTTATGTTGAAATAGTGCTTCTGTTTAAATGAAGTGAAATCTAGCCCAAATCTGCTCAAAAGCTTGTCTCTCTATGAGAGAAAGCTGCTCCATTCAATATTCAGTGCAAATCTTGCCAAACTGAAAGATGCTTATGCCTTATGAAATACAATGTTTTTGCAATGCTGTAAAACAGTTTTTAATGTGTTAGAAGTTATATGCACAAAACCTTATATTAGGACTTCAATGCTCAAGATTGTCAGTTTACAGGTTTATGAGACCAGTAATACTGAATAGTGCTTCTGTTGAAATGAAGTGAAATCTAGCCCAAATCTGCTCAAAAGCTTGTCTGTCTGTGAGATAGAGCTGCTTCATGCAATGTTCAGTGCAAATCTTGCCAAACTGAAAGATGCCTTATGAAATAAAATTATTTCTGCAATGCAGTGAGACAGTTTTTAATGTGTTAGAAGTTATATGCACAAAAACTTATGTTAGGACTTCAATGCTCAAGATTGTCAGTTTACTGGTTTCTGAGACCAGTTATGTTGAAATAGTGCTTCTGTTCAAATGAAGTGAAATCTAGCCCAAATCTGCTCAAAAGCTTGTCTCTCTATGAGAGAAAGCTGTTTCATTCAATATTCAGTGCAAATCTTGCCAGACTGAAACATGCTTATGCCTTATGAAATACAATGTTTTTGCAATGCTGTAAGACAGTTTTTAATGTGTTAGAAGTTATATGCACAAAACCTTATATTAGGACTTCAATGCTCAAGATTGTCAGTTTACAGGTTTCTGACTCCAGTAATGTTGAAATATTGCTTCGGTTCAAATGAAGTGAAATCTAGCCCAAATCTGCTCAATAGCTTGTCTCTCTATGAGAGAAAGCTGTTTCATTCAATATTCAGTGCAAATCTTGCCAAACTGAAAGATGCTTATGCCTTATGAAATACAATGTTTTTGCAATGCTGTAAAACAGTTTTTAATGTGTTAGAAGTTATATGCACAAAACCTTATATTAGGACTTCAATGCTCAAGATTGTCAGTTTACAGGTTTCTGAGACCAGTAATGTTGAAATAGTGCTTCTGTTCAAATGAAGTGAAATCTAGCCCAAATCTGCTCAAAAGCTTGTCTCTCTATGAGAGAAAGCTGTTTCATTCAATATTCAGTGCAAATCTTGCCAAACTGAAAGATGCTTATGCCTTATTAAATACAATGTTTTTGCAATGCTGTAAAACAGTTTTTAATGTGTTAGAAGTTATATGCACAAAACCTTATATTAGGACTTCAATGCTCAAGATTGTCAGTTTACAGGTTTCTGAGACCAGTAATGTTGAAATAGTGCTTCTGTTCAAATGAAGTGAAATCTAGCCCAAATCTGCTCAAAAGCTTGTCTCTCTATGAGAGAAAGCTGTTTCATTCAATGTTCAGTGCAAATCTTGCCAAACTGAAAGATGCTTATGTCTTATGAAATACAATGTTTTTGCAATGCTGTAAAACAGTTTTTAATGTGTTAGAAGTTATATGCACAAAACCTTATATTAGGACTTCAATGCTCAAGATTGTCAGTTTACAGGTTTCTGAAACCAGTAATGTTGAAATAGTGCTTCTGTACAAATGAAGTGAAATCTAGCCCAAATCTGCTCAAAAGCTTGTCTCTCTGTGAGATAGAGCTGCTTCATTCAATGTTCAGTGCAAATCTTGCCAAACTGAAAGATGCTTATGCCTTATGAAATATAAATGTTTTTGCAATGCTCTAAGACAGTTTTTAATGTGTTAGAAGTTATATGCACAAAACCTTATGTTAGGACTTCAATGCTCAAGATTGTCAGTTTACAGGTTTCTGAGACCAGTTATGTTGAAATAGTGCTTCTGTTTAAATGAAGTGAAATCTAGCCCAAATCTGCTCAAAAGCTTGTCTCTCTATGAGAGAAAGCTGTTTCATTCAATATTCAGTGCAAATCTTGCCAAACTGAAAGATGCTTATGCCTTATGAAATACAATGTTTTTGCAATGCTGTAAAACAGTTTTTAATGTGTTTCAAGTTATATGCACAAAACCTTATATTAATACTTCAATGCTCAAGATTGTCAGTTTACAGGTTTCTGAGACCAGTAATGTTGAAATAGTGCTTCTGTTCAAATGAAATGAAATCTAGCCCAAATCTGCTCAAAAGCTTGTCTCTCTATGAGAGAAAGCTGCTTCATTCAATGTTCAGTGCAAATCTTGCCAAACTGAAAGATGCTTATGTCTTATGAAATATAAATGTTTTTGCAATGCTGTAAAACAGTTTTTAATGTGTTAGAAGTTATATGCACAAAACCTTATATTAGGACTTCAATGCTCAAGATTGTCAGTTTACAGGTTTCTGAGACCAGTTATGTTGAAATAGTGCTTCTGTTTAAATGAAGTGAAATCTAGCCCAAATCTGCTCAAAAGCTTGTCTCTCTATGAGAGAAAGCTGCTCCATTCAATATTCAGTGCAAATCTTGCCAAACTGAAAGATGCTTATGCCTTATGAAATACAATGTTTTTGCAATGCTGTAAAACAGTTTTTAATGTGTTAGAAGTTATATGCACAAAACCTTATATTAGGACTTCAATGCTCAAGATTGTCAGTTTACAGGTTTATGAGACCAGTAATACTGAATAGTGCTTCTGTTGAAATGAAGTGAAATCTAGCCCAAATCTGCTCAAAAGCTTGTCTGTCTGTGAGATAGAGCTGCTTCATGCAATGTTCAGTGCAAATCTTGCCAAACTGAAAGATGCTTATGTCTTATGAAATAAAATTATTTCTGCAATGCAGTGAGACAGTTTTTAATGTGTTAGAAGTTATATGCACAAAAACTTATGTTAGGACTTCAATGCTCAAGATTGTCAGTTTACTGGTTTCTGAGACCAGTTATGTTGAAATAGTGCTTCTGTTCAAATGAAGTGAAATCTAGCCCAAATCTGCTCAAAAGCTTGTCTCTCTATGAGAGAAAGCTGTTTCATTCAATATTCAGTGCAAATCTTGCCAGACTGAAACATGCTTATGCCTTATGAAATACAATGTTTTTGCAATGCTGTAAGACAGTTTTTAATGTGTTAGAAGTTATATGCACAAAACCTTATATTAGGACTTCAATGCTCAAGATTGTCAGTTTACAGGTTTCTGACCCCAGTAATGTTGAAATATTGCTTCGGTTCAAATGAAGTGAAATCTAGCCCAAATCTGCTCAAAAGCTTGTCTCTCTTTGAGAGACAGCTGTTTCATTCAATATTCAGTGCAAATCTTGCCAAACTGAAAGATGCTTATGCCTTATGAAATACAATGTTTTTGCAATGCTGTAAAACAGTTTTTAATGTGTTAGAAGTTATATGCACAAAACCTTATATCAGGACTTCAATGCTCAAGATTGTCAGTTTACAGGTTTCTGAGACCAGTAATGTTGAAATAGTGCTTCTGTTCAAATGAAGTGAAATCTAGCCCAAATCTGCTCAAAAGCTTGTCTCTCTATGAGAGAAAGCTGTTTCATTCAATATTCAGTGCAAATCTTGCCAAACTGAAAGATGCTTATGCCTTATGAAATACAATGGTTTTGCAATGCTGTAAAACAGTTTTTAATGTGTTACAAGTTATATGCACAAAACCTTATATTAAGACTTCAATGCTCAAGATTGTCAGTTTACAGGTTTCTGAGACCAGTTATGTTGAAATAGTGCTTCTGTTCAAATGAAGTGAAATCTAGCCCAAATCTGCTCAAAAGCTTGTCTCTCTATGAGAGAAAGCTGTTTCATTCAATATTCAGTGCAAATCTTGCCAAACTGAAAGATGCTTATGCCTTATGAAATACAATGTTTTTGCAATGCTGTAAGACAGTTTTTAATGTGTTAGAAGTTATATGCACAAAACCTTATATTAGGACTTCAATGCTCAAGATTGTCAGTTTACAGGTTTCTGAGACCAGTAATGTTGAAATAGTGCTTCTGTTCAAATGAAGTGAAATCTAGCCCAAATCTGCTCAAAAGCTTGTCTCTCTGTGAGATAGAGCTGCTTCATTCAATGTTCAGTGCAAATCTTGCCAAACTGAAAGATGCTTATGTCTTATGAAATATAAATGTTTTTGCAATGCTGTAAAACAGTTTTTAATGTGTTAGAAGTTATATGCACAAAACCTTATATTAGGACTTCAATGCTCAAGATTGTCAGTTTACAGGTTTCTGAGACCAGTTATGTTGAAATAGTGCTTCTGTTGAAATGAAGTGAAATCTAGCCCAAATCTGCTCAAAAGCTTGTCTCTCTGTGAGATAGAGCTGCTTCATGCAATGTTCAGTGCAAATCTTGCCAAACTGAAAGATGCTTATGTCTTATGAAATAAAGTTATTTCTGCAATGCAGTGAGACAGTTTTTAATGTGTTAGACGTTATATGCACAAAAACTTATGTTAGGACTTCAATGCTCAAGATTGTCAGTTTACTGGTTTCTGAGACCAGTTATGTTGAAATAGTGCTTCTGTTCAAATGAAGTGAAATCTAGCCCAAATCTGCTCAAAAGCTTGTCTCTCTATGAGAGAAAGCTGTTTCATTCAATATTCAGTGCAAATCTTGCCAAACTGAAAGATGCTTATGCCTTATGAAATACAATGTTTTTGCAATACTGTAAAACAGTTTTTAATGTGTTAGAAGTTATATGCACAAAACCCTATATTAGGACTTCAATGCTCAAGATTGTCAGTTTACAGGTTTCTGAGACCAGTAATGTTGAAATAGTGCTTCTGTTCAAATGAAGTGAAATCTAGCCCAAATCTGCTCAAAAGCTTGTCTTTCTATGAGAGAAAGCTGTTTCATTCAATATTCAGTGCAAATCTTGCCAAACTGAAAGATGCTTATGCCTTATGAAATACAATGTTTTTGCAATGCTGTAAAACAGTTTTTAATGTGTTAGAAGTTATATGCACAAAACCTTATATTAGGACTTCAATGCTCAAGATTGTCAGTTTACAGGTTTCTAAAACCAGTAATGTTGAAATAGTGCTTCTGTACAAATGAAGTGAAATCTAGCCCAAATCTGCTCAAAAGCTTGTCTCTCTGTGACATAGAGCTGCTTCAATCAATGTTCAGTGCAAATCTTGCCAAACTGAAAGATGCTTATGCCTTATGAAATATAAATGTTTTTGCAATGCTCTAAGACAGTTTTTAATGTGTTAGAAGTTATATGCACAAAACTTTATGTTAGGACTTCAATGCTCAAGATTGTCAGGTTACAGGTTTCTAGGACCAGTTATGTTGAAATAGTGCTTCCGTTTAAATGAAGTGAAATCTAGCCCAAATCTGCTCAAAAGCTTGTCTCTCAATGAGAGAAAGCTGTTTCATTCAATATTCAGTGCAAATCTTGCCAAACTGAAAGATGCTTATGCCTTATGAAATACAATGTTTTTGCAATGCTGTAAAACAGTTTTTAATGTGTTACAAGTTATATGCACAAAACCTTATATTAAGACTTCAATGCTCAAGATTGTCAGTTTACAGGTTTCTGAGACCAGTAATGTTGAAATAGTGCTTCTCTTCAAATGAAATGAAATCTAGCCCAAATCTGCTCAAAAGCTTGTCTGTCTGTGAGATAGAGCTGCTTCATGCAATGTTCAGTGCAAATCTTGCCAAACTGAAAGATGCTTATGTCTTATGAAATAAAATTATTTATGCAATGCAGTGAGACAGTTTTTAATGTGTTAAAAGTTATATGCACAAAAACTTATGTTAGGACTTCAATGCTCAAGATTGTCAGTTTACTGGTTTCTGAGACCAGTTATGTTGAAATAGTGCTTCTGTTCAAATGAAGTGAAATCTAGCCCAAATCTGCTCAAAAGCTCGTCTCTCTATGAGAGAAAGCTGTTTCATTCAATATTCAGTGCAAATCTTGCCAGACTGAAACATGCTTATGCCTTGTGAAATACAATGTTTTTGCAATGCTGTAAGACAGTTTTTAATGTGTTAGAAGTTATATGCACAAAACCTTATATTAGGACTTCAATGCTCAAGATTGTCAGTTTACAGGTTTCTGAGACCAGTAATGTTGAAATAGTGCTTCTGGTCAAATTAAGTGAAATCTAGCCCAAATCTGCTCAAAAGCTTGTCTTTCTATGAGAGAAAGCTGTTTCATTCAATATTCAGTGCAAATCTTGCCAAACTGAAAGATGCTTATGCCTTATGAAATACAATGTTTTTGCAATGCTGTAAAACAGTTTTTAATGTGTTAGAAGTTATATGCACAAAACCTTATATTAGGACTTCAATGCTCAAGATTGTCAGTTTACAGGTTTCTGAGACCAGTAATGTTGAAATAGTGCTTCTGTTCAAATGAAGTGAAATCTAGCCCAAATCTGCTCAAAAGCTTGTCTCTCTATGAGAGAAAGCAGTTTCATTCAATATTCAGTGCAAATCTTGCCAAACTGAAAGATGCTTATGCCTTATGAAATACAATGTTTTTGCAATGCTGTAAAACAGTTTTTAATGTGTTACAAGTTATATGCACAAAACCTTATATTAAGACTTCAATGCTCAAGATTTTCAGTTTACAGGTTTCTGAGACCAGTTATGTTGAAATAGTGCTTCTGTTCAAATGAAGTGAAATCTAGCCCAAATCTGCTCAAAAGCTTGTCTCTCTATGAGAGAAAGCTGTTTCATTCAATATTCAGTGCAAATCTTGCCAAACTGAAAGATGCTTAAGCCTTATGAAATACAATATTTTTGCAATACTGTAAAACAGTTTTTAATGTGTTAGAAGTTATATGCACAAAACCTTATATTAGGACTTCAATGCTCAAGATTGTCAGTTTACTGGTTTCTGAGACCAGTAATGTTGAAATAGTGCTTCTGTTCAAATGAAGTGAAATCTAGCCCAAATCTGCTCAAAAGCTTGTCTCTCTATGAGAGAAAGCTGTTTCATTCAATATTCAGTGCAAATCTTGCCAGACTGAAACATGCCTATGCCTTATGAAATACAATGTTTTTGCAATGCTGTAAAACAGTTTTTAATGTGTTAGAAGTTATATGCACAAAACCTTATATTAGGACTTCAATGCTCAAGACTGTCAGTTTACAGGTTTCTGAGACCAGTAATGTTGAAATAGTGCTTCTGTTCAAATGAAGTGAAATCTAGCCCAAATCTGCTCAAAAGCTTGTCTCTCTATGAGAGAAAGCTGTTTCATTCAATATTCAGTGCAAATCTTGCCAAACTGAAAGATGCTTATGCCTTATGAAATACAATGTTTTTGCAATGCTGTAAGTCAGTTTTTAATGTGTTAGAAGTTATATGCACAAAACCTTATACTAGGACTTCAATGCTCAAGATTGTCAGTTTACAGGTTTCTGAGACCAGTAATGTTGAAATAGTGCTTCTGTTCAAATGAAGTGAAATCTAGCCCAAATCTGCTCAAAAGCTTGTCTCTCTATGAGAGAAAGCTGTTTCATTCAATATTCAGTGCAAATCTTGCCAAAATGAAAGATGCTTATGCCTTATGAAATACAATGTTTTTGCAATGCGGTAAAACAGTTTTGAATGTGTTAGAAGTTATATGCACAAAACCTTATATTAGGACTTCAATGCTCAAGATTGTCAGTTTACAGGTTTCTGAAACCAGTAATGTTGAAATAGTGCTTCTGTACAAATGAAGTGAAATCTAGCCCAAATCTGCTCAAAAGTTTGTCTCTCTGTGAGATAGAGCTGCTTCATTCAATGTTCAGTGCAAATCTTGCCAAACTGAAAGATGCTTATGCCTTATGAAATATAAATGTTTTTGCAATGCTCTAAGACAGTTTTTAATGTGTTAGAAGTTATATGCACAAAACTTTATGTTAGGACTTCAATGCTCAAGATTGTCAGATTACAGGTTTCTAGGACCAGTTATGTTGAAATAGTGCTTCCGTTTAAATGAAGTGAAATCTAGCCCAAATCTGCTCAAAAGCTTGTCTCTCAATGAGAGAAAGCTGTTTCATTCAATATTCAGTGCAAATCTTGCCAAACTGAAAGATGCTTATGCCTTATGAAATACAATGTTTTTGCAATGCTGTAAAACAGTTTTTAATGTGTTACAAGTTATATGCACAAAACCTTATATTAAGACTTCAATGCTCAAGATTGTCAGTTTACAGGTTTCTGAGACCAGTAATGTTGAAATAGTGCTTCTCTTCAAATGAAATGAAATCTAGCCCAAATCTGCTCAAAAGCTTGTCTCTCTGTGAGATAGAGCTGCTTCATGCAATGTTCAGTGCAAATCTTGCCAAACTGAAAGATGCTTATGTCTTATGAAATAAAATTATTTATGCAATGCAGTGAGACAGTTTTTAATGTGTTAGAAGTTATATGCACAAAAACTTATGTTAGGACTTCAATGCTCTAGATTGTCAGTTTACTGGTTTCTGAGACCAGTTATGTTGAAATAGTGCTTCTGTTCAAATGAAGTGAAATCTAGCCCAAATCTGCTCAAAAGCTTGTCTCTCTATGAGAGAAAGCTGTTTCATTCAATATTCAGTGCAAATCTTGCCAGACTGAAACATGCTTATGCCTTGTGAAATACAATGTTTTTGCAATGCTGTAAGACAGTTTTTAATGTGTTAGAAGTTATATGCACAAAACCTTATATTAGGACTTCAATGCTCAAGATTGTCAGTTTACAGGTTTCTGAGACCAGTAATGTTGAAATAGTGCTTCTGGTCAAATGAAGTGAAATCTAGCCCAAATCTGCTCAAAAGCTTGTCTCTCTATGAGAGAAAGCTGTTTCATTCAATATTCAGTGCAAATCTTGCCAAACTGAAAGATGCTTATGCCTTATGAAATACAATGTTTTTGCAATGCTGTAAAACAGTTTTTAATGTGTTAGAAGTTATATGCACAAAACCTTATATTAGGACTTCAATGCTCAAGATTGTCAGTTTACAGGTTTCTGAGACCAGTAATGTTGAAATAGTGCTTCTGTTCAAATGAAGTGAAATCTAGCCCAAATCTGCTCAAAAGCTTGTCTCTCTATGAGAGAAAGCTGTTTCATTCGATATTCAGTGCAAATCTTGCCAAACTGAAAGATGCTTATGCCTTATGAAATACAATGTTTTTGCAATGCTGTAAAACAGTTTTTAATGTGTTACAAGTTATATGCACAAAACCTTATATTAAGACTTCAATGCTCAAGATTTTCAGTTTACAGGTTTCTGAGACCAGTTATGTTGAAATAGTGCTTCTGTTCAAATGAAGTGAAATCTAGCCCAAATTTGCTCAAAAGCTTGTCTCTCTATGAGAGAAAGCTGTTTCATTCAATATTCAGTGCAAATCTTGCCAAACTGAAAGATGCTTATGCCTTATGAAATACAATATTTTTGCAATACTGTAAAACAGTTTTTAATGTGTTAGAAGTTATATGCACAAAACCTTATATTAGGACTTCAATGCTCAAGATTGTCAGTTTACAGGTTTCTGAGACCAGTAATGTTGAAATAGTGCTTCTGTTCAAATGAAGTGAAATCTAGCCCAAATCTGCTCAAAAGCTTGTCTCTCTATGAGAGAAAGCTGTTTCATTCAATATTCAGTGCAAATCTTGCCAAACTGAAAGATGCTTATGCCTTATGAAATACAATGTTTTTGCAATGCTGTAAAACAGTTTTTAATGTGTTACAAGTTATATGCACAAAACCTTATATTAAGACTTCAATGCTCAAGATTGTCAGTTTACAGGTTTCTGAGACCAGTAATGTTGAAATAGTGCTTCTCTTCAAATGAAATGAAATTTAGCCCAAATCTGCTCAAAAGCTTGTCTCTCTGTGAGATAGAGCTGCTTCATGCAATGTTCAGTGCAAATCTTGCCAAACTGAAAGATGCTTATGTCTTATGAAATAAAATTATTTATGCAATGCAGTGAGACAGTTTTTAATGTGTTAGAAGTTATATGCACAAAAACTTATGTTAGGACTTCAATGCTCAAGATTGTCAGTTTACTGGTTTCTGAGACCAGTTATGTTGAAATAGTGCTTCTGTTCAAATGAAGTGAAATCTAGCCCAAATCTGCTCAAAAGCTTGTCTCTCTATGAGAGAAAGCTGTTTCATTCAATATTCAGTGCAAATCTTGCCAAACTGAAAGAAGCTTATGCCTTATGAAATACAATGTTTTTGCAATGCTGTAAAACAGTTTTTAATGTGTTAGAAGTTATATGCACAAAACCTTATATTAAGACTTCAATGCTCAAGATTTTCAGTTTACAGGTTTCTGAGACCAGTTATGTTGAAATAGTGCTTCTGTTCAAATGAAGTGAAATCTAGCCCAAATCTGCTCAAAAGCTTGTCTCTCTATGAGAGAAAGCTGTTTCATTCAATATTCAGTGCAAATCTTGCCAGACTGAAACATGCTTATGCCTTATGAAATACAATGTTTTTGCAATGCTGTAAGACAGTTTTTAATGTGTTAGAAGTTATATGTACAAAACCTTATATTAGGACTTCAATGCTCAAGATTGTCAGTTTACAGGTTTCTGAGACCAGTAATGTTGAAATAGTGCATCTGTTCAAATGAAGTGAAATCTAGCCCAAATCTGCTCAAAAGCTTGTCTCTCTATGAGAGAAAGCTGTTTCATTCAATATTCAGTGCAAATCTTGCCAAACTGAAAGATGCTTATGCCTTATGAAAAACAATGTTTTTGCAATGCTGTAAAACAGTTTTTAATGTGTTAGAAGTTATATGCACAAAACCTTATATTAGGACTTCAATGCTCAAGATTGTCAGTTTACAGGTTTCTGAGACCAGTAATGTTGAAATAGTGCTTCTGTTCAAATGAAGTGAAATCTAGCCCAAATCTGCTCAAAAGCTTGTCTCTCTATGAGAGAAAGCTGTTTCATTCAATATTCAGTGCAAATCTTGCCAAACTGAAAGATGCTTATGCCTTATGAAATACAATGTTTTTGCAATGCTGTAAGACAGTTTTTAATGTGTTAGAAGTTATATGCACAAAACCTTATATTAGGACTTCAATGCTCAAGATTGTCAGTTTACAGGTTTCTGAGACCAGTAATGTTGAAATAGTGCTTCTGTTCAAATGAAGTGAAATCTAGCCCAAATCTGCTCAAAAGCTTGTCTCTCTATGAGAGAAAGCTGTTTCATTCAATATTCAGTGCAAATCTTGCCAAACTGAAAGATGCTTATGCCTTATGAAATACAATGTTTTTGCAATGCTGTAAAACAGTTTTTAATGTGTTACAAGTTATATGCACAAAACCTTATATTAAGACTTCAATGCTCAAGATTGTCAGTTTACAGGTTTCTGAGACCAGTTATGTTAAAATAGTGCTTCTGTTCAAATGAAGTGAAATCTAGCCCAAATCTGCTCAAAAGCGTGTCTCTCTATGAGAGAAAGCTGTTTCATTCAATATTCAGTGCAAATCTTGCCAGACTGAAACATGCGTATGCCTTATGAAATACAATGTTTTTGCAATGCTGTAAAACAGTTTTTAATGTGTTAGAAGTTATATGCACAAAACCTTATATTAGGACTTCAATGCTCAAGACTGTCAGTTTACAGGTTTCTGAGACCAGTAATGTTGAAATAGTGCTTCTGTTCAAATGAAGTGAAATCTAGCCCAAATCTGCTCAAAAGCTTGTCTCTCTATGAGAGAAAGCTGTTTCATTCAATATTCAGTGCAAATCTTGCCAAACTGAAAGATGCTTATGCCTTATGAAATACAATGTTTTTGCAATGCTGTAAGTCAGTTTTTAATGTGTTAGAAGTTATATGCACAAAACCTTATACTAGGACTTCAATGCTCAAGATTGTCAGTTTACAGGTTTCTGAGACCAGTAATGTTGAAATAGTGCTTCTGTTCAAATGAAGTGAAATCTAGCCCAAATCTGCTCAAAAGCTTGTCTCTCTATGAGAGAAAGCTGTTTCATTCAATATTCAGTGCAAATCTTGCCAAACTGAAAGATGCTTATGCCTTATGAAATACAATGTTTTTGCAATGCTGTAAAACAGTTTTTAATGTGTTAGAAGTTATATGCACAAAACCTTATATTAGGACTTCAATGCTCAAGATTGTCAGTTTACAGGTTTCTGAAACCAGTAATGTTGAAATAGTGCTTCTGTACAAATGAAGTGAAATCTAGCCCAAATCTGCTCAAAAGCTTGTCTCTCTGTGAGATAGAGCTGCTTCATTCAATGTTCGGTGCAAATCTTGTCAAACTGAAAGATGCTTATGCCTTATGAAATATAAATGTTTTTGCAATGCTCTAAGACAGTTTTTAATGTGTTAGAAGTTATATGCACAAAACCTTATGTTAGGACTTCAATGCTCAAGATTGTCAGTTTACAGGTTTCTGAGACCAGTTATGTTGAAATAGTGCTTCTGTTTAAATGAAGTGAAATCTAGCCCAAATCTGCTCAAAAGCTTGTCTCTCTATGAGAGAAAGCTGTTTCATTCAATATTCAGTGCAAATCTTGCCAAACTGAAAGATGCTTATGCCTTATGAAATACAATGTTTTTGCAATGCTGTAAAACAGTTTTGAATGTGTTAGAAGTTATATGCACAAAACCTTATATTAGGACTTCAATGCTCAAGATTGTCAGTTTACTGGTTTCTGAGACCAGTTATGTTGAAATAGTGCTTCTGTTCAAATGAAGTGAAATCTAGCCCAAATCTTCTCAAAAGCTTGAATCTCTATGAGAGAAAGCTGTTTCATTCAATATTCAGTGCAAATCATGCCAAACTGAAAGATGCTTATGCCTTATGAAATACAATGTTTTTGCAATACTGTAAAACAGTTTTTAATGTGTTAGAAGTTATATGCACAAAACCTTATATTAGGACTTCAATGCTCAAGATTGTCAGTTTACAGGTTTCTGAGACCAGTAATGTTGAAATAGTGCTTCTGTTCAAATGAAGTGAAATCTAGCCCAAATCTGCTCAAAAGCTTGTCTCTCTATGAGAGAAAGCTGTTTCATTCAATATTCAGTGCAAATCTTGCCAAACTGAAAGATGCTTATGCCTTTTGAAATACAATGTTTTTGCAATGCTGTAAAACAGTTTTTAATGTGTTAGAAGTTATATGCACAAAACCTTATATTAGGACTTCTATGCTCAAGATTGTAAGTTTACAGGTTTCTGAGACCAGTAATATTGAATAGTGCTTCTGTTGAAATGAAGTGAAATCTAGCCCAAATCTGCTCAAAAGCTTGTCTCTCTGTGAGATAGAGCTGCTTCATGCAATGTTCAGTGCAAATCTTGCCAAACTGAAAGATGCTTATGTCTTATGAAATAAAATTATTTCTGCAATGCAGTGAGACAGTTTTTAATGTGTTAGAAGTTATATGCACAAAACCTTATATTAGGACTTCAATGCTCAAGATTGTCAGTTTACAGGTTTTTGAGACCAGTAATGTTGAAATAGTGCTTCTGTTCAAATGAAGTGAAATCTAGCCCAAATCTGCTCAAAAGCTTGTCTCTCTGTGAGATAGAGCTGCTTCATTCAATGTTCAGTGCAAATCTTGCCAAACTGAAAGATGCTTATGCCTTATGAAATATAAATGTTTTTGCAATGCTCTAAGACAGTTTTTAATGTGTTAGAAGTTATATGCACAAAACTTTATGTTAGGACTTCAATGCTCAAGATTGTCAGTTTACAGGTTTCTGAGACCAGTTATGTTGAAATAGGGCTTCCGTTTAAATGAAGTGAAATCTAGCCCAAATCTGCTCAAAAGCTTGTCTCTCTATGAGAGAAAGCTGTTTCATTCAATATTCAGTGCAAATCTTGCCAAACTGAAAGATGCTTATGCCTTATGAAATACAATGTTTTTGCAATGCTGTAAAACAGTTTTTAATGTGTTACAAGTTATATGCACAAAACCTTATATTAAGACTTCAATGCTCAAGATTGTCAGTTTACAGGTTTCTGAGACCAGTAATGTTGAAATAGTGCTTCTCTTCAAATGAAATGAAATCTAGCCCAAATCTGCTCAAAAGCTTGTCTCTCTGTGAGATAGAGCTGCTTCATGCAATGTTCAGTGCAAATCTTGCCAAACTGAAAGATGCTTATGTCTTATGAAATAAAATTATTTATGCAATGCAGTGAGACAGTTTTTAATGTGTTAGAAGTTATATGCACAAAAACTTATGTTAGGACTTCAATGCTCAAGATTGTCAGTTTACTGGTTTCTGAGACCAGTTATGTTGAAATAGTGCTTCTGTTCAAATGAAGTGAAATCTAGCCCAAATCTGCTCAAAAGGTGGTCTCTCTATGAGAGAAAGCTGTTTCATTCAATATTCAGTGCAAATCTTGCCAGACTGAAACATGCTTATGCCTTGTGAAATACAATGTTTTTGCAATGCTGTAAGACAGTTTTTAATGTGTTAGAAGTTATATGCACAAAACCTTATATTAGGACTTCAATGCTCAAGATTGTCAGTTTACAGGTTTCTGAGACCAGTAATGTTGAAATAGTGCTTCTGTTCAAATGATGTGAAATCTAGCCCAAATCTGCTCAAAAGCTTGTCTCTCTATGAGAGAAAGCTGTTTCATTCAATATTCAGTGCAAATCTTGCCAAACTGAAAGATGCTTTGTGCCTTATGAAATACAATGTTTTTGCAATGCTGTAAAACAGTTTTTAATGTGTTAGAAGTTATATGCACAAAACCTTATATTAGGACTTCAATGCTCAAGATTGTCAGTTTACAGGTTTATGAGACCAGTAATGTTGAAATAGTGCTTCTGTTCAAATGAAGTGAAATCTAGCCCAAATATGCTCAAAAGCTTGTCTCTCTATGAGAGAAAGCTGTTTCATTCAATATTCAGTGCAAATCTTGCCAAACTGAAAGATGCTTATGCCTTATGAAATACAATGTTTTTGCAATGCTGTAAAACATTTTTTAATGTGTTACAAGTTATATGCACAAAACCTTATATTAAGACTTCAATGCTCAAGATTTTCAGTTTACAGGTTTCTGAGACCAGTTATGTTGAAATAGTGCTTCTGTTTAAATGAAGTGTAATCTAGCCCAAATCTGCTCAAAAGCTTGTCTCTCTATGAGAGAAAGCTGCTCCATTCAATATTCAGTGCAAATCTTGCCAAACTGAAAGATGCTTATGCCTTATGAAATACAATGTTTTTGTAATGCTGTGAAACAGTTTTTAATGTGTTAGAAGTTATATGCACAAAACCTTATATTAGGACTTCAATGCTCAAGATAGTCAGTTTACAGGTTTATGAGACCAGGAATATTGAATAGTGCTTCTGTTGAAATGAAGTGAAATCTAGCCCAAATCTGCTCAAAAGCTTGTCTCTCTGTGAGATAGAGCTGCTTCATGCAATGTTCAGTGCAAATCTTGCCAAACTGAAAGATGCTTATGTCTTATGAAATAAAATTATTTCTGCAATGCAGTGAGACAGTTTTTAATGTGTTAGACGTTATAGCACAAAAACTTATGTTAGGACTTCAATGCTCAAGATTGTCAGTTTACTGGTTTCTGAGACCAGTTATGTTGAAATAGTGCTTCTGTTCAAATGAAGTGAAATCTAGCCCAAATCTGCTCAAAAGCTTGTTTCTCTGTGAGATAGAGCTGCTTCATGCAATGTTCAGTGCAAATCTTGCCAAACTGAAAGATGCTTATGTCTTATGAAATAAAATTATTTCTGCAATGCAGTGAGACAGTTTTTAATGTGTTAGAAGTTATATGCACAAAACCTTATATTAGGACTTCAATGCTCAAGATTGTCAGTTTACAGGTTTTTGAGACCAGTAATGTTGAAATAGTGCTTCTGTTCAAATGAAGTGAAATCTAGCCCAAATCTGCTCAAAAGCTTGTCTCTCTGTGAGATAGAGCTGCTTCATTCAATGTTCAGTGCAAATCTTGCCAAACTGAAAGATGCTTATGCCTTATGAAATATAAATGTTTTTGCAATGCTCTAAGACAGTTTTTAATGTGTTAGAAGTTATATGCACAAAACTTTATGTTAGGACTTCAATGCTCAAGATTGTCAGTTTACAGGTTTCTGAGACCAGTTATGTTGAAATAGTGCTTCCGTTTAAATGAAGTGAAATCTAGCCCAAATCTGCTCAAAAGCTTGTCTCTCTATGAGAGAAAGCTGTTTCATTCAATATTCAGTGCAAATCTTGCCAAACTGAAAGATGCTTATGCCTTATGAAATACAATGTTTTTGCAATGCTGTAAAACAGTTTTTAATGTGTTACAAGTTATATGCACAAAACCTTATATTAAGACTTCAATGCTCAAGATTGTCAGTTTACAGGTTTCTGAGACCAGTAATGTTGAAATAGTGCTTCTCTTCAAATGAAATGAAATCTAGCCCAAATCTGCTCAAAAGCTTGTCTCTCTGTGAGATAGAGCTGCTTCATGCAATGTTCAGTGCAAATCTTGCCAAACTGAAAGATGCTTATGTCTTATGAAATAAAATTATTTATGCAATGCAGTGAGACAGTTTTCAATGTGTTAGAAGTTATATGCACAAAAACTTATGTTAGGACTTCAATGCTCAAGATTGTGAGTTTACTGGTTTCTGAGACCAGTTATGTTGAAATAGTGCTTCTGTTCAAATGAAGTGAAATCTAGCCCAAATCTGCTCAAAAGGTGGTCTCTCTATGAGAGAAAGCTGTTTCATTCAATATTCAGTGCAAATCTTGCCAGACTGAAACATGCTTATGCCTTGTGAAATACAATGTTTTTGCAATGCTGTAAGACAGTTTTTAATGTGTTAGAAGTTATATGCACAAAACCTTATATTAGGACTTCAATGCTCAAGATTGTCAGTTTACAGGTTTCTGAGACCAGTAATGTTGAAATAGTGCTTCTGTTCAAATGATGTGAAATCTAGCCCAAATCTGCTCAAAAGCTTGTCTCTCTATGAGAGAAAGCTGTTTCATTCAATATTCAGTGCAAATCTTGCCAAACTGAAAGATGCTTATGCCTTATGAAATACAATGTTTTTGCAATGCTGTAAAACAGTTTTTAATGTGTTAGAAGTTATATGCACAAAACCTTATATTAGGACTTCAATGCTCAAGATTGTCAGTTTACAGTTTTATGAGACCAGTAATGTTGAAATAGTGCTTCTGTTCAAATGAAGTGAAATCTAGCCCAAATCTGCTCAAAAGCTTGTTTCTCTGTGAGATAGAGCTGCTTCATGCAATGTTCAGTGCAAATCTTGCCAAACTGAAAGATGCTTATGTCTTATGAAATAAAATTATTTCTGCAATGCAGTGAGACAAGTTTTTAATGTGTTAGAAGTTATATGCACAAAACCTTATATTAGGACTTCAATGCTCAAGATTGTCAGTTTACAGGTTTTTGAGACCAGTAATGTTGAAATAGTGCTTCTGTTCAAATGAAGTGAAATCTAGCCCAAATCTGCTCAAAAGCTTGTCTCTCTGTGAGATAGAGCTGCTTCATTCAATGTTCAGTGCAAATCTTGCCAAACTGAAAGATGCTTATGCCTTATGAAATATAAATGTTTTTGCAATGCTCTAAGACAGTTTTTAATGTGTTAGAAGTTATATGCACAAAACTTTATGTTAGGACTTCAATGCTCAAGATTGTCAGTTTACAGGTTTCTGAGACCAGTTATGTTGAAATAGTGCTTCCGTTTAAATGAAGTGAAATCTAGCCCAAATCTGCTCAAAAGCTTGTCTCTCTATGAGAGAAAGCTGTTTCATTCAATATTCAGTGCAAATCTTGCCAAACTGAAAGATGCTTATGCCTTATGAAATACAATGTTTTTGCAATGCTGTAAAACAGTTTTTAATGTGTTACAAGTTATATGCACAAAACCTTATATTAAGACTTCAATGCTCAAGATTGTCAGTTTACAGGTTTCTGAGACCAGTAATGTTGAAATAGTGCTTCTCTTCAAATGAAATGAAATCTAGCCCAAATCTGCTCAAAAGCTTGTCTCTCTGTGAGATAGAGCTGCTTCATGCAATGTTCAGTGCAAATCTTGCCAAACTGAAAGATGCTTATGTCTTATGAAATAAAATTATTTATGCAATGCAGTGAGACAGTTTTCAATGTGTTAGAAGTTATATGCACAAAAACTTATGTTAGGACTTCAATGCTCAAGATTGTGAGTTTACTGGTTTCTGAGACCAGTTATGTTGAAATAGTGCTTCTGTTCAAATGAAGTGAAATCTAGCCCAAATCTGCTCAAAAGGTGGTCTCTCTATGAGAGAAAGCTGTTTCATTCAATATTCAGTGCAAATCTTGCCAGACTGAAACATGCTTATGCCTTGTGAAATACAATGTTTTTGCAATGCTGTAAGACAGTTTTTAATGTGTTAGAAGTTATATGCACAAAACCTTATATTAGGACTTCAATGCTCAAGATTGTCAGTTTACAGGTTTCTGAGACCAGTAATGTTGAAATAGTGCTTCTGTTCAAATGATGTGAAATCTAGCCCAAATCTGCTCAAAAGCTTGTCTCTCTATGAGAGAAAGCTGTTTCATTCAATATTCAGTGCAAATCTTGCCAAACTGAAAGATGCTTATGCCTTATGAAATACAATGTTTTTGCAATGCTGTAAAACAGTTTTTAATGTGTTAGAAGTTATATGCACAAAACCTTATATTAGGACTTCAATGCTCAAGATTGTCAGTTTACAGTTTTATGAGACCAGTAATGTTGAAATAGTGCTTCTGTTCAAATGAAGTGAAATCTAGCCCAAATCTGCTCAAAAGCTTGTCTCTCTATGAGAGAAAGCTGTTTCATTCAATATTCAGTGCAAATCTTGCCAAACTGAAAGATGCTTATGCCTTATGAAATACAATGTTTTTGCAATGCTGTAAAATTTTTTTTAATGTGTTACAAGTTATATGCACAAAACCTTATATTAAGACTTCAATGCTCAAGATTTTCAGTTTACAGGTTTCTGAGACCAGTTATGTTGAAATAGTGCTTCTGTTTAAATGAAGTGTAATCTAGCCCAAATCTGCTCAAAAGCTTGTCTCTCTATGAGAGAAAGCTGTTTCATTCAATATTCAGTGCAAATCTTGCCAAACTGAAAGATGCTTATGCCTTTTGAAATACAATGTTTTTGCAATGCTGTAAAACAGTTTTTAATGTGTTAGAAGTTATATGCACAAAACCTTATATTAGGACTTCAATGCTCAAGATTGTAAGTTTACAGGTTTCTGAGACCAGTAATATTGAATAGTGCTTCTGTTGAAATGAAGTGAAATCTAGCCCAAATCTGCTCAAAAGCTTGTCTCTCTGTGAGATAGAGCTGCTTCATGCAATGTTCAGTGCAAATCTTGCCAAACTGAAAGATGCTTATGTCTTATGAAATAAAATTATTTCTGCAATGCAGTGAGACAGTTTTTAATGTGTTAGAAGTTATATGCACAAAACTTTATATTAGGACTTCAATGCTCAAGATTGTCAGTTTACAGGTTTCTGAGACCAGTAATGTTGAAATAGTGCTTCTGTTCAAATGAAGTGAAATCTAGCCCAAATCTGCTCAAAAGCTTGTCTCTCTATGAGAGAAAGCTGTTTCATTCAATATTCAGTGCAAATCTTGCCAAACTGAAAGATGCTTATGCCTTATGAAATACAATGTTTTTGCAATGCTGTAAAACAGTTTTTAATGTGTTAGAAGTTATATGCACAAAACCTTATATTAGGACTTCAATGCTCAAGATTGTCAGTTTACAGGTTTCTGAGACCAGTAATGTTGAAATAGTGCTTCTGTTCAAATGAAGTGAAATCTAGCCCAAATCTGCTCAAAAGCTTGGTCTCTCTATGAGAGAAAGCTGTTTCATTCAATATTCAGTGCAAATCTTGCCAAACTGAAAGATGCTTATGCCTTATGAAATACAATATTTTTGCAATGCTGTAAGACAGTTTTTAATGTGTTAGAAGTTATATGCACAAAACCTTATATTAGGACTTCAATGCTCAAGATTGTCAGTTTACAGGTTTCTGAGACCAGTAATGTTGAAATAGTGCATCTGTTCAAATGAAGTGAAATCTAGCCCAAATCTGCTCAAAAGCTTGTCTCTCTATGAGAGAAAGCTGTTTCATTCAATATTCAGTGCAAATCTTGCCAAACTGAAAGATGCTTATGCCTTATGAAAAACAATGTTTTTGCAATGCTGTAAAACAGTTTTTAATGTGTTAGAAGATATATGCACAAAACCTTATATTAGGACTTCAATGCTCAAGATTGTCAGTTTACAGGTTTCTGTGACCAGTAATGTTGAAATAGTGCTTCTGTTCAAATGAAGTGAAATCTAGCCCAAATCTGCTCAAAAGCTTGTCTCTCTATGAGAGAAAGCTGTTTCATTCAATATTCAGTGCAAATCTTGCCAAACTGAAAGATGCTTATGCCTTATGAAATACAATGTTTTTGCAATGCTGTAAAACAGTTTTTAATGTGTTACAAGTTATATGCACAAAACCTTATATTAGGACTTCAATGCTCAAGATTGTCAGTTTACAGGTTTCTGAGACCAGTAATGTTGAAATAGTGCTTCTGTTCAAATGAAGTGAAATCTAGCGCAAATCTGCTCAACAGCTTGTCTCTCTATGAGAGAAAGCTGTTTCATTCAATATTCAGTGCAAATCTTGCCAAACTGAAAGATGCTTATGCCTTTTGAAATACAATGTTTTTGCAATGCTGTAAGACAGTTTTTAATGTGTTAGAAGTTATATGCACAAAACCTTATATTAGGACTTCAATGCTCAAGACTGTCAGTTTACAGGTTTCTGAGACCAGTAATGTTGAAATAGTGCTTCTGTTCAAATGAAGTGAAATCTAGCCCAAATCTGCTCAAAAGCTTGTCTCTCTATGAGAGAAAGCTGTTTCATTCAATATTCAGTGCAAATCTTGCCAAACTGAAAGATGCTTATGCCTTATGAAATACAATGTTTTTGCAATGCTGTAAAACAGTTTTTAATGTGTTAGAAGTTATATGCACAAAACCTTATATTAGGACTTCAATGCTCAAGATTGTCAGTTTACAGGTTTCTGAGACCAGTAATGTTGAAATAGTGCTTCTGTTCAAATGAAGTGAAATCTAGCCCAAATCTGCTCAAAAGCTTGTCTCTCTATGAGAGAAAGCTGTTTCATTCAATATTCAGTGCAAATCTTGCCAAACTGAAAGATGCTTATGCCTTATGAAAAACAATGTTTTTGCAATGCTGTAAAACAGTTTTTAATGTGTTAGAAGTTATATGCACAAAACCTTATATTAGGACTTCAATGCTCAAGATTGTCAGTTTACAGGTTTCTGAGACCAGTAATGTTGAAATAGTGCTTCTGTTCAAATGAAGTGAAATCTAGCCCAAATCTGCTCAAAAGCTTGTCTCTCTATGAGAGAAAGCTGTTTCATTCAATATTCAGTGCAAATCTTGCCAAACTGAAAGATGCTTATGCCTTATGAAATACAATGTTTTTGCAATGCTGTAAGACAGTTTTTAATGTGTTAGAAGTTATATGCACAAAACCTTATATTAGGACTTCAATGCTCAAGATTGTCAGTGTACAGGTTTCTGAGACCAGTAATGTTGAAATAGTGCTTCTGTTCAAATGAAGTGAAATCTAGCCCAAATCTGCTCAAAAGCTTGTCTCTCTTTGAGAGAAAGCTGTTTCATTCAATATTCAGTGCAAATCTTGCCAAACTGAAAGATGCTTATGCCTTATGAAATACAATGTTTTTGCAATGCTGTAAAACAGTTTTTAATGTGTTAGAAGTTATATCCACAAAACCTTATATTAGGACTTCAATGCTCAAGATTGTCAGTTTACAGGTTTCTGAGACCAGTAATGTTGAAATAGTGCTTCTGTTCAAATGAAGTGAAATCTAGCCCAAATCTGCTCAAATGCTTGTCTCTCTATGAGAGAAAGCTGTTTCATTCAATATTCAGTGCAAATCTTGCCAAACTGAAAGATGCTTATGTCTTATGAAATAAAATTATTTCTGCAAGGCAGTGAGACAGTTTTTAATGTGTTAGACGTTATAGCACAAAAACTTATGTTAGGACTTCAATGCTCAAGATTGTCAGTTTACTGGTTTCTGAGACCAGTTATGTTGAAATAGTGCTTCTGTTCAAATGAAGTGAAATCTAGCCCAAATCTGCTCAAAAGCTTGTCTCTCTATGAGAGAAAGCTGTTTCATTCAATATTCAGTGCAAATCTTGCCAAACTGAAAGATGCTTATGCCTTTTGAAATACAATGTTTTTGCAATGCTGTAAAACAGTTTTTAATGTGTTAGAAGTTATATGCACAAAACCTTATATTAGGACTTCAATGCTCAAGATTGTCAGTTTACAGGTTTCTGAGACCAGGAATATTGAATAGTGCTTCTGTTGAAATGAAGTGAAATCTAGCCCAAATCTGCTCAAAAGCTTGTCTCTCTGTGAGATAGAGCTGCTTTATGCAATGTTCAGTGCAAATCTTGCCAAACTGAAAGATGCTTATGTCTTATGAAATAAAATTATTTCTGCAATGCAGTGAGACAGTTTTTAATGTGTTAGAAGTTATATGCACAAAACCTTATATTAGGACTTCAATGCTCAAGATTGTCAGTTTACAGGTTTCTGAGACCAGTAATGTTGAAATAGTGCTTCTGTTCAAATGAAGTGAAATCTAGCCCAAATCTGCTCAAAAGCTTGTCTCTCTATAAGAGAAAGCTGTTTCATTCAATATTCAGTGCAAATCTTGCCAAACTGAAAGATGCTTATGCCTTATGAAATACAATGTTTTTGCAATGCTGTAAAACAGTTTTTAATGTGTTACAAGTTATATGCACAAAACCTTATATTAAGACTTCAATGCTCAAGATTGTCAGTTTACAGGTTTCTGAGACCAGTAATGTTGAAATAGTGCTTCTCTTCAAATGAAATGAAATCTAGCCCAAATCTGCTCAAAAGCTTGTCTCTCTGTGAGATAGAGCTGCTTCATACAATGTTCAGTGCAAATCTTGCCAAACTGAAAGATGCTTATGTCTTATGAAATAAAATTATTTATGCAATGCAGTGAGACAGTTTTTAATGTGTTAGAAGTTATATGCACAAAAACTTATGTTAGGACTTCAATGCTCAAGATTGTCAGTTTACTGGTTTCTGAGACCAGTAATGTTGAAATAGTGCTTCTGTTCAAATGAAGTGAAATCTAGCCCAAATCTGCTCAAAAGCTTGTCTCTCTATGAGAGAAAGCTGTTTCATTCAATATTCAGTGCAAATCTTGCTAGACTGAAACATGCTTATGCCTTGTGAAATACAATGTTTTTGCAATGCTGTAAGACAGTTTTTAATGTGTTAGAAGTTATATGCACAAAACCTTATATTAGGACTTCAATGCTCAAGATTGTCAGTTTACAGGTTTCTGAGACCAGTAATGTTGAAATAGTGCTTCTGTTCAAATGAAGTGAAATCTAGCCCAAATCTGCTCAAAAGCTTGTCTCTCTATGAGAGAAAGCTGTTTCATTCAATATTCAGTGCAAATCTTGCCAAACTGAAAGATGCTTATGCCTTATGAAATACAATGTTTTTGCAATGCTGTAAAACAGTTTTTAATGTGTTAGAAGTTATATGCACAAAACCTTATATTAGGACTTCAATGCTCAAGATTGTCAGTTTACAGGTTTCTGAGACCAGTAATGTTGAAATAGTGCTTCTGTTCAAATGAAGTGAAATCTAGCCCAAATCTGCTCAAAAGCTTGTCTCTCTATGAGAGAAAGCTGCTTCATTCAATGTTCAGTGCAAATCTTGCCAAACTGAAAGATGCTTATGCCTTATGAAATATAAATGTTTTTGCAATGCTGTAAAACAGTTTTTAATGTGTTAGAAGTTATATGCACAAAACCTTATATTAGGACTTCAATGCTCAAGATTGTCAGTTTACAGGTTTCTGAGACCAGTAATGTTGAAATAGTGCTTCTGTTCAAATGAAGTGAAATCTAGCCCAAATCTGCTCAAAAGCTTGTCTCTCTATGAGAGAAAGCTGTTTCATTCAATATTCAGTGCAAATCTTGCCAAACTGAAAGATGCTTATGCCTTATGAAAAACAATGTTTTTGCAATGCTGTAAAACAGTTTTTAATGTGTTAGAAGATATATGCACAAAACCTTATATTAGGACTTCAATGCTCAAGATTGTCAGTTTACAGGTTTCTGAGACCAGTAATGTTGAAATAGTGCTTCTGTTCAAATGAAGTGAAATCTAGCCCAAATCTGCTCAAAAGCTTGTCTCTCTATGAGAGAAAGCTGTTTCATTCAATATTCAGTGCAAATCTTGCCAAACTGAAAGATGCTTATGCCTTATGAAATACAATGTTTTTGCAATGCTGTAAAACAGTTTTTAATGTGTTACAAGTTATATGCACAAAACCTTATATTAAGACTTCAATGCTCAAGATTTTCAGTTTACAGGTTTCTGAGACCAGTTATGTTGAAATAGTGCTTCTGTTCAAATGAAGTGAAATCTAGCCCAAATCTGCTCAAAAGCTTGTCTCTCTATGAGAGAAAGCTGCTTCATTCAATGTTCAGTGCAAATCTTGCCAAACTGAAAGATGCTTATGCCTTATGAAATATAAATGTTTTTGCAATGCTGTAAAACAGTTTTTAATGTGTTAGAAGTTATATGCACAAAACCTTAAATTAGGACTTCAATGCTCAAGATTGTCAGTTTACAGGTTTCTGAGATCAGTAATGTTGAAATAGTGCTTCTGTTCAAATGAAGTGAAATCTAGCGCAAATCTGCTCAACAGCTTGTCTCTCTATGAGAGAAAGCTGTTTCATTCAATATTCAGTGCAAATCTTGCCAAACTGAAAGATGCTTATGCCTTATGAAATACAATATTTTTGCAATGCTATAAAACATTTTTTAATGTGTTACAAGTTATATGCACAAAACCTTATATTAAGACTTCAATGCTCAAGATTTTCAGTTTACAGGTTTCTGAGACCAGTTATGTTGAAATAGTGCTTCTGTTCAAATGAAGTGAAATCTAGCCCAAATCTGCTCAAAAGCTTGTCTCTCTATGAGAGAAAGCTGTTTCATTCAATATTCAGTGCAAATCTTGCCAGACTGAAACATGCTTATGCCTTATGAAATACAATGTTTTTGCAATGCTGTAAGACAGTTTTTAATGTGTTAGAAGTTATATGCACAAAACCTTATATTAGGACTTCAATGCTCAAGATTGTCAGTTTACAGGTTTCTGAGACCAGTAATGTTGAAATAGTGCATCTGTTCAAATGAAGTGAAATCTAGCCCAAATCTGCTCAAAAGCTTGTCTCTCTATGAGAGAAAGCTGTTTCATTCAATATTCAGTGCAAATCTGGCCAAACTGAAAGATGCTTATGCCTTATGAAATACAATGTTTTTGCAATGCTGTAAAACAGTTTTTAATGTGTTACAAGTTATATGCACAAAACCTTATATTAGGACTTCAATGCTCAAGATTGTCAGTTTACAGGTTTCTGAGACCAGTAATGTTGAAATAGTGCTTCTGTTCAAATGAAGTGAAATCTAGCGCAAATCTGCTCAACAGCTTGTCTCTCTATGAGAGAAAGCTGTTTCATTCAATATTCAGTGCAAATCTTGCCAAACTGAAAGATGCTTATGCCTTTTGAAATACAATGTTTTTGCAATGCTGTAAGACAGTTTTTAATGTGTTAGAAGTTATATGCACAAAACCTTATATTAGGACTTCAATGCTCAAGACTGTCAGTTTACAGGTTTCTGAGACCAGTAATGTTGAAATAGTGCTTCTGTTCAAATGAAGTGAAATCTAGCCCAAATCTGCTCAAAAGCTTGTCTCTCTATGAGAGAAAGCTGTTTCATTCAATATTCAGTGCAAATCTTGCCAAACTGAAAGATGCTTATGCCTTATGAAATACAATGTTTTTGCAATGCTGTAAAACAGTTTTTAATGTGTTAGAAGTTATATGCACAAAACCTTATATTAGGACTTCAATGCTCAAGATTGTCAGTTTACAGGTTTCTGAGACCAGTAATGTTGAAATAGTGCTTCTGTTCAAATGAAGTGAAATCTAGCCCAAATCTGCTCAAAAGCTTGTCTCTCTATGAGAGAAAGCTGTTTCATTCAATATTCAGTGCAAATCTTGCCAAACTGAAAGATGCTTATGCCTTATGAAAAACAATGTTTTTGCAATGCTGTAAAACAGTTTTTAATGTGTTAGAAGTTATATGCACAAAACCTTATATTAGGACTTCAATGCTCAAGATTGTCAGTTTACAGGTTTCTGAGACCAGTAATGTTGAAATAGTGCTTCTGTTCAAATGAAGTGAAATCTAGCCCAAATCTGCTCAAAAGCTTGTCTCTCTATGAGAGAAAGCTGTTTCATTCAATATTCAGTGCAAATCTTGCCAAACTGAAAGATGCTTATGCCTTATGAAATACAATGTTTTTGCAATGCTGTAAGACAGTTTTTAATGTGTTAGAAGTTATATGCACAAAACCTTATATTAGGACTTCAATGCTCAAGATTGTCAGTGTACAGGTTTCTGAGACCAGTAATGTTGAAATAGTGCTTCTGTTCAAATGAAGTGAAATCTAGCCCAAATCTGCTCAAAAGCTTGTCTCTCTTTGAGAGAAAGCTGTTTCATTCAATATTCAGTGCAAATCTTGCCAAACTGAAAGATGCTTATGCCTTATGAAATACAATGTTTTTGCAATGCTGTAAAACAGTTTTTAATGTGTTAGAAGTTATATGCACAAAACCTTATATTAGGACTTCAATGCTCAAGATTGTCAGTTTACAGGTTTCTGAGACCAGGAATATTGAATAGTGCTTCTGTTGAAATGAAGTGAAATCTAGCCCAAATCTGCTCAAAAGCTTGTCTCTCTGTGAGATAGAGCTGCTTTATGCAATGTTCAGTGCAAATCTTGCCAAACTGAAAGATGCTTATGTCTTATGAAATAAAATTATTTCTGCAATGCAGTGAGACAGTTTTTAATGTGTTAGAAGTTATATGCACAAAACCTTATATTAGGACTTCAATGCTCAAGATTGTCAGTTTACAGGTTTCTGAGACCAGTAATGTTGAAATAGTGCTTCTGTTCAAATGAAGTGAAATCTAGCCCAAATCTGCTCAAAACTTGTCTCTCTATGAGAGAAAGCTGTTTCATTCAATATTCAGTGCAAATCTTGCCAAACTGAAAGATGCTTATGCCTTATGAAATACAATGTTTTTGCAATGCTGTAAAACAGTTTTTAATGTGTTACAAGTTATATGCACAAAACCTTATATTAAGACTTCAATGCTCAAGATTGTCAGTTTACAGGTTTCTGAGACCAGTAATGTTGAAATAGTGCTTCTCTTCAAATGAAATGAAATCTAGCCCAAATCTGCTCAAAAGCTTGTCTCTCTGTGAGATAGAGCTGCTTCATACAATGTTCAGTGCAAATCTTGCCAAACTGAAAGATGCTTATGTCTTATGAAATAAAATTATTTATGCAATGCAGTGAGACAGTTTTTAATGTGTTAGAAGTTATATGCACAAAAACTTATGTTAGGACTTCAATGCTCAAGATTGTCAGTTTACTGGTTTCTGAGACCAGTAATGTTGAAATAGTGCTTCTGTTCAAATGAAGTGAAATCTAGCCCAAATCTGCTCAAAAGCTTGTCTCTCTATGAGAGAAAGCTGTTTCATTCAATATTCAGTGCAAATCTTGCTAGACTGAAACATGCTTATGCCTTGTGAAATACAATGTTTTTGCAATGCTGTAAGACAGTTTTTAATGTGTTCGAAGTTATATGCACAAAACCTTATATTAGGACTTCAATGCTCAAGATTGTCAGTTTACAGGTTTCTGAGACCAGTAATGTTGAAATAGTGCTTCTGTTCAAATGAAGTGAAATCTAGCCCAAATCTGCTCAAAAGATTGTCTCTCTATGAGAGAAAGCTGTTTCATTCAATATTCAGTGCAAATCTTGCCAAACTGAAAGATGCTTATGCCTTATGAAATACAATGTTTTTGCAATGCTGTAAAACAGTTTTTAATGTGTTAGAAGTTATATGCACAAAACCTTATATTAGGACTTCAATGCTCAAGATTGTCAGTTTACAGGTTTCTGAGACCAGTAATGTTGAAATAGTGCTTCTGTTCAAATGAAGTGAAATCTAGCCCAAATCTGCTCAAAAGCTTGTCTCTCTATGAGAGAAAGCTGCTTCATTCAATGTTCAGTGCAAATCTTGCCAAACTGAAAGATGCTTATGCCTTATGAAATATAAATGTTTTTGCAATGCTGTAAAACAGTTTTTAATGTGTTAGAAGTTATATGCACAAAACCTTATATTAGGACTTCAATGCTCAAGATTGTCAGTTTACAGGTTTCTGAGACCAGTAATGTTGAAATAGTGCTTCTGTTCAAATGAAGTGAAATCTAGCCCAAATCTGCTCAAAAGCTTGTCTCTCTATGAGAGAAAGCTGTTTCATTCAATATTCAGTGCAAATCTTGCCAAACTGAAAGATGCTTATGCCTTATGAAATACAATGTTTTTGCAATGCTGTAAAACAGTTTTTAATGTGTTAGAAGTTATATGCACAAAACCTTATATTAGGACTTCAATGCTCAAGATTGTCAGTTTACAGGTTTCTGAGACCAGTAATGTTGAAATAGTGCTTCTGTTCAAATGAAGTGAAATCTAGCCCAAATCTGCTCAAAAGCTTGTCTCTCTATGAGAGAAAGCTGTTTCATTCAATATTCAGTGCAAATCTTGCCAAACTGAAAGATGCTTATGCCTTATGAAATACAATGTTTTTGCAATGCTGTAAGACAGTTTTTAATGTGTTAGAAGTTATATGCACAAAACCTTATATTAGGACTTCAATGCTCAAGATTGTCAGTTTACAGGTTTCTGAGACCAGTAATGTTGAAATAGTGCATCTGTTCAAATGAAGTGAAATCTAGCCCAAATCTGCTCAAAAGCTTGTCTCTCTATGAGAGAAAGCTGTTTCATTCAATATTCAGTGCAAATCTTGCCAAACTGAAAGATGCTTATGCCTTATGAAAAACAATGTTTTTGCAATGCTGTAAAACAGTTTTTAATGTGTTAGAAGATATATGCACAAAACCTTATATTAGGACTTCAATGCTCAAGATTGTCAGTTTACAGGTTTCTGGGACCAGTAATGTTGAAATAGTGCTTCTGTTCAAATGAAGTGAAATCTAGCCCAAATCTGCTCAAAAGCTTGTCTCTCTATGAGAGAAAGCTGTTTCATTCAATATTCAGTGCAAATCTTGCCAAACTGAAAGATGCTTATGCCTTATGAAATACAATGTTTTTGCAATGCTGTAAAACAGTTTTTAATGTGTTACAAGTTATATGCACAAAACCTTATATTAAGACTTCAATGCTCAAGATTTTCAGTTTACAGGTTTCTGAGACCAGTTATGTTGAAATAGTGCTTCTGTTCAAATGAAGTGAAATCTAGCCCAAATCTGCTCAAAAGCTTGTCTCTCTATGAGAGAAAGCTGCTTCATTCAATGTTCAGTGCAAATCTTGCCAAACTGAAAGATGCTTATGCCTTATGAAATATAAATGTTTTTGCAATGCTGTAAAACAGTTTTTAATGTGTTAGAAGTTATATGCACAAAACCTTATATTAGGACTTCAATGCTCAAGATTGTCAGTTTACAGGTTTCTGGGACCAGTAATGTTGAAATAGTGCTTCTGTTCAAATGAAGTGAAATCTAGCCCAAATCTGCTCAAAAGCTTGTCTCTCTATGAGAGAAAGCTGTTTCATTCAATATTCAGTGCAAATCTTGCCAAACTGAAAGATGCTTATGCCTTATGAAATACAATGTTTTTGCAATGCTGCAAAACAGTTTTTAATGTGTTACAAGTTATATGCACAAAACCTTATATTAGGACTTCAATGCTCAAGATTGTCAGTTTACAGGTTTCTGAGACCAGTAATGTTGAAATAGTGCTTCTGTTCAAATGAAGTGAAATCTAGCCCAAATCTGCTCAAAAGCTTGTCTCTCTATGAGAGAAAGCTGTTTCATTCAATATTCAGTGCAAATCTTGCCAAACTGAAAGATGCTTATGCCTTATGAAATACAATGTTTTTGCAATGCTGTAAAACAGTTTTTAATGTGTTAGAAGTTATATGCACAAAACCTTATATTAGGACTTCAATGCTCAAGACTGTCAGTTTACAGGTTTCTGAGACCAGTAATGTTGAAATAGTGCTTCTGTTCAAATGAAGTGAAATCTAGCCCAAATCTGCTCAAAAGCTTGTTTCTCTATGAGAGAAAGCTGTTTCATTCAATATTCAGTGCAAATCTTGCCAAACTAAAAGATGCTTATGCCTTATGAAATACAATGTTTTTGCAATGCTGTAAAACAGTTTTTAATGTGTTAGAAGTTATATGCACAAAACCTTATATTAGGACTTCAATGCTTAAGATTGTCAGTTTACAGGTTTCTGAGACCAGTAATGTTGAAATAGTGCTTCTGTTCAAATGAAGTGAAATCTAGCCCAAATCTGCTCAAAAGCTTGTCTCTCTATGAGAGAAAGCTGTTTCATTCAATATTCAGTGCAAATCTTGCCAAACTGAAAGATGCTTATGCCTTATGAAAAACAATGTTTTTGCAATGCTGTAAAACAGTTTTTAATGTGTTAGAAGTTATATGCACAAAACCTTATATTAGGACTTCAATGCTCAAGATTGTCAGTTTACAGGTTTCTGAGACCAGTAATGTTGAAATAGTGCTTCTGTTCAAATGAAGTGAAATCTAGCGCAAATCTGCTCAACAGCTTGTCTCTCTATGAGAGAAAGCTGTTTCATTCAATATTCAGTGCAAATCTTGCCAAACTGAAAGATGCTTATGCCTTTTGAAATACAATGTTTTTGCAATGCTGTAAGACAGTTTTTAATGTGTTAGAAGTTATATGCACAAAACCTTATATTAGGACTTCAATGCTCAAGACTGTCAGTTTACAGGTTTCTGAGACCAGTAATGTTGAAATAGTGCTTCTGTTCAAATGAAGTGAAATCTAGCCCAAATCTGCTCAAAAGCTTGTCTCTCTATGAGAGAAAGCTGTTTCATTCAATATTCAGTGCAAATCTTGCCAAACTGAAAGATGCTTATGCCTTATGAAATACAATGTTTTTGCAATGCTGTAAAACAGTTTTTAATGTGTTAGAAGTTATATGCACAAAACCTTATATTAGGACTTCAATGCTCAAGATTGTCAGTTTACAGGTTTCTGAGACCAGTAATGTTGAAATAGTGCTTCTGTTCAAATGAAGTGAAATCTAGCCCAAATCTGCTCAAAAGCTTGTCTCTCTATGAGAGAAAGCTGTTTCATTCAATATTCAGTGCAAATCTTGCCAAACTGAAAGATGCTTATGCCTTATGAAAAACAATGTTTTTGCAATGCTGTAAAACAGTTTTTAATGTGTTAGAAGTTATATGCACAAAACCTTATATTAGGACTTCAATGCTCAAGATTGTCAGTTTACAGGTTTCTGAGACCAGTAATGTTGAAATAGTGCTTCTGTTCAAATGAAGTGAAATCTAGCCCAAATCTGCTCAAAAGCTTGTCTCTCTATGAGAGAAAGCTGTTTCATTCAATATTCAGTGCAAATCTTGCCAAACTGAAAGATGCTTATGCCTTATGAAATACAATGTTTTTGCAATGCTGTAAGACAGTTTTTAATGTGTTAGAAGTTATATGCACAAAACCTTATATTAGGACTTCAATGCTCAAGATTGTCAGTGTACAGGTTTCTGAGACCAGTAATGTTGAAATAGTGCTTCTGTTCAAATGAAGTGAAATCTAGCCCAAATCTGCTCAAAAGCTTGTCTCTCTTTGAGAGAAAGCTGTTTCATTCAATATTCAGTGCAAATCTTGCCAAACTGAAAGATGCTTATGCCTTATGAAATACAATGTTTTTGCAATGCTGTAAAACAGTTTTTAATGTGTTAGAAGTTATATGCACAAAACCTTATATTAGGACTTCAATGCTCAAGATTGTCAGTTTACAGGTTTCTGAGACCAGGAATATTGAATAGTGCTTCTGTTGAAATGAAGTGAAATCTAGCCCAAATCTGCTCAAAAGCTTGTCTCTCTGTGAGATAGAGCTGCTTTATGCAATGTTCAGTGCAAATCTTGCCAAACTGAAAGATGCTTATGTCTTATGAAATAAAATTATTTCTGCAATGCAGTGAGACAGTTTTTAATGTGTTAGAAGTTATATGCACAAAACCTTATATTAGGACTTCAATGCTCAAGATTGTCAGTTTACAGGTTTCTGAGACCAGTAATGTTGAAATAGTGCTTCTGTTCAAATGAAGTGAAATCTAGCCCAAATCTGCTCAAAACTTGTCTCTCTATGAGAGAAAGCTGTTTCATTCAATATTCAGTGCAAATCTTGCCAAACTGAAAGATGCTTATGCCTTATGAAATACAATGTTTTTGCAATGCTGTAAAACAGTTTTTAATGTGTTACAAGTTATATGCACAAAACCTTATATTAAGACTTCAATGCTCAAGATTGTCAGTTTACAGGTTTCTGAGACCAGTAATGTTGAAATAGTGCTTCTCTTCAAATGAAATGAAATCTAGCCCAAATCTGCTCAAAAGCTTGTCTCTCTGTGAGATAGAGCTGCTTCATACAATGTTCAGTGCAAATCTTGCCAAACTGAAAGATGCTTATGTCTTATGAAATAAAATTATTTATGCAATGCAGTGAGACAGTTTTTAATGTGTTAGAAGTTATATGCACAAAAACTTATGTTAGGACTTCAATGCTCAAGATTGTCAGTTTACTGGTTTCTGAGACCAGTAATGTTGAAATAGTGCTTCTGTTCAAATGAAGTGAAATCTAGCCCAAATCTGCTCAAAAGCTTGTCTCTCTATGAGAGAAAGCTGTTTCATTCAATATTCAGTGCAAATCTTGCTAGACTGAAACATGCTTATGCCTTGTGAAATACAATGTTTTTGCAATGCTGTAAGACAGTTTTTAATGTGTTCGAAGTTATATGCACAAAACCTTATATTAGGACTTCAATGCTCAAGATTGTCAGTTTACAGGTTTCTGAGACCAGTAATGTTGAAATAGTGCTTCTGTTCAAATGAAGTGAAATCTAGCCCAAATCTGCTCAAAAGCTTGTCTCTCTATGAGAGAAAGCTGTTTCATTCAATATTCAGTGCAAATCTTGCCAAACTGAAAGATGCTTATGCCTTATGAAATACAATGTTTTTGCAATGCTGTAAAACAGTTTTTAATGTGTTAGAAGTTATATGCACAAAACCTTATATTAGGACTTCAATGCTCAAGATTGTCAGTTTACAGGTTTCTGAGACCAGTAATGTTGAAATAGTGCTTCTGTTCAAATGAAGTGAAATCTAGCCCAAATCTGCTCAAAAGCTTGTCTCTCTATGAGAGAAAGCTGCTTCATTCAATGTTCAGTGCAAATCTTGCCAAACTGAAAGATGCTTATGCCTTATGAAATATAAATGTTTTTGCAATGCTGTAAAACAGTTTTTAATGTGTTAGAAGTTATATGCACAAAACCTTATATTAGGACTTCAATGCTCAAGATTGTCAGTTTACAGGTTTCTGAGACCAGTAATGTTGAAATAGTGCTTCTGTTCAAATGAAGTGAAATCTAGCCCAAATCTGCTCAAAAGCTTGTCTCTCTATGAGAGAAAGCTGTTTCATTCAATATTCAGTGCAAATCTTGCCAAACTGAAAGATGCTTATGCCTTATGAAATACAATGTTTTTGCAATGCTGTAAAACAGTTTTTAATGTGTTAGAAGTTATATGCACAAAACCTTATATTAGGACTTCAATGCTCAAGATTGTCAGTTTACAGGTTTCTGAGACCAGTAATGTTGAAATAGTGCTTCTGTTCAAATGAAGTGAAATCTAGCCCAAATCTGCTCAAAAGCTTGTCTCTCTATGAGAGAAAGCTGTTTCATTCAATATTCAGTGCAAATCTTGCCAAACTGAAAGATGCTTATGCCTTATGAAATACAATGTTTTTGCAATGCTGTAAGACAGTTTTTAATGTGTTAGAAGTTATATGCACAAAACCTTATATTAGGACTTCAATGCTCAAGATTGTCAGTTTACAGGTTTCTGAGACCAGTAATGTTGAAATAGTGCATCTGTTCAAATGAAGTGAAATCTAGCCCAAATCTGCTCAAAAGCTTGTCTCTCTATGAGAGAAAGCTGTTTCATTCAATATTCAGTGCAAATCTTGCCAAACTGAAAGATGCTTATGCCTTATGAAAAACAATGTTTTTGCAATGCTGTAAAACAGTTTTTAATGTGTTAGAAGATATATGCACAAAACCTTATATTAGGACTTCAATGCTCAAGATTGTCAGTTTACAGGTTTCTGGGACCAGTAATGTTGAAATAGTGCTTCTGTTCAAATGAAGTGAAATCTAGCCCAAATCTGCTCAAAAGCTTGTCTCTCTATGAGAGAAAGCTGTTTCATTCAATATTCAGTGCAAATCTTGCCAAACTGAAAGATGCTTATGCCTTATGAAATACAATGTTTTTGCAATGCTGTAAAACAGTTTTTAATGTGTTACAAGTTATATGCACAAAACCTTATATTAAGACTTCAATGCTCAAGATTTTCAGTTTACAGGTTTCTGAGACCAGTTATGTTGAAATAGTGCTTCTGTTCAAATGAAGTGAAATCTAGCCCAAATCTGCTCAAAAGCTTGTCTCTCTATGAGAGAAAGCTGCTTCATTCAATGTTCAGTGCAAATCTTGCCAAACTGAAAGATGCTTATGCCTTATGAAATATAAATGTTTTTGCAATGCTGTAAAACAGTTTTTAATGTGTTAGAAGTTATATGCACAAAACCTTATATTAGGACTTCAATGCTCAAGATTGTCAGTTTACAGGTTTCTGGGACCAGTAATGTTGAAATAGTGCTTCTGTTCAAATGAAGTGAAATCTAGCCCAAATCTGCTCAAAAGCTTGTCTCTCTATGAGAGAAAGCTGTTTCATTCAATATTCAGTGCAAATCTTGCCAAACTGAAAGATGCTTATGCCTTATGAAATACAATGTTTTTGCAATGCTGCAAAACAGTTTTTAATGTGTTACAAGTTATATGCACAAAACCTTATATTAGGACTTCAATGCTCAAGATTGTCAGTTTACAGGTTTCTGAGACCAGTAATGTTGAAATAGTGCTTCTGTTCAAATGAAGTGAAATCTAGCCCAAATCTGCTCAAAAGCTTGTCTCTCTATGAGAGAAAGCTGTTTCATTCAATATTCAGTGCAAATCTTGCCAAACTGAAAGATGCTTATGCCTTATGAAATACAATGTTTTTGCAATGCTGTAAAACAGTTTTTAATGTGTTAGAAGTTATATGCACAAAACCTTATATTAGGACTTCAATGCTCAAGACTGTCAGTTTACAGGTTTCTGAGACCAGTAATGTTGAAATAGTGCTTCTGTTCAAATGAAGTGAAATCTAGCCCAAATCTGCTCAAAAGCTTGTTTCTCTATGAGAGAAAGCTGTTTCATTCAATATTCAGTGCAAATCTTGCCAAACTAAAAGATGCTTATGCCTTATGAAATACAATGTTTTTGCAATGCTGTAAAACAGTTTTTAATGTGTTAGAAGTTATATGCACAAAACCTTATATTAGGACTTCAATGCTTAAGATTGTCAGTTTACAGGTTTCTGAGACCAGTAATGTTGAAATAGTGCTTCTGTTCAAATGAAGTGAAATCTAGCCCAAATCTGCTCAAAAGCTTGTCTCTCTATGAGAGAAAGCTGTTTCATTCAATATTCAGTGCAAATCTTGCCAAACTGAAAGATGCTTATGCCTTATGAAAAACAATGTTTTTGCAATGCTGTAAAACAGTTTTTAATGTGTTAGAAGTTATATGCACAAAACCTTATATTAGGACTTCAATGCTCAAGATTGTCAGTTTACAGGTTTCTGAGACCAGTAATGTTGAAATAGTGCTTCTGTTCAAATGAAGTGAAATCTAGCCCAAATCTGCTCAAAAGCTTGTCTCTCTATGAGAGAAAGCTGTTTCATTCAATATTCAGTGCAAATCTTGCCAAACTGAAAGATGCTTATGCCTTATGAAATACAATGTTTTTGCAATGCTGTAAGACAGTTTTTAATGTGTTAGAAGTTATATGCACAAAACCTTATATTAGGACTTCAATGCTCAAGATTGTCAGTGTACAGGTTTCTGAGACCAGTAATGTTGAAATAGTGCTTCTGTTCAAATGAAGTGAAATCTAGCCCAAATCTGCTCAAAAGCTTGTCTCTCTTTGAGAGAAAGCTGTTTCATTCAATATTCAGTGCAAATCTTGCCAAACTGAAAGATGCTTATGCCTTATGAAATACAATGTTTTTGCAATGCTGTAAAACAGTTTTTAATGTGTTAGAAGTTATATGCACAAAACCTTATATTAGGACTTCAATGCTCAAGATTGTCAGTGTACAGGTTTCTGAGACCAGGAATATTGAATAGTGCTTCTGTTGAAATGAAGTGAAATCTAGCCCAAATCTGCTCAAAAGCTTGTCTCTCTGTGAGATAGAGCTGCTTTATGCAATGTTCAGTGCAAATCTTGCCAAACTGAAAGATGCTTATGTCTTATGAAATAAAATTATTTCTGCAATGCAGTGAGACAGTTTTTAATGTGTTAGAAGTTATATGCACAAAACCTTATATTAGGACTTCAATGCTCAAGATTGTCAGTTTACAGGTTTCTGAGACCAGTAATGTTGAAATAGTGCTTCTGTTCAAATGAAGTGAAATCTAGCCCAAATCTGCTCAAAAGCTTGTCTCTCTATGAGAGAAAGCTGTTTCATTCAATATTCAGTGCAAATCTTGCCAAACTGAAAGATGCTTATGCCTTATGAAATACAATGTTTTTGCAATGCTGTAAAACAGTTTTTAATGTGTTACAAGTTATATGCACAAAACCTTATATTAAGACTTCAATGCTCAAGATTGTCAGTTTACAGGTTTCTGAGACCAGTAATGTTGAAATAGTGCTTCTCTTCAAATGAAATGAAATCTAGCCCAAATCTGCTCAAAAGCTTGTCTCTCTGTGAGATAGAGCTGCTTCATACAATGTTCAGTGCAAATCTTGCCAAACTGAAAGATGCTTATGTCTTATGAAATAAAATTATTTATGCAATGCAGTGAGACAGTTTTTAATGTGTTAGAAGTTATATGCACAAAAACTTATGTTAGGACTTCAATGCTCAAGATTGTCAGTTTACAGGTTTCTGAGACCAGTAATGTTGAAATAGTGCTTCTGTTCAAATGAAGTGAAATCTAGCCCAAATCTGCTCAAAAGCTTGTCTCTCTATGAGAGAAAGCTGTTTCATTCAATATTCAGTGCAAATCTTGCCAAACTGAAAGATGCTTATGCCTTATGAAAAACAATGTTTTTGCAATGCTGTAAAACAGTTTTTAATGTGTTAGAAGTTATATGCACAAAACCTTATATTAGGACTTCAATGCTCAAGATTGTCAGTTTACAGGTTTCTGAGACCAGTAATGTTGAAATAGTGCTTCTGTTCAAATGAAGTGAAATCTAGCCCAAATCTGCTCAAAAGCTTGTCTCTCTATGAGAGAAAGCTGTTTCATTCAATATTCAGTGCAAATCTTGCCAAACTGAAAGATGCTTATGCCTTATGAAATACAATGTTTTTGCAATGCTGTAAGACAGTTTTTAATGTGTTAGAAGTTATATGCACAAAACCTTATATTAGGACTTCAATGCTCAAGATTGTCAGTGTACAGGTTTCTGAGACCAGTAATGTTGAAATAGTGCTTCTGTTCAAATGAAGTGAAATCTAGCCCAAATCTGCTCAAAAGCTTGTCTCTCTTTGAGAGAAAGCTGTTTCATTCAATATTCAGTGCAAATCTTGCCAAACTGAAAGATGCTTATGCCTTATGAAATACAATGTTTTTGCAATGCTGTAAAACAGTTTTTAATGTGTTAGAAGTTATATGCACAAAACCTTATATTAGGACTTCAATGCTCAAGATTGTCAGTGTACAGGTTTCTGAGACCAGGAATATTGAATAGTGCTTCTGTTGAAATGAAGTGAAATCCAGCCCAAATCTGCTCAAAAGCTTGTCTCTCTGTGAGATAGAGCTGCTTTATGCAATGTTCAGTGCAAATCTTGCCAAACTGAAAGATGCTTATGTCTTATGAAATAAAATTATTTCTGCAATGCAGTGAGACAGTTTTTAATGTGTTAGAAGTTATATGCACAAAACCTTATATTAGGACTTCAATGCTCAAGATTGTCAGTTTACAGGTTTCTGAGACCAGTAATGTTGAAATAGTGCTTCTGTTCAAATGAAGTGAAATCTAGCCCAAATCTGCTCAAAAGCTTGTCTCTCTATGAGAGAAAGCTGTTTCATTCAATATTCAGTGCAAATCTTGCCAAACTGAAAGATGCTTATGCCTTATGAAATACAATGTTTTTGCAATGCTGTAAAACAGTTTTTAATGTGTTACAAGTTATATGCACAAAACCTTATATTAAGACTTCAATGCTCAAGATTGTCAGTTTACAGGTTTCTGAGACCAGTAATGTTGAAATAGTGCTTCTCTTCAAATGAAATGAAATCTAGCCCAAATCTGCTCAAAAGCTTGTCTCTCTGTGAGATAGAGCTGCTTCATACAATGTTCAGTGCAAATCTTGCCAAACTGAAAGATGCTTATGTCTTATGAAATAAAATTATTTATGCAATGCAGTGAGACAGTTTTTAATGTGTTAGAAGTTATATGCACAAAAACTTATGTTAGGACTTCAATGCTCAAGATTGTCAGTTTACTGGTTTCTGAGACCAGTAATGTTGAAATAGTGCTTCTGTTCAAATGAAGTGAAATCTAGCCCAAATCTGCTCAAAAGCTTGTCTCTCTATGAGAGAAAGCTGTTTCATTCAATATTCAGTGCAAATCTTGCTAGACTGAAACATGCTTATGCCTTGTGAAATACAATGTTTTTGCAATGCTGTAAGACAGTTTTTAATGTGTTCGAAGTTATATGCACAAAACCTTATATTAGGACTTCAATGCTCAAGATTGTCAGTTTACAGGTTTCTGAGACCAGTAATGTTGAAATAGTGCTTCTGTTCAAATGAAGTGAAATCTAGCCCAAATCTGCTCAAAAGCTTGTCTCTCTATGAGAGAAAGCTGTTTCATTCAATATTCAGTGCAAATCTTGCCAAACTGAAAGATGCTTATGCCTTATGAAATACAATGTTTTTGCAATGCTGTAAAACAGTTTTTAATGTGTTAGAAGTTATATGCACAAAACCTTATATTAGGACTTCAATGCTCAAGATTGTCAGTTTACAGGTTTCTGAGACCAGTAATGTTGAAATAGTGCTTCTGTTCAAATGAAGTGAAATCTAGCCCAAATCTGCTCAAAAGCTTGTCTCTCTATGAGAGAAAGCTGCTTCATTCAATGTTCAGTGCAAATCTTGCCAAACTGAAAGATGCTTATGCCTTATGAAATATAAATGTTTTTGCAATGCTGTAAAACAGTTTTTAATGTGTTAGAAGTTATATGCACAAAACCTTATATTAGGACTTCAATGCTCAAGATTGTCAGTTTACAGGTTTCTGAGACCAGTAATGTTGAAATAGTGCTTCTGTTCAAATGAAGTGAAATCTAGCCCAAATCTGCTCAAAAGCTTGTCTCTCTATGAGAGAAAGCTGTTTCATTCAATATTCAGTGCAAATCTTGCCAAACTGAAAGATGCTTATGCCTTATGAAATACAATGTTTTTGCAATGCTGTAAAACAGTTTTTAATGTATTAGAAGTTATATGCACAAAACCTTATATTAGGACTTCAATGCTCAAGATTGTCAGTTTACAGGTTTCTGGGACCAGTAATGTTGAAATAGTGCTTCTGTTCAAATGAAGTGAAATCTAGCCCAAATCTGCTCAAAAGCTTGTCTCTCTATGAGAGAAAGCTGTTTCATTCAATATTCAGTGCAAATCTTGCCAAACTGAAAGATGCTTATGCCTTATGAAATACAATGTTTTTGCAATGCTGTAAAACAGTTTTTAATGTGTTACAAGTTATATGCACAAAACCTTATATTAAGACTTCAATGCTCAAGATTTTCAGTTTACAGGTTTCTGAGACCAGTTATGTTGAAATAGTGCTTCTGTTCAAATGAAGTGAAATCTAGCCCAAATCTGCTCAAAAGCTTGTCTCTCTATGAGAGAAAGCTGCTTCATTCAATGTTCAGTGCAAATCTTGCCAAACTGAAAGATGCTTATGCCTTATGAAATATAAATGTTTTTGCAATGCTGTAAAACAGTTTTTAATGTGTTAGAAGTTATATGCACAAAACCTTAAATTAGGACTTCAATGCTCAAGATTGTCAGTTTACAGGTTTCTGAGACCAGTAATGTTGAAATAGTGCTTCTGTTCAAATGAAGTGAAATCTAGCGCAAATCTGCTCAACAGCTTGTCTCTCTATGAGAGAAAGCTGTTTCATTCAATATTCAGTGCAAATCTTGCCAAACTGAAAGATGCTTATGCCTTATGAAATACAATGTTTTTGCAATGCTGTAAAACATTTTTTAATGTGTTACAAGTTATATGCACAAAACCTTATATTAAGACTTCAATGCTCAAGATTGTCAGTTTACAGGTTTCTGAGACCAGTTATGTTAAAATAGTGCTTCTGTTCAAATGAAGTGAAATCTAGCCCAAATCTGCTCAAAAGCTTGTCTCTCTATGAGAGAAAGCTGCTTCATTCAATGTTCAGTGCAAATCTTGCCAAACTGAAAGATGCTTATGCCTTATGAAATATAAATGTTTTTGCAATGCTGTAAAACAGTTTTTAATGTGTTAGAAGTTATATGCACAAAACCTTAAATTAGGACTTCAATGCTCAAGATTGTCAGTTTACAGGTTTCTGAGACCAGTAATGTTGAAATAGTGCTTCTGTTCAAATGAAGTGAAATCTAGCCCAAATCTGCTCAAAAGCTTGTCTCTCTATGAGAGAAAGCTGCTTCATTCAATGTTCAGTGCAAATCTTGCCAAACTGAAAGATGCTTATGCCTTATGAAATATAAATGTTTTTGCAATGCTGTAAAACAGTTTTTAATGTGTTAGAAGTTATATGCACAAAACCTTATATTAGGACTTCAATGCTCAAGATTGTCAGTTTACAGGTTTCTGAGACCAGTAATGTTGAAATAGTGCTTCTGTTCAAATGAAGTGAAATCTAGCCCAAATCTGCTCAAAAGCTTGTCTCTCTATGAGAGAAAGCTGTTTCATTCAATATTCAGTGCAAATCTTGCCAAACTGAAAGATGCTTATGCCTTATGAAATACAATATTTTTGCAATGCTGTAAAACAGTTTTTAATGTGTTAGAAGTTATATGCACAAAACCTTATATTAGGACTTCAATGCTCAAGATTGTCAGTTTACAGGTTTCTGAGACCAGTAATGTTGAAATAGTGCTTCTGTTCAAATGAAGTGAAATCTAGCCCAAATCTGCTCAAAAGCTTGTCTCTCTATGAGAGAAAGCTGTTTCATTCAATATTCAGTGCAAATCTTGCCAAACTGAAAGATGCTTATGCCTTATGAAATACAATGTTTTTGCAAAGCTGTAAGACAGTTTTTAATGTGTTAGAAGTTATATGCACAAAACCTTATATTAGGACTTCAATGCTCAAGATTGTCAGTTTACAGGTTTCTGAGACCAGTAATGTTGAAATAGTGCATCTGTTCAAATGAAGTGAAATCTAGCCCAAATCTGCTCAAAAGCTTGTCTCTCTATGAGAGAAAGCTGTTTCATTCAATATTCAGTGCAAATCTTGCCAAACTGAAAGATGCTTATGCCTTATGAAAAACAATGTTTTTGCAATGCTGTAAAACAGTTTTTAATGTGTTAGAAGATATATGCACAAAACCTTATATTAGGACTTCAATGCTCAAGATTGTCAGTTTACAGGTTTCTGGGACCAGTAATGTTGAAATAGTGCTTCTGTTCAAATGAAGTGAAATCTAGCCCAAATCTGCTCAAAAGCTTGTCTCTCTATGAGAGAAAGCTGTTTCATTCAATATTCAGTGCAAATCTTGCCAAACTGAAAGATGCTTATGCCTTATGAAATACAATGTTTTTGCAATGCTGTAAAACAGTTTTTAATGTGTTACAAGTTATATGCACAAAACCTTATATTAAGACTTCAATGCTCAAGATTTTCAGTTTACAGGTTTCTGAGACCAGTTATGTTGAAATAGTGCTTCTGTTCAAATGAAGTGAAATCTAGCCCAGATCTGCTCAAAAGCTTGTCTCTCTATGAGAGAAAGCTGCTTCATTCAATGTTCAGTGCAAATCTTGCCAAACTGAAAGATGCTTATGCCTTATGAAATATAAATGTTTTTGCAATGCTGTTAAACAGTTTTTAATGTGTTAGAAGTTATATGCACAAAACCTTAAATTAGGACTTCAATGCTCAAGATTGTCAGTTTACAGGTTTCTGAGACCAGTAATGTTGAAATAGTGCTTCTGTTCAAATGAAGTGAAATCTAGCGCAAATCTGCTCAACAGCTTGTCTCTCTATGAGAGAAAGCTGTTTCATTCAATATTCAGTGCAAATCTTGCCAAACTGAAAGATGCTTATGCCTTATGAAATACAATGTTTTTGCAATGCTGTAAAACATTTTTTAATGTGTTACAAGTTATATGCACAAAACCTTATATTAAGACTTCAATGCTCAAGATTGTCAGTTTACAGGTTTCTGAGACCAGTTATGTTAAAATAGTGCTTCTGTTCAAATGAAGTGAAATCTAGCCCAAATCTGCTCAAAAGCTTGTCTCTCTATGAGAGAAAGCTGTTTCATTCAATATTCAGTGCAAATCTTGCCAGACTGAAACATGCTTATGCCTTATGAAATACAATGTTTTTGCAATGCTGTAAAACAGTTTTTAATGTGTTAGAAGTTATATGCACAAAACCTTATATTAGGACTTCAATGCTCAAGATTGTCAGTTTACAGGTTTCTGAGACCAGTAATGTTGAAATAGTGCTTCTGTTCAAATGAAGTGAAATCTAGCCCAAATCTGCTCAAAAGTTTGTCTCTCTATGAGAGAAAGCTGTTTCATTCAATATTCAGTGCAAATCTTGCCAAACTGAAAGATGCTTATGCCTTATGAAATACAATATTTTTGCAATGCTATAAAACAGTTTTTAATGTGTTACAAGTTATATGCACAAAACCTTATATTAAGACTTCAATGCTCAAGATTTTCAGTTTACAGGTTTCTGAGACCAGTTATGATGAAATAGTGCTTCTGTTCAAATGAAGTGAAATCTAGCCCAAATCTGCTCAAAAGCTTGTCTCTCTATGAGAGAAAGCTGTTTCATTCAATATTCAGTGCAAATCTTGCCAGACTGAAACATGCTTATGCCTTATGAAATACAATGTTTTTGCAATGCTGTAAGACAGTTTTTAATGTGTTAGAAGTTATATGCACAAAACCTTATATTAGGACTTCAATGCTCAAGATTGTCAGTTTACAGGTTTCTGAGACCAGTAATGTTGAAATAGTGCATCTGTTCAAATGAAGTGAAATCTAGCCCAAATCTGCTCAAAAGCTTGTCTCTCTATGAGAGAAAGCTGTTTCATTCAATATTCAGTGCAAATCTTGCCAAACTGAAAGATGCTTATGCCTTATGAAAAACAATGTTTTTGCAATGCTGTAAAACAGTTTTTAATGTGTTAGAAGTTATATGCACAAAACCTTATATTAGGACTTCAATGCTCAAGATTGTCAGTTTACAGGTTTCTGAGACCAGTAATGTTGAAATAGTGCTTCTGTTCAAATGAAGTGAAATCTAGCCCAAATCTGCTCAAAAGCTTGTCTCTCTATGAGAGAAATCTGTTTCATTCAATATTCAGTGCAAATCTTGCCAAACTGAAAGATGCTTATGCCTTATGAAATACAATGTTTTTGCAATGCTGTAAAACAGTTTTTAATGTGTTAGAAGTTATATGCACAAAACCTTATATTAGGACTTCAATGCTCAAGATTGTCAGTTTACAGGTTTCTGAGACCAGTAATGTTGAAATAGTGCTTCTGTTCAAATGAAGTGAAATCTAGCCCAAATCTGCTCAAAAGCTTGTCTCTCTATGAGAGAAAGCTGTTTCATTCAATATTCAGTGCAAATCTTGCCAAACTGAAAGATGCTTATGCCTTATGAAATACAATGTTTTTGCAATGCTGTAAGACAGTTTTTAATGTGTTAGAAGTTATATGCACAAAACCTTATATTAGGACTTCAATGCTCAAGATTGTCAGTTTACAGGTTTCTGAGACCAGTAATGTTGAAATAGTGCTTCTGTTCAAATGAAGTGAAATCTAGCCCAAATCTGCTCAAAAGCTTGTCTCTCTATGAGAGAAAGCTGTTTCATTCAATATTCAGTGCAAATCTTGCCAAACTGAAAGATGCTTATGCCTTATGAAAAACAATGTTTTTGCAATGCTGTAAAACAGTTTTTAATGTGTTAGAAGATATATGCACAAAACCTTATATTAGGACTTCAATGCTCAAGATTGTCAGTTTACAGGTTTCTGAGACCAGTAATGTTGAAATAGTGCTTCTGTTCAAATGAAGTTAAATCTAGCCCAAATCTGCTCAAAAGCTTGTCTCTCTATGAGAGAAAGCTGTTTCATTCAATATTCAGTGCAAATCTTGCCAAACTGAAAGATGCTTATGCCTTATGAAATACAATGTTTTTGCAATGCTGTAAAACAGTTTTTAATGTGTTACAAGTTATATGCACAAAACCTTATATTAAGACTTCAATGCTCAAGATTTTCAGTTTACAGGTTTCTGAGACCAGTTATGTTGAAATAGTGCTTCTGTTCAAATGAAGTGAAATCTAGCCCAAATCTGCTCAAAAGCTTGTCTCTCTATGAGAGAAAGCTGCTTCATTCAATGTTCAGTGCAAATCTTGCCAAACTGAAAGATGCTTATGCCTTATGAAATATAAATGTTTTTGCAATGCTGTAAAACAGTTTTTAATGTGTTAGAAGTTATATGCACAAAACCTTAAATTAGGACTTCAATGCTCAAGATTGTCAGTTTACAGGTTTCTGAGACCAGTAATGTTGAAATAGTGCTTCTGTTCAAATGAAGTGAAATCTAGCCCAAATCTGCTCAAAAGCTTGTCTCTCTATGAGAGAAAGCTGTTTCATTCAATGTTCAGTGCAAATCTTGCCAAACTGAAAGATGCTTATGCCTTATGAAATACAATGTTTTTGCAATGCTGTAAAACAGTTTTTAATGTATTAGAAGTTATATGCACAAAACCTTATATTAGGACTTCAATGCTCAAGATTGTCAGTTTACAGGTTTCTGAGACCAGTAATGTTGAAATAGTGCTTCTGTTCAAATGAAGTGAAATCTAGCCCAAATCTGCTCAAAAGCTTGTCTCTCTATGAGAGAAAGCTGTTTCATTCAATATTCAGTGCAAATCTTGCCAAACTGAAAGATGCTTATGCCTTATGAAATACAATGTTTTTGCAATGCTGTAAGACAGTTTTTAATGTGTTAGAAGTTATATGCACAAAACCTTATATTAGGACTTCAATGCTCAAGATTGTCAGTTTACAGGTTTCTGAGACCAGTAATGTTGAAATAGTGCATCTGTTCAAATGAAGTGAAATCTAGCCCAAATCTGCTCAAAAGCTTGTCTCTCTATGAGAGAAAGCTGTTTCATTCAATATTCAGTGCAAATCTTGCCAAACTGAAAGATGCTTATGCCTTATGAAAAACAATGTTTTTGCAATGCTGTAAAACAGTTTTTAATGTGTTAGAAGATATATGCACAAAACCTTATATTAGGACTTCAATGCTCAAGATTGTCAGTTTACAGGTTTCTGGGACCAGTAATGTTGAAATAGTGCTTCTGTTCAAATGAAGTGAAATCTAGCCCAAATCTGCTCAAAAGCTTGTCTCTCTATGAGAGAAAGCTGTTTCATTCAATATTCAGTGCAAATCTTGCCAAACTGAAAGATGCTTATGCCTTATGAAATACAATGTTTTTGCAATGCTGTAAAACAGTTTTTAATGTGTTACAAGTTATATGCACAAAACCTTATATTAAGACTTCAATGCTCAAGATTTTCAGTTTACAGGTTTCTGAGACCAGTTATGTTGAAATAGTGCTTCTGTTCAAATGAAGTGAAATCTAGCCCAAATCTGCTCAAAAGCTTGTCTCTCTATGAGAGAAAGCTGCTTCATTCAATGTTCAGTGCAAATCTTGCCAAACTGAAAGATGCTTATGCCTTATGAAATATAAATGTTTTTGCAATGCTGTAAAACAGTTTTTAATGTGTTAGAAGTTATATGCACAAAACCTTATATTAGGACTTCAATGCTCAAGATTGTCAGTTTACAGGTTTCTGGGACCAGTAATGTTGAAATAGTGCTTCTGTTCAAATGAAGTGAAATCTAGCCCAAATCTGCTCAAAAGCTTGTCTCTCTATGAGAGAAAGCTGTTTCATTCAATATTCAGTGCAAATCTTGCCAAACTGAAAGATGCTTATGCCTTATGAAATACAATGTTTTTGCAATGCTGTAAAACAGTTTTTAATGTGTTACAAGTTATATGCACAAAACCTTATATTAAGACTTCAATGCTCAAGATTTTCAGTTTACAGGTTTCTGAGACCAGTTATGTTGAAATAGTGCTTCTGTTCAAATGAAGTTAAATCTAGCCCAAATCTGCTCAAAAGCTTGTCTCTCTATGAGAGAAAGCTGCTTCATTCAATGTTCAGTGCAAATCTTGCCAAACTGAAAGATGCTTATGCCTTATGAAATATAAATGTTTTTGCAATGCTGTAAAACAGTTTTTAATGTGTTAGAAGTTATATGCACAAAACCTTAAATTAGGACTTCAATGCTCAAGATTGTCAGTTTACAGGTTTCTGAGACCAGTAATGTTGAAATAGTGCTTCTGTTCAAATGAAGTGAAATCTAGCGCAAATCTGCTCAACAGCTTGTCTCTCTATGAGAGAAAGCTGTTTCATTCAATATTCAGTGCAAATCTTGCCAAACTGAAAGATGCTTATGCCTTATGAAATACAATGTTTTTGCAATGCTGTAAAACATTTTTTAATGTGTTACAAGTTATATGCACAAAACCTTATATTAAGACTTCAATGCTCAAGATTGTCAGTTTACAGGTTTCTGAGACCAGTTATGTTAAAATAGTGCTTCTGTTCAAATGAAGTGAAATCTAGCCCAAATCTGCTCAAAAGCTTGTCTCTCTATGAGAGAAAGCTGCTTCATTCAATGTTCAGTGCAAATCTTGCCAAACTGAAAGATGCTTATGCCTTATGAAATATAAATGTTTTTGCAATGCTGTAAAACAGTTTTTAATGTGTTAGAAGTTATATGCACAAAACCTTAAATTAGGACTTCAATGCTCAAGATTGTCAGTTTACAGGTTTCTGAGACCAGTAATGTTGAAATAGTGCTTCTGTTCAAATGAAGTGAAATCTAGCCCAAATCTGCTCAAAAGCTTGTCTCTCTATGAGAGAAAGCTGCTTCATTCAATGTTCAGTGCAAATCTTGCCAAACTGAAAGATGCTTATGCCTTATGAAATATAAATGTTTTTGCAATGCTGTAAAACAGTTTTTAATGTGTTAGAAGTTATATGCACAAAACCTTATATTAGGACTTCAATGCTCAAGATTGTCAGTTTACAGGTTTCTGAGACCAGTAATGTTGAAATAGTGCTTCTGTTCAAATGAAGTGAAATCTAGCCCAAATCTGCTCAAAAGCTTGTCTCTCTATGAGAGAAAGCTGTTTCATTCAATATTCAGTGCAAATCTTGCCAAACTGAAAGATGCTTATGCCTTATGAAATACAATATTTTTGCAATGCTGTAAAACAGTTTTTAATGTGTTAGAAGTTATATGCACAAAACCTTATATTAGGACTTCAATGCTCAAGATTGTCAGTTTACAGGTTTCTGAGACCAGTAATGTTGAAATAGTGCTTCTGTTCAAATGAAGTGAAATCTAGCCCAAATCTGCTCAAAAGCTTGTCTCTCTATGAGAGAAAGCTGTTTCATTCAATATTCAGTGCAAATCTTGCCAAACTGAAAGATGCTTATGCCTTATGAAATACAATGTTTTTGCAAAGCTGTAAGACAGTTTTTAATGTGTTAGAAGTTATATGCACAAAACCTTATATTAGGACTTCAATGCTCAAGATTGTCAGTTTACAGGTTTCTGAGACCAGTAATGTTGAAATAGTGCATCTGTTCAAATGAAGTGAAATCTAGCCCAAATCTGCTCAAAAGCTTGTCTCTCTATGAGAGAAAGCTGTTTCATTCAATATTCAGTGCAAATCTTGCCAAACTGAAAGATGCTTATGCCTTATGAAAAACAATGTTTTTGCAATGCTGTAAAACAGTTTTTAATGTGTTAGAAGATATATGCACAAAACCTTATATTAGGACTTCAATGCTCAAGATTGTCAGTTTACAGGTTTCTGGGACCAGTAATGTTGAAATAGTGCTTCTGTTCAAATGAAGTGAAATCTAGCCCAAATCTGCTCAAAAGCTTGTCTCTCTATGAGAGAAAGCTGTTTCATTCAATATTCAGTGCAAATCTTGCCAAACTGAAAGATGCTTATGCCTTATGAAATACAATGTTTTTGCAATGCTGTAAAACAGTTTTTAATGTGTTACAAGTTATATGCACAAAACCTTATATTAAGACTTCAATGCTCAAGATTTTCAGTTTACAGGTTTCTGAGACCAGTTATGTTGAAATAGTGCTTCTGTTCAAATGAAGTGAAATCTAGCCCAGATCTGCTCAAAAGCTTGTCTCTCTATGAGAGAAAGCTGCTTCATTCAATGTTCAGTGCAAATCTTGCCAAACTGAAAGATGCTTATGCCTTATGAAATATAAATGTTTTTGCAATGCTGTAAAACAGTTTTTAATGTGTTAGAAGTTATATGCACAAAACCTTAAATTAGGACTTCAATGCTCAAGATTGTCAGTTTACAGGTTTCTGAGACCAGTAATGTTGAAATAGTGCTTCTGTTCAAATGAAGTGAAATCTAGCGCAAATCTGCTCAACAGCTTGTCTCTCTATGAGAGAAAGCTGTTTCATTCAATATTCAGTGCAAATCTTGCCAAACTGAAAGATGCTTATGCCTTATGAAATACAATGTTTTTGCAATGCTGTAAAACATTTTTTAATGTGTTACAAGTTATATGCACAAAACCTTATATTAAGACTTCAATGCTCAAGATTGTCAGTTTACAGGTTTCTGAGACCAGTTATGTTAAAATAGTGCTTCTGTTCAAATGAAGTGAAATCTAGCCCAAATCTGCTCAAAAGCTTGTCTCTCTATGAGAGAAAGCTGTTTCATTCAATATTCAGTGCAAATCTTGCCAGACTGAAACATGCTTATGCCTTATGAAATACAATGTTTTTGCAATGCTGTAAAACAGTTTTTAATGTGTTAGAAGTTATATGCACAAAACCTTATATTAGGACTTCAATGCTCAAGATTGTCAGTTTACAGGTTTCTGAGACCAGTAATGTTGAAATAGTGCTTCTGTTCAAATGAAGTGAAATCTAGCCCAAATCTGCTCAAAAGTTTGTCTCTCTATGAGAGAAAGCTGTTTCATTCAATATTCAGTGCAAATCTTGCCAAACTGAAAGATGCTTATGCCTTATGAAATACAATATTTTTGCAATGCTATAAAACAGTTTTTAATGTGTTACAAGTTATATGCACAAAACCTTATATTAAGACTTCAATGCTCAAGATTTTCAGTTTACAGGTTTCTGAGACCAGTTATGATGAAATAGTGCTTCTGTTCAAATGAAGTGAAATCTAGCCCAAATCTGCTCAAAAGCTTGTCTCTCTATGAGAGAAAGCTGTTTCATTCAATATTCAGTGCAAATCTTGCCAGACTGAAACATGCTTATGCTTAATGAAATACAATGTTTTTGCAATGCTGTAAGACAGTTTTTAATGTGTTAGAAGTTATATGCACAAAACCTTATATTAGGACTTCAATGCTCAAGATTGTCAGTTTACAGGTTTCTGAGACCAGTAATGTTGAAATAGTGCATCTGTTCAAATGAAGTGAAATCTAGCCCAAATCTGCTCAAAAGCTTGTCTCTCTATGAGAGAAAGCTGTTTCATTCAATATTCAGTGCAAATCTTGCCAAACTGAAAGATGCTTATGCCTTATGAAAAACAATGTTTTTGCAATGCTGTAAAACAGTTTTTAATGTGTTAGAAGTTATATGCACAAAACCTTATATTAGGACTTCAATGCTCAAGATTGTCAGTTTACAGGTTTCTGAGACCAGTAATGTTGAAATAGTGCTTCTGTTCAAATGAAGTGAAATCTAGCCCAAATCTGCTCAAAAGCTTGTCTCTCTATGAGAGAAATCTGTTTCATTCAATATTCAGTGCAAATCTTGCCAAACTGAAAGATGCTTATGCCTTATGAAATACAATGTTTTTGCAATGCTGTAAAACAGTTTTTAATGTGTTAGAAGTTATATGCACAAAACCTTATATTAGGACTTCAATGCTCAAGATTGTCAGTTTACAGGTTTCTGAGACCAGTAATGTTGAAATAGTGCTTCTGTTCAAATGAAGTGAAATCTAGCCCAAATCTGCTCAAAAGCTTGTCTCTCTATGAGAGAAAGCTGTTTCATTCAATATTCAGTGCAAATCTTGCCAAACTGAAAGATGCTTATGCCTTATGAAATACAATGTTTTTGCAATGCTGTAAGACAGTTTTTAATGTGTTAGAAGTTATATGCACAAAACCTTATATTAGGACTTCAATGCTCAAGATTGTCAGTTTACAGGTTTCTGAGACCAGTAATGTTGAAATAGTGCTTCTGTTCAAATGAAGTGAAATCTAGCCCAAATCTGCTCAAAAGCTTGTCTCTCTATGAGAGAAAGCTGTTTCATTCAATATTCAGTGCAAATCTTGCCAAACTGAAAGATGCTTATGCCTTATGAAAAACAATGTTTTTGCAATGCTGTAAAACAGTTTTTAATGTGTTAGAAGATATATGCACAAAACCTTATATTAGGACTTCAATGCTCAAGATTGTCAGTTTACAGGTTTCTGAGACCAGTAATGTTGAAATAGTGCTTCTGTTCAAATGAAGTGAAATCTAGCCCAAATCTGCTCAAAAGCTTGTCTCTCTATGAGAGAAAGCTGTTTCATTCAATATTCAGTGCAAATCTTGCCAAACTGAAAGATGCTTATGCCTTATGAAATACAATGTTTTTGCAATGCTGTAAAACAGTTTTTAATGTGTTACAAGTTATATGCACAAAACCTTATATTAAGACTTCAATGCTCAAGATTTTCAGTTTACAGGTTTCTGAGACCAGTTATGTTTAAATAGTGCTTCTGTTCAAATGAAGTGAAATCTAGCCCAAATCTGCTAAAAAGCTTGTCTCTCTATGAGAGAAAGCTGCTTCATTCAATGTTCAGTGCAAATCTTGCCAAACTGAAAGATGCTTATGCCTTATGAAATATAAATGTTTTTGCAATGCTGTAAAACAGTTTTTAATGTGTTAGAAGTTATATGCACAAAACCTTAAATTAGGACTTCAATGCTCAAGATTGTCAGTTTACAGGTTTCTGAGACCAGTAATGTTGAAATAGTGCTTCTGTTCAAATGAAGTGAAATCTAGCGCAAATCTGCTCAACAGCTTGTCTCTCTATGAGAGAAAGCTGTTTCATTCAATATTCAGTGCAAATCTTGCCAAACTGAAAGATGCTTATGCCTTATGAAATACAATGTTTTTGCAATGCTGTAAAACATTTTTTAATGTGTTACAAGTTATATGCACAAAACCTTATATTAAGACTTCAATGCTCAAGATTGTCAGTTTACAGGTTTCTGAGACCAGTTATGTTAAAATAGTGCTTCTGTTCAAATGAAGTGAAATCTAGCCCAAATCTGCTCAAAAGCTTGTCTCTCTATGAGAGAAAGCTGTTTCATTCAATATTCAGTGCAAATCTTGCCAGACTGAAACATGCTTATGCCTTATGAAATACAATGTTTTTGCAATGCTGTAAAACAGTTTTTAATGTGTTAGAAGTTATATGCACAAAACCTTATATTAGGACTTCAATGCTCAAGATTGTCAGTTTACAGGTTTCTGAGACCAGTAATGTTGAAATAGTGCTTCTGTTCAAATGAAGTGAAATCTAGCCCAAATCTGCTCAAAAGTTTGTCTCTCTATGAGAGAAAGCTGTTTCATTCAATATTCAGTGCAAATCTTGCCAAACTGAAAGATGCTTATGCCTTATGAAATACAATATTTTTGCAATGCTATAAAACAGTTTTTAATGTGTTACAAGTTATATGCACAAAACCTTATATTAAGACTTCAATGCTCAAGATTTTCAGTTTACAGGTTTCTGAGACCAGTTATGTTGAAATAGTGCTTCTGTTCAAATGAAGTGAAATCTAGCCCAAATCTGCTCAAAAGCTTGTCTCTCTATGAGAGAAAGCTGTTTCATTCAATATTCAGTGCAAATCTTGCCAGACTGAAACATGCTTATGCCTTATGAAATACAATGTTTTTGCAATGCTGTAAGACAGTTTTTAATGTGTTAGAAGTTATATGCACAAAACCTTATATTAGGACTTCAATGCTCAAGATTGTCAGTTTACAGGTTTCTGAGACCAGTAATGTTGAAATAGTGCATCTGTTCAAATGAAGTGAAATCTAGCCCAAATCTGCTCAAAAGCTTGTCTCTCTATGAGAGAAAGCTGTTTCATTCAATATTCAGTGCAAATCTTGCCAAACTGAAAGATGCTTATGCCTTATGAAAAACAATGTTTTTGCAATGCTGTAAAACAGTTTTTAATGTGTTAGAAGTTATATGCACAAAACCTTATATTAGGACTTCAATGCTCAAGATTGTCAGTTTACAGGTTTCTGAGACCAGTAATGTTGAAATAGTGCTTCTGTTCAAATGAAGTGAAATCTAGCCCAAATCTGCTCAAAAGCTTGTCTCTCTATGAGAGAAATCTGTTTCATTCAATATTCAGTGCAAATCTTGCCAAACTGAAAGATGCTTATGCCTTATGAAATACAATGTTTTTGCAATGCTGTAAAACAGTTTTTAATGTGTTAGAAGTTATATGCACAAAACCTTATATTAGGACTTCAATGCTCAAGATTGTCAGTTTACAGGTTTCTGAGACCAGTAATGTTGAAATAGTGCTTCTGTTCAAATGAAGTGAAATCTAGCCCAAATCTGCTCAAAAGCTTGTCTCTCTATGAGAGAAAGCTGTTTCATTCAATATTCAGTGCAAATCTTGCCAAACTGAAAGATGCTTATGCCTTATGAAATACAATGTTTTTGCAATGCTGTAAGACAGTTTTTAATGTGTTAGAAGTTATATGCACAAAACCTTATATTAGGACTTCAATGCTCAAGATTGTCAGTTTACAGGTTTCTGAGACCAGTAATGTTGAAATAGTGCTTCTGTTCAAATGAAGTGAAATCTAGCCCAAATCTGCTCAAAAGCTTGTCTCTCTATGAGAGAAAGCTGTTTCATTCAATATTCAGTGCAAATCTTGCCAAACTGAAAGATGCTTATGCCTTATGAAAAACAATGTTTTTGCAATGCTGTAAAACAGTTTTTAATGTGTTAGAAGATATATGCACAAAACCTTATATTAGGACTTCAATGCTCAAGATTGTCAGTTTACAGGTTTCTGAGACCAGTAATGTTGAAATAGTGCTTCTGTTCAAATGAAGTGAAATCTAGCCCAAATCTGCTCAAAAGCTTGTCTCTCTATGAGAGAAAGCTGTTTCATTCAATATTCAGTGCAAATCTTGCCAAACTGAAAGATGCTTATGCCTTATGAAATACAATGTTTTTGCAATGCTGTAAAACAGTTTTTAATGTGTTACAAGTTATATGCACAAAACCTTATATTAAGACTTCAATGCTCAAGATTTTCAGTTTACAGGTTTCTGAGACCAGTTATGTTGAAATAGTGCTTCTGTTCAAATGAAGTGAAATCTAGCCCAAATCTGCTCAAAAGCTTGTCTCTCTATGAGAGAAAGCTGCTTCATTCAATGTTCAGTGCAAATCTTGCCAAACTGAAAGATGCTTATGCCTTATGAAATATAAATGTTTTTGCAATGCTGTAAAACAGTTTTTAATGTGTTAGAAGTTATATGCACAAAACCTTAAATTAGGACTTCAATGCTCAAGATTGTCAGTTTACAGGTTTCTGAGACCAGTAATGTTGAAATAGTGCTTCTGTTCAAATGAAGTGAAATCTAGCCCAAATCTGCTCAAAAGCTTGTCTCTCTATGAGAGAAAGCTGTTTCATTCAATATTCAGTGCAAATCTTGCCAGACTGAAACATGCTTATGCCTTATGAAATACAATGTTTTTGCAATGCTGTAAAACAGTTTTTAATGTGTTAGAAGTTATATGCACAAAACCTTATATTAGGACTTCAATGCTCAAGATTGTCAGTTTACAGGTTTCTGAGACCAGTAATGTTGAAATAGTGCTTCTGTTCAAATGAAGTGAAATCTAGCCCAAATCTGCTCAAAAGTTTGTCTCTCTATGAGAGAAAGCTGTTTCATTCAATATTCAGTGCAAATCTTGCCAAACTGAAAGATGCTTATGCCTTATGAAATACAATATTTTTGCAATGCTATAAAACAGTTTTTAATGTGTTACAAGTTATATGCACAAAACCTTATATTAAGACTTCAATGCTCAAGATTTTCAGTTTACAGGTTTCTGAGACCAGTTATGTTGAAATAGTGCTTCTGTTCAAATGAAGTGAAATCTAGCCCAAATCTGCTAAAAAGCTTGTCTCTCTATGAGAGAAAGCTGCTTCATTCAATGTTCAGTGCAAATCTTGCCAAACTGAAAGATGCTTATGCCTTATGAAATATAAATGTTTTTGCAATGCTGTAAAACAGTTTTTAATGTGTTAGAAGTTATATGCACAAAACCTTAAATTAGGACTTCAATGCTCAAGATTGTCAGTTTACAGGTTTCTGAGACCAGTAATGTTGAAATAGTGCTTCTGTTCAAATGAAGTGAAATCTAGCGCAAATCTGCTCAACAGCTTGTCTCTCTATGAGAGAAAGCTGTTTCATTCAATATTCAGTGCAAATCTTGCCAAACTGAAAGATGCTTATGCCTTATGAAATACAATGTTTTTGCAATGCTGTAAAACATTTTTTAATGTGTTACAAGTTATATGCACAAAACCTTATATTAAGACTTCAATGCTCAAGATTGTCAGTTTACAGGTTTCTGAGACCAGTTATGTTAAAATAGTGCTTCTGTTCAAATGAAGTGAAATCTAGCCCAAATCTGCTCAAAAGCTTGTCTCTTTATGAGAGAAAGCTGTTTCATTCAATATTCAGTGCAAATCTTGCCAGACTGAAACATGCTTATGCCTTATGAAATACAATGTTTTTGCAATGCTGTAAAACAGTTTTTAATGTGTTAGAAGTTATATGCACAAAACCTTATATTAGGACTTCAATGCTCAAGATTGTCAGTTTACAGGTTTCTGAGACCAGTAATGTTGAAATAGTGCTTCTGTTCAAATGAAGTGAAATCTAGCCCAAATCTGCTCAAAAGTTTGTCTCTCTATGAGAGAAAGCTGTTTCATTCAATATTCAGTGCAAATCTTGCCAAACTGAAAGATGCTTATGCCTTATGAAATACAATATTTTTGCAATGCTATAAAACAGTTTTTAATGTGTTACAAGTTATATGCACAAAACCTTATATTAAGACTTCAATGCTCAAGATTTTCAGTTTACAGGTTTCTGAGACCAGTTATGTTGAAATAGTGCTTCTGTTCAAATGAAGTGAAATCTAGCCCAAATCTGCTCAAAAGCTTGTCTCTCTATGAGAGAAAGCTGTTTCATTCAATATTCAGTGCAAATCTTGCCAGACTGAAACATGCTTATGCCTTATGAAATACAATGTTTTTGCAATGCTGTAAGACAGTTTTTAATGTGTTAGAAGTTATATGCACAAAACCTTATATTAGGACTTCAATGCTCAAGATTGTCAGTTTACAGGTTTCTGAGACCAGTAATGTTGAAATAGTGCATCTGTTCAAATGAAGTGAAATCTAGCCCAAATCTGCTCAAAAGCTTGTCTCTCTATGAGAGAAAGCTGTTTCATTCAATATTCAGTGCAAATCTTGCCAAACTGAAAGATGCTTATGCCTTATGAAAAACAATGTTTTTGCAATGCTGTAAAACAGTTTTTAATGTGTTAGAAGTTATATGCACAAAACCTTATATTAGGACTTCAATGCTCAAGATTGTCAGTTTACAGGTTTCTGAGACCAGTAATGTTGAAATAGTGCTTCTGTTCAAATGAAGTGAAATCTAGCCCAAATCTGCTCAAAAGCTTGTCTCTCTATGAGAGAAATCTGTTTCATTCAATATTCAGTGCAAATCTTGCCAAACTGAAAGATGCTTATGCCTTATGAAATACAATGTTTTTGCAATGCTGTAAAACAGTTTTTAATGTGTTAGAAGTTATATGCACAAAACCTTATATTAGGACTTCAATGCTCAAGATTGTCAGTTTACAGGTTTCTGAGACCAGTAATGTTGAAATAGTGCTTCTGTTCAAATGAAGTGAAATCTAGCCCAAATCTGCTCAAAAGCTTGTCTCTCTATGAGAGAAAGCTGTTTCATTCAATATTCAGTGCAAATCTTGCCAAACTGAAAGATGCTTATGCCTTATGAAATACAATGTTTTTGCAATGCTGTAAGACAGTTTTTAATGTGTTAGAAGTTATATGCACAAAACCTTATATTAGGACTTCAATGCTCAAGATTGTCAGTTTACAGGTTTCTGAGACCAGTAATGTTGAAATAGTGCTTCTGTTCAAATGAAGTGAAATCTAGCCCAAATCTGCTCAAAAGCTTGTCTCTCTATGAGAGAAAGCTGTTTCATTCAATATTCAGTGCAAATCTTGCCAAACTGAAAGATGCTTATGCCTTATGAAAAACAATGTTTTTGCAATGCTGTAAAACAGTTTTTAATGTGTTAGAAGATATATGCACAAAACCTTATATTAGGACTTCAATGCTCAAGATTGTCAGTTTACAGGTTTCTGAGACCAGTAATGTTGAAATAGTGCTTCTGTTCAAATGAAGTGAAATCTAGCCCAAATCTGTTCAAAAGCTTGTCTCTCTATGAGAGAAAGCTGTTTCATTCAATATTCAGTGCAAATCTTGCCAAACTGAAAGATGCTTATGCCTTATGAAATACAATGTTTTTGCAATGCTGTAAAACAGTTTTTAATGTGTTACAAGTTATATGCACAAAACCTTATATTAAGACTTCAATGCTCAAGATTTTCAGTTTACAGGTTTCTGAGACCAGTTATGTTGAAATAGTGCTTCTGTTCAAATGAAGTGAAATCTAGCCCAAATCTGCTCAAAAGCTTGTCTCTCTATGAGAGAAAGCTGCTTCATTCAATGTTCAGTGCAAATCTTGCCAAACTGAAAGATGCTTATGCCTTATGAAATATAAATGTTTTTGCAATGCTGTAAAACAGTTTTTAATGTGTTAGAAGTTATATGCACAAAACCTTAAATTAGGACTTCAATGCTCAAGATTGTCAGTTTACAGGTTTCTGAGACCAGTAATGTTGAAATAGTGCTTCTGTTCAAATGAAGTGAAATCTAGCCCAAATCTGCTCAAAAGCTTGTCTCTCTATGAGAGAAAGCTGTTTCATTCAATATTCAGTGCAAATCTTGCCAGACTGAAACATGCTTATGCCTTATGAAATACAATGTTTTTGCAATGCTGTAAAACAGTTTTTAATGTGTTAGAAGTTATATGCACAAAACCTTATATTAGGACTTCAATGCTCAAGATTGTCAGTTTACAGGTTTCTGAGACCAGTAATGTTGAAATAGTGCTTCTGTTCAAATGAAGTGAAATCTAGCCCAAATCTGCTCAAAAGTTTGTCTCTCTATGAGAGAAAGCTGTTTCATTCAATATTCAGTGCAAATCTTGCCAAACTGAAAGATGCTTATGCCTTATGAAATACAATATTTTTGCAATGCTATAAAACAGTTTTTAATGTGTTACAAGTTATATGCACAAAACCTTATATTAAGACTTCAATGCTCAAGATTTTCAGTTTACAGGTTTCTGAGACCAGTTATGTTGAAATAGTGCTTCTGTTCAAATGAAGTGAAATCTAGCCCAAATCTGCTCAAAAGCTTGTCTCTCTATGAGAGAAAGCTGTTTCATTCAATATTCAGTGCAAATCTTGCCAGACTGAAACATGCTTATGCCTTATGAAATACAATGTTTTTGCAATGCTGTAAGACAGTTTTTAATGTGTTAGAAGTTATATGCACAAAACCTTATATTAGGACTTCAATGCTCAAGATTGTCAGTTTACAGGTTTCTGAGACCAGTAATGTTGAAATAGTGCATCTGTTCAAATGAAGTGAAATCTAGCCCAAATCTGCTCAAAAGCTTGTCTCTCTATGAGAGAAAGCTGTTTCATTCAATATTCAGTGCAAATCTTGCCAAACTGAAAGATGCTTATGCCTTATGAAAAACAATGTTTTTGCAATGCTGTAAAACAGTTTTTAATGTGTTAGAAGTTATATGCACAAAACCTTATATTAAGACTTCAATGCTCAAGATTGTCAGTTTACAGGTTTCTGAGACCAGTTATGTTAAAATAGTGCTTCTGTTCAAATGAAGTGAAATCTAGCCCAAATCTGCTCAAAAGCTTGTCTCTCTATGAGAGAAAGCTGTTTCATTCAATATTCAGTGCAAATCTTGCCAGACTGAAACATGCTTATGCCTTATGAAATACAATGTTTTTGCAATGCTGTAAAACAGTTTTTAATGTGTTAGAAGTTATATGCACAAAACCTTATATTAGGACTTCAATGCTCAAGATTGTCAGTTTACAGGTTTCTGAGACCAGTAATGTTGAAATAGTGCTTCTGTTCAAATGAAGTGAAATCTAGCCCAAATCTGCTCAAAAGTTTGTCTCTCTATGAGAGAAAGCTGTTTCATTCAATATTTAGTGCAAATCTTGCCAAACTGAAAGATGCTTATGCCTTATGAAATACAATATTTTTGCAATGCTATAAAACAGTTTTTAATGTGTTACAAGTTATATGCACAAAACCTTATATTAAGACTTCAATGCTCAAGATTTTCAGTTTACAGGTTTCTGAGACCAGTTATGTTGAAATAGTGCTTCTGTTCAAAAGAAGTGAAATCTAGCCCAAATCTGCTCAAAAGCTTGTCTCTCTATGAGAGAAAGCTGTTTCATTCAATATTCAGTGCAAATCTTGCCAGACTGAAACATGCTTATGCCTTATGAAATACAATGTTTTTGCAATGCTGTAAGACAGTTTTTAATGTGTTAGAAGTTATATGCACAAAACCTTATATTAGGACTTCAATGCTCAAGATTGTCAGTTTACAGGTTTCTGAGACCAGTAATGTTGAAATAGTGCATCTGTTCAAATGAAGTGAAATCTAGCCCAAATCTGCTCAAAAGCTTGTCTCTCTATGAGAGAAAGCTGTTTCATTCAATATTCAGTGCAAATCTTGCCAAACTGAAAGATGCTTATGCCTTATGAAAAACAATGTTTTTGCAATGCTGTAAAACAGTTTTTAATGTGTTAGAAGTTATATGCACAAAACCTTATATTAGGACTTCAATGCTCAAGATTGTCAGTTTACAGGTTTCTGAGACCAGTAATGTTGAAATAGTGCTTCTGTTCAAATGAAGTGAAATCTAGCCCAAATCTGCTCAAAAGCTTGTCTCTCTATGAGAGAAAGCTGTTTCATTCAATATTCAGTGCAAATCTTGCCAAACTGAAAGATGCTTATGCCTTATGAAATACAATGTTTTTGCAATGCTGTAAGACAGTTTTTAATGTGTTAGAAGTTATATGCACAAAACCTTATATTAGGACTTCAATGCTCAAGATTGTCAGTTTACAGGTTTCTGAGACCAGTAATGTTGAAATAGTGCTTCTGTTCAAATGAAGTGAAATCTAGCACAAATCTGCTCAAAAGCTTGTCTCTCTATGAGAGAAAGCTGTTTCATTCAATATTCAGTGCAAATCTTGCCAAACTGAAAGATGCTTATGCCTTATGAAATATAAATGTTTTTGCAATGCTGTAAAACAGTTTTTAATGTGTTACAAGTTATATGCACAAAACCTTATATTAGGACTTCAATGCTCAAGATTGTCAGTTTACAGGTTTCTGAGACCAGTTATGTTGAAATAGTGCTTCTGTTTAAATGAAGTGAAATCTAGCCCAAATCTGCTCAAAAGCTTGTCTCTCTATGAGAGAAAACTGCTTCATTCAATGTTCAGTGCAAATCTTGCCAAACTGAAAGATGCTTATGCCTTATGAAATATAAATGTTTTTGCAATGCTGTAAAACAGTTTTTAATGTGTTAGAAGTTATATGCACAAAACCTTAAATTAGGACTTCAATGCTCAAGATTGTCAGGTTACAGGTTTCTGAGACCAGTTATGTTGAAATAGTGCTTCTGTTTAAATGAAGTGAAATCTAGCCCAAATCTGCTCAAAAGCTTGTCTCTCTATGAGAGAAAGCTGCTTCATTCAATATTCAGTGCAAATCTTGCCAAACTGAAAGATGCTTATGCCTTATGAAATACAATGTTTTTGCAATGCTGTAAGACAGTTTTCAATGTGTTAGAAGTTATATGCACAAAAACTTATGTTAGGACTTCAATGCTCAAGATTGTCAGTTTACAGGTTTCTGAGACCAGTAATGTTGAAATAGTGCTTCTGGTCAAATGAAGTGAAATCTAGCCCAAATCTTCTCAAAAGCTTGTCTCTCTATGAGAGAAAGCTGTTTCATTCAATATTCAGTGCAAATCTTGCCAAACTGAAAGATGCTCATGCCTTATGAAATACAATGTTTTTGCAATGCTGTAAAACAGTTTTGAATTTGTTAGAAGTTATATGCACAAAACCTTATATTAGGACTTCAATGCTCAAGATTGTCAATTTACAGGTTTCTGAGACCAGTAATGTTGAAATAGTGCTTCTGTTCAAATGAAGTGAAATCTAGCCCAAATCTGCTCAAAAGCTTGTCTCTCTGTGAGATAGAGCTGCTTCATGCAATGTTCAGTGCAAATCTTTCCAAACTGAAAGATGCTTAATGTCTTATGAAATAAAATTATTTCTGCAATGCAGTGAGACAGTTTTTAATGTGTTAGAAGTTATATGCACAAAACCTTATATTAGGACTTCAATGCTCAAGATTGTCAGTTTACAGGTTTCTGAGACCAGTAATGTTGAAATAGTGCTTCTGTTCAAATGAAGTGAAATCTAGCCCAAATCTGCTCAAAAGCTTGTCTCTCTATGAGAGAAAGCTGTTTCATTCAATATTCAGTGCAAATCTTGCCAAACTGAAAGATACTTATGCCTTATGAAATACAATGTTTTTGCAATGCTGTAAAACAGTTTTTAATGTGTTAGAAGTTATATGCACAAAACCTTATATTAGGACTTCAATGCTCAAGATTGTCAGTTTACAGGTTTCTGAAACCAGTAATGTTGAAATAGTGCTTCTGTACAAATGAAGTGAAATCTAGCCCAAATCTGCTCAAAAGCTTGTCTCTCTGTGAGATAGGGCTGCTTCATTCAATGTTCAGTGCAAATCTTGTCAAACTGAAAGATGCTTATGCCTTATTAAATATAAATGTTTTTGCAATGCTCTAAGACAGTTTTTAATGTGTTAGAAGTTATATGCACAAAACCTTATGTTAGGACTTCAATGCTCAAGATTGTCAGTTTACAGGTTTCTGAGACCAGTAATGTTGAAATAGTGCTTCTTTTTAAATGAAGTGAAATCTAGCCCAAATCTGCTCAAAAGCTTGTCTCTCTATGAGAGAAAGCTGTTTCATTCAATATTCAGTGCAAATCTTGCCAAACTGAAAGATGCTTATGCCTTATGAAATACAATGTTTTTGCAATGCTGTAAAACAGTTTTGAATGTGTTAGAAGTTATATGCACAAAACCTTATATTAGGACTTCAATGCTCAAGATTGTCAGTTTACAGGTTTCTGAGACCAGTAATGTTGAAAAAGTGCTTCTGTTCAAATGAAGTGAAATCTAGCCCAAATCTGCTCAAAAGCTTGTCTCTCTATGAGAGAAAGCTGTTTCATTCAATATTCAGTGCAAATCTTGCCAAACTGAAAGATGCTTATGCCTTATAAAATACAATGTTTTTGCAATGCTGTAAGACAGTTTTTAATGTGTTAGAAGTTATATGCACAAAACCTTATATTAGGACTTCAATGCTCAAGATTGTCAGTTTACAGGTTTCTGAGACCAGTAATGTTGAAATAGTGCTTCTGTTCAAATGAAGTGAAATCTAGCCCAAATCTGCTCAAAAGCTTGTCTCTCTATGAGAGAAAGCTGTTACATTCAATATTCAGTGCAAATCTTGCCAAACTGAAAGATGCTTATGCCTTATGAAATACAATGTTTTTGCAATGCTGTAAAACAGTTTTGAATGTGTTAGAAGTTATATGCACAAAACCTTATATTAGGACTTCAATGCTCAAGATTGTCAGTTTACAGGTTTCTGAGACCAGTAATGTTGAAATAGTGCTTCTGTTCAAATGAAGTGAAATCTAGCCCAAATCTGCTCAAAAGCTTGTCTCTCTATGAGAGAAAGCTGTTTCATTCAATATTCAGTGCAAATTTTGCCAAACTGAAAGATGCTTATGCCTTATGAAATACAATGTTTTTGCAATGCTGTAAAACAGTTTTGAATGTGTTAGAAGTTATATGCACAAAACCTTATATTAGGACTTCAATGCTCAAGATTGTCAGTTTACAGGTTTCTTAGACCAGTAATGTTGAAATAGTGCTTCTGTTCAAATGAAGTGAAATCTAGCCCAAATCTGCTCAAAAGCTTGTCTCTCTGTGAGATAGAGCTGCTTCATGCAATGTTCAGTGCAAATCTTTCCAAACTGAAAGATGCTTATGTCTTATGAAATAAAATTATTTCTGCAATGCAGTGAGACAGTTTTTAATGTGTTAGAAGTTATATGCACAAAAACTTATGTTAGGACTTCAATGCTCAAGATTGTCAGTTTACTGGTTTCTGAGACCAGTTATGTTGAAATAGTGCTTCTGTTGAAATGAAGTGAAATCTAGCCCAAATCTGCTCAAAAGCTTGTCTCTCTATGATAGAAAGCTGTTTCATTCAATATTCAGTGCAAATCTTGCCAAACTGAAAGATGCTTATGCCTTATGAAATACAATGTTTTTGCAATGCTGTAAAACAGTTTTGAATGTGTTAGAAGTTATATGCACAAAACCTTATATTAGGACTTCAATGCTCAAGATTGTCAGTTTACAGGTTTCTGAGACCAGTAATGTTGAAATAGTGCTTCTGTTCAAATGAAGTGAAATCTAGCCCAAATCTGCTCAAAAGCTTGTCTCTCTATGAGAGAAAGCTGTTTCATTCAATATTCAGTGCAAATCTTGCCAAACTGAAAGATGCTTATGCCTTATGAAAAACAATGTTTTTGCAATGCTGTAAAACAGTTTTTAATGTGTTAGAAGTTATATGCACAAAACCTTATATTAGGACTTCAATGCTCAAGATTGTCAGTTTACAGGTTTCTGAGACCAGTAATGTTGAAATAGTGCTTCTGTTCAAATGAAGTGAAATCTAGCCCAAATCTGCTCAAAAGCTTGTCTCTCTGTGAGATAGAGCTGCTTCATGCAATGTTCAGTGCAAATCTTTCCAAACTGAAAGATGCTTAATGTCTTATGAAATAAAATTATTTCTGCAATGCAGTGAGACAGTTTTTAATGTGTTAGAAGTTATATGCACAAAACCTTATATTAGGACTTCAATGCTCAAGATTGTCAGTTTACAGGTTTCTGAGACCAGTAATGTTGAAATAGTGCTTCTGTTCAAATGAAGTGAAATCTAGCCCAAATCTGCTCAAAAGCTTGTCTCTCTATGAGAGAAAGCTGTTTCATTCAATATTCAGTGCAAATCTTGCCAAACTGAAAGATACTTATGCCTTATGAAATACAATGTTTTTGCAATGCTGTAAAACAGTTTTTAATGTGTTAGAAGTTATATGCACAAAACCTTATATTAGGACTTCAATGCTCAAGATTGTCAGTTTACAGGTTTCTGAAACCAGTAATGTTGAAATAGTGCTTCTGTACAAATGAAGTGAAATCTAGCCCAAATCTGCTCAAAAGCTTGTCTCTCTGTGAGATAGAGCTGCTTCATTCAATGTTCAGTGCAAATCTTGTCAAACTGAAAGATGCTTATGCCTTATTAAATATAAATGTTTTTGCAATGCTCTAAGACAGTTTTTAATGTGTTAGAAGTTATATGCACAAAACCTTATGTTAGGACTTCAATGCTCAAGATTGTCAGTTTACAGGTTTCTGAGACCAGTAATGTTGAAATAGTGCTTCTTTTTAAATGAAGTGAAATCTAGCCCAAATCTGCTCAAAAGCTTGTCTCTCTATGAGAGAAAGCTGTTTCATTCAATATTCAGTGCAAATCTTGCCAAACTGAAAGATGCTTATGCCTTATGAAATACAATGTTTTTGCAATGCTGTAAAACAGTTTTGAATGTGTTAGAAGTTATATGCACAAAACCTTATATTAGGACTTCAATGCTCAAGATTGTCAGTTTACAGGTTTCTGAGACCAGTAATGTTGAAATAGTGCTTCTGTTCAAATGAAGTGAAATCTAGCCCAAATCTGCTCAAAAGCTTGTCTCTCTATGAGAGAAAGCTGTTTCATTCAATATTCAGTGCAAATCTTGCCAAACTGAAAGATGCTTATGCCTTATGAAATACAATGTTTTTGCAATGCTGTAAGACAGTTTTTAATGTGTTAGAAGTTATATGCACAAAACCTTATATTAGGACTTCAATGCTCAAGATTGTCAGTTTACAGGTTTCTGAGACCAGTAATGTTGAAATAGTGCTTCTGTTCAAATGAAGTGAAATCTAGCCCAAATCTGCTCAAAAGCTTGTCTCTCTATGAGAGAAAGCTGTTTCATTCAATATTCAGTGCAAATCTTGCCAAACTGAAAGATGCTTATGCCTTATGAAATACAATGTTTTTGCAATGCTGTAAAACAGTTTTGAATGTGTTAGAAGTTATATGCACAAAACCTTATATTAGGACTTCAATGCTCAAGATTGTCAGTTTACAGGTTTCTGAGACCAGTAATGTTGAAATAGTGCTTCTGTTCAAATGAAGTGAAATCTAGCCCAAATCTGCTCAAAAGCTTGTCTCTCTATGAGAGAAAGCTGTTTCATTCAATATTCAGTGCAAATTTTGCCAAACTGAAAGATGCTTATGCCTTATGAAATACAATGTTTTTGCAATGCTGTAAAACAGTTTTGAATGTGTTAGAAGTTATATGCACAAAACCTTATATTGGACTTCAATGCTCAAGATTGTCAGTTTACAGGTTTCTGAGACCAGTAATGTTGAAATAGTGCTTCTGTTCAAATGAAGTGAAATCTAGCCCAAATCTGCTCAAAAGCTTGTCTATCTGTGAGATAGAGCTGCTTCATGCAATGTTCAGTGCAAATCTTTCCAAACTGAAAGATGCTTATGTCTTATGAAATAAAATTATTTCTGCAATGCAGTGAGACAGTTTTTAATGTGTTAGAAGTTATATGCATAAAAACTTATGTTAGGACTTCAATGCTCAAGATTGTCAGTTTACTGGTTTCTGAGACCAGTTATGTTGAAATAGTGCTTCTGTTGAAATGAAGTGAAATCTAGCCCAAATCTGCTCAAAAGCTTGTCTCTCTATGATAGAAAGCTGTTTCATTCAATATTCAGTGCAAATCTTGCCAAACTGAAAGATGCTTATGCCTTATGAAATACAATGTTTTTGCAATGCTGTAAAACAGTTTTGAATGTGTTAGAAGTTATATGCACAAAACCTTATATTAGGACTTCAATGCTCAAGATTGTCAGTTTACAGGTTTCTGAGACCAGTAATGTTGAAATAGTGCTTCTGTTCAAATGAAGTGAAATCTAGCCCAAATCTGCTCAAAAGCTTGTCTCTCTATGAGAGAAAGCTGTTTCATTCAATATTCTGTGCAAATCTTGCCAAACTGAAAGATGCTTATGTCTTATGAAATAAAATGATTTCTGCAATGCAGTGAGACAGTTTTTAATGTGTTAGAAGTTATATGCACAAAACCTTATATTAGGACTTCAATGCTCAAGATTGTCAGTTTACAGGTTTCTGAGACCAGTAATGTTGAAATAGTGCTTCTGTTCAAATGAAGTGAAATCTAGCCCAAATCTGCTCAAAAGCTTGTCTCTCTATGAGAGAAAGCTGTTTCATTCAATATTCAGTGCAAATCTTGCCAAACTGAAAGATGCTTATGCCTTATGAAAAACAATGTTTTTGCAATGCTGTAAAACAGTTTTTAATGTGTTAGAAGTTATATGCACAAAACCTTATATTAGGACTTCAATGCTCAAGATTGTCAGTTTACAGGTTTCTGAGACCAGTAATGTTGAAATAGTGCTTCTGTTCAAATGAAGTGAAATCTAGCCCAAATCTGCTCAAAAGCTTGTCTCTCTATGAGAGAAAGCTGTTTCATTCAATATTCAGTGCAAATCTTGCCAAACTGAAAGATGCTTATGCCTTATGAAATACAATGTTTTTGCAATGCTGTAAGACAGTTTTTAATGTGTTAGAAGTTATATGCACAAAACCTTATATTAGGACTTCAATGCTCAAGATTGTCAGTTTACAGGTTTCTGAGACCAGTTATGTTGAAATAGTGCTTCTGTTTAAATGAAGTGAAATCTAGCCCAAATCTGCTCAAAAGCTTGTCTCTCTATGAGAGAAAGCTGCTTTATTCAATATTCAGTGCAAATCTTGCCAAACTGAAAGATGCTTTTGCCTTATGAAATACAATGTTTTTGCAATGCTGTAAGACAGTTTTCAATGTGTTAGAAGTTATATGCACAAAAACTTATGTTAGGACTTCAATGCTCAAGATTGTCAGTTTACAGGTTTCTGAGACCAGTAATGTTGAAATAGTGCTTCTGGTCAAATGAAGTGAAATCTAGCCCAAATCTTCTCAAAAGCTTGTCTCTCTATGAGAGAAAGCTGTTTCATTCAATATTCAGTGCAAATCTTGCCAAACTGAAAGATGCTTATGCCTTATGAAATACAATGTTTTTGCAATGCTGTAAAACAGTTTTGAAAGTGTTAGAAGTTATATGCACAAAACCTTATATTAGGACTTCAATGCTCAAGATTGTCAATTTACAGGTTTCTGAGACCAGTAATGTTGAAATAGTGCTTCTGTTCAAATGAAGTGAAATCTAGCCCAAATCTGCTCAAAAGCTTGTCTCTCTGTGAGATAGAGCTGCTTCATGCAATGTTCAGTGCAAATCTTTCCAAACTGAAAGATGCTTAATGTCTTATGAAATAAAATTATTTCTGCAATGCAGTGAGACAGTTTTTAATGTGTTAGAAGTTATATGCACAAAACCTTATATTAGGACTTCAATGCTCAAGATTGTCAGTTTACAGGTTTCTGAGACCAGTAATGTTGAAATAGTGCTTCTGTTCAAATGAAGTGAAATCTAGCCCAAATCTGCTCAAAAGCTTGTCTCTCTATGAGAGAAAGCTGTTTCATTCAATATTCAGTGCAAATCTTGCCAAACTGAAAGACGCTTATGCCTTATGAAATACAATGTTTTTGCAATGCTGTAAAACAGTTTTTAATGTGTTAGAAGTTATATGCACAAAACCTTATATTAGGACTTCAATGCTCAAGATTGTCAGTTTACAGGTTTCTGAGACCAGTAATGTTGAAATAGTGCTTCTGTACAAATGAAGTGAAATCTAGCCCAAATCTGCTCAAAAGCTTGTCTCTCTGTGAGATAGAGCTGCTTCATTCAATGTTCAGTGCAAATCTTGTCAAACTGAAAGATGCTTATGCCTTATGAAATATAAATGTTTTTGCAATGCTCTAAGACAGTTTTTAATGTGTTAGAAGTTATATGCACAAAACCTTATGTTAGGACTTCAATGCTCAAGATTGTCAGTTTACAGGTTTCTGAGACCAGTAATGTTGAAATAGTGCTTCTGTTTAAATGAAGTGAAATCTAGCCCAAATCTGCTCAATAGCTTGTCTCTCTATGAGAGAAAGCTGTTTCATTCAATATTCAGTGCAAATCTTGCCAAACTGAAAGATGCTTATGCCTTATGAAATACAATGTTTTTGCAATGCTGTAAAACAGTTTTGAATGTGTTAGAAGTTATATGCACAAAACCTTATATTAGGACTTCAATGCTCAAGATAGTCAGTTTACAGGTTTATGAGACCAGTAATATTGAATAGTGCTTCTGTTGAAATGAAGTGAAATCTAGCCCAAATCTGCTCAAAAGCTTGTCTGTCTGTGAGATAGAGCTGCTTCATGCAATGTTCAGTGCAAATCTTGCCAAACTGAAAGATGCTTATGTCTTATGAAATAAAATTATTTCTGCAATGCAGTGAGACAGTTTTTAATGTGTTAGACGTTATAGCACAAAAACTTATGTTAGGACTTCAATGCTCAAGATTGTCAGTTTACTGGTTTCTGAGACCAGTTATGTTGAAATAGTGCTTCTGTTCAAATGAAGTGAAATCTAGCCCAAATCTGCTCAAAATCTTGTTTCTCTATGAGAGAAAGCTGTTTCATTCAATATTCAGTGCAAATCTTGCCAAACTGAAAGATGCTTATGCCTTATGAAATACAATGTTTTTGCAATACTGTAAAACAGTTTTTAATGTGTTAGAAGTTATATGCACAAAACCTTATATTAGGACTTCAATGCTCAAGATTGTCAGTTTACAGGTTTCTGAGACCAGTAATGTTGAAATAGTGCTTCTGTTCAAATGAAGTGAAATCTAGCCCAAATCTGCTCAAAAGCTTGTCTCTCTATGAGAGAAAGCTGTTTCATTCAATATTCAGTGCAAATCTTGCCAAACTGAAAGATGCTTATGCCTTTTGAAATACAATGTTTTTGCAATGCTGTAAAACAGTTTTTAATGTGTTAGAAGTTATATGCACAAAACCTTATATTAGGACTTCAATGCTCAAGATTGTCAGTTTACAGGTTTCTGAGACCAGTAATATTGAATAGTGCTTCTGTTCAAATGAAGTGAAATCTAGCCCAAATCTGCTCAAAAGCTTGTCTCTCTGTGAGATAGAGCTGCTTCATGCAATGTTCAGTGCAAATCTTGCCAAACTGAAAGATGCTTATGTCTTATGAAATAAAATTATTTCTGCAATGCAGTGAGACAGTTTTTAATGTGTTAGAAGTTATATGCACAAAACCTTATATTAGGACTTCAATGCTCAAGATTGTCAGTTTACAGGTTTCTGAGACCAGTAATGTTGAAATAGTGCTTCTGTTCAAATGAAGTGAAATCTAGCCCAAATCTGCTCAAAAGCTTGTCTCTCTATGAGAGAAAGCTGTTTCATTCAATATTCAGTGCAAATCTTGCCAAACTGAAAGATGCTTATGCCTTATGAAATACAATGTTTTTGCAATGCTGTAAAACAGTTTTTAATGTGTTAGAAGTTATATGCACAAAACCTTATATTAGGACTTCAATGCTCAAGATTGTCAGTTTAATGGTTTCTAAAACCAGTAATGTTGAAATAGTGCTTCTGTACAAATGAAGTGAAATCTATCCCAAATCTGCTCAAAAGCTTGTCTCTCTGTGAGATAGAGCTGCTTCATTAAATGTTCAGTGCAAATCTTGCCAAACTGAAAGATGCTTATGCCTTATGAAATATAAATGTTTTTGCAATGCGCTAAGACAGTTTTTAATGTGTTAGAAGTTATATGCACAAAACTTTATGTTAGGACTTCAATGCTCAAGATTGTCAGTTTACAGGTTTCTGAGACCAGTTATGTTGAAATAGTGCTTCCGTTTAAATGAAGTGAAATCTAGCCCAAATCTGCTCAAAAGCTTGTCTCTCTATGAGAGAAAGCTGTTTCATTCAATATTCAGTGCAAATCTTGCCAAACTGAAAGATGCTTATGCCTTATGAAATACAATGTTTTTGCAATGCTGTAAAACAGTTTTTAATGTGTTACAAGTTATATGCACAAAACCTTATATTAAGACTTCAATGCTCAAGATTGTCAGTTTACAGGTTTCTGAGACCAGTAATGTTGAAATAGTGCTTCTCTTCAAATGAAATGAAATCTAGCCCAAATCTGCTCAAAAGCTTGTCTCTCTGTGAGATAGAGCTGCTTCATGCAATGTTCAGTGCAAATCTTGCCAAACTGAAAGATGCTTATGCCTTATGAAATACAATGTTTTTGCAATGCTGTAAAACAGTTTTTAATGTGTTACAAGTTATATGCACAAAACCTTATATTAGGACTTCAATGCTCAAGATTGTCAGTTTACAGGTTTCTGAAATCAGTAATGTTGAAATAGTGCTTCTGTTCAAATGAAGTGAAATCTAGCGCAAATCTGCTCAACAGCTTGTCTCTCTATGAGAGAAAGCTGTTTCATTCAATATTCAGTGCAAATCTTGCCAAACTGAAAGATGCTTATGCCTTTTGAAATACAATGTTTTTGCAATGCTGTAAGACAGTTTTTAATGTGTTAGAAGTTATATGCACAAAACCTTATATTAGGACTTCAATGCTCAAGACTGTCAGTTTACAGGTTTCTGAGACCAGTAATGTTGAAATAGTGCTTCTGTTCAAATGAAGTGAAATCTAGCCCAAATCTGCTCAAAAGCTTGTCTCTCTATGAGAGAAAGCTGTTTCATTCAATATTCAGTGCAAATCTTGCCAAACTGAAAGATGCTTATGCCTTATGAAATACAATGTTTTTGCAATGCTGTAAAACAGTTTTTAATGTGTTAGAAGTTATATGCACAAAACCTTATATTAGGACTTCAATGCTCAAGATTGTCAGTTTACAGGTTTCTGAGACCAGTAATGTTGAAATAGTGCTTCTGTTCAAATGAAGTGAAATCTAGCCCAAATCTGCTCAAAAGCTTGTCTCTCTATGAGAGAAAGCTGTTTCATTCAATATTCAGTGCAAATCTTGCCAAACTGAAAGATGCTTATGCCTTATGAAAAACAATGTTTTTGCAATGCTGTAAAACAGTTTTTAATGTGTTAGAAGTTATATGCACAAAACCTTATATTAGGACTTCAATGCTCAAGATTGTCAGTTTACAGGTTTCTGAGACCAGTAATGTTGAAATAGTGCTTCTGTTCAAATGAAGTGAAATCTAGCCCAAATCTGCTCAAAAGCTTGTCTCTCTATGAGAGAAAGCTGTTTCATTCAATATTCAGTGCAAATCTTGCCAAACTGAAAGATGCTTATGCCTTATGAAATACAATGTTTTTGCAATGCTGTAAGACAGTTTTTAATGTGTTAGAAGTTATATGCACAAAACCTTATATTAGGACTTCAATGCTCAAGATTGTCAGTTTACAGGTTTCTGAGACCAGTTATGTTGAAATAGTGCTTCTGTTTAAATGAAGTGAAATCTAGCCCAAATCTGCTCAAAAGCTTGTCTCTCTATGAGAGAAAGCTGTTTCATTCAATATTCAGTGCAAATCTTGCCAGACTGAAACATGCTTATGCCTTATGAAATACAATGTTTTTGCAATGCTGTAAGACAGTTTTTAATGTGTTAGAAGTTATATGCACAAAACCTTATATTAGGACTTCAATGCTCAAGATTGTCAGTTTACAGGTTTCTGAGACCAGTAATGTTGAAATAGTGCATCTGTTCAAATGAAGTGAAATCTAGCCCAAATCTGCTCAAAAGCTTGTCTCTCTATGAGAGAAAGCTGTTTCATTCAATATTCAGTGCAAATCTTGCCAAACTGAAAGATGCTTATGCCTTATGAAAAACAATGTTTTTGCAATGCTGTAAAACAGTTTTTAATGTGTTAGAAGTTATATGCACAAAACCTTATATTAGGACTTCAATGCTCAAGATTGTCAGTTTACAGGTTTCTGAGACCAGTAATGTTGAAATAGTGCTTCTGTTCAAATGAAGTGAAATCTAGCCCAAATCTGCTCAAAAGTTTGTCTCTCTATGAGAAAAAGCTGTTTCATTCAATATTCAGTGCAAATCTTGCCAAACTGAAAGATGCTTATGCCTTATGAAATACAATATTTTTGCAATGCTATAAAACAGTTTTTAATGTGTTACAAGTTATATGCACAAAACCTTATATTAAGACTTCAATGCTCAAGATTTTCAGTTTACAGGTTTCTGAGACCAGTTATGTTGAAATAGTGCTTCTGTTCAAATGAAGTGAAATCTAGCCCAAATCTGCTCAAAAGCTTGTCTCTCTATGAGAGAAAGCTGTTTCATTCAATATTCAGTGCAAATCTTGCCAGACTGAAACATGCTTATGCCTTATGAAATACAATGTTTTTGCAATGCTGTAAGACAGTTTTTAATGTGTTAGAAGTTATATGCACAAAACCTTATATTAGGACTTCAATGCTCAAGATTGTCAGTTTACAGGTTTCTGAGACCAGTAATGTTGAAATAGTGCATCTGTTCAAATGAAGTGAAATCTAGCCCAAATCTGCTCAAAAGCTTGTCTCTCTATGAGAGAAAGCTGTTTCATTCAATATTCAGTGCAAATCTTGCCAAACTGAAAGATGCTTATGCCTTATGAAAAACAATGTTTTTGCAATGCTGTAAAACAGTTTTTAATGTGTTAGAAGTTATATGCACAAAACCTTATATTAGGACTTCAATGCTCAAGATTGTCAGTTTACAGGTTTCTGAGACCAGTAATGTTGAAATAGTGCATCTGTTCAAATGAAGTGAAATCTAGCCCAAATCTGCTCAAAAGCTTGTCTCTCTATGAGAGAAAGCTGTTTCATTCAATATTCAGTGCAAATATTGCCAGACTAAAACATGCTTATGCCTTATGAAATACAATGTTTTTGCAATGCTGTAAGACAGTTTTTAATGTGTTAGAAGTTATATGCACAAAACCTTATATTAGGACTTCAATGCTCAAGATTGTCAGTTTACAGGTTTCTGAGACCAGTAATGTTGAAATATTGCTTCGGTTCACATGAAGTGAAATCTAGCCCAAATCTGCTCAAAAGCTTGTCTCTCTATGAGAGAAAGCTGCTTCATTCAATGTTCAGTGCAAATCTGGCCAAACTGAAAGATGCTTATGCCTTATGAAATATAAATGTTTTTGCAATGCTGTAAAACAGTTTTTAATGTGTTAGAAGTTATATGCACAAAACCTTATATTAGGACTTCAATGCTCAAGATTGTCAGTTTACAGGTTTCTGAGACCAGTAATGTTGAAATAGTGCTTCTGTTCAAATGAAGTGAAATCTAGCCCAAATCTGCTCAAAAGCTTGTCTCTCTGTGAGATAGATCTGCTTCATGCAATGTTCAGTGCAAATCTTTCCAAACTGAAAGATGCTTATGTCTTATGAAATAAAATTATTTCTGCAATGCAGTGAGACAGTTTTTAATGTGTTAGAAGTTATATGCACAAAAACTTATGTTAGGACTTCAATGCTAAAGATTGTCAGTTTACTGGTTTCTGAGACCAGTTATGTTGAAATAGTGCTTCTGTTGAAATGAAGTGAAATCTAGCCCAAATCTGCTCAAAAGCTTGTCTCTCTATGAGAGAAAGCTGTTTCATTCAATATTCAGTGCAAATCTTGCCAAACTGAAACATGCTTATGCCTTATGAAATACAATGTTTTTGCAATGCTGTAAGACAGTTTTTAATGTGTTAGAAGTTATATGCACAAAACCTTATATTAGGACTTCAATGCTCAAAATTGTCAGTTTACAGGTTTCTGAGACCAGTAATGTTGAAATATTGCTTCTGTTCAAATGAAGTGAAATCTAGCCCAAATCTGCTCAAAAGCTTGTCTCTCTATGAGAGTAAGCTGCTTCATTCAATGTTCAGTGCAAATCTTGCCAAACTGAAAGATGCTTATGCCTTATGAAATATAAATGTTTTTGCAATGCTGTAAAACAGTTTTTAATGTGTTAGAAGTTATATGCACAAAACCTTATATTAGGACTTCAATGCTCAAGATTGTCAGTTTACAGGTTTCTGAGACCAGTAATGTTGAAATAGTGCTTCTGTTCAAATGAAGTGAAATCTAGCCCAAATCTGCTCAAAAGCTTGTCTCTCTGTGAGATAGAGCTGCTTCATGCAATGTTCAGTGCAAATCTTTCCAAACTGAAAGATGCTTATGTCTTATGAAATAAAATTATTTCTGCAATGCAGTGAGACAGTTTTTAATGTGTTAGAAGTTATATGCACAAAAACTTATGTTAGGACTTCAATGCTCAAGATTGTCAGTTTACTGGTTTCTAAGACCAGTTATGTTGAAATAGTGCTTCTGTTGAAATGAAGTGAAATCTAGCCCAAATCTGCTCAAAAGCTTGTCTCTCTATGATAGAAAGCTGTTTCATTCAATATTCAGTGCAAATCTTGCCAAACTGAAAGATGCTTATGCCTTATGAAATACAATGTTATCAATGCTGTAAAACAGTTTTGAATGTGTTAGAAGTTATATGCACAAAACCTTATATTAGGACTTCAATGCTCAAGATTGTCAGTTTACAGGTTTCTGAGACCAGTAATGTTGAAATAGTGCTTCTGTTCAAATGAAGTGAAATCTAGCCCAAATCTGCTCAAAAGCTTGTCTCTCTATGAGAGAAAGCTGTTTCATTCAATATTCTGTGCAAATCTTGCCAAACTGAAAGATGCTTATGTCTTATGAAATAAAATGATTTCTGCAATGCAGTGAGACAGTTTTTAATGTGTTAGAAGTTATATGCACAAAACCTTATATTAGGACTTCAATGCTCAAGATTGTCAGTTTACAGGTTTCTGAGACCAGTAATGTTGAAATAGTGCTTCTGTTCAAATGAAGTGAAATCTAGCCCAAATCTGCTCAAAAGCTTGTCTCTCTATGAGAGAAAGCTGTTTCATTCAATATTCAGTGCAAATCTTGCCAAACTGAAAGATGCTTATGCCTTATGAAAAACAATGTTTTTGCAATGCTGTAAAACAGTTTTTAATGTGTTAGAAGTTATATGCACAAAACCTTATATTAGGACTTCAATGCTCAAGATTGTCAGTTTACAGGTTTCTGAGACCAGTAATGTTGAAATAGTGCTTCTGTTCAAATGAAGTGAAATCTAGCCCAAATCTGCTCAAAAGCTTGTCTCTCTATGAGAGAAAGCTGTTTCATTCAATATTCAGTGCAAATCTTGCCAAACTGAAAGATGCTTATGCCTTATGAAATACAATGTTTTTGCAATGCTGTAAAACAGTTTTTAATGTGTTAGAAGTTATATGCACAAAACCTTATATTAGGACTTCAATGCTCAAGATTGTCAGTTTACAGGTTTCTAAAACCAGTAATGTTGAAATAGTGCTTATGTACAAATGAAGTGAAATCTAGCCCAAATCTGCTCAAAAGCTTGTCTCTCTATGAGAGAAAGCTGTTTCATTCAATATTCAGTGCAAATCTTGCCAAACTGAAAGATGCTTATGCCTTATGAAATACAATGTTTTTGCAATGCTGTAAAACAGTTTTTAATGTGTTACAAGTTATATGCACAAAACCTTATATTAAGACTTCAATGCTCAAGATTGTCAGTTTACAGGTTTCTGAGACCAGTAATGTTGAAATAGTGCTTCTCTTCAAATGAAATGAAATCTAGCCCAAATCTGCTCAAAAGCTTGTCTCTCTGTGAGATAGAGCTGCTTCATGCAATGTTCAGTGCAAATCTTGCCAAACTGAAAGATGCTTATGTCTTATGAAATAAAATTATTTATGCAATGCAGTGAGACAGTTTTTAATGTGTTAGAAGTTATATGCACAAAAACTTATGTTAGGACTTCAATGCTCAAGATTGTCAGTTTACTGGTTTCTGAGACCAGTAATGTTGAAATAGTGCTTCTGTTCAAATGAAGTGAAATCTAGCCCAAATCTGCTCAAAAGCTTGTCTCTCTATGAGAGAAAGCTGTTTCATTCAATATTCAGTGCAAATCTTGCTAGACTGAAACATGCTTATGCCCTGTGAAATACAATGTTTTTGCAATGCTGTAAGACAGTTTTTAATGTGTTAGAAGTTATATGCACAAAACCTTATATTAGGACTTCAATGCTCAAGATTGTCAGTTTACAGGTTTCTGAGACCAGTAATGTTGAAATAGTGCTTCTGTTCAAATGAAGTGAAATCTAGCCCAAATCTGCTCAAAAGCTTGTCTCTCTATGAGAGAAAGCTGTTTCATTCAATATTCAGTGCAAATCTTGCCAAACTGAAAGATGCTTATGCCTTATGAAATACAATGTTTTTGCAATGCTGTAAAACAGTTTTTAATGTGTTAGAAGTTATATGCACAAAACCTTATATTAGGACTTCAATGCTCAAGATTGTCAGTTCACAGGTTTCTGAGACCAGTAATGTTGAAATAGTGCTTCTGTTCAAATGAAGTGAAATCTAGCCCAAATCTGCTCAAAAGCTTGTCTCTCTATGAGAGAAAGCTGTTTCATTCAATATTCAGTGCAAATCTTGCCAAACTGAAAGATGCTTATGTCTTATGAAATACAATGTTTTCGCAATGCTGTAAGACAGTTTTTAATGTGTTAGAAGTTATATGCACAAAACCTTATATTAGGACTTCAATGCTCAAGATTGTCAGTTTACAGGTTTCTGAGACCAGTAATGTTGAAATAGTGCATCTGTTCAAATGAAGTGAAATCTAGCCCAAATCTGCTCAAAAGCTTGTCTCTCTATGAGAGAAAGCTGTTTCATTCAATATTCAGTGCAAATCTTGCCAAACTGAAAGATGCTTATGCCTTATGAAAAACAATGTTTTTGCAATGCTGTAAAACAGTTTTTAATGTGTTAGAAGATATATGCACAAAACCTTATATTAGGACTTCAATGCTCAAGATTGTCAGTTTACAGGTTTCTGAGACCAGTAATGTTGAAATAGTGCTTCTGTTCAAATGAAGTGAAATCTAGCGCAAATCTGCTCAACAGCTTGTCTCTCTATGAGAGAAAGCTGTTTCATTCAATATTCAGTGCAAATCTTGCCAAACTGAAAGATGCTTATGCCTTATGAAATACAATGTTTTTGCAATGCTGTAAAACAGTTTTTAATGTGTTAGAAGTTATATGCACAAAACCTTATATTAGGACTTCAATGCTCAAGATTGTCAGTTTACAGGTTTCTGAGACCAGTAATGTTGAAATAGTGCTTCTGTTCAAATGAAGTGAAATCTAGCCCAAATCTGCTCAAAAGCTTGTCTCTCTATGAGAGAAAGCTGTTTCATTCAATATTCAGTGCAAATCTTGCCAAACTGAAAGATGCTTATGCCTTATGAAAAACAATGTTTTTGCAATGCTGTAAAACAGTTTTTAATGTGTTAGAAGATATATGCACAAAACCTTATATTAGGACTTCAATGCTCAAGATTGTCAGTTTACAGGTTTCTGAGACCAGTAATGTTGAAATAGTGCTTCTGTTCAAATGAAGTGAAATCTAGCGCAAATCTGCTCAACAGCTTGTCTCTCTATGAGAGAAAGCTGTTTCATTCAATATTCAGTGCAAATCTTGCCAAACTGAAAGATGCTTATGCCTTATGAAATACAATGTTTTTGCAATGCTGTAAAACAGTTTTTAATGTGTTAGAAGTTATATGCACAAAACCTTATATTAGGACTTCAATGCTCAAGATTGTCAGTTTACAGGTTTCTGAGACCAGTAATGTTGAAATAGTGCTTCTGTTCAAATGAAGTGAAATCTAGCCCAAATCTGCTCAAAAGCTTGTCTCTCTATGAGAGAAAGCTGTTTCATTCAATATTCAGTGCAAATCTTGCCAAACTGAAAGATGCTTATGTCTTATGAAATAAAATTATTTCTGCAAGGCAGTGAGACAGTTTTTAATGTGTTAGACGTTATAGCACAAAAACTTATGTTAGGACTTCAATGCTCAAGATTGTCAGTTTACTGGTTTCTGAGACCAGTTATGTTGAAATAGTGCTTCTGTTCAAATGAAGTGAAATCTAGCCCAAATCTGCTCAAAAGCTTGTCTCTCTATGAGAGAAAGCTGTTTCATTCAATATTCAGTGTAAATCTTGCCAAACTGAAAGATGCTTATGCCTTTTGAAATACAATGTTTTTGCAATGCTGTAAAACAGTTTTTAATGTGTTAGAAGTTATATGCACAAAACCTTATATTAGGACTTCAATGCTCAAGATTGTCAGTTTACAGGTTTCTGAGACCAGTAATATTGAATAGTGCTTCTGTTGAAATGAAGTGAAATCTAGCCCAAATCTGCTCAAAAGCTTGTCTCTCTGTGAGATAGAGCTGCTTTATGCAATGTTCAGTGCAAATCTTGCCAAACTGATAGATGCTTATGTCTTATGAAATAAAATTATTTCTGCAATGCAGTGAGACAGTTTTTAATGTGTTAGAAGTTATATGCACAAAACCTTATATTAGGACTTCAATGCTCAAGATTGTCAGTTTACAGGTTTCTGAGACCAGTAATGTTGAAATAGTGCTTCTGTTCAAATGAAGTGAAATCTAGCCCAAATCTGCTCAAAAGCTTGTCTCTCTATGAGAGAAAGCTGTTTCATTCAATATTCAGTGCAAATCTTGCCAAACTGAAAGATGCTTATGCCTTATGAAATACACTGTTTTTGCAATGCTGTAAAACAGTTTTTAATGTGTTAGAAGTTATATGCACAAAACCTTATATTAGGACTTCAATGCTCAAGATTGTCAGTTTACAGGTTTCTAAAACCAGTAATGTTGAAATAGTGCTTATGTACAAATGAAGTGAAATCTAGCCCAAATCTGCTCAAAAGCTTGTCTCTCTATGAGAGAAAGCTGTTTCATTCAATATTCAGTGCAAATCTTGCCAAACTGAAAGATGCTTATGCCTTATGAAATACAATGTTTTTGCAATGCTGTAAAACAGTTTTTAATGTGTTACAAGTTATATGCACAAAACCTTATATTAAGACTTCAATGCTCAAGATTGTCAGTTTACAGGTTTCTGAGACCAGTAATGTTGAAATAGTGCTTCTCTTCAAATGAAATGAAATCTAGCCCAAATCTGCTCAAAAGCTTGTCTCTCTGTGAGATAGAGCTGCTTCATGCAATGTTCAGTGCAAATCTTGCCAAACTGAAAGATGCTTATGTCTTATGAAATAAAATTATTTATGCAATGCAGTGAGACAGTTTTTAATGTGTTAGACGTTATATGCACAAAAACTTATGTTAGGACTTCAATGCTCAAGATTGTCAGTTTACTGGTTTCTGAGACCAGTAATGTTGAAATAGTGCTTCTGTTCAAATGAAGTGAAATCTAGCCCAAATCTGCTCAAAAGCTTGTCTCTCTATGAGAGAAAGCTGTTTCATTCAATATTCAGTGCAAATCTTGCTAGACTGAAACATGCTTATGCCTTGTGAAATACAATGTTTTTGCAATGCTGTAAGACAGTTTTTAATGTGTTAGAAGTTATATGCACAAAACCTTATATTAGGACTTCAATGCTCAAGATTGTCAGTTTACAGGTTTCTGAGACCAGTAATGTTGAAATAGTGCTTCTGTTCAAATGAAGTGAAATCTAGCCCAAATCTGCTCAAAAGCTTGTCTCTCTATGAGAGAAAGCTGTTTCATTCAATATTCAGTGCAAATCTTGCCAAACTGAAAGATGCTTATGCCTTATGAAATACAATGTTTTTGCAATGCTGTAAAACAGTTTTTAATGTGTTAGAAGTTATATGCACAAAACCTTATATTAGGACTTCAATGCTCAAGATTGTCAGTTTACAGGTTTCTGAGACCAGTAATGTTGAAATAGTGCTTCTGTTCAAATGAAGTGAAATCTAGCCCAAATCTGCTCAAAAGCTTGTCTCTCTATGAGAGAAAGCTGTTTCATTCAATATTCAGTGCAAATCTTGCCAAACTGAAAGATGCTTATGTCTTATGAAATAAAATTATTTCTGCAAGGCAGTGAGACAGTTTTTAATGTGTTAGACGTTATAGCACAAAAACTTATGTTAGGACTTCAATGCTCAAGATTGTCAGTTTACTGGTTTCTGAGACCAGTTATGTTGAAATAGTGCTTCTGTTCAAATGAAGTGAAATCTAGCCCAAATCTGCTCAAAAGCTTGTCTCTCTATGAGAGAAAGCTGTTTCATTCAATATTCAGTGCAAATCTTGCCAAACTGAAAGATGCTTATGCCTTTTGAAATACAATGTTTTTGCAATGCTGTAAAACAGTTTTTAATGTGTTAGAAGTTATATGCACAAAACCTTATATTAGGACTTCAATGCTCAAGATTGTCAGTTTACAGGTTTCTGAGACCAGTAATATTGAATAGTGCTTCTGTTGAAATGAAGTGAAATCTAGCCCAAATCTGCTCAAAAGCTTGTCTCTCTGTGAGATAGAGCTGCTTTATGCAATGTTCAGTGCAAATCTTGCCAAACTGATAGATGCTTATGTCTTATGAAATAAAATTATTTCTGCAATGCAGTGAGACAGTTTTTAATGTGTTAGAAGTTATATGCACAAAACCTTATATTAGGACTTCAATGCTCAAGATTGTCAGTTTACAGGTTTCTGAGACCAGTAATGTTGAAATAGTGCTTCTGTTCAAATGAAGTGAAATCTAGCCCAAATCTGCTCAAAAGCTTGTCTCTCTATGAGAGAAAGCTGTTTCATTCAATATTCAGTGCAAATCTTGCCAAACTGAAAGATGCTTATGCCTTATGAAATACAATGTTTTTGCAATGCTGTAAAACAGTTTTTAATGTGTTAGAAGTTATATGCACAAAACCTTATATTAGGACTTCAATGCTCAAGATTGTCAGTTTACAGGTTTCTAAAACCAGTAATGTTGAAATAGTGCTTATGTACAAATGAAGTGAAATCTAGCCCAAATCTGCTCAAAAGCTTGTCTCTCTATGAGAGAAAGCTGTTTCATTCAATATTCAGTGCAAATCTTGCCAAACTGAAAGATGCTTATGCCTTATGAAATACAATGTTTTTGCAATGCTGTAAAACAGTTTTTAATGTGTTACAAGTTATATGCACAAAACCTTATATTAAGACTTCAATGCTCAAGATTGTCAGTTTACAGGTTTCTGAGACCAGTAATGTTGAAATAGTGCTTCTCTTCAAATGAAATGAAATCTAGCCCAAATCTGCTCAAAAGCTTGTCTCTCTGTGAGATAGAGCTGCTTCATGCAATGTTCAGTGCAAATCTTGCCAAACTGAAAGATGCTTATGTCTTATGAAATAAAATTATTTATGCAATGCAGTGAGACAGTTTTTAATGTGTTAGAAGTTATATGCACAAAAACTTATGTTAGGACTTCAATGCTCAAGATTGTCAGTTTACTGGTTTCTGAGACCAGTAATGTTGAAATAGTGCTTCTGTTCAAATGAAGTGAAATCTAGCCCAAATCTGCTCAAAAGCTTGTCTCTCTATGAGAGAAAGCTGTTTCATTCAATATTCAGTGCAAATCTTGCTAGACTGAAACATGCTTATGCCTTGTGAAATACAATGTTTTTGCAATGCTGTAAGACAGTTTTTAATGTGTTAGAAGTTATATGCACAAAACCTTATATTAGGACTTCAATGCTCAAGATTGTCAGTTTACAGGTTTCTGAGACCAGTAATGTTGAAATAGTGCTTCTGTTCAAATGAAGTGAAATCTAGCCCAAATCTGCTCAAAAGCTTGTCTCTCTATGAGAGAAAGCTGTTTCATTCAATATTCAGTGCAAATCTTGCCAAACTGAAAGATGCTTATGCCTTATGAAATACAATGTTTTTGCAATGCTGTAAAACAGTTTTTAATGTGTTAGAAGTTATATGCACAAAACCTTATATTAGGACTTCAATGCTCAAGATTGTCAGTTTACAGGTTTCTGAGACCAGTAATGTTGAAATAGTGCTTCTGTTCAAATGAAGTGAAATCTAGCCCAAACCTGCTCAAAAGCTTGTCTCTCTATGAGAGAAAGCTGTTTCATTCAATATTCAGTGCAAATCTTGCCAAACTGAAAGATGCTTATGCCTTATGAAATACAATGTTTTTGCAATGCTGTAAGACAGTTTTTAATGTGTTAGAAGTTATATGCACAAAACCTTATATTAGGACTTCAATGCTCAAGATTGTCAGTTTACAGGTTTCTGAGACCAGTAATGTTGAAATAGTGCATCTGTTCAAATGAAGTGAAATCTAGCCCAAATCTGCTCAAAAGCTTGTCTCTCTATGAGAGAAAGCTGTTTCATTCAATATTCAGTGCAAATCTTGCCAAACTGAAAGATGCTTATGCCTTATGAAAAACAATGTTTTTGCAATGCTGTAAAACAGTTTTTAATGTGTTAGAAGATATATGCACAAAACCTTATATTAGGACTTCAATGCTCAAGATTGTCAGTTTACAGGTTTCTGAGACCAGTAATGTTGAAATAGTGCTTCTGTTCAAATGAAGTGAAATCTAGCGCAAATCTGCTCAACAGCTTGTCTCTCTATGAGAGAAAGCTGTTTCATTCAATATTCAGTGCAAATCTTGCCAAACTGAAAGATGCTTATGCCTTATGAAATACAATGTTTTTGCAATGCTGTAAAACAGTTTTTAATGTGTTAGAAGTTATATGCACAAAACCTTATATTAGGACTTCAATGCTCAAGATTGTCAGTTTACAGGTTTCTGAGACCAGTAATGTTGAAATAGTGCTTCTGTTCAAATGAAGTGAAATCTAGCCCAAATCTGCTCAAAAGCTTGTCTCTCTATGAGAGAAAGCTGTTTCATTCAATATTCAGTGCAAATCTTGCCAAACTGAAAGATGCTTATGCCTTATGAAATACAATGTTTTTGCAATGCTGTAAGACAGTTTTTAATGTGTTAGAAGTTATATGCACAAAACCTTATATTAGGACTTCAATGCTCAAGATTGTCAGTTTACAGGTTTCTGAGACCAGTAATGTTGAAATAGTGCATCTGTTCAAATGAAGTGAAATCTAGCCCAAATCTGCTCAAATGCTTGTCTCTCTATGAGAGAAAGCAGTTTCATTCAATATTCGGTGCAAATCTTGCCAAACTGAAAGATGCTTATGCCTTATGAAAAACAATGTTTTTGCAATGCTGTAAAACAGTTTTTAATGTGTTAGAAGATATATGCACAAAACCTTATATTAGGACTTCAATGCTCAAGATTGTCAGTTTACAGGTTTCTGAGACCAGTAATGTTGAAATAGTGCTTCTGTTCAAATGAAGTGAAATCTAGCGCAAATCTGCTCAACAGCTTGTCTCTCTATGAGAGAAAGCTGTTTCATTCAATATTCAGTGCAAATCTTGCCAAACTGAAAGATGCTTATGCCTTATGAAATACAATGTTTTTGCAATGCTGTAAAACAGTTTTTAATGTGTTAGAAGTTATATGCACAAAACCTTATATTAGGACTTCAATGCTCAAGATTGTCAGTTTACAGGTTTCTGAGACCAGTAATGTTGAAATAGTGCTTCTGTTCAAATGAAGTGAAATCTAGCCCAAATCTGCTCAAAAGCTTGTCTCTCTATGAGAGAAAGCTGTTTCATTCAATATTCAGTGCAAATCTTGCCAAACTGAAAGATGCTTATGTCTTATGAAATAAAATTATTTCTGCAAGGCAGTGAGACAGTTTTTAATGTGTTAGACGTTATAGCACAAAAACTTATGTTAGGACTTCAATGCTCAAGATTGTCAGTTTACTGGTTTCTGAGACCAGTTATGTTGAAATAGTGCTTCTGTTCAAATGAAGTGAAATCTAGCCCAAATCTGCTCAAAAGCTTGTCTCTCTATGAGAGAAAGCTGTTTCATTCAATATTCAGTGCAAATCTTGCCAAACTGAAAGATGCTTATGCCTTTTGAAATACAATGTTTTTGCAATGCTGTAAAACAGTTTTTAATGTGTTAGAAGTTATATGCACAAAACCTTATATTAGGACTTCAATGCTCAAGATTGTCAGTTTACAGGTTTCTGACACCAGTAATATTGAATAGTGCTTCTGTTGAAATGAAGTGAAATCTAGCCCAAATCTGCTCAAAAGCTTGTCTCTCTGTGAGATAGAGCTGCTTTATGCAATGTTCAGTGCAAATCTTGCCAAACTGATAGATGCTTATGTCTTATGAAATAAAATTATTTCTGCAATGCAGTGAGACAGTTTTTAATGTGTTAGAAGTTATATGCACAAAACCTTATATTAGGACTTCAATGCTCAAGATTGTCAGTTTACAGGTTTCTGAGACCAGTAATGTTGAAATAGTGCATCTGTTCAAATGAAGTGAAATCTAGCCCAAATCTGCTCAAAAGCTTGTCTCTCTATGAGAGAAAGCTGTTTCATTCAATATTCAGTGCAAATCTTGCCAAACTGAAAGATGCTTATGCCTTATGAAAAACAATGTTTTTGCAATGCTGTAAAACAGTTTTTAATGTGTTAGAAGATATATGCACAAAACCTTATATTAGGACTTCAATGCTCAAGATTGTCAGTTTACAGGTTTCTGAGACCAGTAATGTTGAAATAGTGCTTCTGTTCAAATGAAGTGAAATCTAGCGCAAATCTGCTCAACAGCTTGTCTCTCTATGAGAGAAAGCTGTTTCATTCAATATTCAGTGCAAATCTTGCCAGACTGAAACATGCTTATGCCTTATGAAATACAATGTTTTTGCAATGCTGTAAGACAGTTTTTAATGTGTTAGAAGTTATATGCACAAAACCTTATATTAGGACTTCAATGCTCAAGATTGTCAGTTTACAGGTTTCTGAGACCAGTAATGTTGAAATAGTGCATCTGTTCAAATGAAGTGAAATCTAGCCCAAATCTGCTCAAAAGCTTGTCTCTCTATGAGAGAAAGCTGTTTCATTCAATATTCAGTGCAAATCTTGCCAAACTGAAAGATGCTTATGCCTTATGAAATACAATGTTTTTGCAATGCTGTAAGACAGTTTTTAATGTGTTAGAAGTTATATGCACAAAACCTTATATTAGGACTTCAATGCTCAAGATTGTCAGTTTACAGGTTTCTGAGACCAGTAATGTTGAAATAGTGCTTCTGTTCAAATGAAGTGAAATCTAGCGCAAATCTGCTCAAAAGCTTGTCTCTCTATGAGAGAAAGCTGTTTCATTCAATATTCAGTGCAAATCTTGCCAAACTGAAAGATGCTTATGCCTTATGAAATATAAATGTTTTTGCAATGCTGTAAAACAGTTTTTAATGTGTTACAAGTTATATGCACAAAACCTTATATTAGGACTTCAATGCTCAAGATTGTCAGTTTACAGGTTTCTGAGACCAGTTATGTTGAAATAGTGCTTCTGTTTAAATGAAGTGAAATCTAGCCCAAATCTGCTCAAAAGCTTGTCTCTCTATGAGAGAAAGCTGCTTCATTCAATGTTCAGTGCAAATCTTGCCAAACTGAAAGATGCTTATGCCTTATGAAATATAAATGTTTTTGCAATGCTGTAAAACAGTTTTTAATGTGTTAGAAGTTATATGCACAAAACCTTAAATTAGGACTTCAATGCTCAAGATATTCAGGTTACAGGTTTCTGAGACCAGTTATGTTGAAATAGTGCTTCTGTTTAAATGAAGTGAAATCTAGCCCAAATCTGCTCAAAAGCTTGTCTCTCTATGAGAGAAAGCTGCTTCATTCAATATTCAGTGCAAATCTTGCCAAACTGAAAGATGCTCATGCCTTATGAAATACAATGTTTTTGCAATGCTGTAAAACAGTTTTGAATGTGTTAGAAGTTATATGCACAAAACCTTATATTAGGACTTCAATGCTCAAGATTGTCAATTTACAGGTTTCTGAGACCAGTAATGTTGAAATAGTGCTTCTGTTCAAATGAAGTGAAATCTAGCCCAAATCTGCTCAAAAGCTTGTCTCTCTGTGAGATAGAGCTGCTTCATGCAATGTTCAGTGCAAATCTTTCCAAACTGAAAGATGCTTAATGTCTTATGAAATAAAATTATTTCTGCAATGCAGTGAGACAGTTTTTAATGTGTTAGAAGTTATATGCACAAAACCTTATATTAGGACTTCAATGCTCAAGATTGTCAGTTTACAGGTTTCTGAAACCAGTAATGTTGAAATAGTGCTTCTGTACAAATGAAGTGAAATCTAGCCCAAATCTGCTCAAAAGCTTGTCTCTCTGTGAGATAGAGCTGCTTCATTCAATGTTCAGTGCAAATCTTGTCAAACTGAAAGATGCTTATGCCTTATGAAATATAAATGTTTTTGCAATGCTCTAAGACAGTTTTTAATGTGTTAGAAGTTATATGCACAAAACCTTATGTTAGGACTTCAATGCTCAAGATTGTCAGTTTACAGGTTTCTGAGACCAGTAATGTTGAAATAGTGCTTCTTTTTAAATGAAGTGAAATCTAGCCCAAATCTGCTCAAAAGCTTGTCTCTCTATGAGAGAAAGCTGTTTCATTCAATATTCAGTGCAAATCTTGCCAAACTGAAAGATGCTTATGCCTTATGAAATACAATGTTTTTGCAATGCTGTAAAACAGTTTTGAATGGTTAGAAGTTATATGCACAAAACCTTATATTAGGACTTCAATGCTCAAGATTGTCAGTTTACAGGTTTCTGAGACCAGTAATGTTGAAATAGTGCTTCTGTTCAAATGAAGTGAAATCTAGCCCAAATCTGCTCAAAAGTTTCTCTCTATGAGAGAAAGCTGTTTCATTCAATATTCAGTGCAAATCTTGCCAAACTGAAAGATGCTTATGCCTTATGAAATACAATATTTTTGCAATGTTATAAAACAGTTTTTAATGTGTTACAAGTTATATGCACAAAACCTTATATTAAGACTTCAATGCTCAAGATTTTCAGTTTACAGGTTTCTGAGACCAGTTATGTTGAAATAGTGCTTCTGTTCAAATGAAGTGAAATCTAGCCCAAATCTGCTCAAAAGCTTGTCTCTCTATGAGAGAAAGCTGTTTCATTCAATATTCAGTGCAAATCTTGCCAGACTGAAACATGCTTATGCCTTATGAAATACAATGTTTTTGCAATGCTGTAAGACAGTTTTTAATGTGTTAGAAGTTATATGCACAAAACCTTATATTAGGACTTCAATGCTCAAGATTGTCAGTTTACAGGTTTCTGAGACCAGTAATGTTGAAATAGTGCATCTGTTCAAATGAAGTGAAATCTAGCCCAAATCTGCTCAAAAGCTTGTCTCTCTATGAGAGAAAGCTGCTCCATTCAATATTCAGTGCAAATCTTGCCAAACTGAAAGATGCTTATGCCTTATGAAATACAATGTTTTTGTAATGCTGTGAAACAGTTTTTAATGTGTTAGAAGTTATATGCACAAAACCTTATATTAGGACTTCAATGCTCAAGATTGTCAGTTTACAGGTTTATGAGACCAGGAATATTGAATAGTGCTTCTGTTGAAATGAAGTGAAATCTAGCCCAAATCTGCTCAAAAGCTTGTCTCTCTGTGAGATAGAGCTGCTTCATGCAATGTTCAGTGCAAATCTTGCCAAACTGAAAGATGCTTATGTCTTATGAAATAAAATTATTTCTGCAATGCAGTGAGACCGTTTTTAATGTGTTAGACGTTATAGCACAAAAACTTATGTTAGGACTTCAATGCTCAAGATTGTCAGTTTACAGGTTTCTGAGACCAGTTATGTTGAAATAGTGCTTCTGTTTAAATGAAGTGAAATCTAGCCCAAATCTGCTCAAAAGCTTGTCTCTCTATGAGAGAAAGCTGTTTCCTTCAATATTCAGTGCAAATCTTGCCAAACTGAAAGATGCTTATGCCTTATGAAATACAATGTTTTTGCAATGCTGTAAAACAGTTTTTAATGTGTTACAAGTTATATGCACAAAACCTTATATTAAGACTTCAATGCTCAAGATTGTCAGTTTACAGGTTTCTGAGACCAGTAATGTTGAAATAGTGCTTCTCTTCAAATGAAATGAAATCTAGCCCAAATCTGCTCAAAAGCTTGTCTCTCTGTGAGATAGAGCTGCTTCATGCAATGTTCAGTGCAAATCTTGCCAAACTGAAAGATGCTTATGTCTTATGAAATAAAATTATTTATGCAATGCAGTGAGACAGTTTTTAATGTGTTAGAAGTTATATGCACAAAAACTTATGTTAGGACTTCAATGCTCAAGATTGTCAGTTTACTGGTTTCTGAGACCAGTTATGTTGAAATAGTGCTTCTGTTCAAATGAAGTGAAATCTAGCCCAAATCTGCTCAAAAGGTGGTCTCTCTATGAGAGAAAGCTGTTTCATTCAATATTCAGTGCAAATCTTGCCAAACTGAAAGATGCTTATGCCTTATGAAATACAATGTTTTTGCAATGCTGTAAAACAGTTTTTAATGTGTTAGAAGTTATATCCACAAAACCTTATATTAGGACTTCAATGCTCAAGATTGTCAGTTTACAGGTTTCTGAGACCAGTTATGTTGAAATAGTGCTTTTGTTCAAATGAAGTGAAATCTAGCCCAAATCTGCTCAAATGCTTGTCTCTCTATGAGAGAAAGCTGTTTCATTCAATATTCAGTGCAAATCTTGCCAAACTGAAAGATGCTCATGCCTTATGAAATACAATGTTTTTGCAATGCTGTAAGACAGTTTTTAATGTGTTAGAAGTTATATGCACAAAACCTTATATTAGGACTTCAATGCTCAAGATTGTCAGTTTACAGGTTTCTGAGACCAGTAATGTTGAAATAGTGCATCTGTTCAAATGAAGTGAAATCTAGCCCAAATCTGCTCAAATGCTTGTCTCTCTATGAGAGAAAGCAGTTTCATTCAATATTCGGTGCAAATCTTGCCAAACTGAAAGATGCTTATGCCTTATGAAAAACAATGTTTTTGCAATGCTGTAAAACAGTTTTTAATGTGTTAGAAGATATATGCACAAAACCTTATATTAGGACTTCAATGCTCAAGATTGTCAGTTTACAGGTTTCTGAGACCAGTAATGTTGAAATAGTGCTTCTGTTCAAATGAAGTGAAATCTAGCGCAAATCTGCTCAACAGCTTGTCTCTCTATGAGAGAAAGCTGTTTCATTCAATATTCAGTGCAAATCTTGCCAAACTGAAAGATGCTTATGCCTTATGAAATACAATGTTTTTGCAATGCTGTAAAACAGTTTTTAATGTGTTAGAAGTTATATGCACAAAACCTTATATTAGGACTTCAATGCTCAAGATTGTCAGTTTACAGGTTTCTGAGACCAGTAATGTTGAAATAGTGCTTCTGTTCAAATGAAGTGAAATCTAGCCCAAATCTGCTCAAAAGCTTGTCTCTCTATGAGAGAAAGCTGTTTCATTCAATATTCAGTGCAAATCTTGCCAAACTGAAAGATGCTTATGTCTTATGAAATAAAATTATTTCTGCAAGGCAGTGAGACAGTTTTTAATGTGTTAGACGTTATAGCACAAAAACTTATGTTAGGACTTCAATGCTCAAGATTGTCAGTTTACTGGTTTCTGAGACCAGTTATGTTGAAATAGTGCTTCTGTTCAAATGAAGTGAAATCTAGCCCAAATCTGCTCAAAAGCTTGTCTCTCTATGAGAGAAAGCTGTTTCATTCAATATTCAGTGCAAATCTTGCCAAACTGAAAGATGCTTATGCCTATTGAAATACAATGTTTTTGCAATGCTGTAAAACAGTTTTTAATGTGTTAGAAGTTATATGCACAAAACCTTATATTAGGACTTCAATGCTCAAGATTGTCAGTTTACAGGTTTCTGACACCAGTAATATTGAATAGTGCTTCTGTTGAAATGAAGTGAAATCTAGCCCAAATCTGCTCAAAAGCTTGTCTCTCTGTGAGATAGAGCTGCTTTATGCAATGTTCAGTGCAAATCTTGCCAAACTGATAGATGCTTATGTCTTATGAAATAAAATTATTTCTGCAATGCAGTGAGACAGTTTTTAATGTGTTAGAAGTTATATGCACAAAACCTTATATTAGGACTTCAATGCTCAAGATTGTCAGTTTACAGGTTTCTGAGACCAGTAATGTTGAAATAGTGCATCTGTTCAAATGAAGTGAAATCTAGCCCAAATCTGCTCAAAAGCTTGTCTCTCTATGAGAGAAAGCTGTTTCATTCAATATTCAGTGCAAATCTTGCCAAACTGAAAGATGCTTATGCCTTATGAAAAACAATGTTTTTGCAATGCTGTAAAACAGTTTTTAATGTGTTAGAAGATATATGCACAAAACCTTATATTAGGACTTCAATGCTCAAGATTGTCAGTTTACAGGTTTCTGAGACCAGTAATGTTGAAATAGTGCTTCTGTTCAAATGAAGTGAAATCTAGCGCAAATCTGCTCAACAGCTTGTCTCTCTATGAGAGAAAGCTGTTTCATTCAATATTCAGTGCAAATCTTGCCAGACTGAAACATGCTTATGCCTTATGAAATACAATGTTTTTGCAATGCTGTAAGACAGTTTTTAATGTGTTAGAAGTTATATGCACAAAACCTTATATTAGGACTTCAATGCTCAAGATTGTCAGTTTACAGGTTTCTGAGACCAGTAATGTTGAAATAGTGCATCTGTTCAAATGAAGTGAAATCTAGCCCAAATCTGCTCAAAAGCTTGTCTCTCTATGAGAGAAAGCTGTTTCATTCAATATTCAGTGCAAATCTTGCCAAACTGAAAGATGCTTATGCCTTATGAAATACAATGTTTTTGCAATGCTGTAAGACAGTTTTTAATGTGTTAGAAGTTATATGCACAAAACCTTATATTAGGACTTCAATGCTCAAGATTGTCAGTTTACAGGTTTCTGAGACCAGTAATGTTGAAATAGTGCTTCTGTTCAAATGAAGTGAAATCTAGCGCAAATCTGCTCAAAAGCTTGTCTCTCTATGAGAGAAAGCTGTTTCATTCAATATTCAGTGCAAATCTTGCCAAACTGAAAGATGCTTATGCCTTATGAAATATAAATGTTTTTGCAATGCTGCAAAACAGTTTTTAATGTGTTACAAGTTATATGCACAAAACCTTATATTAGGACTTCAATGCTCAAGATTGTCAGTTTACAGGTTTCTGAGACCAGTTATGTTGAAATAGTGCTTCTGTTTAAATGAAGTGAAATCTAGCCCAAATCTGCTCAAAAGCTTGTCTCTCTATGAGAGAAAGCTGCTTCATTCAATGTTCAGTGCAAATCTTGCCAAACTGAAAGATGCTTATGCCTTATGAAATATAAATGTTTTTGCAATGCTGTAAAACAGTTTTTAATGTGTTAGAAGTTATATGCACAAAACCTTAAATTAGGACTTCAATGCTCAAGATATTCAGGTTACAGGTTTCTGAGACCAGTTATGTTGAAATAGTGCTTCTGTTTAAATGAAGTGAAATCTAGCCCAAATCTGCTCAAAAGCTTGTCTCTCTATGAGAGAAAGCTGCTTCATTCAATATTCAGTGCAAATCTTGCCAAACTGAAAGATGCTCATGCCTTATGAAATACAATGTTTTTGCAATGCTGTAAAACAGTTTTGAATGTGTTAGAAGTTATATGCACAAAACCTTATATTAGGACTTCAATGCTCAAGATTGTCAATTTACAGGTTTCTGAGACCAGTAATGTTGAAATAGTGCTTCTGTTCAAATGAAGTGAAATCTAGCCCAAATCTGCTCAAAAGCTTGTCTCTCTGTGAGATAGAGCTGCTTCATGCAATGTTCAGTGCAAATCTTTCCAAACTGAAAGATGCTTAATGTCTTATGAAATAAAATTATTTCTGCAATGCAGTGAGACAGTTTTTAATGTGTTAGAAGTTATATGCACAAAACCTTATATTAGGACTTCAATGCTCAAGATTGTCAGTTTACAGGTTTCTGAAACCAGTAATGTTGAAATAGTGCTTCTGTACAAATGAAGTGAAATCTAGCCCAAATCTGCTCAAAAGCTTGTCTCTCTGTGAGATAGAGCTGCTTCATTCAATGTTCAGTGCAAATCTTGTCAAACTGAAAGATGCTTATGCCTTATGAAATATAAATGTTTTTGCAATGCTCTAAGACAGTTTTTAATGTGTTAGAAGTTATATGCACAAAACCTTATGTTAGGACTTCAATGCTCAAGATTGTCAGTTTACAGGTTTCTGAGACCAGTAATGTTGAAATAGTGCTTCTTTTTAAATGAAGTGAAATCTAGCCCAAATCTGCTCAAAAGCTTGTCTCTCTATGAGAGAAAGCTGTTTCATTCAATATTCAGTGCAAATCTTGCCAAACTGAAAGATGCTTATGCCTTATGAAATACAATGTTTTTGCAATGCTGTAAAACAGTTTTGAATGGTTAGAAGTTATATGCACAAAACCTTATATTAGGACTTCAATGCTCAAGATTGTCAGTTTACAGGTTTCTGAGACCAGTAATGTTGAAATAGTGCTTCTGTTCAAATGAAGTGAAATCTAGCCCAAATCTGCTCAAAAGTTTCTCTCTATGAGAGAAAGCTGTTTCATTCAATATTCAGTGCAAATCTTGCCAAACTGAAAGATGCTTATGCCTTATGAAATACAATATTTTTGCAATGCTATAAAACAGTTTTTAATGTGTTACAAGTTATATGCACAAAACCTTATATTAAGACTTCAATGCTCAAGATTTTCAGTTTACAGGTTTCTGAGACCAGTTATGTTGAAATAGTGCTTCTGTTCAAATGAAGTGAAATCTAGCCCAAATCTGCTCAAAAGCTTGTCTCTCTATGAGAGAAAGCTGTTTCATTCAATATTCAGTGCAAATCTTGCCAGACTGAAACATGCTTATGCCTTATGAAATACAATGTTTTTGCAATGCTGTAAGACAGTTTTTAATGTGTTAGAAGTTATATGCACAAAACCTTATATTAGGACTTCAATGCTCAAGATTGTCAGTTTACAGGTTTCTGAGACCAGTAATGTTGAAATAGTGCATCTGTTCAAATGAAGTGAAATCTAGCCCAAATCTGCTCAAAAGCTTGTCTCTCTATGAGAGAAAGCTGCTCCATTCAATATTCAGTGCAAATCTTGCCAAACTGAAAGATGCTTATGCCTTATGAAATACAATGTTTTTGTAATGCTGTGAAACAGTTTTTAATGTGTTAGAAGTTATATGCACAAAACCTTATATTAGGACTTCAATGCTCAAGATTGTCAGTTTACAGGTTTATGAGACCAGGAATATTGAATAGTGCTTCTGTTGAAATGAAGTGAAATCTAGCCCAAATCTGCTCAAAAGCTTGTCTCTCTGTGAGATAGAGCTGCTTCATGCAATGTTCAGTGCAAATCTTGCCAAACTGAAAGATGCTTATGTCTTATGAAATAAAATTATTTCTGCAATGCAGTGAGACCGTTTTTAATGTGTTAGACGTTATAGCACAAAAACTTATGTTAGGACTTCAATGCTCAAGATTGTCAGTTTACAGGTTTCTGAGACCAGTTATGTTGAAATAGTGCTTCTGTTTAAATGAAGTGAAATCTAGCCCAAATCTGCTCAAAAGCTTGTCTCTCTATGAGAGAAAGCTGTTTCCTTCAATATTCAGTGCAAATCTTGCCAAACTGAAAGATGCTTATGCCTTATGAAATACAATGTTTTTGCAATGCTGTAAAACAGTTTTTAATGTGTTACAAGTTATATGCACAAAACCTTATATTAAGACTTCAATGCTCAAGATTGTCAGTTTACAGGTTTCTGAGACCAGTAATGTTGAAATAGTGCTTCTCTTCAAATGAAATGAAATCTAGCCCAAATCTGCTCAAAAGCTTGTCTCTCTGTGAGATAGAGCTGCTTCATGCAATGTTCAGTGCAAATCTTGCCAAACTGAAAGATGCTTATGTCTTATGAAATAAAATTATTTATGCAATGCAGTGAGACAGTTTTTAATGTGTTAGAAGTTATATGCACAAAAACATATGTTAGGACTTCAATGCTCAAGATTGTCAGTTTACTGGTTTCTGAGACCAGTTATGTTGAAATAGTGCTTCTGTTCAAATGAAGTGAAATCTAGCCCAAATCTGCTCAAAAGGTGGTCTCTCTATGAGAGAAAGCTGTTTCATTCAATATTCAGTGCAAATCTTGCCAGACTGAAACATGCTTATGCCTTGTGAAATACAATGTTTTTGCAATGCTGTAAGACAGTTTTTAATGTGTTAGAAGTTATATGCACAAAACCTTATATTAAGACTTCAATGCTCAAGATTTTCAGTTTACAGGTTTCTGAGACCAGTTATGTTGAAATAGTGCTTCTGTTTAAATGAAGTGTAATCTAGCCCAAATCTGCTCAAAAGCTTGTCTCTCTATGAGAGAAAGCTGCTCCATTCAATATTCAGTGCAAATCTTGCCAAACTGAAAGATGCTTATGCCTTATGAAATACAATGTTTTTGTAATGCTGTAAAACAGTTTTTAATGTGTTAGAAGATATATGCACAAAACCTTATATTAGGACTTCAATGCTCAAGATTGTCAGTTTACAGGTTTCTGTGACCAGTAATGTTGAAATAGTGCTTCTGTTCAAATGAAGTGAAATCTAGCCCAAATCTGCTCAAAAGCTTGTCTCTCTATGAGAGAAAGCTGTTTCATTCAATATTCAGTGCAAATCTTGCCAAACTGAAAGATGCTTATGCCTTATGAAATACAATGTTTTTGCAATGCTGTAAAACAGTTTTTAATGTGTTACAAGTTATATGCACAAAACCTTATATTAGGACTTCAATGCTCAAGATTGTCAGTTTACAGGTTTCTGAGACCAGTAATGTTGAAATAGTGCTTCTGTTCAAATGAAGTGAAATCTAGCGCAAATCTGCTCAACAGCTTGTCTCTCTATGAGAGAAAGCTGTTTCATTCAATATTTAGTGCAAATCTTGCCAAACTGAAAGATGCTTATGCCTTTTGAAATACAATGTTTTTGCAATGCTGTAAGACAGTTTTTAATGTGTTAGAAGTTATATGCACAAAACCTTATATTAGGACTTCAATGCTCAAGACTGTCAGTTTACAGGTTTCTGAGACCAGTAATGTTGAAATAGTGCTTCTGTTCAAATGAAGTGAAATCTAGCCCAAATCTGCTCAAAAGCTTGTCTCTCTATGAGAGAAAGCTGTTTAATTCAATATTCAGTGCAAATCTTGCCAAACTGAAAGATGCTTATGCCTTATGAAATACAATGTTTTTGCAATGCTGTAAAACAGTTTTTAATGTGTTAGAAGTTATATGCACAAAACCTTATATTAGGACTTCAATGCTCAAGATTGTCAGTTTACAGGTTTCTGAGACCAGTAATGTTGAAATAGTGCTTCTGTTCAAATGAAGTGAAATCTAGCCCAAATCTGCTCAAAAGCTTGTCTCTCTATGAGAGAAAGCTGTTTCATTCAATATTCAGTGCAAATCTTGCCAAACTGAAATATGCTTATGCCTTATGAAAAACAATGTTTTTGCAATGCTGTAAAACAGTTTTTAATGTGTTAGAAGTTATATGCACAAAACCTTATATTAGGACTTCAATGCTCAAGATTGTCAGTGTACAGGTTTCTGAGACCAGTAATGTTGAAATAGTGCTTCTGTTCAAATGAAGTGAAATCTAGCCCAAATCTGCTCAAAAGCTTGTCTCTCTTTGAGAGAAAGCTGTTTCATTCAATATTCAGTGCAAATCTTGCCGAACTGAAAGATGCTTATGTCTTATGAAATAAAATTATTTCTGCAAGGCAGTGAGACAGTTTTTAATGTGTTAGACGTTATAGCACAAAAACTTATGTTAGGACTTCAATGCTCAAGATTGTCAGTTTACTGGTTTCTGAGACCAGTTATGTTGAAATAGTGCTTCTGTTCAAATGAAGTGAAATCTAGCCCAAATCTGCTCAAAAGCTTGTCTCTCTATGAGAGAAAGCTGTTTCATTCAATATTCAGTGCAAATCTTGCCAAACTGAAAGATGCTTATGCCTTTTGAAATACAATGTTTTTGCAATGCTGTAAAACAGTTTTTAATGTGTTAGAAGTTATATGCACAAAACCTTATATTAGGACTTCAATGCTCAAGATTGTCAGTTTACAGGTTTCTGAGACCAGTAATATTGAATAGTGCTTCTGTTGAAATGAAGTGAAATCTAGCCCAAATCTGCTCAAAAGCTTGTCTCTCTGTGAGATAGAGCTGCTTTATGCAATGTTCAGTGCAAATCTTGCCAAACTGAAAGATGCTTATGCCTTATGAAATATAAATGTTTTTGCAATGCTGTAAAACAGTTTTTAATGTGTTAGAAGTTATATGCACAAAACCTTAAATTAGGACTTCAATGCTCAAGATTGTCAGTTTACAGGTTTCTGAGACCAGTAATGTTGAAATAGTGCTTCTGTTCAAATGAAGTGAAATCTAGCGCAAATCTGCTCAACAGCTTGTCTCTCTATGAGAGAAAGCTGTTTCATTCAATATTCAGTGCAAATCTTGCCAAACTGAAAGATGCTTATGCCTTATGAAATACAATGTTTTTGCAATGCTGTAAAACATTTTTTAATGTGTTAAAAGTTATATGCACAAAACCTTATATTAAGACTTCAATGCTCAAGATTGTCAGTTTACAGGTTTCTGAGACCAGTTATGTTAAAATAGTGCTTCTTTTCAAATGAAGTGAAATCTAGCCCAAATCTGCTCAAAAGCTTGTCTCTCTATGAGAGAAAGCTGTTTCATTCAATATTCAGTGCAAATCTTGCCAGACTGAAACATGCTTATGCCTTATGAAATACAATGTTTTTGCAATGCTGTAAAACAGTTTTTAATGTGTTAGAAGTTATATGCACAAAACCTTATATTAGGACTTCAATGCTCAAGATTGTCAGTTTACAGGTTTCTGAGACCAGTAATGTTGAAATAGTGCTTCTGTTCAAATGAAGTGAAATCTAGCCCAAATCTGCTCAAAAGTTTGTCTCTCTATGAGAGAAAGCTGTTTCATTCAATATTCAGTGCAAATCTTGCCAAACTGAAAGATGCTTATGCCTTATGAAATACAATATTTTTGCAATGCTATAAAACAGTTTTTAATGTGTTACAAGTTATATGCACAAAACCTTATATTAAGACTTCAATGCTCAAGATTTTCAGTTTACAGGTTTCTGAGACCAGTTATGTTGAAATAGTGCTTCTGTTCAAATGAAGTGAAATCTAGCCCAAATCTGCTCAAAAGCTTGTCTCTCTATGAGAGAAAGCTGTTTCATTCAATATTCAGTGCAAATCTTGCCAGACTGAAACATGCTTATGCCTTATGAAATACAATGTTTTTGCAATGCTGTAAGACAGTTTTTAATGTGTTAGAAGTTATATGCACAAAACCTTATATTAGGACTTCAATGCTCAAGATTGTCAGTTTACAGGTTTCTGAGACCAGTAATGTTGAAATAGTGCATCTGTTCAAATGAAGTGAAATCTAGCCCAAATCTGCTCAAAAGCTTGTCTCTCTATGAGAGAAAGCTGTTTCATTCAATATTCAGTGCAAATCTTGCCAAACTGAAAGATGCTTATGCCTTATGAAATACAATGTTTTTGCAATGCTGTAAAACAGTTTTTAATGTGTTAGAAGTTATATGCACAAAACCTTATATTAGGACTTCAATGCTCAAGATTGTCAGTTTACAGGTTTCTGAGACCAGTAATGTTGAAATAGTGCTTCTGTTCAAATGAAGTGAAATCTAGCCCAAATCTGCTCAAAAGCTTGTCTCTCTATGAGAGAAAGCTGTTTCATTCAATATTCAGTGCAAATCTTGCCAAACTGAAAGATGCTTATGCCTTTTGAAATACAATGTTTTTGCAATGCTGTAAAACAGTTTTTAATGTGTTAGAAGTTATATGCACAAAACCTTATATTAGGACTTCAATGCTCAAGATTGTCAGTTTACAGGTTTCTGAGACCAGTAATGTTGAAATAGTGCTTCTGTTCAAATGAAGTGAAATCTAGCCCAAATCTGCTCAAAAGCTTGTCTCTCTATGAGAGAAAGCTGTTTCATTCAATATTCAGTGCAAATCTTGCCAAACTGAAAGATGCTTATGCCTTATGAAATACAATGTTTTTGCAATGCTGTAAGACAGTTTTTAATGTGTTAGAAGTTATATGCACAAAACCTTATATTAGGACTTCAATGCTCAAGATTGTCAGTTTACAGGTTTCTGAGACCAGTAATGTTGAAATAGTGCTTCTGTTCAAATGAAGTGAAATCTAGCCCAAATCTGCTCAAAAGCTTGTCTCTCTATGAGAGAAAGCTGTTTCATTCAATATTCAGTGCAAATCTTGCCAAACTGAAAGATGCTTATGCCTTATGAAAAACAATGTTTTTGCAATGCTGTAAAACAGTTTTTAATGTGTTAGAAGATATATGCACAAAACCTTATATTAGGACTTCAATGCTCAAGATTGTCAGTTTACAGGTTTCTGAGACCAGTAATGTTGAAATAGTGCTTCTGTTCAAATGAAGTGAAATCTAGCCCAAATCTGCTCAAAAGCTTGTCTCTCTATGAGAGAAAGCTGTTTCATTCAATATTCAGTGCAAATCTTGCCAAACTGAAAGATGCTTATGCCTTATGAAATACAATGTTTTTGCAATGCTGTAAAACAGTTTTTAATGTGTTACAAGTTATATGCACAAAACCTTATATTAAGACTTCAATGCTCAAGATTTTCAGTTTACAGGTTTCTGAGACCAGTTATGTTGAAATAGTGCTTCTGTTCAAATGAAGTGAAATCTAGCCCAAATCTGCTCAAAAGCTTGTCTCTCTATGAGAGAAAGCTGCTTCATTCAATGTTCAGTGCAAATCTTGCCAAACTGAAAGATGCTTATGCCTTATGAAATATAAATGTTTTTGCAATGCTGTAAAACAGTTTTTAATGTGTTAGAAGTTATATGCACAAAACCTTAAATTAGGACTTCAATGCTCAAGATTGTCAGTTTACAGGTTTCTGAGACCAGTAATGTTGAAATAGTGCTTCTGTTCAAATGAAGTGAAATCTAGCGCAAATCTGCTCAACAGCTTGTCTCTCTATGAGAGAAAGCTGTTTCATTCAATATTCAGTGCAAATCTTGCCAAACTGAAAGATGCTTATGCCTTATGAAATACAATGTTTTTGCAATGCTGTAAAACAGTTTTTAATGTGTTACAAGTTATATGCACAAAACCTTATATTAAGACTTCAATGCTCAAGATTTTCAGTTTACAGGTTTCTGAGACCAGTTATGTTGAAATAGTGCTTCTGTTCAAATGAAGTGAAATCTAGCCCAAATCTGCTCAAAAGCTTGTCTCTCTATGAGAGAAAGCTGCTTCATTCAATGTTCAGTGCAAATCTTGCCAAACTGAAAGATGCTTATGCCTTATGAAATATAAATGTTTTTGCAATGCTGTAAAACAGTTTTTAATGTGTTAGAAGTTATATGCACAAAACCTTAAATTAGGACTTCAATGCTCAAGATTGTCAGTTTACAGGTTTCTGAGACCAGTAATGTTGAAATAGTGCTTCTGTTCAAATGAAGTGAAATCTAGCCCAAATCTGCTCAAAAGCTTGTCTCTCTATGAGAGAAAGCTGTTTCATTCAATATTCAGTGCAAATCTTGCCAGACTGAAACATGCTTATGCCTTATGAAATACAATGTTTTTGCAATGCTGTAAAACAGTTTTTAATGTGTTAGAAGTTATATGCACAAAACCTTATATTAGGACTTCAATGCTCAAGATTGTCAGTTTACAGGTTTCTGAGACCAGTAATGTTGAAATAGTGCTTCTGTTCAAATGAAGTGAAATCTAGCCCAAATCTGCTCAAAAGCTTGTCTCTCTATGAGAGAAAGCTGTTTCATTCAATATTCAGTGCAAATCTTGCCAAACTGAAAGATGCTTATGCCTTATGAAATACAATGTTTTTGCAATGCTGTAAGACAGTTTTTAATGTGTTAGAAGTTATATGCACAAAACCTTATATTAGGACTTCAATGCTCAAGATTTTCAGTTTACAGGTTTCTGAGACCAGTAATGTTGAAATAGTGCTTCTGTTCAAATGAAGTGAAATCTAGCCCAAATCTGCTCAAAAGCTTGTCTCTCTATGAGAGAAAGCTGTTTCATTCAATATTCAGTGCAAATCTTGCCAAACTGAAAGATGCTTATGCCTTTTGAAATACAATGTTTTTGCAATGCTGTAAAACAGTTTTTAATGTGTTAGAAGTTATATGCACAAAACCTTATATTAGGACTTCAATGCTCAAGATTGTCAGTTTACAGGTTTCTGAGACCAGTAATGTTGAAATAGTGCTTCTGTTCAAATGAAGTGAAATCTAGCCCAAATCTGCTCAAAAGCTTGTCTCTCTATGAGAGAAAGCTGTTTCATTCAATATTCAGTGCAAATCTTGCCAAACTGAAAGATGCTTATGCCTTATGAAATACAATGTTTTTGCAATGCTGTAAGACAGTTTTTAATGTGTTAGAAGTTATATGCACAAAACCTTATATTAGGACTTCAATGCTCAAGATTGTCAGTTTACAGGTTTCTGAGACCAGTAATGTTGAAATAGTGCTTCTGTTCAAATGAAGTGAAATCTAGCCCAAATCTGCTCAAAAGCTTGTCTCTCTATGAGAGAAAGCTGTTTCATTCAATATTCAGTGCAAATCTTGCCAAACTGAAAGATGCTTATGCCTTATGAAAAACAATGTTTTTGCAATGCTGTAAAACAGTTTTTAATGTGTTAGAAGATATATGCACAAAACCTTATATTAGGACTTCAATGCTCAAGATTGTCAGTTTACAGGTTTCTGAGACCAGTAATGTTGAAATAGTGCTTCTGTTCAAATGAAGTGAAATCTAGCGCAAATCTGCTCAAAAGCTTGTCTCTCTATGAGAGAAAGCTGTTTCATTCAATATTCAGTGCAAATCTTGCCAGACTGAAACATGCTTATGCCTTATGAAATATAAATGTTTTTGCAATGCTGTAAAACAGTTTTTAATGTGTTACAAGTTATATGCACAAAACCTTATATTAGGACTTCAATGCTCAAGATTGTCAGTTTACAGGTTTCTGAGACCAGTAATGTTGAAATAGTGCTTCTGTTCAAATGAAGTGAAATCTAGCCCAAATCTGCTCAAAAGCTTGTCTCTCTATGAGAGAAAGCTGTTTCATTCAATATTCAGTGCAAATCTTGCCAAACTGAAAGATGCTTATGCCTTATGAAATACAATGTTTTTGCAATGCTGTAAGACAGTTTTTAATGTGTTAGAAGTTATATGCACAAAACCTTATATTAGGACTTCAATGCTCAAGATTGTCAGTTTACAGGTTTCTGAGACCAGTAATGTTGAAATAGTGCTTCTGTTCAAATGAAGTGAAATCTAGCCCAAATCTGCTCAAAAGCTTGTCTCTCTATGAGAGAAAGCTGTTTCATTCAATATTCAGTGCAAATCTTGCCAAACTGAAAGATGCTTATGCCTTATGAAATACAATGTTTTTGCAATGCTGTAAGACAGTTTTTAATGTGTTAGAAGTTATATGCACAAAACCTTATATTAGGACTTCAATGCTCAAGATTGTCAGTTTACAGGTTTCTGAGACCAGTAATGTTGAAATAGTGCTTCTGTTCAAATGAAGTGAAATCTAGCGCAAATCTGCTCAAAAGCTTGTCTCTCTATGAGAGAAAGCTGTTTCATTCAATATTCAGTGCAAATCTTGCCAAACTGAAAGATGCTTATGCCTTATGAAATATAAATGTTTTTGCAATGCTGTAAAACAGTTTTTAATGTGTTACAAGTTATATGCACAAAACCTTATATTAGGACTTCAATGCTCAAGATTGTCAGTTTACAGGTTTCTGAGACCAGTTATGTTGAAATAGTGCTTCTGTTTAAATGAAGTGAAATCTAGCCCAAATCTGCTCAAAAGCTTGTCTCTCTATGAGAGAAAGCTGTTTCATTCAATATTCAGTGCAAATCTTGCCAGACTGAAACATGCTTATGCCTTATGAAATACAATGTTTTTGCAATGCTGTAAGACAGTTTTTAATGTGTTAGAAGTTATATGCACAAAACCTTATATTAGGACTTCAATGCTCAAGATTGTCAGTTTACAGGTTTCTGAGACCAGTAATGTTGAAATAGTGCATCTGTTCAAATAAAGTGAAATCTAGCCCAAATCTGCTCAAAAGCTTGTCTCTCTATGAGAGAAAGCTGTTTCATTCAATATTCAGTGCAAATCTTGCCAAACTGAAAGATGCTTATGCCTTATGAAATATAAATGTTTTTGCAATGCTGTAAAACAGTTTTTAATGTGTTACAAGTTATATGCACAAAACCTTATATTAGGACTTCAATGCTCAAGATTGTCAGTTTACAGGTTTCTGAGACCAGTTATGTTGAAATAGTGCTTCTGTTTAAATGAAGTGAAATCTAGCCCAAATCTGCTCAAAAGCTTGTCTCTCTATGAGAGAAAGCTGTTTCATTCAATATTCAGTGCAAATCTTGCCAGACTGAAACATGCTTATGCCTTATGAAATACAATGTTTTTGCAATGCTGTAAGACAGTTTTTAATGTGTTAGAAGTTATATGCACAAAACCTTATATTAGGACTTCAATGCTCAAGATTGTCAGTTTACAGGTTTCTGAGACCAGTAATGTTGAAATAGTGCATCTGTTCAAATGAAGTGAAATCTAGCCCAAATCTGCTCAAAAGCTTGTCTCTCTATGAGAGAAAGCTGTTTCATTCAATATTCAGTGCAAATCTTGCCAAACTGAAAGATGCTTATGCCTTATGAAAAACAATGTTTTTGCAATGCTGTAAAACAGTTTTTAATGTGTTAGAAGTTATATGCACAAAACCTTATATTAGGACTTCAATGCTCAAGATTGTCAGTTTATAGGTTTCTGAGACCAGTAATGTTGAAATAGTGCTTCTGTTCAAATGAAGTGAAATCTAGCCCAAATCTGCTCAAAAGCTTGTCTCTCTATGAGAGAAAGCTGTTTCATTCAATATTCAGTGCAAATCTTGCCAAACTGAAAGATGCTTATGCCTTATGAAATATAAATGTTTTTGCAATGCTGTAAAACAGTTTTTAATGTGTTACAAGTTATATGCACAAAACCTTATATTAGGACTTCAATGCTCAAGATTGTCAGTTTACAGGTTTCTGAGACCAGTAATGTTGAAATAGTGCTTCTGTTCAAATGAAGTGAAATCTAGCATAAATCTGCTCAAAAGCTTGTCTCTCTATGAGAGAAAGCTGTTTCATTCAATATTCAGTGCAAATCTTGCCAAACTGAAAGATGCTTATGCCTTATGAAATATAAATGTTTTTGCAATGCTGTAAAACAGTTTTTAATGTGTTACAAGTTATATGCACAAAACCTTATATTAGGACTTCAATGCTCAAGATTGTCAGTTTACAGGTTTCTGAGACCAGTTATGTTGAAATAGTGCTTCTGTTTAAATGAAGTGAAATCTAGCCCAAATCTGCTCAAAAGCTTGTCTCTCTATGAGAGAAAGCTGTTTCATTCAATATTCAGTGCAAATCTTGCCAGACTGAAACATGCTTATGCCTTATGAAAAACAATGTTTTTGCAATGCTGTAAAACAGATTTTAATGTGTTAGAAGTTATATGCACAAAACCTTATATTAGGACTTCAATGCTCAAGATTGTCAGTTTATAGGTTTCTGAGACCAGTAATGTTGAAATAGTGCTTCTGTTCAAATGAAGTGAAATCTAGCCCAAATCTGCTCAAAAGCTTGTCTCTCTATGAGAGAAAGCTGTTTCATTCAATATTCAGTGCAAATCTTGCCAAACTGAAAGATGCTTATGCCTTATGAAATACAATGTTTTTGCAATGCTGTAAAACAGTTTTTAATGAGTTACAAGTTATATGCACAAAACCTTATATTAGGACTTCAATGCTCAAGATTGTCAGTTTACAGGTTTCTGAGACCAGTAATGTTGAAATAGTGCTTCTGTTCAAATGAAGTGAAATCTAGCGCAAATCTGCTCAAAAGCTTGTCTCTCTATGAGAGAAAGCTGTTTCATTCAATATTCAGTGCAAATCTTGCCAAACTGAAAGATGCTTATGCCGTATGAAATATAAATGTTTTTGCAATGCTGTAAAACAGTTTTTAATGTGTTACAAGTTATATGCACAAAACCTTATATTAGGACTTCAATGCTCAAGATTGTCAGTTTACAGGTTTCTGAGACCAGTTATGTTGAAATAGTGCTTCTGTTTAAATGAAGTGAAATCTAGCCCAAATCTGCTCAAAAGCTTGTCTCTCTATGAGAGAAAGCTGTTTCATTCAATATTCAGTGCAAATCTTGCCAGACTGAAACATGCTTATGCCTTATGAAATACAATGTTTTTGCAATGCTGTAAGACAGTTTTTAATGTGTTAGAAGTTATATGCACAAAACCTTATATTAGGACTTCAATGCTCAAGATTGTCAGTTTACAGGTTTCTGAGACCAGTAATGTTGAAATAGTGCATCTGTTCAAATGAAGTGAAATCTAGCCCAAATCTGCTCAAAAGCTTGTCTCTCTATGAGAGAAAGCTGTTTCATTCAATATTCAGTGCAAATCTTGCCAAACTGAAAGATGCTTATGCCTTATGAAAAACAATGTTTTTGCAATGCTGTAAAACAGTTTTTAATGTGTTAGAAGTTATATGCACAAAACCTTATATTAGGACTTCAATGCTCAAGATTGTCAGTTTATAGGTTTCTGAGACCAGTAATGTTGAAATAGTGCTTCTGTTCAAATGAAGTGAAATCTAGCCCAAATCTGCTCAAAAGCTTGTCTCTCTATGAGAGAAAGCTGTTTCATTCAATATTCAGTGCAAATCTTGCCAAACTGAAAGATGCTTATGCCTTATGAAATATAAATGTTTTTGCAATGCTGTAAAACAGTTTTTAATGTGTTACAAGTTATATGCACAAAACCTTATATTAGGACTTCAATGCTCAAGATTGTCAGTTTACAGGTTTCTGAGACCAGTAATGTTGAAATAGTGCTTCTGTTCAAATGAAGTGAAATCTAGCATAAATCTGCTCAAAAGCTTGTCTCTCTATGAGAGAAAGCTGTTTCATTCAATATTCAGTGCAAATCTTGCCAAACTGAAAGATGCTTATGCCTTATGAAATATAAATGTTTTTGCAATGCTGTAAAACAGTTTTTAATGTGTTACAAGTTATATGCACAAAACCTTATATTAGGACTTCAATGCTCAAGATTGTCAGTTTACAGGTTTCTGAGACCAGTTATGTTGAAATAGTGCTTCTGTTTAAATGAAGTGAAATCTAGCCCAAATCTGCTCAAAAGCTTGTCTCTCTATGAGAGAAAGCTGTTTCATTCAATATTCAGTGCAAATCTTGCCAGACTGAAACATGCTTATGCCTTATGAAAAACAATGTTTTTGCAATGCTGTAAAACAGATTTTAATGTGTTAGAAGTTATATGCACAAAACCTTATATTAGGACTTCAATGCTCAAGATTGTCAGTTTATAGGTTTCTGAGACCAGTAATGTTGAAATAGTGCTTCTGTTCAAATGAAGTGAAATCTAGCCCAAATCTGCTCAAAAGCTTGTCTCTCTATGAGAGAAAGCTGTTTCATTCAATATTCAGTGCAAATCTTGCCAAACTGAAAGATGCTTATGCCTTATGAAATACAATGTTTTTGCAATGCTGTAAAACAGTTTTTAATGAGTTACAAGTTATATGCACAAAACCTTATATTAGGACTTCAATGCTCAAGATTGTCAGTTTACAGGTTTCTGAGACCAGTAATGTTGAAATAGTGCTTCTGTTCAAATGAAGTGAAATCTAGCGCAAATCTGCTCAAAAGCTTGTCTCTCTATGAGAGAAAGCTGTTTCATTCAATATTCAGTGCAAATCTTGCCAAACTGAAAGATGCTTATGCCGTATGAAATATAAATGTTTTTGCAATGCTGTAAAACAGTTTTTAATGTGTTACAAGTTATATGCACAAAACCTTATATTAGGACTTCAATGCTCAAGATTGTCAGTTTACAGGTTTCTGAGACCAGTTATGTTGAAATAGTGCTTCTGTTTAAATGAAGTGAAATCTAGCCCAAATCTGCTCAAAAGCTTGTCTCTCTATGAGAGAAAGCTGTTTCATTCAATATTCAGTGCAAATCTTGCCAGACTGAAACATGCTTATGCCTTATGAAATACAATGTTTTTGCAATGCTGTAAGACAGTTTTTAATGTGTTAGAAGTTATATGCACAAAACCTTATATTAGGACTTCAATGCTCAAGATTGTCAGTTTACAGGTTTCTGAGACCAGTAATGTTGAAATAGTGCATCTGTTCAAATGAAGTGAAATCTAGCCCAAATCTGCTCAAAAGCTTGTCTCTCTATGAGAGAAAGCTGTTTCATTCAATATTCAGTGCAAATCTTGCCAAACTGAAAGATGCTTATGCCTTATGAAAAACAATGTTTTTGCAATGCTGTAAAACAGTTTTTAATGTGTTAGAAGTTATATGCACAAAACCTTATATTAGGACTTCAATGCTCAAGATTGTCAGTTTACAGGTTTCTGAGACCAGTAATGTTGAAATAGTGCTTCTGTTCAAATGAAGTGAAATCTAGCCCAAATCTGCTCAAAAGTTTGTCTCTCTATGAGAGAAAGCTGTTTCATTCAATATTCAGTGCAAATCTTGCCAAACTGAAAGATGCTTATGCCTTATGAAATACAATATTTTTGCAATGCTATAAAACAGTTTTTAATGTGTTACAAGTTATATGCACAAAACCTTATATTAAGACTTCAATGCTCAAGATTTTCAGTTTACAGGTTTCTGAGACCAGTTATGTTGAAATAGTGCTTCTGTTCAAATGAAGTGAAATCTAGCCCAAATCTGCTCAAAAGCTTGTCTCTCTATGAGAGAAAGCTGTTTCATTCAATATTCAGTGCAAATCTTGCCAGACTGAAACATGCTTATGCCTTATGAAATACAATGTTTTTGCAATGCTGTTAGACAGTTTTTAATGTGTTAGAAGTTATATGCACAAAACCTTATATTAGGACTTCAATGCTCAAGATTGTCAGTTTACAGGTTTCTGAGACCAGTAATGTTGAAATAGTGCATCTGTTCAAATGAAGTGAAATCTAGCCCAAATCTGCTCAAAAGCTTGTCTCTCTATGAGAGAAAGCTGTTTCATTCAATATTCAGTGCAAATCTTGCCAAACTGAAAGATGCTTATGCCTTATGAAAAACAATGTTTTTGCAATGCTGTAAAACAGTTTTTAATGTGTTAGAAGTTATATGCACAAAACCTTATATTAGGACTTCAATGCTCAAGATTGTCAGTTTACAGGTTTCTGAGACCAGTAATGTTGAAATAGTGCTTCTGTTCAAATGAAGTGAAATCTAGCCCAAATCTGCTCAAAAGCTTGTCTCTCTATGAGAGAAAGCTGTTTCATTCAATATTCAGTGCAAATCTTGCCAAACTGAAAGATGCTTATGCCTTATGAAATACAATGTTTTTGCAATGCTGTAAGACAGTTTTTAATGTGTTAGAAGTTATATGCACAAAACCTTATATTAGGACTTCAATGCTCAAGATTGTCAGTTTACAGGTTTCTGAGACCAGTAATGTTGAAATAGTGCTTCTGTTCAAATGAAGTGAAATCTAGCGCAAATCTGCTCAAAAGCTTGTCTCTCTATGAGAGAAAGCTGTTTCATTCAATATTCAGTGCAAATCTTGCCAAACTGAAAGATGCTTATGCCTTATGAAATATAAATGTTTTTGCAATGCTGTAAAACAGTTTTTAATGTGTTACAAGTTATATGCACAAAACCTTATATTAGGACTTCAATGCTCAAGATTGTCAGTTTACAGGTTTCTGAGACCAGTTATGTTGAAATAGTGCTTCTGTTTAAATGAAGTGAAATCTAGCCCAAATCTGCTCAAAAGCTTGTCTCTCTATGAGAGAAAGCTGTTTCATTCAATATTCAGTGCAAATCTTGCCAGACTGAAACATGCTTATGCCTTATGAAATATAAATGTTTTTGCAATGCTGTAAAACAGTTTTTAATGTGTTACAAGTTATATGCACAAAACCTTATATTAGGACTTCAATGCTCAAGATTGTCAGTTTACAGGTTTCTGAGACCAGTAATGTTGAAATAGTGCTTCTGTTCAAATGAAGTGAAATCTAGCCCAAATCTGCTCAAAAGCTTGTCTCTCTATGAGAGAAAGCTGTTTCATTCAATATTCTGTGCAAATCTTGCCAAACTGAAAGATGCTTATGTCTTATGAAATAAAATGATTTCTGCAATGCAGTGAGACAGTTTTTAATGTGTTAGAAGTTATATGCACAAAACCTTATATTAGGACTTCAATGCTCAAGATTGTCAGTTTACAGGTTTCTGAGACCAGTTATGTTGAAATAGTGCTTCTGTTCAAATGAAGTGAAATCTAGCCCAAATCTGCTCAAAAGTTTGTCTCTCTATGAGAGAAAGCTGTTTCATTCAATATTCAGTGCAAATCTTGCCAAACTGAAAGATGCTTATGCCTTATGAAATACAATATTTTTGCAATGCTATAAAACAGTTTTTAATGTGTTACAAGTTATATGCACAAAACCTTATATTAAGACTTCAATGCTCAAGATTTTCAGTTTACAGGTTTCTGAGACCAGTTATGTTGAAATAGTGCTTCTGTTCAAATGAAGTGAAATCTAGCCCAAATCTGCTCAAAAGCTTGTCTCTCTATGAGAGAAAGCTGTTTCATTCAATATTCAGTGCAAATCTTGCCAGACTGAAACATGCTTATGCCTTATGAAATACAATGTTTTTGCAATGCTGTTAGACAGTTTTTAATGTGTTAGAAGTTATATGCACAAAACCTTATATTAGGACTTCAATGCTCAAGATTGTCAGTTTACAGGTTTCTGAGACCAGTAATGTTGAAATAGTGCATCTGTTCAAATGAAGTGAAATCTAGCCCAAATCTGCTCAAAAGCTTGTCTCTCTATGAGAGAAAGCTGTTTCATTCAATATTCAGTGCAAATCTTGCCAAACTGAAAGATGCTTATGCCTTATGAAAAACAATGTTTTTGCAATGCTGTAAAACAGTTTTTAATGTGTTAGAAGTTATATGCACAAAACCTTATATTAGGACTTCAATGCTCAAGATTGTCAGTTTACAGGTTTCTGAGACCAGTAATGTTGAAATAGTGCTTCTGTTCAAATGAAGTGAAATCTAGCCCAAATCTGCTCAAAAGCTTGTCTCTCTATGAGAGAAAGCTGTTTCATTCAATATTCAGTGCAAATCTTGCCAAACTGAAAGATGCTTATGCCTTATGAAATACAATGTTTTTGCAATGCTGTAAGACAGTTTTTAATGTGTTAGAAGTTATATGCACAAAACCTTATATTAGGACTTCAATGCTCAAGATTGTCAGTTTACAGGTTTCTGAGACCAGTAATGTTGAAATAGTGCTTCTGTTCAAATGAAGTGAAATCTAGCGCAAATCTGCTCAAAAGCTTGTCTCTCTATGAGAGAAAGCTGTTTCATTCAATATTCAGTGCAAATCTTGCCAAACTGAAAGATGCTTATGCCTTATGAAATATAAATGTTTTTGCAATGCTGTAAAACAGTTTTTAATGTGTTACAAGTTATATGCACAAAACCTTATATTAGGACTTCAATGCTCAAGATTGTCAGTTTACAGGTTTCTGAGACCAGTTATGTTGAAATAGTGCTTCTGTTTAAATGAAGTGAAATCTAGCCCAAATCTGCTCAAAAGCTTGTCTCTCTATGAGAGAAAGCTGTTTCATTCAATATTCAGTGCAAATCTTGCCAGACTGAAACATGCTTATGCCTTATGAAATACAATGTTTTTGCAATGCTGTAAGACAGTTTTTAATGTGTTAGAAGTTATATGCACAAAACCTTATATTAGGACTTCAATGCTCAAGATTGTCAGTTTACAGGTTTCTGAGACCAGTAATGTTGAAATAGTGCATCTGTTCAAATAAAGTGAAATCTAGCCCAAATCTGCTCAAAAGCTTGTCTCTCTATGAGAGAAAGCTGTTTCATTCAATATTCAGTGCAAATCTTGCCAAACTGAAAGATGCTTATGCCTTATGAAATATAAATGTTTTTGCAATGCTGTAAAACAGTTTTTAATGTGTTACAAGTTATATGCACAAAACCTTATATTAGGACTTCAATGCTCAAGATTGTCAGTTTACAGGTTTCTGAGACCAGTTATGTTGAAATAGTGCTTCTGTTTAAATGAAGTGAAATCTAGCCCAAATCTGCTCAAAAGCTTGTCTCTCTATGAGAGAAAGCTGTTTCATTCAATATTCAGTGCAAATCTTGCCAGACTGAAACATGCTTATGCCTTATGAAATACAATGTTTTTGCAATGCTGTAAGACAGTTTTTAATGTGTTAGAAGTTATATGCACAAAACCTTATATTAGGACTTCAATGCTCAAGATTGTCAGTTTACAGGTTTCTGAGACCAGTAATGTTGAAATAGTGCATCTGTTCAAATGAAGTGAAATCTAGCCCAAATCTGCTCAAAAGCTTGTCTCTCTATGAGAGAAAGCTGTTTCATTCAATATTCAGTGCAAATCTTGCCAAACTGAAAGATGCTTATGCCTTATGAAAAACAATGTTTTTGCAATGCTGTAAAACAGTTTTTAATGTGTTAGAAGTTATATGCACAAAACCTTATATTAGGACTTCAATGCTCAAGATTGTCAGTTTATAGGTTTCTGAGACCAGTAATGTTGAAATAGTGCTTCTGTTCAAATGAAGTGAAATCTAGCCCAAATCTGCTCAAAAGCTTGTCTCTCTATGAGAGAAAGCTGTTTCATTCAATATTCAGTGCAAATCTTGCCAAACTGAAAGATGCTTATGCCTTATGAAATATAAATGTTTTTGCAATGCTGTAAAACAGTTTTTAATGTGTTACAAGTTATATGCACAAAACCTTATATTAGGACTTCAATGCTCAAGATTGTCAGTTTACAGGTTTCTGAGACCAGTAATGTTGAAATAGTGCTTCTGTTCAAATGAAGTGAAATCTAGCATAAATCTGCTCAAAAGCTTGTCTCTCTATGAGAGAAAGCTGTTTCATTCAATATTCAGTGCAAATCTTGCCAAACTGAAAGATGCTTATGCCTTATGAAATATAAATGTTTTTGCAATGCTGTAAAACAGTTTTTAATGTGTTACAAGTTATATGCACAAAACCTTATATTAGGACTTCAATGCTCAAGATTGTCAGTTTACAGGTTTCTGAGACCAGTTATGTTGAAATAGTGCTTCTGTTTAAATGAAGTGAAATCTAGCCCAAATCTGCTCAAAAGCTTGTCTCTCTATGAGAGAAAGCTGTTTCATTCAATATTCAGTGCAAATCTTGCCAGACTGAAACATGCTTATGCCTTATGAAAAACAATGTTTTTGCAATGCTGTAAAACAGATTTTAATGTGTTAGAAGTTATATGCACAAAACCTTATATTAGGACTTCAATGCTCAAGATTGTCAGTTTATAGGTTTCTGAGACCAGTAATGTTGAAATAGTGCTTCTGTTCAAATGAAGTGAAATCTAGCCCAAATCTGCTCAAAAGCTTGTCTCTCTATGAGAGAAAGCTGTTTCATTCAATATTCAGTGCAAATCTTGCCAAACTGAAAGATGCTTATGCCTTATGAAATACAATGTTTTTGCAATGCTGTAAAACAGTTTTTAATGAGTTACAAGTTATATGCACAAAACCTTATATTAGGACTTCAATGCTCAAGATTGTCAGTTTACAGGTTTCTGAGACCAGTAATGTTGAAATAGTGCTTCTGTTCAAATGAAGTGAAATCTAGCGCAAATCTGCTCAAAAGCTTGTCTCTCTATGAGAGAAAGCTGTTTCATTCAATATTCAGTGCAAATCTTGCCAAACTGAAAGATGCTTATGCCGTATGAAATATAAATGTTTTTGCAATGCTGTAAAACAGTTTTTAATGTGTTACAAGTTATATGCACAAAACCTTATATTAGGACTTCAATGCTCAAGATTGTCAGTTTACAGGTTTCTGAGACCAGTTATGTTGAAATAGTGCTTCTGTTTAAATGAAGTGAAATCTAGCCCAAATCTGCTCAAAAGCTTGTCTCTCTATGAGAGAAAGCTGTTTCATTCAATATTCAGTGCAAATCTTGCCAGACTGAAACATGCTTATGCCTTATGAAATACAATGTTTTTGCAATGCTGTAAGACAGTTTTTAATGTGTTAGAAGTTATATGCACAAAACCTTATATTAGGACTTCAATGCTCAAGATTGTCAGTTTACAGGTTTCTGAGACCAGTAATGTTGAAATAGTGCATCTGTTCAAATGAAGTGAAATCTAGCCCAAATCTGCTCAAAAGCTTGTCTCTCTATGAGAGAAAGCTGTTTCATTCAATATTCAGTGCAAATCTTGCCAAACTGAAAGATGCTTATGCCTTATGAAAAACAATGTTTTTGCAATGCTGTAAAACAGTTTTTAATGTGTTAGAAGTTATATGCACAAAACCTTATATTAGGACTTCAATGCTCAAGATTGTCAGTTTACAGGTTTCTGAGACCAGTAATGTTGAAATAGTGCTTCTGTTCAAATGAAGTGAAATCTAGCCCAAATCTGCTCAAAAGTTTGTCTCTCTATGAGAGAAAGCTGTTTCATTCAATATTCAGTGCAAATCTTGCCAAACTGAAAGATGCTTATGCCTTATGAAATACAATATTTTTGCAATGCTATAAAACAGTTTTTAATGTGTTACAAGTTATATGCACAAAACCTTATATTAAGACTTCAATGCTCAAGATTTTCAGTTTACAGGTTTCTGAGACCAGTTATGTTGAAATAGTGCTTCTGTTCAAATGAAGTGAAATCTAGCCCAAATCTGCTCAAAAGCTTGTCTCTCTATGAGAGAAAGCTGTTTCATTCAATATTCAGTGCAAATCTTGCCAGACTGAAACATGCTTATGCCTTATGAAATACAATGTTTTTGCAATGCTGTTAGACAGTTTTTAATGTGTTAGAAGTTATATGCACAAAACCTTATATTAGGACTTCAATGCTCAAGATTGTCAGTTTACAGGTTTCTGAGACCAGTAATGTTGAAATAGTGCATCTGTTCAAATGAAGTGAAATCTAGCCCAAATCTGCTCAAAAGCTTGTCTCTCTATGAGAGAAAGCTGTTTCATTCAATATTCAGTGCAAATCTTGCCAAACTGAAAGATGCTTATGCCTTATGAAAAACAATGTTTTTGCAATGCTGTAAAACAGTTTTTAATGTGTTAGAAGTTATATGCACAAAACCTTATATTAGGACTTCAATGCTCAAGATTGTCAGTTTACAGGTTTCTGAGACCAGTAATGTTGAAATAGTGCTTCTGTTCAAATGAAGTGAAATCTAGCCCAAATCTGCTCAAAAGCTTGTCTCTCTATGAGAGAAAGCTGTTTCATTCAATATTCAGTGCAAATCTTGCCAAACTGAAAGATGCTTATGCCTTATGAAATACAATGTTTTTGCAATGCTGTAAGACAGTTTTTAATGTGTTAGAAGTTATATGCACAAAACCTTATATTAGGACTTCAATGCTCAAGATTGTCAGTTTACAGGTTTCTGAGACCAGTAATGTTGAAATAGTGCTTCTGTTCAAATGAAGTGAAATCTAGCGCAAATCTGCTCAAAAGCTTGTCTCTCTATGAGAGAAAGCTGTTTCATTCAATATTCAGTGCAAATCTTGCCAAACTGAAAGATGCTTATGCCTTATGAAATATAAATGTTTTTGCAATGCTGTAAAACAGTTTTTAATGTGTTACAAGTTATATGCACAAAACCTTATATTAGGACTTCAATGCTCAAGATTGTCAGTTTACAGGTTTCTGAGACCAGTTATGTTGAAATAGTGCTTCTGTTTAAATGAAGTGAAATCTAGCCCAAATCTGCTCAAAAGCTTGTCTCTCTATGAGAGAAAGCTGTTTCATTCAATATTCAGTGCAAATCTTGCCAGACTGAAACATGCTTATGCCTTATGAAATATAAATGTTTTTGCAATGCTGTAAAACAGTTTTTAATGTGTTACAAGTTATATGCACAAAACCTTATATTAGGACTTCAATGCTCAAGATTGTCAGTTTACAGGTTTCTGAGACCAGTAATGTTGAAATAGTGCTTCTGTTCAAATGAAGTGAAATCTAGCCCAAATCTGCTCAAAAGCTTGTCTCTCTATGAGAGAAAGCTGTTTCATTCAATATTCTGTGCAAATCTTGCCAAACTGAAAGATGCTTATGTCTTATGAAATAAAATGATTTCTGCAATGCAGTGAGACAGTTTTTAATGTGTTAGAAGTTATATGCACAAAACCTTATATTAGGACTTCAATGCTCAAGATTGTCAGTTTACAGGTTTCTGAGACCAGTTATGTTGAAATAGTGCTTCTGTTCAAATGAAGTGAAATCTAGCCCAAATCTGCTCAAAAGTTTGTCTCTCTATGAGAGAAAGCTGTTTCATTCAATATTCAGTGCAAATCTTGCCAAACTGAAAGATGCTTATGCCTTATGAAATACAATATTTTTGCAATGCTATAAAACAGTTTTTAATGTGTTACAAGTTATATGCACAAAACCTTATATTAAGACTTCAATGCTCAAGATTTTCAGTTTACAGGTTTCTGAGACCAGTTATGTTGAAATAGTGCTTCTGTTCAAATGAAGTGAAATCTAGCCCAAATCTGCTCAAAAGCTTGTCTCTCTATGAGAGAAAGCTGTTTCATTCAATATTCAGTGCAAATCTTGCCAGACTGAAACATGCTTATGCCTTATGAAATACAATGTTTTTGCAATGCTGTTAGACAGTTTTTAATGTGTTAGAAGTTATATGCACAAAACCTTATATTAGGACTTCAATGCTCAAGATTGTCAGTTTACAGGTTTCTGAGACCAGTAATGTTGAAATAGTGCATCTGTTCAAATGAAGTGAAATCTAGCCCAAATCTGCTCAAAAGCTTGTCTCTCTATGAGAGAAAGCTGTTTCATTCAATATTCAGTGCAAATCTTGCCAAACTGAAAGATGCTTATGCCTTATGAAAAACAATGTTTTTGCAATGCTGTAAAACAGTTTTTAATGTGTTAGAAGTTATATGCACAAAACCTTATATTAGGACTTCAATGCTCAAGATTGTCAGTTTACAGGTTTCTGAGACCAGTAATGTTGAAATAGTGCTTCTGTTCAAATGAAGTGAAATCTAGCCCAAATCTGCTCAAAAGCTTGTCTCTCTATGAGAGAAAGCTGTTTCATTCAATATTCAGTGCAAATCTTGCCAAACTGAAAGATGCTTATGCCTTATGAAATACAATGTTTTTGCAATGCTGTAAGACAGTTTTTAATGTGTTAGAAGTTATATGCACAAAACCTTATATTAGGACTTCAATGCTCAAGATTGTCAGTTTACAGGTTTCTGAGACCAGTAATGTTGAAATAGTGCTTCTGTTCAAATGAAGTGAAATCTAGCGCAAATCTGCTCAAAAGCTTGTCTCTCTATGAGAGAAAGCTGTTTCATTCAATATTCAGTGCAAATCTTGCCAAACTGAAAGATGCTTATGCCTTATGAAATATAAATGTTTTTGCAATGCTGTAAAACAGTTTTTAATGTGTTACAAGTTATATGCACAAAACCTTATATTAGGACTTCAATGCTCAAGATTGTCAGTTTACAGGTTTCTGAGACCAGTTATGTTGAAATAGTGCTTCTGTTTAAATGAAGTGAAATCTAGCCCAAATCTGCTCAAAAGCTTGTCTCTCTATGAGAGAAAGCTGTTTCATTCAATATTCAGTGCAAATCTTGCCAGACTGAAACATGCTTATGCCTTATGAAATACAATGTTTTTGCAATGCTGTAAGACAGTTTTTAATGTGTTAGAAGTTATATGCACAAAACCTTATATTAGGACTTCAATGCTCAAGATTGTCAGTTTACAGGTTTCTGAGACCAGTAATGTTGAAATAGTGCATCTGTTCAAATAAAGTGAAATCTAGCCCAAATCTGCTCAAAAGCTTGTCTCTCTATGAGAGAAAGCTGTTTCATTCAATATTCAGTGCAAATCTTGCCAAACTGAAAGATGCTTATGCCTTATGAAATATAAATGTTTTTGCAATGCTGTAAAACAGTTTTTAATGTGTTACAAGTTATATGCACAAAACCTTATATTAGGACTTCAATGCTCAAGATTGTCAGTTTACAGGTTTCTGAGACCAGTTATGTTGAAATAGTGCTTCTGTTTAAATGAAGTGAAATCTAGCCCAAATCTGCTCAAAAGCTTGTCTCTCTATGAGAGAAAGCTGTTTCATTCAATATTCAGTGCAAATCTTGCCAGACTGAAACATGCTTATGCCTTATGAAATACAATGTTTTTGCAATGCTGTAAGACAGTTTTTAATGTGTTAGAAGTTATATGCACAAAACCTTATATTAGGACTTCAATGCTCAAGATTGTCAGTTTACAGGTTTCTGAGACCAGTAATGTTGAAATAGTGCATCTGTTCAAATGAAGTGAAATCTAGCCCAAATCTGCTCAAAAGCTTGTCTCTCTATGAGAGAAAGCTGTTTCATTCAATATTCAGTGCAAATCTTGCCAAACTGAAAGATGCTTATGCCTTATGAAAAACAATGTTTTTGCAATGCTGTAAAACAGTTTTTAATGTGTTAGAAGTTATATGCACAAAACCTTATATTAGGACTTCAATGCTCAAGATTGTCAGTTTATAGGTTTCTGAGACCAGTAATGTTGAAATAGTGCTTCTGTTCAAATGAAGTGAAATCTAGCCCAAATCTGCTCAAAAGCTTGTCTCTCTATGAGAGAAAGCTGTTTCATTCAATATTCAGTGCAAATCTTGCCAAACTGAAAGATGCTTATGCCTTATGAAATATAAATGTTTTTGCAATGCTGTAAAACAGTTTTTAATGTGTTACAAGTTATATGCACAAAACCTTATATTAGGACTTCAATGCTCAAGATTGTCAGTTTACAGGTTTCTGAGACCAGTAATGTTGAAATAGTGCTTCTGTTCAAATGAAGTGAAATCTAGCATAAATCTGCTCAAAAGCTTGTCTCTCTATGAGAGAAAGCTGTTTCATTCAATATTCAGTGCAAATCTTGCCAAACTGAAAGATGCTTATGCCTTATGAAATATAAATGTTTTTGCAATGCTGTAAAACAGTTTTTAATGTGTTACAAGTTATATGCACAAAACCTTATATTAGGACTTCAATGCTCAAGATTGTCAGTTTACAGGTTTCTGAGACCAGTTATGTTGAAATAGTGCTTCTGTTTAAATGAAGTGAAATCTAGCCCAAATCTGCTCAAAAGCTTGTCTCTCTATGAGAGAAAGCTGTTTCATTCAATATTCAGTGCAAATCTTGCCAGACTGAAACATGCTTATGCCTTATGAAAAACAATGTTTTTGCAATGCTGTAAAACAGATTTTAATGTGTTAGAAGTTATATGCACAAAACCTTATATTAGGACTTCAATGCTCAAGATTGTCAGTTTATAGGTTTCTGAGACCAGTAATGTTGAAATAGTGCTTCTGTTCAAATGAAGTGAAATCTAGCCCAAATCTGCTCAAAAGCTTGTCTCTCTATGAGAGAAAGCTGTTTCATTCAATATTCAGTGCAAATCTTGCCAAACTGAAAGATGCTTATGCCTTATGAAATACAATGTTTTTGCAATGCTGTAAAACAGTTTTTAATGAGTTACAAGTTATATGCACAAAACCTTATATTAGGACTTCAATGCTCAAGATTGTCAGTTTACAGGTTTCTGAGACCAGTAATGTTGAAATAGTGCTTCTGTTCAAATGAAGTGAAATCTAGCGCAAATCTGCTCAAAAGCTTGTCTCTCTATGAGAGAAAGCTGTTTCATTCAATATTCAGTGCAAATCTTGCCAAACTGAAAGATGCTTATGCCGTATGAAATATAAATGTTTTTGCAATGCTGTAAAACAGTTTTTAATGTGTTACAAGTTATATGCACAAAACCTTATATTAGGACTTCAATGCTCAAGATTGTCAGTTTACAGGTTTCTGAGACCAGTTATGTTGAAATAGTGCTTCTGTTTAAATGAAGTGAAATCTAGCCCAAATCTGCTCAAAAGCTTGTCTCTCTATGAGAGAAAGCTGTTTCATTCAATATTCAGTGCAAATCTTGCCAGACTGAAACATGCTTATGCCTTATGAAATACAATGTTTTTGCAATGCTGTAAGACAGTTTTTAATGTGTTAGAAGTTATATGCACAAAACCTTATATTAGGACTTCAATGCTCAAGATTGTCAGTTTACAGGTTTCTGAGACCAGTAATGTTGAAATAGTGCATCTGTTCAAATGAAGTGAAATCTAGCCCAAATCTGCTCAAAAGCTTGTCTCTCTATGAGAGAAAGCTGTTTCATTCAATATTCAGTGCAAATCTTGCCAAACTGAAAGATGCTTATGCCTTATGAAAAACAATGTTTTTGCAATGCTGTAAAACAGTTTTTAATGTGTTAGAAGTTATATGCACAAAACCTTATATTAGGACTTCAATGCTCAAGATTGTCAGTTTACAGGTTTCTGAGACCAGTAATGTTGAAATAGTGCTTCTGTTCAAATGAAGTGAAATCTAGCCCAAATCTGCTCAAAAGTTTGTCTCTCTATGAGAGAAAGCTGTTTCATTCAATATTCAGTGCAAATCTTGCCAAACTGAAAGATGCTTATGCCTTATGAAATACAATATTTTTGCAATGCTATAAAACAGTTTTTAATGTGTTACAAGTTATATGCACAAAACCTTATATTAAGACTTCAATGCTCAAGATTTTCAGTTTACAGGTTTCTGAGACCAGTTATGTTGAAATAGTGCTTCTGTTCAAATGAAGTGAAATCTAGCCCAAATCTGCTCAAAAGCTTGTCTCTCTATGAGAGAAAGCTGTTTCATTCAATATTCAGTGCAAATCTTGCCAGACTGAAACATGCTTATGCCTTATGAAATACAATGTTTTTGCAATGCTGTAAGACAGTTTTTAATGTGTTAGAAGTTATATGCACAAAACCTTATATTAGGACTTCAATGCTCAAGATTGTCAGTTTACAGGTTTCTGAGACCAGTAATGTTGAAATAGTGCATCTGTTCAAATGAAGTGAAATCTAGCCCAAATCTGCTCAAAAGCTTGTCTCTCTATGAGAGAAAGCTGTTTCATTCAATATTCAGTGCAAATCTTGCCAAACTGAAAGATGCTTATGCCTTATGAAAAACAATGTTTTTGCAATGCTGTAAAACAGTTTTTAATGTGTTAGAAGTTACATGCACAAAACCTTATATTAGGACTTCAATGCTCAAGATTGTCAGTTTACAGGTTTCTGAGACCAGTAATGTTGAAATAGTGCTTCTGTTCAAATGAAGTGAAATCTAGCCCAAATCTGCTCAAAAGCTTGTCTCTCTATGAGAGAAAGCTGTTTCATTCAATATTCAGTGCAAATCTTGCCAAACTGAAAGATGCTTATGCCTTATGAAATACAATGTTTTTGCAATGCTGTAAGACAGTTTTTAATGTGTTAGAAGTTATATGCACAAAACCTTATATTAGGACTTCAATGCTCAAGATTGTCAGTTTACAGGTTTCTGAGACCAGTAATGTTGAAATAGTGCTTCTGTTCAAATGAAGTGAAATCTAGCGCAAATCTGCTCAAAAGCTTGTCTCTCTATGAGAGAAAGCTGTTTCATTCAATATTCAGTGCAAATCTTGCCAAACTGAAAGATGCTTATGCCTTATGAAATATAAATGTTTTTGCAATGCTGTAAAACAGTTTTTAATGTGTTACAAGTTATATGCACAAAACCTTATATTAGGACTTCAATGCTCAAGATTGTCAGTTTACAGGTTTCTGAGACCAGTTATGTTGAAATAGTGCTTCTGTTTAAATGAAGTGAAATCTAGCCCAAATCTGCTCAAAAGCTTGTCTCTCTATGAGAGAAAGCTGCTTCATTCAATGTTCAGTGCAAATCTTGCCAAACTGAAAGATGCTTATGCCTTATGAAATATAAATGTTTTTGCAATGCTGTAAAACAGTTTTTAATGTGTTAGAAGTTATATGCACAAAACCTTAAATTAGGACTTCAATGCTCAAGATTGTCAGGTTACAGGTTTCTGAGACCAGTTATGTTGAAATAGTGCTTCTGTTTAAATGAAGTGAAATCTAGCCCAAATCTGCTCAAAAGCTTGTCTCTCTATGAGAGAAAGCTGCTTCATTCAATATTCAGTGCAAATCTTGCCAAACTGAAAGATGCTTATGCCTTATGAAATACAATGTTTTTGCAATGCTGTAAGACAGTTTTCAATGTGTTAGAAGTTATATGCACAAAAACTTATGTTAGGACTTCAATGCTCAAGATTGTCAGTTTACAGGTTTCTGAGACCAGTAATGTTGAAATAGTGCTTCTGGTCAAATGAAGTGAAATCTAGCCCAAATCTTCTCAAAAGCTTGTCTCTCTATGAGAGAAAGCTGTTTCATTCAATATTCAGTGCAAATCTTGCCAAACTGAAAGATGCTCATGCCTTATGAAATACAATGTTTTTGCAATGCTGTAAAACAGTTTTGAATGTGTTAGAAGTTATATGCACAAAACCTTATATTAGGACTTCAATGCTCAAGATTGTCAGTTTACAGGTTTCTGAAACCAGTAATGTTGAAATAGTGCTTCTGTACAAATGAAGTGAAATCTAGCCCAAATCTGCTCAAAAGCTTGTCTCTCTGTGAGATAGAGCTGCTTCATTCAATGTTCAGTGCAAATCTTGTCAAACTGAAAGATGCTTATGCCTTATGAAATATAAATGTTTTTGCAATGCTCTAAGACAGTTTTTAATGTGTTAGAAGTTATATGCACAAAACCTTATGTTAGGACTTCAATGCTCAAGATTGTCAGTTTACAGGTTTCTGAGACCAGTAATGTTGAAATAGTGCTTCTTTTTAAATGAAGTGAAATCTAGCCCAAATCTGCTCAAAAGCTTGTCTCTCTATGAGAGAAAGCTGTTTCATTCAATATTCAGTGCAAATCTTGCCAAACTGAAAGATGCTTATGCCTTATGAAATACAATGTTTTTGCAATGCTGTAAAACAGTTTTGAATGTGTTAGAAGTTATATGCACAAAACCTTATATTAGGACTTCAATGCTCAAGATTGTCAGTTTACAGGTTTCTGAGACCAGTAATGTTGAAATAGTGCTTCTGTTCAAATGAAGTGAAATCTAGCCCAAATCTGCTCAAAAGCTTGTCTCTCTATGAGAGAAAGCTGTTTCATTCAATATTCAGTGCAAATCTTGCCAAACTGAAAGATGCTTATGCCTTATGAAATACAATGTTTTTGCAATGCTGTAAGACAGTTTTTAATGTGTTAGAAGTTATATGCACAAAACCTTATATTAGGACTTCAATGCTCAAGATTGTCAGTTTACAGGTTTCTGAGACCAGTAATGTTGAAATAGTGCTTCTGTTCAAATGAAGTGAAATCTAGCCCAAATCTGCTCAAAAGCTTGTCTCTCTATGAGAGAAAGCTGTTTCATTCAATATTCAGTGCAAATCTTGCCAAACTGAAAGATGCTTATGCCTTATGAAATACAATGTTTTTGCAATGCTGTAAGACAGTTTTTAATGTGTTAGAAGTTATATGCACAAAACCTTATATTAGGACTTCAATGCTCAAGATTGTCAGTTTACAGGTTTCTGAGACCAGTAATGTTGAAATAGTGCTTCTGTTCAAATGAAGTGAAATCTAGCCCAAATCTGCTCAAAAGCTTGTCTCTCTATGAGAGAAAGCTGTTTCATTCAATATTCAGTGCAAATCTTGCCAAACTGAAAGATGCTTATGCCTTATGAAATACAATGTTTTTGCAATGCTGTAAAACAGTTTTGAATGTGTTAGAAGTTATATGCACAAAACCTTATATTAGGACTTCAATGCTCAAGATTGTCAGTTTACAGGTTCCTGAGACCAGTAATGTTGAAATAGTGCTTCTGTTCAAATGAAGTGAAATCTAGCCCAAATCTGCTCAAAAGCTTGTCTCTCTATGAGAGAAAGCTGTTTCATTCAATATTCAGTGCAAATTTTGCCAAACTGAAAGATGCTTATGCCTTATGAAATACAATGTTTTTGCAATGCTGTAAAACAGTTTTGAATGTGTTAGAAGTTATATGCACAAAACCTTATATTAGGACTTCAATGCTCAAGATTGTCAGTTTACAGGTTTCTGAGACCAGTAATGTTGAAATAGTGCTTCTGTTCAAATGAAGTGAAATCTAGCCCAAATCTGCTCAAAAGCTTGTCTCTCTATGAGAGAAAGCTGTTTCATTCAATATTCAGTGCAAATCTTGCCAAACTGAAAGATGCTTATGCTTTATGAAATACAATGTTTTTGCAATGCTGTAAGACAGTTTTTAATGTGTTAGAAGTTATATGCACAAAACCTTATATTAGGACTTCAATGCTCAAGATTGTCAGTTTACAGGTTTCTGAGACCAGTAATGTTGAAATAGTGCTTCTGTTCAAATGAAGTGAAATCTAGCCCAAATCTGCTCAAAAGCTTGTCTCTCTATGAGAGAAAGCTGTTTCATTCAATATTCAGTGCAAATCTTGCCAAACTGAAAGATGCTTATGCCTTATGAAATACAATGTTTTTGTAATGCTGTAAAACAAATTTGAATGTGTTAGAAGTTATATGCACAAAACCTTATATTAGGACTTCAATGCTCAAGATTGTCAATTTACAGGTTTCTGAGACCAGTAATGTTGAAATAGTGCTTCTGTTCAAATGAAGTGAAATCTAGCCCAAATCTGCTCAAAAGCTTGTCTCTCTGTGAGATAGAGCTGCTTCATGCAATGTTCAGTGCAAATCTTTCCAAACTGAAAGATGCTTATGTCTTATGAAATAAAATTATTTCTGCAATGGAGTGAGACAGTTTTTAATGTGTTAGAAGTTATATGCACAAAACCTTATATTAGGACTTCAATGCTCAAGATTGTCAGTTTACAGGTTTCTGAGACCAGTAATGTTGAAATAGTGCGTCTGTTCAAATGAAGTGAAATCTAGCCCAAATCTGCTCAAAAGCTGGTCTGTCTGTGAGATAGAGCTGCTTCATGCAATGTTCAGTGCAAATCTTTCCAAACTGAAAGATGCTTATGTCTTATGAAATAAAATTATTTCTGCAATGCAGTGAGACAGTTTTTAATGTGTTAGAAGTTATATGCACAAAACCTTATATTAGGACTTCAATGCTCAAGATTGTCAGTTTACAGGTTTCTGAAACCAGTAATGTTGAAATAGTGCTTCTGTACAAATGAAGTGAAATCTAGCCCAAATCTGCTCAAAAGCTTGTCTCTCTGTGAGATAGAGCTGCTTCATTCAATGTTCAGTGCAAATCTTGCCAAACTGAAAGATGCTTATGCCTTATGAAATATAAATGTTTTTGCAATGCTCTAAGACAGTTTTTAATGTGTTAGAAGTTATATGCACAAAACCTTATGTTAGGACTTCAATGCTCAAGATTGTCAGTTTACAGGTTTCTGAGACCAGTTATGTTGAAATAGTGCTTCTGTTTAAATGAAGTGAAATCTAGCCCAAATCTGCTCAAAAGCTTGTCTCTCTATGAGAGAAAGCTGCTCCATTCAATATTCAGTGCAAATCTTGCCAAACTGAAAGATGCTTATGCCTTATGAAATACAATGTTTTTGCAATGCTGTAAAACAGTTTTTAATGTGTTAGAAGTTATATGCACAAAACCTTATATTAGGACTTCAATGCTCAAGATTGTCAGTTTACAGGTTTATGAGACCAGTAATACTGAATAGTGCTTCTGTTGAAATGAAGTGAAATCTAGCCCAAATCTGCTCAAAAGCTTGTCTCTCTGTGAGATAGAGCTGCTTCATGCAATGTTCAGTGCAAATCTTGCCAAACTGAAAGATGCTTATGTCTTATGAATTAAAATTATTTCTGCAATGCAGTGAGACAGTTTTTAATGTGTTAGAAGTTATATGCACAAAAACTTATGTTAGGACTTCAATGCTCAAGATTGTCAGTTTACTGGTTTCTGAGACCAGTTATGTTGAAATAGTGCTTCTGTTCAAATGAAGTGAAATCTAGCCCAAATCTGCTCAAAAGCTTGTCTCTCTATGAGAGAAAGCTGTTTCATTCAATATTCAGTGCAAATATTGCCAGACTGAAACATGCTTATGCCTTATGAAATACAATGTTTTTGCAATGCTGTAAGACAGTTTTTAATGTGTTAGAAGTTATATGCACAAAACCTTATATTAGGACTTCAATGCTCAAGATTGTCAGTTTACAGGTTTCTGAGACCAGTAATGTTGAAATATTGCTTCTGTTCAAATGAAGTGAAATCTAGCCCAAATCTGCTCAAAAGCTTGTCTCTCTATGAGAGAAAGCTGCTTCATTCAATGTTCAGTGCAAATCTTGCCAAACTGAAAGATGCTTATGCCTTATGAAATATAAATGTTTTTGCAATGCTGTAAAACAGTTTTTAATGTGTTAGAAGTTATATGCACAAAACCTTATATTAGGACTTCAATGCTCAAGATTGTCAGTTTACAGGTTTCTGAGACCAGTAATGTTGAAATAGTGCTTCTGTTCAAATGAAGTGAAATCTAGCCCAAATCTGCTCAAAAGCTTGTCTCTCTGTGAGATAGAGCTGCTTCATGCAATGTTCAGTGCAAATCTTTCCAAACTGAAAGATGCTTATGTCTTATGAAATAAAATTATTTCTGCAATGCAGTGAGACAGTTTTTAATGTGTTAGAAGTTATATGCACAAAAACTTATGTTAGGACTTCAATGCTCAAGATTGTCAGTTTACTGGTTTCTGAGACCAGTTATGTTGAAATAGTGCTTCTGTTGAAATGAAGTGAAATCTAGCCCAAATCTGCTCAAAAGCTTGTCTCTCTATGATAGAAAGCTGTTTCATTCAATATTCAGTGCAAATCTTGCCAAACTGAAAGATGCTTATGCCTTATGAAATACAATGTTTTTGCAATGCTGTAAAACAGTTTTGAATGTGTTAGAAGTTATATGCACAAAACCTTATATTAGGACTTCAATGCTCAAGATTGTCAGTTTACAGGTTTCTGAGACCAGTAATGTTGAAATAGTGCTTCTGTTCAAATGAAGTGAAATCTAGCCCAAATCTGCTCAAAAGCTTGTCTCTCTATGAGAGAAAGCTGTTTCATTCAATATTCTGTGCAAATCTTGCCAAACTGAAAGATGCTTATGTCTTATGAAATAAAATGATTTCTGCAATGCAGTGAGACAGTTTTTAATGTGTTAGAAGTTATATGCACAAAACCTTATATTAGGACTTCAATGCTCAAGATTGTCAGTTTACAGGTTTCTGAGACCAGTAATGTTGAAATAGTGCTTCTGTTCAAATGAAGTGAAATCTAGCCCAAATCTGCTCAAAAGCTTGTCTCTCTGTGAGATAGAGCTGCTTCATGCAATGTTCAGTGCAAATCTTTCCAAACTGAAAGATGCTTAATGTCTTATGAAATAAAATTATTTCTGCAATGCAGTGAGACAGTTTTTAATGTGTTAGAAGTTATATGCACAAAACCTTATATTAGGACTTCAATGCTCAAGATTGTCAGTTTACAGGTTTCTGAAACCAGTAATGTTGAAATAGTGCTTCTGTACAAATGAAGTGAAATCTAGCCCAAATCTGCTCAAAAGCTTGTCTCTCTGTGAGATAGAGCTGCTTCATTCAATGTTCAGTGCAAATCTTGTCAAACTGAAAGATGCTTATGCCTTATGAAATATAAATGTTTTTGCAATGCTGTAAAACAGTTTTGAAAGTGTTAGAAGTTATATGCACAAAACCTTATATTAGGACTTCAATGCTCAAGATTGGCAATTTACAGGTTTCTGAGACCAGTAATGTTGAAATAGTGCTTCTGTTCAAATGAAGTGAAATCTAGCCCAAATCTGCTCAAAAGCTTGTCTCTCTGTGAGATAGAGCTGCTTCATGCAATGTTCAGTGCAAATCTTTCCAAACTGAAAGATGCTTAATGTCTTATGAAATAAAATTATTTCTGCAATGCAGTGAGACAGTTTTTAATGTGTTAGAAGTTATATGCACAAAACCTTATATTAGGACTTCAATGCTCAAGATTGTCAGTTTACAGGTTTCTGAGACCAGTTATGTTGAAATAGTGCTTCTGTTTAAATGAAGTGAAATCTAGCCCAAATCTGCTCAAAAGCTTGTCTCTCTATGAGAGAAAGCTGCTTCATTCAATGTTCAGTGCAAATCTTGCCAAACTGAAAGATGCTTATGCCTTATGAAATATAAATGTTTTTGCAATGCTGTAAAACAGTTTTTAATGTGTTAGAAGTTATATGCACAAAACCTTAAATTAGGACTTCAATGCTCAAGATATTCAGGTTACAGGTTTCTGAGACCAGTTATGTTGAAATAGTGCTTCTGTTTAAATGAAGTGAAATCTAGCCCAAATCTGCTCAAAAGCTTGTCTCTCTATGAGAGAAAGCTGCTTCATTCAATATTCAGTGCAAATCTTACCAAACTGAAAGATGCTCATGCCTTATGAAATACAATGTTTTTGCAATGCTGTAAAACAGTTTTGAATGTGTTAGAAGTTATATGCACAAAACCTTATATTAGGACTTCAATGCTCAAGATTGTCAATTTACAGGTTTCTGAGACCAGTAATGTTGAAATAGTGCTTCTGTTCAAATGAAGTGAAATCTAGCCCAAATCTGCTCAAAAGCTTGTCTCTCTGTGAGATAGAGCTGCTTCATGCAATGTTCAGTGCAAATCTTTCCAAACTGAAAGATGCTTAATGTCTTATGAAATAAAATTATTTCTGCAATGCAGTGAGACAGTTTTTAATGTGTTAGAAGTTATATGCACAAAACCTTATATTAGGACTTCAATGCTCAAGATTGTCAGTTTACAGGTTTCTGAGACCAGTAATGTTGAAATAGTGCTTCTGTTCAAATGAAGTGAAATCTAGCCCAAATCTGCTCAAAAGCTTGTCTCTCTATGAGAGAAAGCTGTTTCATTCAATATTCAGTGCAAATCTTGCCAAACTGAAAGATGCTTATGCCTTATGAAATACAATGTTTTTGCAATGCTGTAAAACAGTTTTTAATGTGTTAGAAGTTATATGCACAAAACCTTATATTAGGACTTCAATGCTCAAGATTGTCAGTTTACAGGTTTCTGAAACCAGTAATGTTGAAATAGTGCTTCTGTACAAATGAAGTGAAATCTAGCCCAAATCTGCTCAAAAGCTTGTCTCTCTGTGAGATAGAGCTGCTTCATTCAATGTTCAGTGCAAATCTTGTCAAACTGAAAGATGCTTATGCCTTATGAAATATAAATGTTTTTGCAATGCTCTAAGACAGTTTTTAATGTGTTAGAAGTTATATGCACAAAACCTTATGTTAGGACTTCAATGCTCAAGATTGTCAGTTTACAGGTTTCTGAGACCAGTAATGTTGAAATAGTGCTTCTTTTTAAATGAAGTGAAATCTAGCCCAAATCTGCTCAAAAGCTTGTCTCTCTATGAGAGAAAGCTGTTTCATTCAATATTCAGTGCAAATCTTGCCAAACTGAAAGATGCTTATGCCTTATGAAATACAATGTTTTTGCAATGCTGTAAAACAGTTTTGAATGTGTTAGAAGTTATATGCACAAAACCTTATATTAGGACTTCAATGCTCAAGATTGTCAGTTTACAGGTTTCTGAGACCAGTAATGTTGAAATAGTGCTTCTGTTCAAATGAAGTGAAATCTAGCCCAAATCTGCTCAAAAGCTTGTCTCTCTATGAGAGAAAGCTGTTTCATTCAATATTCAGTGCAAATCTTGCCAAATTGAAAGATGCTTATGCCTTATGAAATACAATGTTTTTGCAATGCTGTAAGACAGTTTTTAATGTGTTAGAAGTTATATGCACAAAACCTTATATTAGGACTTCAATGCTCAAGATTGTCAGTTTACAGGTTTCTGAGACCAGTAATGTTGAAATAGTGCTTCTGTTCAAATGAAGTGAAATCTAGCCCAAATCTGCTCAAAAGCTTGTCTCTCTATGAGAGAAAGCTGTTTCATTCAATATTCAGTGCAAATCTTGCCAAACTGAAAGATGCTTATGCCTTATGAAATACAATGTTTTTGCAATGCTGTAAAACAGTTTTGAATGTGTTAGAAGTTATATGCACAAAACCTTATATTAGGACTTCAATGCTCAAGATTGTCAGTTTACAGGTTTCTGAGACCAGTAATGTTGAAATAGTGCTTCTGTTCAAATGAAGTGAAATCTAGCCCAAATCTGCTCAAAAGCTTGTCTCTCTATGAGAGAAAGCTGTTTCATTCAATATTCAGTGCAAATTTTGCCAAACTGAAAGATGCTTATGCCTTATGAAATACAATGTTTTTGCAATGCTGTAAAACAGTTTTGAATGTGTTAGAAGTTATATGCACAAAACCTTATATTAGGACTTCAATGCTCAAGATTGTCAGTTTACAGGTTTCTGAGACCAGTAATGTTGAAATAGTGCTTCTGTTCAAATGAAGTGAAATCTAGCCCAAATCTGCTCAAAAGCTTGTCTCTCTATGAGAGAAAGCTGTTTCATTCAATATTCAGTGCAAATCTTGCCAAACTGAAAGATGCTTATGCTTTATGAAATACAATGTTTTTGCAATGCTGTAAGACAGTTTTTAATGTGTTAGAAGTTATATGCACAAAACCTTATATTAGGACTTCAATGCTCAAGATTGTCAGTTTACAGGTTTCTGAGACCAGTAATGTTGAAATAGTGCTTCTGTTCAAATGAAGTGAAATCTAGCCCAAATCTGCTCAAAAGCTTGTCTCTCTATGAGAGAAAGCTGTTTCATTCAATATTCAGTGCAAATCTTGCCAAACTGAAAGATGCTTATGCCTTATGAAAAACAATGTTTTTGCAATGCTGTAAAACAGTTTTTAATGTGTTAGAAGTTATATGCACAAAACCTTATATTAGGACTTCAATGCTCAAGATTGTCAGTTTACAGGTTTCTGAGACCAGTAATGTTGAAATAGTGCTTCTGTTCAAATGAAGTGAAATCTAGCCCAAATCTGCTCAAAAGCTTGTCTCTCTATGAGAGAAAGCTGTTTCATTCAATATTCAGTGCAAATCTTGCCAAACTGAAAGATGCTTATGCCTTATGAAATACAATGTTTTTGCAATGCTGTAAGACAGTTTTTAATGTGTTAGAAGTTATATGCACAAAACCTTATATTAGGACTTCAATGCTCAAGATTGTCAGTTTACAGGTTTCTGAGACCAGTAATGTTGAAATAGTGCTTCTGTTCAAATGAAGTGAAATCTAGCGCAAATCTGCTCAAAAGCTTGTCTCTCTATGAGAGAAAGCTGTTTCATTCAATATTCAGTGCAAATCTTGCCAAACTGAAAGATGCTTATGCCTTATGAAATATAAATGTTTTTGCAATGCTGTAAAACAGTTTTTAATGTGTTACAAGTTATATGCACAAAACCTTATATTAGGACTTCAATGCTCAAGATTGTCAGTTTACAGGTTTCTGAGACCAGTTATGTTGAAATAGTGCTTCTGTTTAAATGAAGTGAAATCTAGCCCAAATCTGCTCAAAAGCTTGTCTCTCTATGAGAGAAAGCTGTTTCATTCAATATTCAGTGCAAATCTTGCCAGACTGAAACATGCTTATGCCTTATGAAATACAATGTTTTTGCAATGCTGTAAGACAGTTTTTAATGTGTTAGAAGTTATATGCACAAAACCTTATATTAGGACTTCAATGCTCAAGATTGTCAGTTTACAGGTTTCTGAGACCAGTAATGTTGAAATAGTGCATCTGTTCAAATAAAGTGAAATCTAGCCCAAATCTGCTCAAAAGCTTGTCTCTCTATGAGAGAAAGCTGTTTCATTCAATATTCAGTGCAAATCTTGCCAAACTGAAAGATGCTTATGCCTTATGAAATATAAATGTTTTTGCAATGCTGTAAAACAGTTTTTAATGTGTTACAAGTTATATGCACAAAACCTTATATTAGGACTTCAATGCTCAAGATTGTCAGTTTACAGGTTTCTGAGACCAGTTATGTTGAAATAGTGCTTCTGTTTAAATGAAGTGAAATCTAGCCCAAATCTGCTCAAAAGCTTGTCTCTCTATGAGAGAAAGCTGTTTCATTCAATATTCAGTGCAAATCTTGCCAGACTGAAACATGCTTATGCCTTATGAAATACAATGTTTTTGCAATGCTGTAAGACAGTTTTTAATGTGTTAGAAGTTATATGCACAAAACCTTATATTAGGACTTCAATGCTCAAGATTGTCAGTTTACAGGTTTCTGAGACCAGTAATGTTGAAATAGTGCATCTGTTCAAATGAAGTGAAATCTAGCCCAAATCTGCTCAAAAGCTTGTCTCTCTATGAGAGAAAGCTGTTTCATTCAATATTCAGTGCAAATCTTGCCAAACTGAAAGATGCTTATGCCTTATGAAAAACAATGTTTTTGCAATGCTGTAAAACAGTTTTTAATGTGTTAGAAGTTATATGCACAAAACCTTATATTAGGACTTCAATGCTCAAGATTGTCAGTTTATAGGTTTCTGAGACCAGTAATGTTGAAATAGTGCTTCTGTTCAAATGAAGTGAAATCTAGCCCAAATCTGCTCAAAAGCTTGTCTCTCTATGAGAGAAAGCTGTTTCATTCAATATTCAGTGCAAATCTTGCCAAACTGAAAGATGCTTATGCCTTATGAAATATAAATGTTTTTGCAATGCTGTAAAACAGTTTTTAATGTGTTACAAGTTATATGCACAAAACCTTATATTAGGACTTCAATGCTCAAGATTGTCAGTTTACAGGTTTCTGAGACCAGTAATGTTGAAATAGTGCTTCTGTTCAAATGAAGTGAAATCTAGCATAAATCTGCTCAAAAGCTTGTCTCTCTATGAGAGAAAGCTGTTTCATTCAATATTCAGTGCAAATCTTGCCAAACTGAAAGATGCTTATGCCTTATGAAATATAAATGTTTTTGCAATGCTGTAAAACAGTTTTTAATGTGTTACAAGTTATATGCACAAAACCTTATATTAGGACTTCAATGCTCAAGATTGTCAGTTTACAGGTTTCTGAGACCAGTTATGTTGAAATAGTGCTTCTGTTTAAATGAAGTGAAATCTAGCCCAAATCTGCTCAAAAGCTTGTCTCTCTATGAGAGAAAGCTGTTTCATTCAATATTCAGTGCAAATCTTGCCAGACTGAAACATGCTTATGCCTTATGAAAAACAATGTTTTTGCAATGCTGTAAAACAGATTTTAATGTGTTAGAAGTTATATGCACAAAACCTTATATTAGGACTTCAATGCTCAAGATTGTCAGTTTATAGGTTTCTGAGACCAGTAATGTTGAAATAGTGCTTCTGTTCAAATGAAGTGAAATCTAGCCCAAATCTGCTCAAAAGCTTGTCTCTCTATGAGAGAAAGCTGTTTCATTCAATATTCAGTGCAAATCTTGCCAAACTGAAAGATGCTTATGCCTTATGAAATACAATGTTTTTGCAATGCTGTAAAACAGTTTTTAATGAGTTACAAGTTATATGCACAAAACCTTATATTAGGACTTCAATGCTCAAGATTGTCAGTTTACAGGTTTCTGAGACCAGTAATGTTGAAATAGTGCTTCTGTTCAAATGAAGTGAAATCTAGCGCAAATCTGCTCAAAAGCTTGTCTCTCTATGAGAGAAAGCTGTTTCATTCAATATTCAGTGCAAATCTTGCCAAACTGAAAGATGCTTATGCCGTATGAAATATAAATGTTTTTGCAATGCTGTAAAACAGTTTTTAATGTGTTACAAGTTATATGCACAAAACCTTATATTAGGACTTCAATGCTCAAGATTGTCAGTTTACAGGTTTCTGAGACCAGTTATGTTGAAATAGTGCTTCTGTTTAAATGAAGTGAAATCTAGCCCAAATCTGCTCAAAAGCTTGTCTCTCTATGAGAGAAAGCTGTTTCATTCAATATTCAGTGCAAATCTTGCCAGACTGAAACATGCTTATGCCTTATGAAATACAATGTTTTTGCAATGCTGTAAGACAGTTTTTAATGTGTTAGAAGTTATATGCACAAAACCTTATATTAGGACTTCAATGCTCAAGATTGTCAGTTTACAGGTTTCTGAGACCAGTAATGTTGAAATAGTGCATCTGTTCAAATGAAGTGAAATCTAGCCCAAATCTGCTCAAAAGCTTGTCTCTCTATGAGAGAAAGCTGTTTCATTCAATATTCAGTGCAAATCTTGCCAAACTGAAAGATGCTTATGCCTTATGAAAAACAATGTTTTTGCAATGCTGTAAAACAGTTTTTAATGTGTTAGAAGTTATATGCACAAAACCTTATATTAGGACTTCAATGCTCAAGATTGTCAGTTTACAGGTTTCTGAGACCAGTAATGTTGAAATAGTGCTTCTGTTCAAATGAAGTGAAATCTAGCCCAAATCTGCTCAAAAGTTTGTCTCTCTATGAGAGAAAGCTGTTTCATTCAATATTCAGTGCAAATCTTGCCAAACTGAAAGATGCTTATGCCTTATGAAATACAATATTTTTGCAATGCTATAAAACAGTTTTTAATGTGTTACAAGTTATATGCACAAAACCTTATATTAAGACTTCAATGCTCAAGATTTTCAGTTTACAGGTTTCTGAGACCAGTTATGTTGAAATAGTGCTTCTGTTCAAATGAAGTGAAATCTAGCCCAAATCTGCTCAAAAGCTTGTCTCTCTATGAGAGAAAGCTGTTTCATTCAATATTCAGTGCAAATCTTGCCAGACTGAAACATGCTTATGCCTTATGAAATACAATGTTTTTGCAATGCTGTAAGACAGTTTTTAATGTGTTAGAAGTTATATGCACAAAACCTTATATTAGGACTTCAATGCTCAAGATTGTCAGTTTACAGGTTTCTGAGACCAGTAATGTTGAAATAGTGCATCTGTTCAAATGAAGTGAAATCTAGCCCAAATCTGCTCAAAAGCTTGTCTCTCTATGAGAGAAAGCTGTTTCATTCAATATTCAGTGCAAATCTTGCCAAACTGAAAGATGCTTATGCCTTATGAAAAACAATGTTTTTGCAATGCTGTAAAACAGTTTTTAATGTGTTAGAAGTTACATGCACAAAACCTTATATTAGGACTTCAATGCTCAAGATTGTCAGTTTACAGGTTTCTGAGACCAGTAATGTTGAAATAGTGCTTCTGTTCAAATGAAGTGAAATCTAGCCCAAATCTGCTCAAAAGCTTGTCTCTCTATGAGAGAAAGCTGTTTCATTCAATATTCAGTGCAAATCTTGCCAAACTGAAAGATGCTTATGCCTTATGAAATACAATGTTTTTGCAATGCTGTAAGACAGTTTTTAATGTGTTAGAAGTTATATGCACAAAACCTTATATTAGGACTTCAATGCTCAAGATTGTCAGTTTACAGGTTTCTGAGACCAGTAATGTTGAAATAGTGCTTCTGTTCAAATGAAGTGAAATCTAGCGCAAATCTGCTCAAAAGCTTGTCTCTCTATGAGAGAAAGCTGTTTCATTCAATATTCAGTGCAAATCTTGCCAAACTGAAAGATGCTTATGCCTTATGAAATATAAATGTTTTTGCAATGCTGTAAAACAGTTTTTAATGTGTTACAAGTTATATGCACAAAACCTTATATTAGGACTTCAATGCTCAAGATTGTCAGTTTACAGGTTTCTGAGACCAGTTATGTTGAAATAGTGCTTCTGTTTAAATGAAGTGAAATCTAGCCCAAATCTGCTCAAAAGCTTGTCTCTCTATGAGAGAAAGCTGCTTCATTCAATGTTCAGTGCAAATCTTGCCAAACTGAAAGATGCTTATGCCTTATGAAATATAAATGTTTTTGCAATGCTGTAAAACAGTTTTTAATGTGTTAGAAGTTATATGCACAAAACCTTAAATTAGGACTTCAATGCTCAAGATTGTCAGGTTACAGGTTTCTGAGACCAGTTATGTTGAAATAGTGCTTCTGTTTAAATGAAGTGAAATCTAGCCCAAATCTGCTCAAAAGCTTGTCTCTCTATGAGAGAAAGCTGCTTCATTCAATATTCAGTGCAAATCTTGCCAAACTGAAAGATGCTTATGCCTTATGAAATACAATGTTTTTGCAATGCTGTAAGACAGTTTTCAATGTGTTAGAAGTTATATGCACAAAAACTTATGTTAGGACTTCAATGCTCAAGATTGTCAGTTTACAGGTTTCTGAGACCAGTAATGTTGAAATAGTGCTTCTGGTCAAATGAAGTGAAATCTAGCCCAAATCTTCTCAAAAGCTTGTCTCTCTATGAGAGAAAGCTGTTTCATTCAATATTCAGTGCAAATCTTGCCAAACTGAAAGATGCTCATGCCTTATGAAATACAATGTTTTTGCAATGCTGTAAAACAGTTTTGAATGTGTTAGAAGTTATATGCACAAAACCTTATATTAGGACTTCAATGCTCAAGATTGTCAGTTTACAGGTTTCTGAAACCAGTAATGTTGAAATAGTGCTTCTGTACAAATGAAGTGAAATCTAGCCCAAATCTGCTCAAAAGCTTGTCTCTCTGTGAGATAGAGCTGCTTCATTCAATGTTCAGTGCAAATCTTGTCAAACTGAAAGATGCTTATGCCTTATGAAATATAAATGTTTTTGCAATGCTCTAAGACAGTTTTTAATGTGTTAGAAGTTATATGCACAAAACCTTATGTTAGGACTTCAATGCTCAAGATTGTCAGTTTACAGGTTTCTGAGACCAGTAATGTTGAAATAGTGCTTCTTTTTAAATGAAGTGAAATCTAGCCCAAATCTGCTCAAAAGCTTGTCTCTCTATGAGAGAAAGCTGTTTCATTCAATATTCAGTGCAAATCTTGCCAAACTAAAAGATGCTTATGCCTTATGAAATACAATGTTTTTGCAATGCTGTAAAACAGTTTTGAATGTGTTAGAAGTTATATGCACAAAACCTTATATTAGGACTTCAATGCTCAAGATTGTCAGTTTACAGGTTTCTGAGACCAGTAATGTTGAAATAGTGCTTCTGTTCAAATGAAGTGAAATCTAGCCCAAATCTGCTCAAAAGCTTGTCTCTCTATGAGAGAAAGCTGTTTCATTCAATATTCAGTGCAAATCTTGCCAAACTGAAAGATGCTTATGCCTTATGAAATACAATGTTTTTGCAATGCTGTAAGACAGTTTTTAATGTGTTAGAAGTTATATGCACAAAACCTTATATTAGGACTTCAATGCTCAAGATTGTCAGTTTACAGGTTTCTGAGACCAGTAATGTTGAAATAGTGCTTCTGTTCAAATGAAGTGAAATCTAGCCCAAATCTGCTCAAAAGCTTGTCTCTCTATGAGAGAAAGCTGTTTCATTCAATATTCAGTGCAAATCTTGCCAAACTGAAAGATGCTTATGCCTTATGAAATACAATGTTTTTGCAATGCTGTAAAACAGTTTTGAATGTGTTAGAAGTTATATGCACAAAACCTTATATTAGGACTTCAATGCTCAAGATTGTCAGTTTACAGGTTCCTGAGACCAGTAATGTTGAAATAGTGCTTCTGTTCAAATGAAGTGAAATCTAGCCCAAATCTGCTCAAAAGCTTGTCTCTCTATGAGAGAAAGCTGTTTCATTCAATATTCAGTGCAAATTTTGCCAAACTGAAAGATGCTTATGCCTTATGAAATACAATGTTTTTGCAATGCTGTAAAACAGTTTTGAATGTGTTAGAAGTTATATGCACAAAACCTTATATTAGGACTTCAATGCTCAAGATTGTCAGTTTACAGGTTTCTGAGACCAGTAATGTTGAAATAGTGCTTCTGTTCAAATGAAGTGAAATCTAGCCCAAATCTGCTCAAAAGCTTGTCTCTCTATGAGAGAAAGCTGTTTCATTCAATATTCAGTGCAAATCTTGCCAAACTGAAAGATGCTTATGCTTTATGAAATACAATGTTTTTGCAATGTTGTAAGACAGTTTTTAATGTGTTAGAAGTTATATGCACAAAACCTTATATTAGGACTTCAATGCTCAAGATTGTCAGTTTACAGGTTTCTGAGACCAGTAATGTTGAAATAGTGCTTCTGTTCAAATGAAGTGAAATCTAGCCCAAATCTGCTCAAAAGCTTGTCTCTCTATGAGAGAAAGCTGTTTCATTCAATATTCAGTGCAAATCTTGCCAAACTGAAAGATGCTTATGCCTTATGAAATACAATGTTTTTGTAATGCTGTAAAACAAATTTGAATGTGTTAGAAGTTATATGCACAAAACCTTATATTAGGACTTCAATGCTCAAGATTGTCAATTTACAGGTTTCTGAGACCAGTAATGTTGAAATAGTGCTTCTGTTCAAATGAAGTGAAATCTAGCCCAAATCTGCTCAAAAGCTTGTCTCTCTGTGAGATAGAGCTGCTTCATGCAATGTTCAGTGCAAATCTTTCCAAACTGAAAGATGCTTATGTCTTATGAAATAAAATTATTTCTGCAATGGAGTGAGACAGTTTTTAATGTGTTAGAAGTTATATGCACAAAACCTTATATTAGGACTTCAATGCTCAAGATTGTCAGTTTACAGGTTTCTGAGACCAGTAATGTTGAAATAGTGCGTCTGTTCAAATGAAGTGAAATCTAGCCCAAATCTGCTCAAAAGCTGGTCTGTCTGTGAGATAGAGCTGCTTCATGCAATGTTCAGTGCAAATCTTTCCAAACTGAAAGATGCTTATGTCTTATGAAATAAAATTATTTCTGCAATGCAGTGAGACAGTTTTTAATGTGTTAGAAGTTATATGCACAAAACCTTATATTAGGACTTCAATGCTCAAGATTGTCAGTTTACAGGTTTCTGAAACCAGTAATGTTGAAATAGTGCTTCTGTACAAATGAAGTGAAATCTAGCCCAAATCTGCTCAAAAGCTTGTCTCTCTGTGAGATAGAGCTGCTTCATTCAATGTTCAGTGCAAATCTTGCCAAACTGAAAGATGCTTATGCCTTATGAAATATAAATGTTTTTGCAATGCTCTAAGACAGTTTTTAATGTGTTAGAAGTTATATGCACAAAACCTTATGTTAGGACTTCAATGCTCAAGATTGTCAGTTTACAGGTTTCTGAGACCAGTTATGTTGAAATAGTGCTTCTGTTTAAATGAAGTGAAATCTAGCCCAAATCTGCTCAAAAGCTTGTCTCTCTATGAGAGAAAGCTGCTCCATTCAATATTCAGTGCAAATCTTGCCAAACTGAAAGATGCTTATGCCTTATGAAATACAATGTTTTTGCAATGCTGTAAAACAGTTTTTAATGTGTTAGAAGTTATATGCACAAAACCTTATATTAGGACTTCAATGCTCAAGATTGTCAGTTTACAGGTTTATGAGACCAGTAATACTGAATAGTGCTTCTGTTGAAATGAAGTGAAATCTAGCCCAAATCTGCTCAAAAGCTTGTCTCTCTGTGAGATAGAGCTGCTTCATGCAATGTTCAGTGCAAATCTTGCCAAACTGAAAGATGCTTATGTCTTATGAATTAAAATTATTTCTGCAATGCAGTGAGACAGTTTTTAATGTGTTAGAAGTTATATGCACAAAAACTTATGTTAGGACTTCAATGCTCAAGATTGTCAGTTTACTGGTTTCTGAGACCAGTTATGTTGAAATAGTGCTTCTGTTCAAATGAAGTGAAATCTAGCCCAAATCTGCTCAAAAGCTTGTCTCTCTATGAGAGAAAGCTGTTTCATTCAATATTCAGTGCAAATATTGCCAGACTGAAACATGCTTATGCCTTATGAAATACAATGTTTTTGCAATGCTGTAAGACAGTTTTTAATGTGTTAGAAGTTATATGCACAAAACCTTATATTAGGACTTCAATGCTCAAGATTGTCAGTTTACAGGTTTCTGAGACCAGTAATGTTGAAATATTGCTTCTGTTCAAATGAAGTGAAATCTAGCCCAAATCTGCTCAAAAGCTTGTCTCTCTATGAGAGAAAGCTGCTTCATTCAATGTTCAGTGCAAATCTTGCCAAACTGAAAGATGCTTATGCCTTATGAAATATAAATGTTTTTGCAATGCTGTAAAACAGTTTTTAATGTGTTAGAAGTTATATGCACAAAACCTTATATTAGGACTTCAATGCTCAAGATTGTCAGTTTACAGGTTTCTGAGACCAGTAATGTTGAAATAGTGCTTCTGTTCAAATGAAGTGAAATCTAGCCCAAATCTGCTCAAAAGCTTGTCTCTCTGTGAGATAGAGCTGCTTCATGCAATGTTCAGTGCAAATCTTTCCAAACTGAAAGATGCTTATGTCTTATGAAATAAAATTATTTCTGCAATGCAGTGAGACAGTTTTTAATGTGTTAGAAGTTATATGCACAAAAACTTATGTTAGGACTTCAATGCTCAAGATTGTCAGTTTACTGGTTTCTGAGACCAGTTATGTTGAAATAGTGCTTCTGTTGAAATGAAGTGAAATCTAGCCCAAATCTGCTCAAAAGCTTGTCTCTCTATGATAGAAAGCTGTTTCATTCAATATTCAGTGCAAATCTTGCCAAACTGAAAGATGCTTATGCCTTATGAAATACAATGTTTTTGCAATGCTGTAAAACAGTTTTGAATGTGTTAGAAGTTATATGCACAAAACCTTATATTAGGACTTCAATGCTCAAGATTGTCAGTTTACAGGTTTCTGAGACCAGTAATGTTGAAATAGTGCTTCTGTTCAAATGAAGTGAAATCTAGCCCAAATCTGCTCAAAAGCTTGTCTCTCTATGAGAGAAAGCTGTTTCATTCAATATTCTGTGCAAATCTTGCCAAACTGAAAGATGCTTATGTCTTATGAAATAAAATGATTTCTGCAATGCAGTGAGACAGTTTTTAATGTGTTAGAAGTTATATGCACAAAACCTTATATTAGGACTTCAATGCTCAAGATTGTCAGTTTACAGGTTTCTGAGACCAGTAATGTTGAAATAGTGCTTCTGTTCAAATGAAGTGAAATCTAGCCCAAATCTGCTCAAAAGCTTGTCTCTCTGTGAGATAGAGCTGCTTCATGCAATGTTCAGTGCAAATCTTTCCAAACTGAAAGATGCTTAATGTCTTATGAAATAAAATTATTTCTGCAATGCAGTGAGACAGTTTTTAATGTGTTAGAAGTTATATGCACAAAACCTTATATTAGGACTTCAATGCTCAAGATTGTCAGTTTACAGGTTTCTGAAACCAGTAATGTTGAAATAGTGCTTCTGTACAAATGAAGTGAAATCTAGCCCAAATCTGCTCAAAAGCTTGTCTCTCTGTGAGATAGAGCTGCTTCATTCAATGTTCAGTGCAAATCTTGTCAAACTGAAAGATGCTTATGCCTTATGAAATATAAATGTTTTTGCAATGCTGTAAAACAGTTTTGAAAGTGTTAGAAGTTATATGCACAAAACCTTATATTAGGACTTCAATGCTCAAGATTGGCAATTTACAGGTTTCTGAGACCAGTAATGTTGAAATAGTGCTTCTGTTCAAATGAAGTGAAATCTAGCCCAAATCTGCTCAAAAGCTTGTCTCTCTGTGAGATAGAGCTGCTTCATGCAATGTTCAGTGCAAATCTTTCCAAACTGAAAGATGCTTAATGTCTTATGAAATAAAATTATTTCTGCAATGCAGTGAGACAGTTTTTAATGTGTTAGAAGTTATATGCACAAAACCTTATATTAGGACTTCAATGCTCAAGATTGTCAGTTTACAGGTTTCTGAGACCAGTTATGTTGAAATAGTGCTTCTGTTTAAATGAAGTGAAATCTAGCCCAAATCTGCTCAAAAGCTTGTCTCTCTATGAGAGAAAGCTGCTTCATTCAATGTTCAGTGCAAATCTTGCCAAACTGAAAGATGCTTATGCCTTATGAAATATAAATGTTTTTGCAATGCTGTAAAACAGTTTTTAATGTGTTAGAAGTTATATGCACAAAACCTTAAATTAGGACTTCAATGCTCAAGATATTCAGGTTACAGGTTTCTGAGACCAGTTATGTTGAAATAGTGCTTCTGTTTAAATGAAGTGAAATCTAGCCCAAATCTGCTCAAAAGCTTGTCTCTCTATGAGAGAAAGCTGCTTCATTCAATATTCAGTGCAAATCTTACCAAACTGAAAGATGCTCATGCCTTATGAAATACAATGTTTTTGCAATGCTGTAAAACAGTTTTGAATGTGTTAGAAGTTATATGCACAAAACCTTATATTAGGACTTCAATGCTCAAGATTGTCAATTTACAGGTTTCTGAGACCAGTAATGTTGAAATAGTGCTTCTGTTCAAATGAAGTGAAATCTAGCCCAAATCTGCTCAAAAGCTTGTCTCTCTGTGAGATAGAGCTGCTTCATGCAATGTTCAGTGCAAATCTTTCCAAACTGAAAGATGCTTAATGTCTTATGAAATAAAATTATTTCTGCAATGCAGTGAGACAGTTTTTAATGTGTTAGAAGTTATATGCACAAAACCTTATATTAGGACTTCAATGCTCAAGATTGTCAGTTTACAGGTTTCTGAGACCAGTAATGTTGAAATAGTGCTTCTGTTCAAATGAAGTGAAATCTAGCCCAAATCTGCTCAAAAGCTTGTCTCTCTATGAGAGAAAGCTGTTTCATTCAATATTCAGTGCAAATCTTGCCAAACTGAAAGATGCTTATGCCTTATGAAATACAATGTTTTTGCAATGCTGTAAAACAGTTTTTAATGTGTTAGAAGTTATATGCACAAAACCTTATATTAGGACTTCAATGCTCAAGATTGTCAGTTTACAGGTTTCTGAAACCAGTAATGTTGAAATAGTGCTTCTGTACAAATGAAGTGAAATCTAGCCCAAATCTGCTCAAAAGCTTGTCTCTCTGTGAGATAGAGCTGCTTCATTCAATGTTCAGTGCAAATCTTGTCAAACTGAAAGATGCTTATGCCTTATGAAATATAAATGTTTTTGCAATGCTCTAAGACAGTTTTTAATGTGTTAGAAGTTATATGCACAAAACCTTATGTTAGGACTTCAATGCTCAAGATTGTCAGTTTACAGGTTTCTGAGACCAGTAATGTTGAAATAGTGCTTCTTTTTAAATGAAGTGAAATCTAGCCCAAATCTGCTCAAAAGCTTGTCTCTCTATGAGAGAAAGCTGTTTCATTCAATATTCAGTGCAAATCTTGCCAAACTGAAAGATGCTTATGCCTTATGAAATACAATGTTTTTGCAATGCTGTAAAACAGTTTTGAATGTGTTAGAAGTTATATGCACAAAACCTTATATTAGGACTTCAATGCTCAAGATTGTCAGTTTACAGGTTTCTGAGACCAGTAATGTTGAAATAGTGCTTCTGTTCAAATGAAGTGAAATCTAGCCCAAATCTGCTCAAAAGCTTGTCTCTCTATGAGAGAAAGCTGTTTCATTCAATATTCAGTGCAAATCTTGCCAAATTGAAAGATGCTTATGCCTTATGAAATACAATGTTTTTGCAATGCTGTAAGACAGTTTTTAATGTGTTAGAAGTTATATGCACAAAACCTTATATTAGGACTTCAATGCTCAAGATTGTCAGTTTACAGGTTTCTGAGACCAGTAATGTTGAAATAGTGCTTCTGTTCAAATGAAGTGAAATCTAGCCCAAATCTGCTCAAAAGCTTGTCTCTCTATGAGAGAAAGCTGTTTCATTCAATATTCAGTGCAAATCTTGCCAAACTGAAAGATGCTTATGCCTTATGAAATACAATGTTTTTGCAATGCTGTAAAACAGTTTTGAATGTGTTAGAAGTTATATGCACAAAACCTTATATTAGGACTTCAATGCTCAAGATTGTCAGTTTACAGGTTTCTGAGACCAGTAATGTTGAAATAGTGCTTCTGTTCAAATGAAGTGAAATCTAGCCCAAATCTGCTCAAAAGCTTGTCTCTCTATGAGAGAAAGCTGTTTCATTCAATATTCAGTGCAAATTTTGCCAAACTGAAAGATGCTTATGCCTTATGAAATACAATGTTTTTGCAATGCTGTAAAACAGTTTTGAATGTGTTAGAAGTTATATGCACAAAACCTTATATTAGGACTTCAATGCTCAAGATTGTCAGTTTACAGGTTTCTGAGACCAGTAATGTTGAAATAGTGCTTCTGTTCAAATGAAGTGAAATCTAGCCCAAATCTGCTCAAAAGCTTGTCTCTCTATGAGAGAAAGCTGTTTCATTCAATATTCAGTGCAAATCTTGCCAAACTGAAAGATGCTTATGCTTTATGAAATACAATGTTTTTGCAATGCTGTAAGACAGTTTTTAATGTGTTAGAAGTTATATGCACAAAACCTTATATTAGGACTTCAATGCTCAAGATTGTCAGTTTACAGGTTTCTGAGACCAGTAATGTTGAAATAGTGCTTCTGTTCAAATGAAGTGAAATCTAGCCCAAATCTGCTCAAAAGCTTGTCTCTCTATGAGAGAAAGCTGTTTCATTCAATATTCAGTGCAAATCTTGCCAAACTGAAAGATGCTTATGCCTTATGAAAAACAATGTTTTTGCAATGCTGTAAAACAGTTTTTAATGTGTTAGAAGTTATATGCACAAAACCTTATATTAGGACTTCAATGCTCAAGATTGTCAGTTTACAGGTTTCTGAGACCAGTAATGTTGAAATAGTGCTTCTGTTCAAATGAAGTGAAATCTAGCCCAAATCTGCTCAAAAGCTTGTCTCTCTATGAGAGAAAGCTGTTTCATTCAATATTCAGTGCAAATCTTGCCAAACTGAAAGATGCTTATGCCTTATGAAATACAATGTTTTTGCAATGCTGTAAAACAGTTTTTAATGTGTTAGAAGTTATATGCACAAAACCTTATATTAGGACTTCAATGCTCAAGATTGTCAGTTTACAGGTTTCTGAAACCAGTAATGTTGAAATAGTGCTTCTGTACAAATGAAGTGAAATCTAGCCCAAATCTGCTCAAAAGCTTGTCTCTCTGTGAGATAGAGCTGCTTCATTCAATGTTCAGTGCAAATCTTGTCAAACTGAAAGATGCTTATGCCTTATGAAATATAAATGTTTTTGCAATGCTCTAAGACAGTTTTTAATGTGTTAGAAGTTATATGCACAAAACCTTATGTTAGGACTTCAATGCTCAAGATTGTCAGTTTACAGGTTTCTGAGACCAGTAATGTTGAAATAGTGCTTCTGTTTAAATGAAGTGAAATCTAGCCCAAATCTGCTCAATAGCTTGTCTCTCTATGAGAGAAAGCTGTTTCATTCAATATTCAGTGCAAATCTTGCCAAACTGAAAGATGCTTATGCCTTATGAAATACAATGTTTTTGCAATGCTGTAAAACAGTTTTGAATGTGTTAGAAGTTATATGCACAAAACCTTATATTAGGACTTCAATGCTCAAGATTGTCAGTTTACAGGTTTCTGAGACCAGTAATGTTGAAATAGTGCTTCTGTTCAAATGAAGTGAAATCTAGCCCAAATCTGCTCAAAAGCTTGTCTCTCTATGAGAGAAAGCTGTTTCATTCAATATTCAGTGCAAATCTTGCCAAACTGAAAGATGCTTATGCCTTATGAAATACAATGTTTTTGCAATGCTGTAAGACAGTTTTTAATGTGTTAGAAGTTATATGCACAAAACCTTATATTAGGACTTCAATGCTCAAGATTGTCAGTTTACAGGTTTCTGAGACCAGTAATGTTGAAATAGTGCTTCTGTTCAAATGAAGTGAAATCTAGCCCAAATCTGCTCAAAAGCTTGTCTCTCTATGAGAGAAAGCTGTTTCATTCAATATTCAGTGCAAATCTTGCCAAACTGAAAGATGCTTATGCCTTATGAAATACAATGTTTTTGCAATGCTGTAAAACAGTTTTGAATGTGTTAGAAGTTATATGCACAAAACCTTATATTAGGACTTCAATGCTCAAGATTGTCAGTTTACAGGTTTCTGAGACCAGTAATGTTGAAATAGTGCTTCTGTTCAAATGAAGTGAAATCTAGCCCAAATCTGCTCAAAAGCTTGTCTCTCTATGAGAGAAAGCTGTTTCATTCAATATTCAGTGCAAATCTTGCCAAACTGAAAGATGCTTATGCCTTATGAAATACAATGTTTTTGCAATGCTGTAAGACAGTTTTTAATGTGTTAGAAGTTATATGCACAAAACCTTATATTAGGACTTCAATGCTCAAGATTGTCAGTTTACAGGTTTCTGAGACCAGTAATGTTGAAATAGTGCTTCTGTTCAAATGAAGTGAAATCTAGCGCAAATCTGCTCAAAAGCTTGTCTCTCTATGAGAGAAAGCTGTTTCATTCAATATTCAGTGCAAATCTTGCCAAACTGAAAGATGCTTATGCCTTATGAAATATAAATGTTTTTGCAATGCTGTAAAACAGTTTTTAATGTGTTACAAGTTATATGCACAAAATCTTATATTAGGACTTCAATGCTCAAGATTGTCAGTTTACAGGTTTCTGAGACCAGTTATGTTGAAATAGTGCTTCTGTTTAAATGAAGTGAAATCTAGCCCAAATCTGCTCAAAAGCTTGTCTCTCTATGAGAGAAAGCTGCTTCATTCAATGTTCAGTGCAAATCTTGCCAAACTGAAAGATGCTTATGCCTTATGAAATATAAATGTTTTTGCAATGCTGTAAAACAGTTTTTAATGTGTTAGAAGTTATATGCACAAAACCTTAAATTAGGACTTCAATGCTCAAGATTGTCAGTTTACAGGTTTCTGAGACCAGTTATGTTGAAATAGTGCTTCTGTTTAAATGAAGTGAAATCTAGCCCAAATCTGCTCAAAAGCTTGTCTCTCTATGAGAGAAAGCTGCTTCATTCAATATTCAGTGCAAATCTTGCCAAACTGAAAGATGCTTATGCCTTATGAAATACAATGTTTTTGCAATGCTGTAAGACAGTTTTCAATGTGTTAGAAGTTATATGCACAAAAACTTATGTTAGGACTTCAATGCTCAAGATTGTCAGTTTACAGGTTTCTGAGACCAGTAATGTTGAAATAGTGCTTCTGGTCAAATGAAGTGAAATCTAGCCCAAATCTTCTCAAAAGCTTGTCTCTCTATGAGAGAAAGCTGTTTCATTCAATATTCAGTGCAAATCTTGCCAAACTGAAAGATGCTTATGCCTTATGAAATACAATGTTTTTGCAATGCTGTAAAACAGTTTTGAATGTGTTAGAAGTTATATGCACAAAACCTTATATTAGGACTTCAATGGTCAAGATTGTCAATTTACAGGTTTCTGAGACCAGTAATGTTGAAATAGTGCTTCTGTTCAAATGAAGTGAAATCTAGCCCAAATCTGCTCAAAAGCTTGTCTCTCTGTGAGATAGAGCTGCTTCATGCAATGTTCAGTGCAAATCTTTCCAAACTGAAAGATGCTTAATGTCTTATGAAATAAAATTATTTCTGCAATGCAGTGAGACAGTTTTTAATGTGTTAGAAGTTATATGCACAAAACCTTATATTAGGACTTCAATGCTCAAGATTGTCAGTTTACAGGTTTCTGAGACCAGTAATGTTGAAATAGTGCTTCTGTTCAAATGAAGTGAAATCTAGCCCAAATCTGCTCAAAAGCTTGTCTCTCTATGAGAGAAAGCTGTTTCATTCAATATTCAGTGCAAATCTTGCCAAACTGAAAGATGCTTATGCCTTATGAAATACAATGTTTTTGCAATGCTTTAAAACAGTTTTTAATGTGTTAGAAGTTATATGCACAAAACCTTATATTAGGACTTCAATGCTCAAGATTGTCAGTTTACAGGTTTCTGAAACCAGTAATGTTGAAATAGTGCTTCTGTACAAATGAAGTGAAATCTAGCCCAAATCTGCTCAAAAGCTTGTCTCTCTGTGAGATAGAGCTGCTTCATTCAATGTTCAGTGCAAATCTTGTCAAACTGAAAGATGCTTATGCCTTATGAAATATAAATGTTTTTGCAATGCTCTAAGACAGTTTTTAATGTGTTAGAAGTTATATGCACAAAACCTTATGTTAGGACTTCAATGCTCAAGATTGTCAGTTTACAGGTTTCTGAGACCAGTAATGTTGAAATAGTGCTTCTGTTTAAATGAAGTGAAATCTAGCCCAAATCTGCTCAAAAGCTTGTCTCTCTATGAGAGAAAGCTGTTTCATTCAATATTCAGTGCAAATCTTGCCAAACTGAAAGATGCTTATGCCTTATGAAATACAATGTTTTTGCAATGCTGTAAAACAGTTTTGAATGTGTTAGAAGTTATATGCACAAAACCTTATATTAGGACTTCAATGCTCAAGATTGTCAGTTTACAGGTTTCTGAGACCAGTAATGTTGAAATTGTGCTTCTGTTCAAATGAAGTGAAATCTAGCCCAAATCTGCTCAAAAGCTTGTCTCTCTATGAGAGAAAGCTGTTTCATTCAATATTCAGTGCAAATCTTGCCAAACTGAAAGATGCTTATGCCTTATGAAATACAATGTTTTTGCAATGCTGTAAAACAGTTTTGATGGTGTTAGAAGTTATATGCACAAAACCTTATATTAGGACTTCAATGCTCAAGATTGTCAGTTTACAGGTTTCTGAGACCAGTAATGTTGAAATAGTGCTTCTGTTCAAATGAAGTGAAATCTAGCCCAAATCTGCTCAAAAGCTTGTCTCTCTATGAGAGAAAGCTGTTTCATTCAATATTCAGTGCAAATCTTGCCAAACTGAAAGATGCTTATGCCTTATGAAATACAATGTTTTTGCAATGCTGTAAGACAGTTTTCAATGTTTTAGAAGTTATATGCACAAAAACTTATGTTAGGACTTCAATGCTCAAGATTGTCAGCTTACAGGTTTCTGAGACCAGTAATGTTGAAATAGTGCTTCTGGTCAAATGAAGTGAAATCTAGCCCAAATCTGCTCAAAAGCTTGTCTCTCTATGAGAGAAAGCTGTTTCATTCAATATTCAGTGCAACTCTTGCCAAACTGAAAGATGCTTATGTCTTATGAAATAAAATTATTTCTGCAATGCAGTGAGACAGTTTTTAATGTGTTAGAAGTTATATGCACAAAAACTTATGTTAGGACTTCAATGCTCAAGATTGTCAATTTACTGGTTTCTGAGACCAGTTATGTTGAAATAGTGCTTCTGTTCAAATGAAGTGAAATCTAGCCCAAATCTGCTCAAAAGCTTGTCTCTCTATGAGAGAAAGCTGTTTCATTCAATATTCAGTGCAAATCTTGCCAGACTGAAACATGCTTATGCCTTATGAAATACAATGTTTTTGCAATGCTGTAAGACAGTTTTTAATGTGTTAGAAGTTATATGCACAAAACCTTATATTAGGACTTCAATGCTCAAGATTGTCAGTTTACAGGTTTCTTAGACCAGTAATGTTGAAATAGTGCTTCTGTTCAAATGAAGTGAAATCTAGCCCAAATCTGCTCAAAAGCTTGTCTCTCTATGAGAGAAAGCTGTTTCATTCAATATTCAGTGCAAATCTTGCCAAACTGAAAGATGCTTATGCCTTATGAAATACAATGTTTTTGCAATGCTGTAAAACAGTTTTCAATGTGTTAGAAGTTATATGCACAAAACCTTATATTAGGACTTCAAAGCTCAAGATTGTCAGTTTACAGGTTTCTGAGACCAGTTATGTTGAAATAGTGCTTCTGTTTAAATGAAGTGAAATCTAGCCCAAATCTGCTCAAAAGCTTGTCTCTCTATGAGAGAAAGCTGCTCCATTCAATATTCAGTGCAAATCTTGCCAAACTGAAAGATGCTTATGCCTTATGAAATACAATGTTTTTGCAATGCTGTAAGACAGTTTTCAATGTGTTAGAAGTTATATGCACAAAAACTTATGTTAGGACTTCAATGCTCAATATTGTCAGCTTACAGGTTTCTGAGACCAGTAATGTTGAAATAGTGCTTCTGGTCAAATGAAGTGAAATCTACCCCAAATCTGCTCAAAAGCTTGTCTCTCTATGAGAGAATGCTGCTCCATTCAATATTCAGTGCAAATCTTGCCAAACTGAAAGATGCTTATGCCTTATGAAATACAATGTTTTTGCAATGCTGTAAGACAGTTTCCAATGTGTTAGAAGTTATATGCACAAAAACTTATGTTAGGACTTCAATGCTCAAGATTGTCAGTTTACAGGTTTCTGAGACCAGTAATGTTGAAATAGTGCTTCTGGTCAAATGAAGTGAAATCTAGCCCAAATCTGCTCAAAAGCTTGTCTCTCTATGAGAGAAAGCTGTTTCATTCAATATTCAGTGCAAATCTTGCCAAACTGAAAGATGCTTATGCCTTATGAAATACAATGTTTTTGCAATGCTGTAAAACAGTTTTTAATGTGTTAGAAGTTATATGCACAAAACCTTATATTAGGACTTCAATGCTCAAGATTGTCAGTTTACAGGTTTATGAGACCAGTAATATTGAATAGTGCTTTTGTTGAAATGAAGTGAAATCTAGCCCAAATCTGCTCAAAAGCTTGTCTCTCTGTGAGATAGAGCTGCTTCATGCAATGTTCAGTGCAAATCTTGCCAAACTGAAAGATGCTTATGTCTTATGAAATAAAATTATTTCTGCAATGCAGTGAGACAGTTTTTAATGTGTTAGAAGTTATATGCACAAAACCTTATATTAGGACTTCAATGCTCAAGATTGTCAGTTTACAGGTTTCTGAGACAAGTAATGTTGAAATAGTGCTTCTGTTCAAATGAAGTGAAATCTAGCCCAAATCTGCTCAAAATCTTGTCTCTCTATGAGAGAAAGCTGTTTCATTCAATATTCAGTGCAAATCTTGCCAAACTGAAAGATGCTTATGCCTTATGAAATACAATGTTTTTGCAATGCTGTAAAACAGTTTTTAATGTGTTAGAAGTTATATGCACAAAACCTTATATTAGGACTTCAATGCTCAAGATTGTCAGTTTACAGGTTTCTGAAACCAGTAATGTTGAAATAGTGCTTCTGTACAAATGAAGTGAAATCTAAGCCCAAATCTGCTCAAAAGCTTGTCTCTCTGTGAGATAGAGGTGCTTCATTCAATGTTCAGTGCAAATCTTGTCAAACTGAAAGATGCTTATGCCTTATGAAATACAATGTTTTTGCAATGCTCTAAGACAGTTTTTAATGTGTTAGAAGTTATATGCACAAAACCTTATATTAGAAATTTCAATGCTCAAGATTGTCAGTTTACAGGTTTCTGAGACCAGTAATGTTGAAATAGTGCTTCTGTTCAAATGAAGTGAAATCTAGCCCAAATCTGCTCAAAAGCTTGTCTCTCTATGAGAGAAAGCTGCTTCATTCAATGTTCAGTGCAAATCTTGCCAAACTGAAAGATGCTTATGCCTTATGAAATATAAATGTTTTTGCAATGCTGTAAAACAGTTTTTAATGTGTTAGAAGTTATATGCACAAAACCTTATATTAGGACTTCAATGCTCAAGATTGTCAGTTTACAGGTTTCTGAGACCAGTAATGTTGAAATAGTGCTTCTGGTCAAATGAAGTGAAATCTAGCCCAAATCTGCTCAAAATCTTGTCTCTCTATGAGAGAAAGCTGTTTCATTCAATATTCAGTGCAAATCTTGCCAAACTGAAAGATGCTTATGCCTTATGAAATACAATGTTTTTGCAATGCTGTAAAACAGTTTTTAATGTGTTAGAAGTTATATGCACAAAACCTTATATTAGGAATTCAATGCTCAAGATTGTCAGTTTACAGGTTTCTGAGACCAGTAATGTTGAAATAGTGCTTCTGTTCAAATGAAGTGAAATCTAGCCCAAATCTGTTTAAAAGCTTGTCTCTCTATGAGAGAAAGCTGTTTCATTCAATATTCAGTGCAAATCTTGCCAAACTGAAAGATGCTTATGCCTTATGAAATACAATGTTTTTGCAATGCTGTAAAACAGTTTTTAATGTGTTAGAAGTTATATGCACAAAACCTTATATTAGGACTTCAATGCTCAAGATTGTCAGTTTACAGGTTTCTGAAACCAGTAATGTTGAAATAGTGCTTCTGTTTAAATGAAGTGAAATCTAGCCCAAATCTGCTCAAAAGCTTGTCTCTCTGTGAGATAGAGCTGCTTCATTCAATGTTCAGTGCAAATCTTGCCAAACTGAAAGATGCTTATGCCTTATGAAATATAAATGTTTTTGCAATGCTCTAAGACAGTTTTTAATGTGTTAGAAGTTATATGCACAAAACCTTATATTAGGACTTCAATGCTCAAGATTGTCAGTTTACAGGTTTCTGAAACCAGTAATGTTGAAATAGTGCTTCTGTTTAAATGAAGTGAAATCTAGCCCAAATCTGCTCAAAAGCTTGTCTCTCTATGAGAGAAAGCTGTTTCATTCAATATTCAGTGCAAATCTTGCCAAACTGAAAGATGCTTATGCCTTATGAAATACAATGTTTTTGCAATGCTGTAAAACAGTTTTTAATGTGTTAGAAGTTATATGCACAAAAAAAACCTTATATTAGGACTTCAATGCTCAAGATTTTCAGTTTACAGGTTTCTGAGACCAGTAATGTTGAAATAGTGCTTCTGTTCAAATGAAGTGAAATCTAGCCCAAATCTGTTTAAAAGCTTGTCTCTCTATGAGAGAAAGCTGTTTCATTCAATATTCAGTGCAAATCTTGCCAAACTGAAAGATGCTTATGCCTTATGAAATACAATGTTTTTGCAATGCGGTAAAACAGTTTTGAATGTGTTAGAAGTTATATGCACAAAACCTTATATTAGAAATTTCAATGCTCAAGATTGTCAGTTTACAGGTTTCTGAGACCAGTAATGTTGAAATAGTGCTTCTGTACAAATGAAGTGAAATCTAAGCCCAAATCTGCTCAAAAGCTTGTCTCTCTGTGAGATAGAGGTGCTTCATTCAATGTTCAGTGCAAATCTTGTCAAACTGAAAGATGCTTATGCCTTATGAAATATAAATGTTTTTGCAATGCTCTAAGACAGTTTTTAATGTGTTAGAAGTTATATGCACAAAACCTTATGTTAGGACTTCAATGCTCAAGATTGTCAGTTTACAGGTTTCTGAGACCAGTTATGTTGAAATAGTGCTTCTGTTGAAATGAAGTGAAATCTAGCCCAAATCTGCTCAAAAGCTTGTCTCTCTATGAGAGAAAGCTGCTTCATTCAATATTCAGTGCAAATCTTGCCAAACTGAAAGATGCTTATGCCTTATGAAATACAATGTTTTTGCAATGCTGTAAGACAGTTTCCAATGTGTTAGAAGTTATATGCACAAAAACTTATGTTAGGACTTCAATGCTCAAGATTGTCAGTTTACAGGTTTCTGAGACCAGTAATGTTGAAATAGTGCTTCTGGTCAAATGAAGTGAAATCTAGCCCAAATCTGCTCAAAAGCTTGTCTCTCTATGAGAGAAAGCTGTTTCATTCAATATTCAGTTCAAATCTTGCCAAACTGAAAGATGCTTATGCCTTATGAAATACAATGTTTTTGCAATGCTGTAAAACAGTTTTTAATGTGTTAGAAGTTATATGCACAAAACCTTATATTAGGACTTCAATGCTCAAGATTGTCAGTTTACAGGTTTATGAGACCAGTAATATTGAATAGTGCTTCTGTTGAAATGAAGTGAAATCTAGCCCAAATCTGCTCAAAAGCTTGTCTCTCTGTGAGATAGAGCTGCTTCATGCAATGTTCAGTGCAAATCTTGCCAAACTGAAAGATGCTTATGTCTTATGAAATAAAATTATTTCTGCAATGCAGTGAGACAGTTTTTAATGTGTTAGAAGTTATTTGCACAAAACCTTATATTAAGACTTCAATGCTCAAGATTGTCAGTTTACAGGTTTCTGAGACCAGTAATGTTGAAATAGTGCTTCTGTTCAAATGAAATGAAATCTAGCCCAAATCTGCTCAAAAGCTTGTCTCTCTATGAGAGAAAGCTGCTTCATTCAATATTCAGTGCAAATATTGCCAAACTGAAAGATGCTTATGCCTTATGAAATACAATGTTTTTGCAATGCTGTAAGACAGTTTTCAATGTGTTAGAAGTTATATGCACAAAAACTTATGTTAGGACTTCAATGCTCAAGATTGTCAGTTTACAGGTTTCTGAGACCAGTAATGTTGAAATAGTGCTTCTGGTCAAATGAAGTGAAATCTAGCCCAAATCTGCTCAAAAGCTTGTCTCTCTATGAGAGAATGCTGCTCCATTCAATATTCAGTGCAAATCTTGCCAAACTGAAAGATGCTTATGCCTTATGAAATACAATGTTTTTGCAATGCTGTAAGACAGTTTCCAATGTGTTAGAAGTTATATGCACAAAAACTTATGTTAGGACTTCAATGCTCAAGATTGTCAGTTTACAGGTTTCTGAGACCAGTAATGTTGAAATAGTGCTTCTGGTCAAATGAAGTGAAATCTAGCCCAAATCTGCTCAAAAGCTTGTCTCTCTATGAGAGAAAGCTGTTTCATTCAATATTCAGTGCAACTCTTGCCAAACTGAAAGATGCTTATGTCTTATGAAATAAAATTATTTCTGCAATGCAGTGAGACAGTTTTTAATGTGTTAGAAGTTATATGCACAAAAACTTATGTTAGGACTTCAATGCTCAAGATTGTCAATTTACTGGTTTCTGAGACCAGTTATGTTGAAATAGTGCTTCTGTTCAAATGAAGTGAAATCTAGCCCAAATCTGCTCAAAAGCTTGTCTCTCTATGAGAGAAAGCTGTTTCATTCAATATTCAGTGCAAATCTTGCCAGACTGAAACATGCTTATGCCTTATGAAATACAATGTTTTTGCAATGCTGTAAGACAGTTTTTAATGTGTTAGAAGTTATATGCACAAAACCTTATATTAGGACTTCAATGCTCAAGATTGTCAGTTTACAGGTTTCTTAGACCAGTAATGTTGAAATAGTGCTTCTGTTCAAATGAAGTGAAATCTAGCCCAAATCTGCTCAAAAGCTTGTCTCTCTAAGAGAGAAAGCTGTTTCATTCAATATTCAGTGCAAATCTTGCCAAACTGAAAGATGCTTATGCCTTATGAAATACAATGTTTTTGCAATGCTGTAAAACAGTTTTTAATGTGTTAGAAGTTATATGCACAAAACCTTATATTAGGACTTCAAAGCTCAAGATTGTCAGTTTACAGGTTTCTGAGACCAGTTATGTTGAAATAGTGCTTCTGTTTAAATGAAGTGAAATCTAGCCCAAATCTGCTCAAAAGCTTGTCTCTCTATGAGAGAAAGCTGCTCCATTCAATATTCAGTGCAAATCTTGCCAAACTGAAAGATGCTTATGCCTTATGAAATACAATGTTTTTGCAATGCTGTAAGACAGTTTTCAATGTGTTAGAAGTTATATGCACAAAAACTTATGTTAGGACTTCAATGCTCAAGATTGTCAGCTTACAGGTTTCTGAGACCAGTAATGTTGAAATAGTGCTTCTGGTCAAATGAAGTGAAATCTAGCCCAAATCTGCTCAAAAGCTTGTCTCTCTATGAGAGAAAGCTGCTTCATTCAATATTCAGTGCAAATCTTGCCAAACTGAAAGATGCTTATGCCTTATGAAATACAATGTTTTTGCAATGCTGTAAGACAGTTTTCAATGTGTTAGAAGTTATATGCACAAAAACTTATGTTAGGACTTCAATGCTCAAGATTGTCAGTTTACAGGTTTCTGAGACCAGTAATGTTGAAATAGTGCTTCTGGTCAAATGAAGTGAAATCTAGCCCAAATCTGCTCAAAAGCTTGTCTCTCTATGAGAGAATGCTGCTCCATTCAATATTCAGTGCAAATCTTGCCAAACTGAAAGATGCTTATGCCTTATGAAATATAAATGTTTTTGCAATGCTCTAAGACAGTTTTTAATGTGTTAGAAGTTATATGCACAAAACCTTATGTTAGGACTTCAATGCTCAAGATTGTCAGTTTACAGGTTTCTGAGACCAGTTATGTTGAAATAGTGCTTCTGTTTAAATGAAGTGAAATCTAGCCCAAATCTGCTCAAAAGCTTGTCTCTCTATGGGAGAAAGCTGTTTCATTCAATATTCAGTCCAAATCTTGCCAAACTGAAAGATGCTTATGCCTTATGAAATACAATGTTTTTGCAATGCTGTAAAACAGTTTTGAATGTGTTAGAAGTTATATGCACAAAACCTTATATTAGAAATTTCAATGCTCAAGATTGTCAGTTTACAGGTTTCTGAGACCAGTAATGTTGAAATAGTGCTTCTGTTCAAATGAAGTGAAATCTAGCCCAAATCTGCTCAAAAGCTTGTCTCTCTATGAGAGAAAGCTGCTTCATTCAATGTTCAGTGCAAATCTTGCCAAACTGAAAGATGCTTATGCTTTATGAAATATAAATGTTTTTGCAATGCTGTAAAACAGTTTTTAATGTGTTAGAAGTTATATGCACAAAACCTTATATTAGGACTTCAATGCTCAAGATTGTCAGTTTACAGGTTTCTGAGACCAGTAATGTTGAAATAGTGCTTCTGGTCAAATGAAGTGAAATCTAGCCCAAATCTGCTCAAAATCTTGTCTCTCTATGAGAGAAAGCTGTTTAATTCAATATTCAGTGCAAATCTTGCCAAACTGAAAGATGCTTATGCCTTATGAAATACAATGTTTTTGCAATGCTGTAAAACAGTTTTTAATGTGTTAGAAGTTATATGCACAAAACCTTATATTAGGAATTCAATGCTCAAGATTGTCAGTTTACAGGTTTCTGAGACCAGTAATGTTGAAATAGTGCTTCTGTTCAAATGAAGTGAAATCTAGCCCAAATCTGTTTAAAAGCTTGTCTCTCTATGAGAGAAAGCTGTTTCATTCAATATTCAGTGCAAATCTTGCCAAACTGAAAGATGCTTATGCCTTATGAAATACAATGTTTTTGCAATGCTGTAAAACAGTTTTTAATGTGTTAGAAGTTATATGCACAAAACCTTATATTAGGACTTCAATGCTCAAGATTGTCAGTTTACAGGTTTCTGAAACCAGTAATGTTGAAATAGTGCTTCTGTTTAAATGAAGTGAAATCTAGCCCAAATCTGCTCAAAAGCTTGTCTCTCTGTGAGATAGAGCTGCTTCATTCAATGTTCAGTGCAAATCTTGCCAAACTGAAAGATGCTTATGCCTTATGAAATATAAATGTTTTTGCAATGCTCTAAGACAGTTTTTAATGTGTTAGAAGTTATATGCACAAAACCTTATATTAGGACTTCAATGCTCAAGATTGTCAGTTTACAGGTTTCTGAAACCAGTAATGTTGAAATAGTGCTTCTGTTTAAATGAAGTGAAATCTAGCCCAAATCTGCTCAAAAGCTTGTCTCTCTATGAGAGAAAGCTGCTCCATTCAATATTCAGTGCAAATCTTGCCAAACTGAAAGATGCTTATGCCTTATGAAATACAATGTTTTTGCAATGCTGTAAGACAGTTTTCAATGTGTTAGAAGTTATATGCACAAAAACTTATGTTAGGACTTCAATGCTCAAGATTGTCAGTTTACAGGTTTCTGAGACCAGTAATGTTGAAATAGTGCTTCTGGTCAAATGAAGTGAAATCTAGCCCAAATCTGCTCAAAAGCTTGTCTCTCTATGAGAGAAAGCTGTTTCATTCAATATTCAGTGCAAATCTTGCCAAACTGAAAGATGCTTATGCCTTATGAAATACAATGTTTTTGCAATGCTGTAAAACAGTTTTTAATGTGTTAGAAGTTATATGCACAAAACCTTATATTAGGACTTCAATGCTCAAGATTGTCAGTTTACAGGTTTCTGAAACCAGTAATGTTGAAATAGTGCTTCTGTTTAAATGAAGTGAAATCTAGCCCAAATCTGCTCAAAAGCTTGTCTCTCTATGAGAGAAAGCTGCTCCATTCAATATTCAGTGCAAATCTTGCCAAACTGAAAGATGCTTATGCCTTATGAAATACAATGTTTTTGCAATGCTGTAAGACAGTTTTCAATGTGTTAGAAGTTATATGCACAAAAACTTATGTTAGGACTTCAATGCTCAAGATTGTCAGTTTACAGGTTTCTGAGACCAGTAATGTTGAAATAGTGCTTCTGGTCAAATGAAGTGAAATCTAGCTCAAATCTGCTCAAAAGCTTGTCTCTCTATGAGAGAAAGCTGTTTCATTCAATATTCAGTGCAAATCTTGCCAAACTGAAAGATGCTTATGCCTTATGAAATACAATGTTTTTGCAATGCTGTAAAACAGTTTTGAATGTGTTAGAAGTTATATGCACAAAACCTTATATTAGAAATTTCAATGCTCAAGATTGTCAGTTTACAGGTTTCTGAGACCAGTAATGTTGAAATAGTGCTTCTGTACAAATGAAGTGAAATCTAAGCCCAAATCTGCTCAAAAGCTTGTCTCTCTGTGAGATAGAGGTGCTTCATTCAATGTTCAGTGCAAATCTTGTCAAACTGAAAGATGCTTATGCCTTATGAAATATAAATGTTTTTGCAATGCTCTAAGACAGTTTTTAATGTGTTAGAAGTTATATGCACAAAACCTTATGTTAGGACTTCAATGCTCAAGATTGTCAGTTTACAGGTTTCTGAGACCAGTTATGTTGAAATAGTGCTTCTGTTTAAATGAAGTGAAATCTAGCCCAAATCTGCTCAAAAGCTTGTCTCTCTATGGGAGAAAGCTGTTTCATTCAATATTCAGTGCAAATCTTGCCAAACTGAAAGATGCTTATGCCTTATGAAATACAATGTTTTTGCAATGCTGTAAAACAGTTTTGAATGTGTTAGAAGTTATATGCACAAAACCTTATATTAGAAATTTCAATGCTCAAGATTGTCAGTATACAGGTTTCTGAGACCAGTAATGTTGAAATAGTGCTTCTGTTCAAATTAAGTGAAATCTAGCCCAAATCTGCTCAAAAGCTTGTCTCTCTATGAGAGAAAGCTGCTTCATTCAATGTTCAGTGCAAATCTTGCCAAACTGAAAGATGCTTATGCCTTATGAAATATAAATGTTTTTGCAATGCTGTAAAACAGTTTTTAATGTGTTAGAAGTTATATGCACAAAACCTTATATTAGGACTTCAATGCTCAAGATTGTCAGTTTACAGGTTTCTGAGACCAGTAATGTTGAAATAGTGCTTCTGGTCAAATGAAGTGAAATCTAGCCCAAATCTGCTCAAAATCTTGTCTCTCTATGAGAGAAAGCTGTTTCATTCAATATTCAGTGCAAATCTTGCCAAACTGAAAGATGCTTATGCCTTATGAAATACAATGTTTTTGCAATGCTGTAAAACAGTTTTTAATGTGTTAGAAGTTATATGCACAAAACCTTATATTAGGAATTCAATGCTCAAGATTGTCAGTTTACAGGTTTCTGAGACCAGTAATGTTGAAATAGTGCTTCTGTTCAAATGAAGTGAAATCTAGCCCAAATCTGTTTAAAAGCTTGTCTCTCTATGAGAGAAAGCTGTTTCATTCAATATTCAGTGCAAATCTTGCCAAACTGAAAGATGCTTATGCCTTATGAAATACAATGTTTTTGCAATGCTGTAAAACAGTTTTTAATGTGTTAGAAGTTATATGCACAAAACCTTATATTAGGACTTCAATGCTCAAGATTGTCAGTTTACAGGTTTCTGAAACCAGTAATGTTGAAATAGTGCTTCTGTTTAAATGAAGTGAAATCTAGCCCAAATCTGCTCAAAAGCTTGTCTCTCTGTGAGATAGAGCTGCTTCATTCAATGTTCAGTGCAAATCTTGCCAAACTGAAAGATGCTTATGCCTTATGAAATATAAATGTTTTTGCAATGCTCTAAGACAGTTTTTAATGTGTTAGAAGTTATATGCACAAAACCTTATATTAGGACTTCAATGCTCAAGATTGTCAGTTTACAGGTTTCTGAAACCAGTAATGTTGAAATAGTGCTTCTGTTTAAATGAAGTGAAATCTAGCCCAAATCTGCTCAAAAGCTTGTCTCTCTATGAGAGAAAGCTGCTCCATTCAATATTCAGTGCAAATCTTGCCAAACTGAAAGATGCTTATGCCTTATGAAATACAATGTTTTTGCAATGCTGTAAAACAGTTTTTAATGTGTTAGAAGTTATATGCACAAAACCTTATATTAGGACTTCAATGCTCAAGATTGTCAGTTTACAGGTTTATGAGACCAGTAATGTTGAAATAGTGCTTCTGTTCAAATGAAGTGAAATCTAGCCCAAATCTGCTCAAAAGCTTGTCTCTCTATGAGAGAAAGCTGTTTCATTCAATATTCAGTGCAAATCTTGCCAAACTGAAAGATGCTTATGCCTTATGAAATACAATGTTTTTGCAATGCTGTAAAACAGTTTTTAATGTGTTAGAAGTTATATGCACAAAACCTTATATTAGGACTTCAATGCTCAAGATTGTCAGTTTACAGGTTTCTGAGACCAGTAATGTTGAAATAGTGCTTCTGTTCAAATGAAGTGAAATCTAGCCCAAATCTGCTCAAAAGCTTGTCTCTCTATGAGAGAAAGCTGTTTCATTCAATATTCAGTGCAAATCTTGCCAAACTGAAAGATGCTTATGCCTTATGAAATACAATGTTTTTGCAATGCTGTAAAACAGTTTTGATGGTGTTAGAAGTTATATGCACAAAACCTTATATTAGGACTTCAATGCTCAAGATTGTCAGTTTACAGGTTTCTGAGACCAGTAATGTTGAAATAGTGCATCTGTTCAAATGAAGTGAAATCTAGCCCAAATCTGCTCAAAAGCTTGTCTCTCTATGAGAGAAAGCTGTTTCATTCAATATTCAGTGCAAATCTTGCCAAACTGAAAGATGCTTATCAGAATCAGAATCAGAATCAGAATGAGCTTTATTGCCAGGTATGTTCACACATACGAGGAATTTGTTTTCGTGACAGAGCTCCGCAGTGCAACATAACAGCGACAGAACAAAAAACACAATAAGGAATAAAAAATACAAAAAAATACAAATAGGTGGGTAAGGATTGACAATATACAAATTGACAATGTATGGCAGGTATATTAAAAAGAGCATTAATGTATGTACATGTATATTATGTGGAAAAATTGTAACTGTACGCTAAGTATGTGTGTTTGGATAAATAAGTGTATGTGTATATAAATATAAATATAAGTAGTATAGTGTGTTTCATGTATTTACATGTATATTATGTGCAAAAGATTTACGTGTACGCTAAGTATGTGTGTTGGATAAAAAGTGTAGTGTATATAAATATAAATAGTGTAGTGTGTCCCACAGTTATTATCAGCTGTTCATAAGATGGATTGCCTGATGGAAGAAACTGTTCCTGTGTCTGGTCGTTCTGGTGCTCAGTGCTCTGTAGCGTCGACCAGATGGCAACAGTTCAAAGAGGGAGTGTGCTGGATGTGAGGGGTCCAGAGTGATTTTAACAGCCCTTTTGCTCACTCTGGATAAGTACAGTTCCTGAATAGATGGGAGGGTTGTACCGATAATTCGCTCAGCAGTCCGGACTACCCTCTGTAGTCTTCTGAGGTCCGATTTAGAAGCTGAGCTGAACCAGACAGTTACTGAAGTGCAGAGGATGGATTCGATGATGGTGGAGTAGAACTGTTTCAGCAGATCCTGTGGCAGGTTAAACTTCCTCAGCTGGCGAAGGAAGTACAACCTCTGCTGGGCCTTTTTCACAATGGAGTCAATGTGAATGTCCCACTTCAGGTCCTGAAAGATAGTGGTGCCCAGGAACCTGAATGACTCCACTGCAGTCACAGTGCTGTTCATGATGGTGAGTGGGGGGAGTGCAGGGGGGTTTCTCCTGAAGTCCACGATCATCTCCACTGTTTTGAGCGTGTTAAGCTCCAGGTTGTTGAGACTGCACCAGACAGCCAGCTCTTTAACCTCCTGTCTGTAAGCAGACTCGTCACCGTCCTGAATGAGGCCGATGAGTGTGGTGTCATCTGCAAACTTCAGGAGCTTGACAGAGGGGTCCTTAGATGTGCAGTCATTAGTGTACAGGGAGAAAAGCAGTGGGGAGAGAACACAGCCCTGGGGAGCTCCGGTGCTGATTGTACGGGTGCTGGATGTGTATTTTCCCAGCCTCACTAGCTGCTGCCTGTCTGTCAGGAAGCTGTTGATCCACTGACAGACGGAGGTGGGCACGGAGAGCTGAGTTAGTTTGGGCAGGAGGAGGTTTGGGATGATCGTGTTGAAGGCAGAGCTGAAGTCCACAAACAGGATCCTCACATAGGTCCCCGGTCTGTCTAGGTGTTGCAGAACATAATGCAGTCCGATGTTTACTGCATCGTCCACAGACCTGTTTGCTCTGTAGGCAAACTGAAGAGGATCCAGCAAGGGACCAGTGATGTCCTTCAGGTGGGCCAGCACCAGTTTTTCAAATGACTTCATGACTACAGACGTTAGAGCCACAGGCCTGTAGTCATTTAGTCCTGTAATTTTGGATTTCTTTGGGATGGGGATGATGATGGAGCGTTTGAAGCATGAAGGGACTTCGCACAGCTCCAGCGATCTGTTGAAGATCTTTGTGAAGATGGGGGCCAGCTGGTCAGCACAGGATTTCAGACAGGCTGGTGTAACACAATCTGGGCCTGGTGCTTTTTTCCTTTTCTGCTTCCTGAAGACCTGGCGCACCGCATCCTCGCTGATCTGTATTGCAGGTGTGGGGGAGAGGGGGGATGCAGGAGGTGTGAATGGTGAGAGCGCTTGATTGGAGAGGTGTTCAGGGTGGGTTGCAGGAGTTGTGAGTGGTGTGAACAGTTATGCCTTATGAAATACAATGTTTTTGCAATGCTGTAAAACAGTTTTTAATGTGTTAGAAGTTATATGCACAAAACCTTATATTAGGACTTCAATGCTCAAGATTGTCAGTTTACAGGTTTCTGAAACCAGTAATGTTGAAATAGTGCTTCTGTACAAATGAAGTGAAATCTAGCCCAAATCTGCTCAAAAGCTTGTCTCTCTGTGAGATAGAGCTGCTTCATTCAATGTTCAGTGCAAATCTTGTCAAACTGAAAGATGCTTATGCCTTATGAAATATAAATATTTTTGCAATGCTCTAAGACAGTTTTTAATGTGTTAGAAGTTATATGCACAAAACCTTATGTTAGGACTTCAATGCTCAAGATTGTCAGTTTACAGGTTTCTGAGACCAGTTATGTTGAAATAGTGCTTCTGTTTAAATGAAGTAAAATCTAGCCCAAATCTGCTCAAAAGCTTGTCTCTCTGTGAGATAGAGCTGCTTCATTCAATATTCAGTGCAAATCTTGCCAAACTGAAAGATGCTTATGCCTTATGAAATACAATGTTTTTGCAATGCTGTAAGACAGTTTTCAATGTGTTAGAAGTTATATGCACAAAAACTTATGTTAGGACTTCAATGCTCAAGATTGTCAGTTTACAGGTTTCTGAGACCAGTAATGTTGAAATAGTGCTTCTGTTCAAATGAAGTGAAATCTAGCCCAAATCTTCTCAAAAGCTTGTCTCTCTATGAGAGAAAGCTGTTTCATTCAATATTCAGTGCAAATCTTGCCAAACTGAAAGATGCTTATGCCTTATGAAATACAATGTTTTTGCAATGCTGTAAAACAGTTTTTAATGTGTTACAAGTTATATTGCACAAAACCTTATATTAAGACTTCAATGCTCAAGATTGTCAGTTTACAGGTTTCTGAGACCAGTAATGTTGAAATAGTGCTTCAGTTCAAATGAAATGAAATCTAGCCCAAATCTGCTCAAAAGCTTGTCTCTCTATGAGAGAAAGCTGCTTCATTCAATGTTCAGTGCAAATCTTGCAAAACTGAAAGATGCTTATGCCTTATGAAACATAAATGTTTTTGCAATGCTGTAAAACAGTTTTTAATGTGTTAGAAGTTATATGCACAAAACCTTATATTAGGACTTCAAAGCTCAAGATTGTCAGTTTACAGGTTTCTGAGACCAGTTATGTTGAAATAGTGCTTCTGTTTAAATGAAGTGAAATCTAGCCCAAATCTGCTCAAAAGCTTGTCTCTCTATGAGAGAAAGCTGCTCCATTCAATATTCAGTGCAAATCTTGCCAAACTGAAAGATGCTTATGCCTTATGAAATACAATGTTTTTGCGATGCTGTAAAACAGTTTTTAATGTGTTAGAAGTTATATGCACAAAACCTTATATTAGGACTTCAATGCTCAAGATTGTCAGTTTACAGGTTTCTGAGACCAGTAATATTGAATAGTGCTTCGGTTGAAATAAAGTGAAATCTAGCCCAAATCTGCTCAAAAGCTTGTCTCTCTATGAGAGAAAGCTGTTTCATTCAATATTCAGTGCAACTCTTGCCAAACTGAAAGATGCTTATGTCTTATGAAATAAAATTATTTCTGCAATGCAGTGAGACAGTTTTTAATGTGTTAGAAGTTATATGCACAAAAACTTATGTTAGGACTTCAATGCTCAAGATTGTCAATTTACTGGTTTCTGAGACCAGTTATGTTGAAATAGTGCTTCTGTTCAAATGAAGTGAAATCTAGCCCAAATCTGCTCAAAAGCTTGTCTCTCTATGAGAGAAAGCTGTTTCATTCAATATTCAGTGCAAATCTTGCCAGACTGAAACATGCTTATGCCTTATGAAATACAATGTTTTTGCAATGCTGTAAGACAGTTTTTAATGTGTTAGAAGTTATATGCACAAAACCTTATATTAGGACTTCAATGCTCAAGATTGTCAGTTTACAGGTTTCTTAGACCAGTAATGTTGAAATAGTGCTTCTGTTCAAATGAAGTGAAATCTAGCCCAAATCTGCTCAAAAGCTTGTCTCTCTAAGAGAGAAAGCTGTTTCATTCAATATTCAGTGCAAATCTTGCCAAACTGAAAGATGCTTATGCCTTATGAAATACAATGTTTTTGCAATGCTGTAAAACAGTTTTTAATGTGTTAGAAGTTATATGCACAAAACCTTATATTAGGACTTCAAAGCTCAAGATTGTCAGTTTACAGGTTTCTGAGACCAGTTATGTTGAAATAGTGCTTCTGTTTAAATAAAGTGAAATCTAGCCCAAATCTGCTCAAAAGCTTGTCTCTCTATGAGAGAAAGCTGCTCCATTCAATATTCAGTGCAAATCTTGCCAAACTGAAAGATGCTTATGCCTTATGAAATACAATGCTTTTGCAATGCTGTAAGACAGTTTTCAATGTGTTAGAAGTTATATTGCACAAAACCTTATATTAAGACTTCAATGCTCAAGATTGTCAGTTTACAGGTTTCTGAGACCAGTAATGTTGAAATAGTGCTTCAGTTCAAATGAAATGAAATCTAGCCCAAATCTGCTCAAAAGCTTGTCTCTCTATGAGAGAAAGCTGCTTCATTCAATGTTCAGTGCAAATCTTGCAAAACTGAAAGATGCATATGCCTTATGAAACATAAATGTTTTTGCAATGCTGTAAAACAGTTTTTAATGTGTTAGAAGTTATATGCACAAAACCTTATATTAGGACTTCAAAGCTCAAGATTGTCAGTTTACAGGTTTCTGAGACCAGTTATGTTGAAATAGTGCTTCTGTTTAAATGAAGTGAAATCTAGCCCAAATCTGCTCAAAAGCTTGTCTCTCTATGAGAGAAAGCTGCTCCATTCAATATTCAGTGCAAATCTTGCCAAACTGAAAGATGCTTATGCCTTATGAAATACAATGCTTTTGCAATGCTGTAAGACAGTTTTCAATGTGTTAGAAGTTATATGCACAAAAACTTATGTTAGGACTTCAATGCTCAAGATTGTCAGCTTACAGGTTTCTGAGACCAGTAATGTTGAAATAGTGCTTCTGGTCAAATGAAGTGAAATCTAGCCCAAATCTGCTCAAAAGCTTGTCTCTCTATGAGAGAAAGCTGCTTCATTCAATATTCAGTGCAAATCTTGCCAAACTGAAAGATGCTTATGCCTTATGAAATACAATGTTTTTGCAATGCTGTAAGACAGTTTTCAATGTGTTAGAAGTTATATGCACAAAAACTTATGTTAGGACTTCAATGCTCAAGATTGTCAGTTTACAGGTTTCTGAGACCAGTAATGTTGAAATAGTGCTTCTGGTCAAATGAAGTGAAATCTAGCCCAAATCTGCTCAAAAGCTTGTCTCTCTATGAGAGAATGCTGCTCCATTCAATATTCAGTGCAAATCTTGCCAAACTGAAAGATGCTTATGCCTTATGAAATATAAATGTTTTTGCAATGCTCTAAGACAGTTTTTAATGTGTTAGAAGTTATATGCACAAAACCTTATGTTAGGACTTCAATGCTCAAGATTGTCAGTTTACAGGTTTCTGAGACCAGTTATGTTGAAATAGTGCTTCTGTTTAAATGAAGTGAAATCTAGCCCAAATCTGCTCAAAAGCTTGTCTCTCTATGGGAGAAAGCTGTTTCATTCAATATTCAGTCCAAATCTTGCCAAACTGAAAGATGCTTATGCCTTATGAAATACAATGTTTTTGCAATGCTGTAAAACAGTTTTGAATGTGTTAGAAGTTATATGCACAAAACCTTATATTAGAAATTTCAATGCTCAAGATTGTCAGTTTACAGGTTTCTGAGACCAGTAATGTTGAAATAGTGCTTCTGTTCAAATGAAGTGAAATCTAGCCCAAATCTGCTCAAAAGCTTGTCTCTCTATGAGAGAAAGCTGCTTCATTCAATGTTCAGTGCAAATCTTGCCAAACTGAAAGATGCTTATGCCTTATGAAATATAAATGTTTTTGCAATGCTGTAAAACAGTTTTTAATGTGTTAGAAGTTATATGCACAAAACCTTATATTAGGACTTCAATGCTCAAGATTGTCAGTTTACAGGTTTCTGAGACCAGTAATGTTGAAATAGTGCTTCTGGTCAAATGAAGTGAAATCTAGCCCAAATCTGCTCAAAATCTTGTCTCTCTATGAGAGAAAGCTGTTTCATTCAATATTCAGTGCAAATCTTGCCAAACTGAAAGATGCTTATGCCTTATGAAATACAATGTTTTTGCAATGCTGTAAAACAGTTTTTAATGTGTTAGAAGTTATATGCACAAAACCTTATATTAGGAATTCAATGCTCAAGATTGTCAGTTTACAGGTTTCTGAGACCAGTAATGTTGAAATAGTGCTTCTGTTCAAATGAAGTGAAATCTAGCCCAAATCTGTTTAAAAGCTTGTCTCTCTATGAGAGAATGCTGCTCCATTCAATATTCAGTGCAAATCTTGCCAAACTGAAAGATGCTTATGCCTTATGAAATATAAATGTTTTTGCAATGCTCTAAGACAGTTTTTAATGTGTTAGAAGTTATATGCACAAAACCTTATGTTAGGACTTCAATGCTCAAGATTGTCAGTTTACAGGTTTCTGAGACCAGTTATGTTGAAATAGTGCTTCTGTTTAAATGAAGTGAAATCTAGCCCAAATCTGCTCAAAAGCTTGTCTCTCTATGGGAGAAAGCTGTTTCATTCAATATTCAGTCCAAATCTTGCCAAACTGAAAGATGCTTATGCCTTATGAAATACAATGTTTTTGCAATGCTGTAAAACAGTTTTGAATGTGTTAGAAGTTATATGCACAAAACCTTATATTAGAAATGTCAATGCTCAAGATTGTCAGTTTACAGGTTTCTGAGACCAGTAATGTTGAAATAGTGCTTCTGTTCAAATGAAGTGAAATCTAGCCCAAATCTGCTCAAAAGCTTGTCTCTCTATGAGAGAAAGCTGCTTCATTCAATGTTCAGTGCAAATCTTGCCAAACTGAAAGATGCTTATGCCTTATGAAATATAAATGTTTTTGCAATGCTGTAAAACAGTTTTTAATGTGTTAGAAGTTATATGCACAAAACCTTATATTAGGACTTCAATGCTCAAGATTGTCAGTTTACAGGTTTCTGAGACCATTAATGTTGAAATAGTGCTTCTGGTCAAATGAAGTGAAATCTAGCCCAAATCTGCTCAAAATCTTGTCTCTCTATGAGAGAAAGCTGTTTCATTCAATATTCAGTGCAAATCTTGCCAAACTGAAAGATGCTTATGCCTTATGAAATACAATGTTTTTGCAATGCTGTAAAACAGTTTTTAATGTGTTAGAAGTTATATGCACAAAACCTTATATTAGGAATTCAATGCTCAAGATTGTCAGTTTACAGGTTTCTGAGACCAGTAATGTTGAAATAGTGCTTCTGTTCAAATGAAGTGAAATCTAGCCCAAATCTGTTTAAAAGCTTGTCTCTCTATGAGAGAAAGCTGTTTCATTCAATATTCAGTGCAAATCTTGCCAAACTGAAAGATGCTTATGCCTTATGAAATACAATGTTTTTGCAATGCTGTAAAACAGTTTTTAATGTGTTAGAAGTTATATGCACAAAACCTTATATTAGGACTTCAATGCTCAAGATTGTCAGTTTACAGGTTTCTGAAACCAGTAATGTTGAAATAGTGCTTCTGTTTAAATGAAGTGAAATCTAGCCCAAATCTGCTCAAAAGCTTGTCTCTCTGTGAGATAGAGCTGCTTCATTCAATGTTCAGTGCAAATCTTGCCAAACTGAAAGATGCTTATGCCTTATGAAATATAAATGTTTTTGCAATGCTCTAAGACAGTTTTTAATGTGTTAGAAGTTATATGCACAAAACCTTATATTAGGACTTCAATGCTCAAGATTGTCAGTTTACAGGTTTCTGAAACCAGTAATGTTGAAATAGTGCTTCTGTTTAAATGAAGTGAAATCTAGCCCAAATCTGCTCAAAAGCTTGTCTCTCTATGAGAGAAAGCTGCTCCATTCAATATTCAGTGCAAATCTTGCCAAACTGAAAGATGCTTATGCCTTATGAAATACAATGTTTTTGCAATGCTGTAAGACAGTTTTCAATGTGTTAGAAGTTATATGCACAAAAACTTATGTTAGGACTTCAATGCTCAAGATTGTCAGTTTACAGGTTTCTGAGACCAGTAATGTTGAAATAGTGCTTCTGGTCAAATGAAGTGAAATCTAGCCCAAATCTGCTCAAAAGCTTGTCTCTCTATGAGAGAAAGCTGTTTCATTCAATATTCAGTGCAAATCTTGCCAAACTGAAAGATGCTTATGCCTTATGAAATACAATGTTTTTGCAATGCTGTAAAACAGTTTTTAATGTGTTAGAAGTTATATGCACAAAACCTTATATTAGGACTTCAATGCTCAAGATTGTCAGTTTACAGGTTTCTGAGACCAGTAATGTTGAAATAGTGCTTCTGTTCAAATGAAGTGAAATCTAGCCCAAATCTGCTCAAAAGCTTGTCTCTCTATGGGAGAAAGCTGTTTCATTCAATATTCAGTGCAAATCTTGCCAAACTGAAAGATGCTTATGCCTTATGAAATACAATGTTTTTGCAATGCTGTAAAACAGTTTTGAATGTGTTAGAAGTTATATGCACAAAACCTTATATTAGAAATTTCAATGCTCAAGATTGTCAGTTTACAGGTTTCTGAGACCAGTAATGTTGAAATAGTGCTTCTGGTCAAATGAAGTGAAATCTAGCCCAAATCTGCTCAAAATCTTGTCTCTCTATGAGAGAAAGCTGTTTCATTCAATATTCAGTGCAAATCTTGCCAAACTGAAAGATGCTTATGCCTTATGAAATACAATGTTTTTGCAATGCTGTAAAACAGTTTTTAATGTGTTAGAAGTTATATGCACAAAACCTTATATTAGGAATTCAATGCTCAAGATTGTCAGTTTACAGGTTTCTGAGACCAGTAATGTTGAAATAGTGCTTCTGTTCAAATGAAGTGAAATCTAGCCCAAATCTGTTTAAAAGCTTGTCTCTCTATGAGAGAAAGCTGTTTCATTCAATATTCAGTGCAAATCTTGCCAAACTGAAAGATGCTTATGCCTTATGAAATACAATGTTTTTGCAATGCTGTAAAACAGTTTTTAATGTGTTAGAAGTTATATGCACAAAACCTTATATTAAGACTTCAATGCTCAAGATTGTCAGTTTACAGGTTTCTGAAACCAGTAATGTTGAAATAGTGCTTCTGTTTAAATGAAGTGAAATCTAGCCCAAATCTGCTCAAAAGCTTGTCTCTCTGTGAGATAGAGCTGCTTCATTCAATGTTCAGTGCAAATCTTGCCAAACTGAAAGATGCTAATGCCTTATGAAATATAAATGTTTTTGCAATGCTCTAAGACAGTTTTTAATGTGTTAGAAGTTATATGCACAAAACCTTATATTAGGACTTCAATGCTCAAGATTGTCAGTTTACAGGTTTCTGAAACCAGTAATGTTGAAATAGTGCTTCTGTTTAAATGAAGTGAAATCTAGCCCAAATCTGCTCAAAAGCTTGTCTCTCTATGAGAGAAAGCTGCTCCATTCAATATTCAGTGCAAATCTTGCCAAACTGAAAGATGCTTATGCCTTATGAAATACAATGTTTTTGCAATGCTGTAAGACAGTTTTCAATGTGTTAGAAGTTATATGCACAAAAACTTATGTTAGGACTTCAATGCTCAAGATTGTCAGTTTACAGGTTTCTGAGACCAGTAATGTTGAAATAGTGCTTCTGGTCAAATGAAGTGAAATCTAGCCCAAATCTGCTCAAAAGCTTGTCTCTCTATGAGAGAAAGCTGTTTCATTCAATATTCAGTGCAAATCTTGCCAAACTGAAAGATGCTTATGCCTTATGAAATACAATGTTTTTGCAATGCTGTAAAACAGTTTTTAATGTGTTAGAAGTTATATGCACAAAACCTTATATTAGGACTTCAATGCTCAAGATTGTCAGTTTACAGGTTTCTGAGACCAGTAATGTTGAAATAGTGCTTCTGTTCAAATGAAGTGAAATCTAGCCCAAATCTGCTCAAAAGCTTGTCTCTCTATGAGAGAAAGCTGTTTCATTCAATATTCAGTGCAAATCTTGCCAAACTGAAAGATGCTTATGCCTTATGAAATACAATGTTTTTGCAATGCTGTAAAACAGTTTTGAATGTGTTAGAAGTTATATGCACAAAACCTTATATTAGAAATTTCAATGCTCAAGATTGTCAGTTTACAGGTTTCTGAGACCAGTAATGTTGAAATAGTGCTTCTGTACAAATGAAGTGAAATCTAAGCCCAAATCTGCTCAAAAGCTTGTCTCTCTGTGAGATAGAGGTGCTTCATTCAATGTTCAGTGCAAATCTTGTCAAACTGAAAGATGCTTATGCCTTATGAAATATAAATGTTTTTGCAATGCTCTAAGACAGTTTTTAATGTGTTAGAAGTTATATGCACAAAACCTTATGTTAGGACTTCAATGCTCAAGATTGTCAGTTTACAGGTTTCTGAGACCAGTTATGTTGAAATAGTGCTTCTGTTTAAATGAAGTGAAATCTAGCCCAAATCTGCTCAAAAGCTTGTCTCTCTATGGGAGAAAGCTGTTTCATTCAATATTCAGTGCAAATCTTGCCAAACTGAAAGATGCTTATGCCTTATGAAATACAATGTTTTTGCAATGCTGTAAAACAGTTTTGAATGTGTTAGAAGTTATATGCACAAAACCTTATATTAGAAATTTCAATGCTCAAGATTGTCAGTTTACAGGTTTCTGAGACCAGTAATGTTGAAATAGTGCTTCTGTTCAAATGAAGTGAAATCTAGCCCAAATCTGCTCAAAAGCTTGTCTCTCTATGAGAGAAAGCTGCTTCATTCAATGTTCAGTGCAAATCTTGCCAAACTGAAAGATGCTTATGCCTTATGAAATATAAATGTTTTTGCAATGCTGTAAAACAGTTTTTAATGTGTTAGAAGTTATATGCACAAAACCTTATATTAGGACTTCAATGCTCAAGATTGTCAGTTTACAGGTTTCTGAGACCAGTAATGTTGAAATAGTGCTTCTGGTCAAATGAAGTGAAATCTAGCCCAAATCTGCTCAAAATCTTGTCTCTCTATGAGAGAAAGCTGTTTCATTCAATATTCAGTGCAAATCTTGCCAAACTGAAAGATGCTTATGCCTTATGAAATACAATGTTTTTGCAATGCTGTAAAACAGTTTTTAATGTGTTAGAAGTTATATGCACAAAACCTTATATTAGGAATTCAATGCTCAAGATTGTCAGTTTACAGGTTTCTGAGACCAGTAATGTTGAAATAGTGCTTCTGTTTAAATGAAGTGAAATCTAGCCCAAATCTGCTCAAAAGCTTGTCTCTCTATGAGAGAAAGCTGCTCCATTCAATATTCAGTGCAAATCTTGCCAAACTGAAAGATGCTTATCAGAATCAGAATCAGAATCAGAATGAGCTTTATTGCCAGGTATGTTCACACATACGAGGAATTTGTTTTCGTGACAGAGCTCCGCAGTGCAACATAACAGCGACAGAACAAAAAACACAATAAGGAATAAAAAATACAAAAAAATACAAATAGGTGGGTAACGATTGACAATATACAAATTGACAATGTATGGCAGGTATATTAAAAAGAGCATTTATGTATGTACATGTATATTATGTGGAAAAATTGTAACTGTACGCTAAGTATGTGTGTTTGGATAAATAAGTGTATGTGTATATAAATATAAATATAAGTAGTATAGTGTGTTTCATGTATGTACATGTATATTATGTGCAAAAGATTTACGTGTACGCTAAGTATGTGTGTTGGATAAAAAGTGTAGTGTATATAAATATAAATAGTGTAGTGTGTCCCACAGTTATTATCAGCTGTTCATGAGATGGATTGCCTGAGGGAAGAAACTGTTCCTGTGTCTGGTCGTTCTGGTGCTCAGTGCTCTGTAGCGTCGACCAGATGGCAACAGTTCAAAGAGGGAGTGTGCTGGATGTGAGGGGTCCAGAGTGATTTTAACAGCCCTTTTGCTCACTCTGGATAAGTACAGTTCTTGAATAGATGGGAGGGTTGTACCGATAATTCGCTCAGCAGTCCGGACTACCCTCTGTAGTCTTCTGAGGTCCGATTTAGAAGCTGAGCTGAACCAGACAGTTACTGAAGTGCAGAGGATGGATTCGATGATGGTGGAGTAGAACTGTTTCAGCAGATCCTGTGGCAGGTTAAACTTCCTCAGCTGGCGAAGGAAGTACAACCTCTGCTGGGCCTTTTTCACAATGGAGTCAATGTGAATGTCCCACTTCAGGTCCTGAGAGATAGTGGTGCCCAGGAACCTGAATGACTCCACTGCAGTCACAGTGCTGTTCATGATGGTGAGTGGGGGGAGTGCAGGGGGGTTTCTCCTGAAGTCCACGATCATCTCCACTGTTTTGAGCGTGTTAAGCTCCAGGTTGTTGAGACTGCACCAGACAGCCAGCTCTTTAACCTCCTGTCTGTAAGCAGACTCGTCACCGTCCTGAATGAGGCCGATGAGTGTGGTGTCATCTGCAAACTTCAGGAGCTTGACAGAGGGGTCCTTAGATGTGCAGTCATTAGTGTACAGGGAGAAGAGCAGTGGGGAGAGAACACAGCCCTGGGGAGCTCCGGTGCTGATTGTACGGGTGCTGGATGTGTATTTTCCCAGCCTCACTAGCTGCTGCCTGTCTGTCAGGAAGCTGTTGATCCACTGACAGACGGAGGTGGGCACGGAGAGCTGAGTTAGTTTGGGCAGGAGGAGGTTTGGGATGATCGTGTTGAAGGCAGAGCTGAAGTCCACAAACAGGATCCTCACATAGGTCCCCGGTCTGTCTAGGTGTTGCAGAACATAATGCAGTCCGATGTTTACTGCATCGTCCACAGACCTGTTTGCTCTGTAGGCAAACTGAAGAGGATCCAGCAAGGGACCAGTGATGTCCTTCAGGTGGGCCAGCACCAGTTTTTCAAATGACTTCATGACTACAGACGTTAGAGCCACAGGCCTGTAGTCATTTAGTCCTGTAATTTTGGATTTCTTTGGGATGGGGATGATGATGGAGCGTTTGAAGCATGAAGGGACTTCGCACAGCTCCAGCGATCTGTTGAAGATCTTTGTGAAGATGGGGGCCAGCTGGTCAGCACAGGATTTCAGACAGGCTGGTGTAACACAATCTGGGCCTGGTGCTTTTTTCCTTTTCTGCTTCCTGAAGACCTGGCGCACCGCATCCTCGCTGATCTGTATTGCAGGTGTGGGGGAGAGGGGGGATGCAGGAGGTGTGAATGGTGAGAGCGCTTGATTGGAGAGGTGTTCAGGGTGGGTTGCAGGAGTTGTGAGTGGTGTGAACAGTTATGCCTTATGAAATACAATGTTTTTGCAATGCTGTAAAACAGTTTTTAATGTGTTAGAAGTTATATGCACAAAACCTTATATTAGGACTTCAATGCTCAAGATTGTCAGTTTACAGGTTTCTGAGACCAGTAATGTTGAAATAGTGCTTCTGTTCAAATGAAGTGAAATCTAGCCCAAATCTGCTCAAAAGCTTGTCTCTCTATGAGAGAAAGCTGTTTCATTCAATATTCAGTGCAAATCTTGCCGAACTGAAAGATGCTTATGCCTTATGAAATACAATGTTTTTGCAATGCTGTAAAACAGTTTTGAATGTGTTAGAAGTTATATGCACAAAACCTTATATTAGAAATTTCAATGCTCAAGATTGTCAGTTTACAGGTTTCTGAGACCAGTAATGTTGAAATAGTGCTTCTGTACAAATGAAGTGAAATCTAAGCCCAAATCTGCTCAAAAGCTTGTCTCTCTGTGAGATAGAGGTGCTTCATTCAATGTTCAGTGCAAATTTTGTCAAACTGAAAGATGCTTATGCCTTATGAAATATAAATGTTTTTGCAATGCTCTAAGACAGTTTTTAATGTGTTAGAAGTTATATGCACAAAACCTTATGTTAGGACTTCAATGCTCAAGATTGTCAGTTTACAGGTTTCTGAGACCAGTTATGTTGAAATAGTGCTTCTGTTTAAATGAAGTGAAATCTAGCCCAAATCTGCTCAAAAGCTTGTCTCTCTATGGGAGAAAGCTGTTTCATTCAATATTCAGTGCAAATCTTGCCAAACTGAAAGATGCTTATGCCTTATGAAATACAATGTTTTTGCAATGCTGTAAAACAGTTTTGAATGTGTTAGAAGTTATATGCACAAAACCTTATATTAGGACTTCAATGCTCAAGATTGTCAGTTTACAGGTTTCTGAGACCAGTAATATTGAATAGTGCTTCTGTTGAAATGAAGTGAAATCTAGCCCAAATCTGCTCAAAAGCTTGTCTCTCTGTGAGATAGAGCTGCTTCATGCAATGTTCAGTGCAAATCTTGCCAAACTGAAAGATGCTTATGTCTTATGAAATAAAATTATTTCTGCAATGCAGTGAGACAGTTTTTAATCTGTTAGAAGTTATATGCACAAAACCTTATATTAGGACTTCAATGCTCAAGATTGTCAGTTTACAGGTTTCTGAGACCAGTAATGTTGAAATAGTGCTTCTGTTCAAATGAAGTGACATCTAGCCCAAATCTGCTCAAAAGCTTGTCTCTCTATGAGAGAAAGCTGTTTCATTCAATATTCAGTGCAAATCTTGCCAAACTGAAAGATGCTTATGCCTTATGAAATACAATGTTTTTGCAATGCTGTAAAACAGTTTTTAATGTGTTAGAAGTTATATGCACAAAACCTTATATTAGGACTTCAATGCTCAGGATTGTCAGTTTACAGGTTTCTGAAACCAGTAATGTTGAAATAGTGCTTCTGTACAAATGAAGTAAAATCTAGCCCAAATCTGCTCAAAAGCTTGACTCTCTGTGAGATAGAGCTGCTTCATTCAATGTTCAGTGCAAATCTTGTCAAACTGAAAGATGCTTATGCCTTATGAAATATAAATGTTTTTGCAATGCTCTAAGACAGTTTTTAATGTGTTAGAAGTTATATGCACAAAACCTTATGTTAGGACTTCAATGCTCAAGATTGTCAGTTTACAGGTTTCTGAGACCAGTTATGTTGAAATAGTGCTTCTGTTTAAATGAAGTGAAATCTAGCCCAAATCTGCTCAAAAGCTTGTCTCTCTATGAGAGAAAGCTGTTTCATTCAATATTCAGTGCAAATCTTGCCAAACTGAAAGATGCTTATGCCTTATGAAATACAATGTTTTTGCAATGCTGTAAAACAGTTTTTAATGTGTTACAAGTTATATGCACAAAACCTTATATTAAGACTTCAATGCTCAAGATTGTCAGTTTACAGGTTTCTGAGACCAGTAATGTTGAAATAGTGCTTCTGTTCAAATGAAATGAAATCTAGCCCAAATCTGCTCAAAAGCTTGTCTCTCTATGAGAGAAAGCTGCTTCATTCAATGTTCAGTGCAAATCTTGCCAAACTAAAAGATGCTTATGCCTTATGAAATATAAATGTTTTTGCAATGCTGTAAAACAGTTTTTAATGTGTTAGAAGTTATATGCACAAAACCTTATATTAGGACTTCAATGCTCAAGATTGTCAGTTTACAGGTTTCTGAGACCAGTAATGTTGAAATAGTGCTTCTGGTCAAATGAAGTGAAATCTAGCCCAAATCTGCACAAAAGCTTGTCTCTCTATGAGAGAAAGCTGTTTCATTCAATATTCAGTGCAAATCTTGCCAAACTGAAAGATGCTTATGCCTTATGAAATACAATGTTTTTGCAATGCTGTAAAACAGTTTTTAATGTGTTAGAAGTTACATGCACAAAACCTTATGTTAGGACTTCAATGCTCAAGATTGTCAGTTTACAGGTTTCTGAGACCAGTTATGTTGAAATAGTGCTTCTGTTTAAATGAAGTGAAATCTAGCCCAAATCTGCTCAAAAGCTTGTCTCTCTATGAGAGAAAGCTGTTTCATTCAATATTCAGTGCAAATCTTGCCAAACTGAAAGATGCTTATGCCTTATGAAATACAATGTTTTTGCAATGCTGTAAAACAGTTTTTAATGTGTTACAAGTTATATGCACAAAACCTTATATTAAGACTTCAATGCTCAAGATTGTCAGTTTACAGGTTTCTGAGACCAGTAATGTTGAAATAGTGCTTCTGTTCAAATGAAATGAAATCTAGCCCAAATCTGCTCAAAAGCTTGTCTCTCTATGAGAGAAAGCTGCTTCATTCAATGTTCAGTGCAAATCTTGCCAAACTGAAAGATGCTTATGCCTTATGAAATATAAATGTTTTTTTAATGCTGTAAAACAGTTTTTAATGTGTTAGAAGTTATATGCACAAAACCTTATATTAGGACTTCAATGCTCAAGATTGTCAGTTTACAGGTTTCTGAGACCAGTTATGTTGAAATAGTGCTTCTGTTTAAATAAAGTGAAATCTAGCCCAAATCTGCTCAAAAGGTTGTCTCTCTATGAGAGAAAGCTGCTTCATTCAATATTCAGTGCAAATCTTGCCAAACTGAAAGATGCTTATGCCTTATGAAATACAATGTTTTTGCAATGCTGTAAGACAGTTTTCAATGTGTTAGAAGTTATATGCACAAAAACTTATGTTAGGACTTCAATGCTCAAGATTGTCAGTTTACAGGTTTCTGAGACCAGTAATGTTGAAATAGTGCTTCTGTTCAAATGAAGTGAAATCTAGCCCAAATCTGCTCAAAAGCTTGTCTCTCTATGAGAGAATGCTGCTCCATTCAATATTCAGTGCAAATCTTGCCAAACTGAAAGATGCTTATGCCTTATGAAATACAATGTTTTTGCAATGCTGTAAGACAGTTTCCAATGTGTTAGAAGTTATATGCACAAAAACTTATATTAGGACTTCAGTGCTCAAGATTGTCAGTTTACAGGTTTCTGAGACCAGTAATGTTGAAATAGTGCTTCTGGTCAAATGAAGTGAAATCTAGCCCAAATCTGCTCAAAAGCTTGTCTCTCTATGAGAGAAAGCTGTTTCATTCAATATTCAGTGCAAATCTTGCCAAACTGAAAGATGCTTATGCCTTATGAAATACAATGTTTTTGCAATGCTGTAAAACAGTTTTTAATGTGTTAGAGGTTATATGCACAAAACCTTATATTAGGACTTCAATGCTCAAGATTGTCAGTTTACAGGTTTCTGAGACCAGTAATGTTGAAATAGTGCTTCTGTTCAAATGAAGTGAAATCTAGCCCAAATCTGCTCAAAAGCTTGTCTCTCTGTGAGATAGAGCTGCTTCATGCAATGTTCAGTGCAATTCTTGCCAAACTGAAAGATGCTTATGTCTTATGAAATAAAATTATTTCTGCAATGCAGTGAGACAGTTTTTAATGTGTTAGAAGTTATATGCACAAAACCTTATATTAGGACTTCAATGCTCAAGATTGTCAGTTTAAAGGTTTCTGAGACCAGTAATGTTGAAATAGTGCTTCTGTTCAAATGAAGTGAAATCTAGCCCAAATCTGCTCAAAAGCTTGTCTCTCTATGAGAGAAAGCTGTTTCATTCAATATTCAGTGCAAATCTTGCCAAACTGAAAGATGCTTATGCCTTATGAAATACAATGTTTTTGCAATGCTGTAAAACAGTTTTGAATGTGTTAGAAGTTATATGCACAAAACCTTATATTAGGACTTCAATGCTCAAGATTGTCAGTTTACAGGTGTCTGAAACCAGTAATGTTGAAATAGTGCTTCTGTACAAATGAAGTGAAATCTAGCCCAAATCTGCTCAAAAGTTTGTCTCTCTGTGAGATAGAGCTGCTTCATTCAATGTTCAGTGCAAATCTTGTCAAACTGAAAGATGCTTATGCCTTATGAAATATAAATGTTTTTGCAATGCTCTAAGACAGTTTTTAATGTGTTAGAAGTTATATGCACAAAACCTTATGTTAGGACTTCAATGCTCAAGATTGTCAGTTTACAGGTTTCTTAGACCAGTTATGTTGAAATAGTGCTTCTGTTTAAATGAAGTGAAATCTAGCCCAAATCTGCTCAAAAGCTTGTCTCTCTATGAGAGAAAGCTGCTCCATTCAATATTCAGTGCAAATCTTGCCAAACTGAAAGATGCTTATGCCTTATGAAATACAATGTTTTTGTAATGCTGTAAAACAATTTTTAATGTGTTAGAAGTTATATGCACAAAACCTTATATTAGGACTTCAATGCTCAAGATTGTCAGTTTACAGGTTTCTGAGACCAGTAATATTGAATAGTGCTTCTGTTGAAATGAAGTGAAATCTAGCCCAAATCTGCTCAAAAGCTTGTCTCTCTATGAGAGAAAGCTGTTTCATTCAATATTCAGTGCAAATCTTGCCAAACTGAAAGATGCTTATGCCTTATGAAATACAATGTTTTTGCAATGCTGTAAGACAGTTTTTAATGTGTTAGAAGTTATATGCACAAAACATTATATTAGGACTTCAATGCTCAAGATTGTCAGTTTACAGGTTTCTGAGACCAGTAATATTGAATAGTGCTTCTGTTGAAATGAAGTGAAATCTAGCCCAAATCTGCTCAAAAGCTTGTCTCTCTGTGAGATAGAGCTGCTTCATTCAATATTCAGTGCAAATCTTGCCAAACTGAAAGATGCTTATGCCTTATGAAATACAATGTTTTTGCAATGCTGTAAGACAGTTTTCAATGTGTTAGAAGTTATATGCACAAAAACTTATGTTAGGACTTCAATGCTCAAGATTGTCAGTTTACAGGTTTCTGAGACCAGTAATGTTGAAATAGTGCTTCTGGTCAAATGAAGTGAAATCTAGCCCAAATCTGCTCAAAAGCTTGTCTCGCTATGAGAGAAAGCTGTTTCATTCAATATTCAGTGCAAATCTTGCCAAACTGAAAGATGCTTATGCCTTATGAAATACAATGTTTTTGCAATGCTGTAAAACAGTTTTTAATGTGTTAGAAGTTATATGCACAAAACCTTATATTAGGACTTCAATGCTCAAGATTGTCAGTTTACAGGTTTCTGAGACCAGTAATGTTGAAATAGTGCTTCTGTTCAAATGAAGTGAAATCTAGCCCAAATCTGCTCAAAAGCTTGTCTCTCTATGAGAGAAAGATGTTTCATTCAATATTCAGTGCAAATCTTGCCAAACTGAAAGATGCTTATGCCTTATGAAATACAATGTTTTTGCAATGCTGTAAAACAGTTTTTAATGTGTTACAAGTTATATTGCACAAAACCTTATATTAAGACTTCAATGCTCAAGATTGTCAGTTTACAGGTTTCTGAGACCAGTAATGTTGAAATAGTGCTTCAGTTCAAATGAAATGAAATCTAGCCCAAATCTGCTCAAAAGCTTGTCTCTCTATGAGAGAAAGCTGCTTCATTCAATGTTCAGTGCAAATCTTGCCAAACTGAAAGATGCTTATGCCTTATGAAACATAAATGTTTTTGCAATGCTGTAAAACAGTTTTTAATGTGTTAGAAGTTATATGCACAAAACCTTATATTAGGACTTCAATGCTCAAGATTGTCAGTTTACAGGTTTCTGAGACCAGTTTTGTTGAAATAGTGCTTCTGTTTAAATGAAGTGAAATCTAGCCCAAATCTGCTCAAAAGCTTGTCTCTCTATGAGAGAAAGCTGCTCCATTCAATATTCAGTGCAAATCTTGCCAAACTGAAAGATGCTTATGCCTTATGAAATACAATGTTTTTGCAATGCTGTAAGACAGTTTTCAATGTTTTAGAAGTTATATGCACAAAAACTTATGTTAGGACTTCAATGCTCAAGATTGTCAGCTTACAGGTTTCTGAGACCAGTAATGTTGAAATAGTGCTTCTGGTCAAATGAAGTGAAATCTAGCCCAAATCTGCTCAAAAGCTTGTCTCTCTATGAGAGAAAGCTGTTTCATTCAATATTCAGTGCAAATCTTGCCAAACTGAAAGATGCTTATGCCTTATGAAATACAATGTTTTTGCGATGCTGTAAAACAGTTTTTAATGTGTTAGAAGTTATATGCACAAAACCTTATATTAGGACTTCATTGCTCAAGATTGTCAGTTTACAGGTTTCTGAGACCAGTAATATTGAATAGTGCTTCGGTTGAAATAAAGTGAAATCTAGCCCAAATCTGCTCAAAAGCTTGTCTCTCTATGAGAGAAAGCTGTTTCATTCAATATTCAGTGCAAATCTTGCCAAACTGAAAGATGCTTATGCCTTATGAAACATAAATGTTTTTGCAATGCTGTAAAACAGTTTTTAATGTGTTAGAAGTTATATGCACAAAACCTTATATTAGGACTTCAATGCTCAAGATTGTCAGTTTACAGGTTTCTGAGACCAGTTTTGTTGAAATAGTGCTTCTGTTTAAATGAAGTGAAATCTAGCCCAAATCTGCTCAAAAGCTTGTCTCTCTATGAGAGAAAGCTGCTCCATTCAATATTCAGTGCAAATCTTGCCAAACTGAAAGATGCTTATGCCTTATGAAATACAATGTTTTTGCAATGCTGTAAGACAGTTTTTAATGTGTTAGAAGTTATATGCACAAAACCTTATATTAGGACTTCAATGCTCAAGATTGTCAGTTTACAGGTTTCTTAGACCAGTAATGTTGAAATAGTGCTTCTGTTCAAATGAAGTGAAATCTAGCCCAAATCTGCTCAAAAGCTTGTCTCTCTATGAGAGAAAGCTGTTTCATTCAATATTCAGTGCAAATCTTGCCAAACTGAAAGATGCTTATGCCTTATGAAATACAATGTTTTTGCAATGCTGTAAAACAGTTTTTAATGTGTTAGAAGTTATATGCACAAAACCTTATATTAGGACTTCAAAGCTCAAGATTGTCAGTTTACAGGTTTCTGAGACTAGTTATGTTGAAATAGTGCTTCTGTTTAAATAAAGTGAAATCTAGCCCAAATCTGCTCAAAAGCTTGTCTCTCTATGAGAGAAAGCTGCTCCATTCAATATTCAGTGCAAATCTTGCCAAACTGAAAGATGCTTATGCCTTATGAAATACAATGCTTTTGCAATGCTGTAAGACAGTTTTCAATGTGTTAGAAGTTATATGCACAAAACCTTATATTAGGACTTCAAAGCTCAAGATTGTCAGTTTACAGGTTTCTGAGACCAGTAATGTTGAAATAGTGCTTCTGGTCAAATGAAGTGAAATCTAGCCCAAATCTGCTCAAAAGCTTGTCTCTCTATGAGAGAAAGCTGTTTCATTCAATATTCAGTGCAAATCTTGCCAAACTGAAAGATGCTTATGCCTTATGAAATACAATGTTTTTGCAATGCTGTAAAACAGTTTTTAATGTGTTAGAAGTTATGTGCACAAAACCTTATATTAGGACTTCAATGCTCAAGATTGTCAGTTTACAGGTTTCTGAGACCAGTAATGTTGAAATAGTGCTTCTGTTCAAATGAAGTGAAATCTAGCCCAAATCTGCTCAAAAGCTTGTCTCTCTATGAGAGAAAGCTGTTTCATTCAATATTCAGTTCAAATCTTGCCAAACTGAAAGATGCTTATGCCTTATGAAATACAATGTTTTTGCAATGCTGTAAAACAGTTTTTAATGTGTTAGAAGTTATATGCACAAAACCTTATATTAGGACTTCAATGCTCAAGATTGTCAGTTTACAGGTTTATGAGACCAGTAATATTGAATAGTGCTTCTGTTGAAAAGAAGTGAAATCTAGCCCAAATCTGCTCAAAAGCTTGTCTCTCTGTGAGATAGAGCTGCTTCATGCAATGTTCAGTGCAAATCTTGCCAAACTGAAAGATGCTTATGTCTTATGAAATAAAATTATTTCTGCAATGCAGTGAGACAGTTTTTAATGTGTTAGAAGTTATATGCACAAAACCTTATATTAGGACTTCAATGCTCAAGATTGTCAGTTTACAGGTTTCTGAGACCAGTTATGTTGAAATAGTGCTTCTGTTTAAATGAAGTGAAATCTAGCCCAAATCTGCTCAAAAGCTTGTCTCTCTATGAGAGAAAGCTGTTTCATTCAATATTCAGTGCAAATCTTGCCAAACTGAAAGATGCTTATGCCTTATGAAATACAATGTTTTTTGCAATGCTGTAACACAGTTTTGAATGTGTTAGAAGTTATATGCACAAAACCTTATATTAGGAATTCAATGCTCAAGATTGTCAGTTTACAGGTTTCTGAGACCAGTAATGTTGAAATAGTGCTTCTGTTCAAATGAAGTGAAATCTAGCCCAAATCTGCTCAAAAGCTTGTCTCTCTACGAGAGAAAGCTGTTTCATTCAATATTCAGTGCAAATCTCGCCAAACTGAAAGATGCTTATGCCTTATGAAATACAATGTTTTTGCAATGCTGTAAAACAGTTTTTAATGTGTTACAAGTTATATGCACAAAACCTTATATTAAGACTTCAATGCTCAAGATTGTCAGTTTACAGGTTTCTGAGACCAGTAATGTTGAAATAGTGCTTCTGTTCAAATGAAATGAAATCTAGCCCAAATCTGCTCAAAAGCTTGTCTCTCTATGAGAGAAAGCTGCTTCATTCAATGTTCAGTGCAAATCTTGTCAAACTGAAAGATGCTTATGCCTTATGAAATATAAATGTTTTTGCAATGCTGTAAAACAGTTTTTAATGTGTTACAAGTTATATGCACAAAACCTTATATTAGGACTTCAATGCTCAAGATTGTCAGTTTACAGGTTTCTGAGACCAGTAATGTTGAAATAGTGCTTCTGGTCAAATGAAGTGAAATCTAGCCCAAATCTGCTCAAAAGCTTGTCTCTCTATGAGAGAAAGCTGTTTCATTCAATATTCATTGCAAATCTTGCCAAACTGAAAGATGCTTATGCCTTATGAAATACAATGTTTTTGCAATGCTGTAAAACAGTTTTTAATGTGTTAGAAGTTATATGCACAAAACCTTATATTAGGAATTCAATGCTCAAGATTGTCAGTTTACAGGTTTCTGAGACCAGTAATGTTGAAATAGTGCTTCTGTTCAAATGAAGTGAAATCTAGCCCAAATCTGTTTAAAAGCTTGTCTCTCTATGAGAGAAAGCTGTTTCATTCAATATTCAGTGCAAATCTTGCCAAACTGAAAGATGCTTATGCCTTATGAAATACAATGTTTTTGCAATGCTGTAAAACAGTTTTTAATGTGTTAGAAGTTATATGCACAAAACCTTATATTAGGACTTCAATGCTCAAGATTGTCAGTTTACAGGTTTCTGAAACCAGTAATGTTGAAATAGTGCTTCTGTTTAAATGAAGTGAAATCTAGCCCAAATCTGCTCAAAAGCTTGTCTCTCTGTGAGATAGAGCTGCTTCATTCAATGTTCAGTGCAAATCTTGCCAAACTGAAAGATGCTTATGCCTTATGAAATATAAATGTTTTTGCAATGCTCTAAGACAGTTTTTAATGTGTTAGAAGTTATATGCACAAAACCTTATATTAGGACTTCAATGCTCAAGATTGTCAGTTTACAGGTTTCTGAAACCAGTAATGTTGAAATAGTGCTTCTGTTTAAATGAAGTGAAATCTAGCCCAAATCTGCTCAAAAGCTTGTCTCTCTATGAGAGAAAGCTGCTCCATTCAATATTCAGTGCAAATCTTGCCAAACTGAAAGATGCTTATGCCTTATGAAATACAATGTTTTTGCAATGCTGTAAGACAGTTTTCAATGTGTTAGAAGTTATATGCACAAAAACGTCTCAGGTTATGAATGTAACCATGGTTCCCTGAGAGGGAACGAGACACTGCGTCCTCTGAGGGGACACTATGGGGAACACCTCGTCGTGACCCGTGTCTGAAGCATACTTTGAAAAACGCCAATGTGTTGGCCGGCGACAGCCTCTGACGTCACTACCAGCGCGACTATAAATACGCGCCCGTAGGACCCTTCAATATCTTCTTCGTGAAGCTTGCGTCCGAAGCATGGCAGGGAGCTAGAGGACGCAGTGTCTCGTTCCCTCTCAGGGAACCATGGTTACATTCGTAACCTGAGACGTTCCCTTTCAAGGGAACTTCGAACTGCGTCCTCTGAGGGGACACTATGGGGAACAGTATACCCACGCCGCCATGCTGAGGGGAGTGCAGACCAGAATCATGGCAAACACTAAGTACCAACTCTACCGCTTTTCTCTTCACCATGAGTCGCCCCTGGGACGGTCTGACGGCTGCCTTATGACATTATCCCTTACGGCCAAAGGCCTAAGCTACATACCCAACTTATCCTGTAGGGCCCTGGCCCGGGGTAGAGCTAAAGGCTTGGAATCACAGAGATTCCTTTAAAGGGATACGGCTAAGAGCCTGGCACTTTCCTCTACCAAGTCTTTGCCTGTCACACAGGGGCTACTGCTAGCTTTCGCAAAAACCTGCCGAAAGGGCTGTCCCCACAGCACTCTAGTAGCGGCGCCCTGTTCTAGATAGGTATCCGAGGATACCTAGGTGGAGTGGTGCCCAAGATGAACGGGGCTTAAACCAACTCAAGAAAGGGCACGAAGCAGCAGCACGAAGCCCTTACCATCTAGGGATTTTAGAAAGAACGCAGAGACTAGCGTGCGAACTTACCACAATGTGGATTTTAGAAAGTGCGCAAAGACTCCCGTGCACACTTACCATAACATGGATTTAAAATACTGTTCTAAGGAGGGGTTCTCGTGGGACTCTGTCAGAGCAGCTCGTAGAAGAATGGCCCGGGAGCAGAGCAATTGGAGGCCTCAGCCCCTGCCTCAGCAGGATGCCTGCTCTCACAGAGCGTCTCAAACAGTATGCGGTACTGGAGCACTCTGAAGAACCGGGAATCAGTCTCCCAAGAGAGGAAGACTCCGAGCTCCGAGCAGCATGCTCATAGGTGACCCTTTCAGAAAAGGGGAGCGCTGCTGAACTACCCGAGAATTGCCCACACAGGCCCCCCAAGTTGAGGGGGCTTGGGGGTGTACAATAAGTACACACCGGTTGGATGAAGTTCAAGGAACACCGGGACGAATCATCCCGAGAAAGGGAACGAAGCGGAGCGCGTAACCCTTACCATACAGGATTTTAGAAAGGGCGCAGAGTCTTGCGTGCACACTTACCACTTTACGTGGATTTCAGACAGTGCGCAAAGCGTTAACGTGCACACTGACCACCATGTGGATTTGAGAAAGTACACAGGCAAGCGTGTGTACTGAAAGGTTACCTGACAACCACAGTATGTGGGAGCTCACATTCAGAGAGGCCTGTGAAGCCTGCTACCTGATAACCACAATATGTGGGAGTTCACCTACAGAGAGGCCTAGAGAGGCCTACTATCTGTTACCAGATAACCACCTCAGTGGAAACTGAAAGCAATATGGAACTCAACTCCAGGGAGGCCTGGTGAGGCCTACTACCTGACAACCACAAATCGCAGGAGCTCGCTTTTTAGGAAACGCACAGTATGTGGGAGCTAAATCTCCAGGTAGGCCTGGTGAGGCCTACTACCTGGCAACCACAGTATGTGGGAGCTCACCATCAGGGAGGCCTGATGAAGCCTACCACCTGACAGCCACAATATGTGGGAGTCCACCCAGCCCCTCATGTTAAGGGAAGCGATGCTTGAGGTGTATAACAAATACACGCTGGTTGGATGAAGCCCAAGGAACACCGGGGCGAATCATCCCAAGAAAGGGAACGAAGCGGAGCGTGTAACCCTTACCATACAGGATTTTAGAAAGGGCGCAGAGTCTTGCGTGCACACTTACCACTTTACGTGGATTTCAGACAGTGCGCAAAGCGTTAACGTGCACACTGACCACCATGTGGATTTGAGAAAGTACACAGGCAAGCGTGTGTACTGAAAGGTTACCTGACAACCACAGTATGTGGGAGCTCACATTCAGAGAGGCCTGTGAAGCCTGCTACCTGATAACCACAATATGTGGGAGTTCACCTACAGAGAGGCCTAGAGAGGCCTACTATCTGTTACCAGATAACCACCTCAGTGGAAACTGAAAGCAATATGGAACTCAACTCCAGGGAGGCCTGGTGAGGCCTACTACCTGACAACCACAAATCGCGGGAGCTCGCTTTTTAGGAAACGCACAGTATGTGGGAGCTAAATCTCCAGGGAGGCCTGGTGAGGCCTACTACCTGGCAACCACAGCATGTGGGAGCTCGTATTCAGAGAGACCTGATGAAGCCTACTATCTGAAAACCACAATGTGCTATTTAGTGGAACGCACAATATGTGGGAGCTAAATCTCCAGGGAGGCCTGGTGAGGCCTACTACCTGGCAACCACAGTATGTGGGAGCTCGTCTTCAGAGAGACCTGATGAAGCCTACTATCTGAAAACCACAATGTGCTATTCCGTAGAAACGCATAGTATGTGGGAGCTAAATCTCCAGGGAGGCCTGGTGAGGCCTACTACCTGGCAACCACAGTATGTGGGAGCTCGTCTTCAGAGAGACTTGGTGAAGCCTACTATCTGAAAAAGCCACAATATGCTATTCCGTGGAAACGCATAGTATGTGGGAGCTAAATCTCCAGGGAGGCCTGGTGAGGCCTACTACCTGGCGACCACCGAACGTGGGAGCTCACCTTCAGAGAGACCTGGTGAAGCCTACTATCTGAAAACCACAATATGCTATTTAGTGGAGACGCACCGTATGTGGGAGCTAAATCTCCAGGGAGGCCTGGTGAGGCCTACTACCTGGCAACCACAGTATGTGGGAGCTCGTCTTCAGAGAGACCTGATGAAGCCTACTATCTGAAAACCACAATGTGCTATTCCGTAGAAACGCATAGTATGTGGGAGCTAAATCTCCAGGGAGGCCTGGTGAGGCCTACTACCTGGCAACCACAGTATGTGGGAGCTCGTCTTCAGAGAGACTTGGTGAAGCCTACTATCTGAAAAAGCCACAATATGCTATTCCGTGGAAACGCATAGTATGTGGGAGCTAAATCTCCAGGGAGGCCTGGTGAGGCCTACTACCTGGCGACCACCGAACGTGGGAGCTCACCTTCAGAGAGACCTGGTGAAGCCTACTATCTGAAAACCACAATATGCTATTTAGTGGAGACGCACCGTATGTGGGAGCTAAATCTCCAGGGAGGCCTGGTGAGGCCTACTACCTGGCAACCACAGTATGTGGGAGCTCACCATCAGGGAGGCCTGATGAAGCCTACCACCTGATAACCACAGTATGTGGGAGTCCACCCAGCCCCTCATGTTAAGGGAAGCGATGCTTGAGGTGTATAACAAATACACACTGGTTGAATGAAGCCCATGGAACCCAGGGCTAATCATCACAAGAAAGGGAACGAAGCGAAGCGCGTAACCCCTACCGTACAGGATTTTAGAAAGTGCGCAAAGTCATGCGTGCACACTTACCACTTTACGTGGATTTCAGACAGTGCGCAAAGCGTCAACGTGCACACTGACCACTATGTGGTTTTGAGAAAGTACACAGGCAAGCGTGTGTACAGAGAGGTTCCCAAGCATCGCAGAGGCGCTGAATCGTACGGGAGCGGTGAGCTCCAACCCTCTTTTCTAGGCGAGGGGAGCATCACCTGAGGCAGTAAATACAGAGCTTCTTGCCGTAACCACCACCTCCCCGGATGCGCCAAGCGGCCAGGCGGCCCCTCAGGGTGACCTGGCCGGACATCTATGGAATTCCCTGCAGTGCTGTGCCAATTCTTTGGCCACCTAGCTACTGTAAAGGAATCTCACAGAGATTGTTAGTAGACATATAACCACCAGCAACATAACGTCCATAAACAGGTAGAGCAAGGGTTACGTACTCACCCACCCTCCTGTACTGGAGTCCCGCTGCGGGGCGCCCCCCTTCTGGTCCGGACCGTCAGTAAGGCGGTTGCTATGAACATAGAACCAACCAAAACATCATAGGTCCAGAAGGAGACTGTTATGTGAGAGACCGTCCACCTAACCTCGATCAGGTGGAAAGCTGGTGGCTACAGGGGAATTAGGCAGGGGAGGACAAAAAACAGAGGTTAAAAACAGAGGTTAAAAACATCCGGAGCTACTAGGTCATCCTACCGCTCTGACCCGGGCGAGGACGCTGCCTCGTCCGAATCACGTCCCTCAGACCCTGCTTACCGTTCCGTGACCCGCGGTTCCTCTTGCCCCTGCCCTTAGGCGGGGGAGGAGCGCGAGCCGCAACACTAGCCTTCTGCGCCCCTCTACGACCCTCAGATCGAGATGGGCCAGGACCCCTGAGTTGCTCGGGCTCGGACCTGGACCTTCGTGGAATGAAGGATTTAAAGGCCGCTGAGCGCGCCCTTGCCTCCCTGAACTTCCCGACCACCATCTCGACGGAGGTACCAAAAAGCTCAGAAGGCGAGACCGGAGCATCGAGAAGAAACCCCCTTTCTTCCTTCCCGATGTCAGCCAGGTTCACCCACAGATGTCTCTCCGTCACCACCATGGCCGCCATAGACCTGCCCATGGCGGAGGCGGCCTGCTTGGTAGCTCGGAGAGAGAGGTCTGTGGTGCGGCGCAGCTCGGCTACCTGGTCAGGTGAAAGGCCCTCACCTGTATCCAGGTCCTTCAGCAGGTCAGCCTGGTAGGCCTGGAGCACCGCCATCGTGTGCAGTGAAGCCACAGCCTGACCAGCTGCCACGTATGACCTGCCATTTAAGCGGGATGTATCTTGGAGGGGCTTAGATGGCAAAGCGGGAGATTTAAGAGAGGACGTTTGCCCCACAGAGAGATAGCAAGCCAGCGTCTCTTCTACTGGGGGCATCCTCTCATAGCCGTTCTCATGCAAGCCCTCGATATTAGCATAGCTCGTATGCTGAAACCGGTGGATGCGAGAGGAAAACGGCCTCTTCCATTCCTTTTCGACTTCTGCATGTAAGTCAGGCAAGAATGGAAGGCTCACCTGGGCTGGAGGGCTATGGTCAGACAAGTACCGCTCAGCGAGGCGACCTTGTGGCGCCACCTTGCTGGCACGCTTCCATGGCAAATCTAATTTTGCCGTGGCGCGATCCATAACCTCTAACAGCTCCTCATACGCGGGACAGGAGGATCGAGAAGGCTCAGCCTCAGCTTCTTCACCACTCTCAGACATCTCCTGCACTTCCTGGGTAGAACCCAGCAGAGCACTAACTTCAGTGTCAGAATGGGTTAATGATACCACATCTGCCTCCCGAAGTTCGCTCTCGTTCGCCGCCGGAGAGTGTGAAAAGGAAGGTCCCTCTCTACACTCCTCAGCGAGATCCATTTGTGATCCCCACGAGCTCATTCTCCTCCGTGCCTCGGCAACGGCGGGACCTGAGCAGCGGGATCCAGATGGCTGTCCCTCTTTCCTCGAAAAGAGAGACAAACGAGAGTGGAGCTTTCTCAGAGAGAAACGCTCGCAGTGCACGCAGACCGCCCCCTCAAGGACATCGCGCGCGTGCTCTTCGCCCAAACAAGAGACGCAAAGAGTGTGTGTGTCATCGGGTGTCAGATAACGCTGACACGGATGCACACACTGTCTAAACGCCTTGCTAGTGGAAGCCATGATGAAAACAGTAATAGATCGCTCTTACCGTCTTGGTCGTTTCTCAGATGCACGCTTCAAACAAAACAGCCAACTGAAGACGAAGAAGATATTGACGGGTCCTACGGGCGCGTATTTATAGTCGCGCAGGTAGTGACGTCAGAGGCTGTTGCCGGCCAACACGTTGGCGTTTTTCAAAGTATGCTTCAGACACGGGTCACGACGAGGTGTTCCCCATAGTGTCCCCTCAGAGGACGCAGTTCGAAGTTCCCTTGAAAGGGAACTTATGTTAGGACTTCAATGCTCAAGATTGTCAGTTTACAGGTTTCTGAGACCAGTAATGTTGAAATAGTGCTTCTGGTCAAATGAAGTGAAATCTAGCCCAAATCTGCTCAAAAGCTTGTCTCTCTATGAGAGAAAGCTGTTTCATTCAATATTCAGTGCAAATCTTGCCAAACTGAAAGATGCTTATGCCTTATGAAATACAATGTTTTTGCAATGCTGTAAAACAGTTTTTAATGTGTTAGAAGTTACATGCACAAAACCTTATGTTAGGACTTCAATGCTCAAGATTGTCAGTTTACAGGTTTCTGAGACCAGTTATGTTGAAATAGTGCTTCTGTTTAAATGAAGTGAAATCTAGCCCAAATCTGCTCAAAAGCTTGTCTCTCTATGAGAGAAAGCTGTTTCATTCAATATTCAGTGCAAATCTTGCCAAACTGAAAGATGTTTATGCCTTATGAAATACAATGTTTTTGCAATGCTGTAAAACAGTTTTTAATGTGTTACAAGTTATATGCACAAAACCTTATATTAAGACTTCAATGCTCAAGATTGTCAGTTTACAGGTTTCTGAAACCAGTAATGTTGAAATAGTGCTTCTGTTTAAATGAAGTGAAATCTAGCCCAAATCTGCTCAAAAGCTTGTCTCTCTATGAGAGAAAGCTGCTCCATTCAATATTCAGTGCAAATCTTGCCAAACTGAAAGATGCTTATGCCTTATGAAATACAATGTTTTTGCAATGCTGTAAGACAGTTTTCAATGTGTTAGAAGTTATATGCACAAAAACCTCTCAGGTTATGAATGTAACCATGGTTCCCTGAGAGGGAACGAGACACTGCGTCCTCTGAGGGGACACTATGGGGAACACCTCGTCGTGACCCGTGTCTGAAGCATACTTTGAAAAACGCCAACGTGTTGGCCGGCGACAGCCTCTGACGTCACTACCAGCGCGACTATAAATACGCGCCCGTAGGACCCGTCAATATCTTCTTCGTGAAGCTTGCGTCCGAAGCATGGCAGGGAGCTAGAGGACGCAGTGTCTCGTTCCCTCTCAGGGAACCATGGTTACATTCGTAACCTGAGACGTTCCCTTTCAAGGGAACTTCGAACTGCGTCCTCTGAGGGGACACTATGGGGAACAGTATACCCACGCCGCCATGCTGAGGGGAGTGCAGACCAGAATCATGGCAAACACTAAGTACCAACTCTACCGCTTTTCTCTTCACCATGAGTCGCCCCTGGGACGGTCTGACGGCTGCCTTATGACATTATCCCTTACGGCCAAAGGCCTAAGCTACATACCCAACTTATCCTGTAGGGCCCTGGCCCGGGGTAGAGCTAAAGGCTTGGAATCACAGAGATTCCTTTAAAGGGATACGGCTAAGAGCCTGGCACTTTCCTCTACCAAGTCTTTGCCTGTCACACAGGGGCTACTGCTAGCTTTCGCAAAAACCTGCCGAAAGGGCTGTCCCCACAGCACTCTAGTAGCGGCGCCCTGTTCTAGATAGGTATCCGAGGATACCTAGGTGGAGTGGTGCCCAAGATGAAAGGGGCTTAAACCAACTCAAGAAAGGGCACGAAGCAGCAGCGCGAAGCCCTTACCATCTAGGGATTTTAGAAAGAACGCAGAGACTAGCGTGCGAACTTACCACAATGTGGATTTTAGAAAGTGCGCAAAGACTCCCGTGCACACTTACCATAACATGGATTTAAAATACTGTTCTAAGGAGGGGTTCTCGTGGGACTCTGTCAGAGCAGCTCGTAGAAGAATGGCCCGGGAGCAGAGCAATTGGAGGCCTCAGCCCCTGCCTCAGCAGGATGCCTGCTCTCACAGAGCGTCTCAAACAGTATGCGGTACTGGAGCACTCTGAAGAACCGGGAATCAGTCTCCCAAGAGAGGAAGACTCCGAGCTCCGAGCAGCATGCTCATAGGTGACCCTTTCAGAAAAGGGGAGCGCTGCTGAACTACCCGAGAATTGCCCACACAACCCCCCCAAGTTGAGGGGGCTTGGGGGTGTACAATAAGTACACACCGGTTGGATGAAGTCCAAGGAACACCGGGACGAATCATCCCGAGAAAGGGAACGAAGCGGAGCGCGTAACCCTTACCATACAGGATTTTAGAAAGGGCGCAGAGTCTTGCGTGCACACTTACCACTTTACGTGGATTTCAGACAGTGCGCAAAGCGTTAACGTGCACACTGACCACCATGTGGATTTGAGAAAGTACACAGGCAAGCGTGTGTACTGAAAGGTTACTTGACAACCACAGTATGTGGGAGCTCACATTCAGAGAGGCCTGTGAAGCCTGCTACCTGATAACCACAATATGTGGGAGTTCACCTACAGAGAGGCCTAGAGAGGCCTACTATCTGTTACCAGATAACCACCTCAGTGGAAACTGAAAGCAATATGGAACTCAACTCCAGGGAGGCCTGGTGAGGCCTACTACCTGACAACCACAAATCGCAGGAGCTCGCTTTTTAGGAAACGCACAGTATGTGGGAGCTAAATCTCCAGGTAGGCCTGGTGAGGCCTACTACCTGGCAACCACAGTATGTGGGAGCTCACCATCAGGGAGGCCTGATGAAGCCTACCACCTGACAGCCACAATATGTGGGAGTCCACCCAGCCCCTCATGTTAAGGGAAGCGATGCTTGAGGTGTATAACAAATACACGCTGGTTGGATGAAGCCCAAGGAACACCGGGGCGAATCATCCAAAGAAAGGGAACGAAGCGGAGCGCGTAACCATTACCATACAGGATTTTAGAAAGTGCGCAGAGTCTTGCGTGCACACTTACCACTTTACGTGGATTTCAAAAAGTGCGCAGAGTCTTGCGTGCATACTTACCACTTTACGTGGATTTCAGACAGTGCGCAAAGCGTTAATGTGCACACTGACCACCATGTGGATTTGAGAAAGTACACAGGCAAGCGTGTGTACTGAAAGGTTACCTGACAACCACAGTATGTGGGAGCTCACATTCAGAGAGGCCTGTGAAGCCTGCTACCTGATAACCACAATATGTGGGAGTTCGCCTACAGAGAGGCCTAGAGAGGCCTACTATCTGTTACCAGATAACCACCTCAGTGGAAACTGAAAGCAATATGGAACTCAACTCCAGGGAGGCCTGGTGAGGCCTACTACCTGACAACCACAAATCGCGGGAGCTCGCTTTTTAGGAAACGCACAGTATGTGGGAGCTAAATCTCCAGGGAGGCCTGGTGAGGCCTACTACCTGGCAACCACAGCATGTGGGAGCTCGTATTCAGAGAGACCTGATGAAGCCTACTATCTGAAAACCACAATGTGCTATTTAGTGGAACGCACAATATGTGGGAGCTAAATCTCCAGGGAGGCCTGGTGAGGCCTACTACCTGGCAACCACAGTATGTGGGAGCTCGTCTTCAGAGAGACCTGATGAAGCCTACTATCTGAAAACCACAATGTGCTATTCCGTAGAAACGCATAGTATGTGGGAGCTAAATCTCCAGGGAGGCCTGGTGAGGCCTACTACCTGGCAACCACAGTATGTGGGAGCTCGTCTTCAGAGAGACTTGGTGAAGCCTACTATCTGAAAAAGCCACAATATGCTATTCCGTGGAAACGCATAGTATGTGGGAGCTAAATCTCCAGGGAGGCCTGGTGAGGCCTACTACCTGGCGACCACCGAACGTGGGAGCTCACCTTCAGAGAGACCTGGTGAAGCCTACTATCTGAAAACCACAATATGCTATTTAGTGGAGACGCACCGTATGTGGGAGCTAAATCTCCAGGGAGGCCTGGTGAGGCCTACTACCTGGCAACCACAGTATGTGGGAGCTCACCATCAGGGAGGCCTGATGAAGCCTACCACCTGATAACCACAGTATGTGGGAGTCCACCCAGCCCCTCATGTTAAGGGAAGCGATGCTTGAGGTGTATAACAAATACACACTGGTTGAATGAAGCCCATGGAACCCAGGGCTAATCATCACAAGAAAGGGAACGAAGCGAAGCGCGTAACCCCTACCGTACAGGATTTTAGAAAGTGCGCAAAGTCATGCGTGCACACTTACCACTTTACGTGGATTTCAGACAGTGCGCAAAGCGTCAACGTGCACACTGACCACTATGTGGTTTTGAGAAAGTACACAGGCAAGCGTGTGTACAGAGAGGTTCCCAAGCATCGCAGAGGCGCTGAATCGTACGGGAGCGGTGAGCTCCAACCCTCTTTTCTAGGCGAGGGGAGCATCACCTGAGGCAGTAAATACAGAGCTTCTTGCCGTAACCACCACCTCCCCGGATGCGCCAAGCGGCCAGGCGGCCCCTCAGGGTGACCTGGCCGGACATCTATGGAATTCCCTGCAGTGCTGTGCCAATTCTTTGGCCACCTAGCTACTGTAAAGGAATCTCACAGAGATTGTTAGTAGACATATAACCACCAGCAACATAATGTCCATAAACAGGTAGAGCAAGGGTTACGTACTCACCCACCCTCCTGTACTGGAGTCCCGCTGCGGGGCGCCCCCTTCTGGTCCGGACCGTCAGTAAGGCGGTTGCTATGAACATAGAACCAACCAAAACATCATAGGTCCAGAAGGAGACTGTTATGTGAGAGACCGTCCACCTAACCTCGATCAGGTGGAAAGCTGGTGGCTACAGGGGAATTAGGCAGGGGAGGACAAAAAACAGAGGTTAAAAACAGAGGTTAAAAACATCCGGAGCTACTAGGTCATCCTACCGCTCTGACCCGGGCGAGGACGCTGCCTCGTCCGAATCACGTCCCTCAGACCCTGCTTACCGTTCCGTGACCCGCGGTTCCTCTTGCCCCTGCCCTTAGGCGGGGGAGGAGCGCGAGCCGCAACACTAGCCTTCTGCGCCCCTCTACGACCCTCAGATCGAGATGGGCCAGGACCCCTGAGTTGCTCGGGCTCGGACCTGGACCTGTATCCAGGTCCTTCAGCAGGTCAGCCTGGTAGGCCTGGAGCACCGCCATCGTGTGCAGTGAAGCCACAGCCTGACCAGCTGCCGCGTATGACCTGCCATTTAAGCGGGATGTATCTTGGAGGGGCTTAGATGGCAAAGCAGGAGATTTAAGAGAGGACGTTTGCCCCACAGAGAGATAGCAAGCCAGCGTCTCTTCTACAGGGGGCATCCTCTCATAGCCGTTCTCATGCAAGCCCTCGATATTAGCATAGCTCGTATGCTGAAACCGGTGGATGCGAGAGGAAAACGGCCTCTTCCATTCCTTTTCGACTTCTGCATGTAAGTCAGGCAAGAATGGAAGGCTCACCTGGGCTGGAGGGCTATGGTCAGACAAGTACCGCTCAGCGAGGCGACCTCGTGGCGCCACCTTGCTGGCACGCTTCCATGGCAAATCTAATTTTGCCGTGGCGCGATCCATAACCTCTAACAGCTCCTCATACGCGGGACAGGAGGATCGAGAAGGCTCAGCCTCAGCTTCTTCACCACTCTCAGACATCTCCTGCACTTCCTGGGTAGAACCCAGCAGAGCACTAACTTCAGTGTCAGAATGGGTTAATGATACCACATCTGCCTCCCGAAGTTCGCTCTCGTTCGCCGCCGGAGAGTGTGAAAAGGAAGGTCCCTCTCTACACTCCTCAGCGAGATCCATTTGTGATCCCCACGAGCTCATTCTCCTCCGTGCCTCGGCAACGGCGGGACCTGAGCCGCGGGATCCAGATGGCTGTCCCTCTTTCCTCGAAAAGAGAGACAAACGAGAGTGGAGCTTTCTCAGAGAGAAACGCTCGCAGTGCACGCAGACCGCCCCCTCAAGGACATCGCGCGCGTGCTCTTCGCCCAAACAAGAGACGCAAAGAGTGTGTGTGTCATCGGGTGTCAGATAACGCTGACACGGATGCACACACTGTCTAAACGCCTTGCTAGTGGAAGCCATGATGAAAACAGTAATAGATCGCTCTTACCGTCTTGGTCGTTTCTCAGATGCACGCTTCAAACAAAACAGCCAACTGAAGACGAAGAAGATATTGACGGGTCCTACGGGCGCGTATTTATAGTCGCGCAGGTAGTGAGTGACGTCAGAGGCTGTCGCCGGCCAACACGTTGGCGTTTTTCAAAGTATGCTTCAGACACGGGTCACGACGAGGTGTTCCCCATAGTGTCCCCTCAGAGGACGCAGTTCGAAGTTCCCTTGAAAGGGAACTTATGTTAGGACTTCAATGCTCAAGATTGTCAGTTTACAGGTTTCTGAGACCAGTAATGTTGAAATAGTGCTTCTGGTCAAATGAAGTGAAATCTAGCCCAAATCTGCTCAAAAGCTTGTCTCTCTATGAGAGAAAGCTGTTTCATTCAATATTCAGTGCAAATCTTGCCAAACTGAAAGATGCTTATGCCTTATGAAATACAATGTTTTTGCAATGCTGTAAAACAGTTTTTAATGTGTTAGAAGTTACATGCACAAAACCTTATGTTAGGACTTCAATGCTCAAGATTGTCAGTTTACAGGTTTCTGAGACCAGTTATGTTGAAATAGTGCTTCTGTTTAAATGAAGTGAAATCTAGCCCAAATCTGCTCAAAAGCTTGTCTCTCTATGAGAGAAAGCTGTTTCATTCAATATTCAGTGCAAATCTTGCCAAACTGAAAGATGCTTATGCCTTATGAAATACAATGTTTTTGCAATGCTGTAAAACAGTTTTTAATGTGTTACAAGTTATATGCACAAAACCTTATATTAAGACTTCAATGCTCAAGATTGTCAGTTTACAGGTTTCTGAGACCAGTAATGTTGAAATAGTGCTTCTGTTCAAATGAAATGAAATCTAGCCCAAATCTGCTCAAAAGCTTGTCTCTCTATGAGAGAAAGCTGCTTCATTCAATGTTCAGTGCAAATCTTGCCAAACTGAAAGATGCTTATGCCTTATGAAATATAAATGTTTTTGCAATGCTGTAAAACAGTTTTTAATGTGTTAGAAGTTATATGCACAAAACCTTATATTAGGACTTCAATGCTCAAGATTGTCAGTTTACAGGTTTCTGAGACCAGTTATGTTGAAATAGTGCTTCTGTTTAAATGAAGTGAAATCTAGCCCAAATCTGCTCAAAAGATTGTCTCTCTATGAGAGAACGCTGCTTCATTCAATATTCAGTGCAAATCTTGCCAAACTGAAAGATGCTTATGCCTTATGAAATACAATGTTTTTGCAATGCTGTAAGACAGTTTTCAATGTGTTAGAAGTTATATGCACAAAAACTTATGTTAGAACTTCAATGCTCAAGATTGTCAGTTTACAGGTTTCTGAGACCAGTAATGTTGAAATAGTGCTTCTGGTCAAATGAAATGAAATCTAGCCCAAATCTGCTCAAAAGCTTGTCTCTCTATGAGAGAATGCTGCTCCATTCAATATTCAGTGCAAATCTTGCCAAACTGAAAGATGCTTATGCCTTATGAAATACAATGTTTTTGCAATGCTGTAAGACAGTTTCCAATGTGTTAGAAGTTATATGCACAAAACCTTATATTAAGACTTCAATGCTCAAGATTGTCAGTTTACAGGTTTCTGAGACCAGTAATGTTGAAATAGTGCTTCTGTTCAAATGAAATGAAATCTAGCCCAAATCTGCTCAAAAGCTTGTCTCTCTATGAGAGAAAGCTGCTTCATTCAATGTTCAGTGCAAATCTTGCCAAACTGAAAGATGCTTATGCCTTATGAAATATAAATGTTTTTGCAATGCTGTAAAACAGTTTTTAATGTGTTAGAAGTTATATGCACAAAACCTTATATTAGGACTTCAATGCTCAAGATTGTCAGTTTACAGGTTTCTGAGACCAGTTATGTTGAAATAGTGCTTCTGTTTAAATGAAGTGAAATCTAGCCCAAATCTGCTCAAAAGCTTGTCTCTCTATGAGAGAACGCTGCTTCATTCAAAATTCAGTGCAAATCTTGCCAAACTGAAAGATGCTTATGCCTTATGAAATACAATGTTTTTGCAATGCTGTAAGACAGTTTTCAATGTGTTAGAAGTTATATGCACAAAAACTTATGTTAGAACTTCAATGCTCAAGATTGTCAGTTTACAGGTTTCTGAGACCAGTAATGTTGAAATAGTGCTTCTGGTCAAATGAAATGAAATCTAGCCCAAATCTGCTCAAAAGCTTGTCTCTCTATGAGAGAATGCTGCTCCATTCAATATTCAGTGCAAATCTTGCCAAACTGAAAGATGCTTATGCCTTATGAAATACAATGTTTTTGCAATGCTGTAAGACAGTTTCCAATGTGTTAGAAGTTATATGCACAAAAACTTATGTTAGGACTTCAATGCTCAAGATTGTCAGTTTACAGGTTTCTGAGACCAGTAATGTTGAAATAGTGCTTCTGGTCAAATGAAGTGAAATCTAGCCCAAATCTGCTCAAAAGCTTGTCTCTCTATGAGAGAAAGCTGTTTCATTCAATATTCAGTGCAAATCTTGCCAAACTGAAAGATGCTTATGCCTTATGAAATACAATGTTTTTGCAATGCTGTAAAACAGTTTTTAATGTGTTAGAAGTTATATGCACAAAACCTTATATTAGGACTTCAATGCTCAAGATTGTAAGTTTACAGGTTTCTGAGACCAGTAATGTTGAAATAGTGCTTCTGTTCAAATGAAGTGAAATCTAGCCCAAATCTGCTCAAAAGCTTGTCTCTCTATGAGAGAAAGCTGTTTCATTCAATATTCAGTTCAAATCTTGCCAAACTGAAAGATGCTTATGCCTTATGAAATACAATGTTTTTGCAATGCTGTAAAACAGTTTTTAATGTGTTAGAAGTTATATGCACAAAACCTTATATTAGGACTTCAATGCTCAAGATTGTCAGTTTACAGGTTTATGAGACCAGTAATATTGAATAGTGCTTCTGTTGAAATGAAGTGAAATCTAGCCCAAATCTGCTCAAAAGCTTGTCTCTCTGTGAGATAGAGCTGCTTCATGCAATGTTCAGTGCAAGTCTTGCCAAACTGAAAGATGCTTATGTCTTATGAAATAAAATTATTTCTGCAATGCAGTGAGACAGTTTTTAATGTGTTAGAAGTTATATGCACAAAACCTTATATTAGGACTTCAATGCTCAAGATTGTCAGTTTAAAGGTTTCTGAGACCAGTAATGTTGAAATAGTGCTTCTGTTCAAATGAAGTGATATCTAGCCCAAATCTGCTCAAAAGCTTGTCTCTCTATGAGAGAAAGCTGTTTCATTCAATATTCAGTGCAAATCTTGCCAAACTGAAAGATGCTTATGCCTTATGAAATACAATGTTTTTGCAATGCTGTAAAACAGTTTTGAATGTGTTAGAAGTTATATGCACAAAACCTTATATTAGGACTTCAATGCTCAAGATTGTCAGTTTACAGGTTTCTGAGACCAGTAATGTTGAAATAGTGTTTCTGTTCAAATGAAGTGAAATCTAGCCCAAATCTGCTCAAAAGCTTGTCTCTCTATGAGAGAAAGCTGTTTCATTCAATATTCATTGCAAATCTTGCCAAACTGAAAGATGCTTATGCCTTATGAAATACAATGTTTTTGCAATGCTGTAAAACAGTTTTTAATGTGTTAGAAGTTATATGCACAAAACCTTATATTAGGAATTCAATGCTCAAGATTGTCAGTTTACAGGTTTCTGAGACCAGTAATGATGAAATAGTGCTTCTGTTCAAATGAAGTGAAATCTAGCCCAAATCTGTTTAAAAGCTTGTCTCTCTATGAGAGAAAGCTGTTTCATTCAATATTCAGTGCAAATCTTGCCAAACTGAAAGATGCTTATGCCTTATGAAATACAATGTTTTTGCAATGCTGTAAAACAGTTTTTAATGTGTTAGAAGTTATATGCACAAAACCTTATATTAGGACTTCAATGCTCAAGATTGTCAGTTTACAGGTTTCTGAAACCAGTAATGTTGAAATAGTGCTTCTGTTTAAATGAAGTGAAATCTAGCCCAAATCTGCTCAAAAGCTTGTCTCTCTGTGAGATAGAGCTGCTTCATTCAATGTTCAGTGCAAATCTTGCCAAACTGAAAGATGCTTATGCCTTATGAAATATAAATGTTTTTGCAATGCTCTAAGACAGTTTTTAATGTGTTAGAAGTTATATGCACAAAACCTTATATTAGGACTTCAATGCTCAAGATTGTCAGTTTACAGGTTTCTGAGACCAGTAATGTTGAAATAGTGTTTCTGTTCAAATGAAGTGAAATCTAGCCCAAATCTGCTCAAAAGCTTGTCTCTCTATGAGAGAAAGCTGTTTCATTCAATATTCATTGCAAATCTTGCCAAACTGAAAGATGCTTATGCCTTATGAAATACAATGTTTTTGCAATGCTGTAAAACAGTTTTTAATGTGTTAGAAGTTATATGCACAAAACCTTATATTAGGAATTCAATGCTCAAGATTGTCAGTTTACAGGTTTCTGAGACCAGTAATGATGAAATAGTGCTTCTGTTCAAATGAAGTGAAATCTAGCCCAAATCTGTTTAAAAGCTTGTCTCTCTATGAGAGAAAGCTGTTTCATTCAATATTCAGTGCAAATCTTGCCAAACTGAAAGATGCTTATGCCTTATGAAATACAATGTTTTTGCAATGCTGTAAAACAGTTTTTAATGTGTTAGAAGTTATATGCACAAAACCTTATATTAGGACTTCAATGCTCAAGATTGTCAGTTTACAGGTTTCTGAAACCAGTAATGTTGAAATAGTGCTTCTGTTTAAATGAAGTGAAATCTAGCCCAAATCTGCTCAAAAGCTTGTCTCTCTGTGAGATAGAGCTGCTTCATTCAATGTTCAGTGCAAATCTTGCCAAACTGAAAGATGCTTATGCCTTATGAAATATAAATGTTTTTGCAATGCTCTAAGACAGTTTTTAATGTGTTAGAAGTTATATGCACAAAACCTTATATTAGGACTTCAATGCTCAAGATTGTCAGTTTACAGGTTTCTGAAATCAGTAATGTTGAAATAGTGCTTCCGTTTAAATGAAGTGAAATCTAGCCCAAATCTGCTCAAAAGCTTGTCTCTCTATGAGAGAAAGCTGCTCCATTCAATATTCAGTGCAAATCTTGCCAAACTGAAAGATGCTTATGCCTTATGAAATACAATGTTTTTGCAATGCTGTAAGACAGTTTTCAATGTGTTAGAAGTTATATGCACAAAAACTTATGTTAGGACTTCAATGCTCAAGATTTTCAGTTTACAGGTTTCTGAGACCAGTAATGTTGAAATAGTGCTTCTGGTCAAATGAAGTGAAATCTAGCCCAAATCTGCTCAAAAGCTTGTCTCTCTATGAGAGAAAGCTGTTTCATTCAATATTCAGTGCAAATCTTGCCAAACTGAAAGATGCTTATGCCTTATGAAATACAATGTTTTTGCAATGCTGTAAAACAGTTTTTAATGTGTTACAAGTTATATTGCACAAAACCTTATATTAAGACTTCAATGCTCAAGATTGTCAGTTTACAGGTTTCTGAGACCAGTAATGTTGAAATAGTGCTTCTGTTCAAATGAAATGAAATCTAGCCCAAATCTGCTCAAAAGCTTGTCTCTCTATGAGAGAAAGCTGCTTCATTCAATGTTCAGTGCAAATCTTGCCTAACTGAAAGATGCTTATGCCTTATGAAATATAAATGTTTTTGCAATGCTGTAAAACAGTTTTTAATGTGTTAGAAGTTATATGCACAAAACCTTATATTAGGACTTCAAAGCTCAAGATTGTCAGTTTACAGGTTTCTGAGACCAGTTATGTTGAAATAGTGCTTCTGTTTAAATCAAGTGAAATCTAGCCCAAATCTGCTCAAAAGCTTGTCTCTCTATGACAGAAAGCTGCTCCATTCAATATTCAGTGCAAATCTTGCCAAACTGAAAGATGCTTATGCCTTATGAAATACAATGTTTTTGCAATGCTGTAAGACAGTTTTCAATGTGTTAGAAGTTATATGCACAAAAACGTCTCAAGGTTACGTATGTAACCCTAGTTCCTTGAAGGAACGAGACGCTGCGTCGAAACGCTTTTGGAGAACGTCCCTGACGAGACCGACTCTGAATATCGTGTGCAATCAGTCCATCGGAAAGGCGTGACGTCACGGGCGGGGTGACGTAGCGACCAGGAAGCTATAAAAGCACGTGCCGTGCAGCTGGCTTCAGCTTCGAGTAGGGAAGCAAGCGCCGGCAGGGGTGCCGGGAGTATGGCTCTGCGACGCAGCGTCTCGTTCCTTCAAGGAACTAGGGTTACATACGTAACCTTGAGACGTTCCTTTTCAGGAACTCGAGCTGCGTCGAAACGCTTTTGGGGAACGATGTGCCCACGCTGCCAGACTTCCAAATCCCTGCCTAGTGTGTAGTCAAAAGAGCACAGCTAAGACGAGAGAACAGAGGAGCCCGGCGTGGCTCGCATGTCAAGATCGTAAAATCGGACAAATGTGGAGGGCGTGGACCACCCCGCAGCGTTGCAGATGTCCAAGAGGGACACACCTGCTGAGAAGGCCTTGGAGGCCGCCATACTCCGAGTAGAGTGAGCCTTGGCCCCCAAAGGAGGGGGAAGACCAGAGGACTCATAGGAGACGTTGATAGCCTCGACTATCCAACGACTAAGGGTCTGCTTGGTGGCAGGAGAACCCTTGTTAGAAGGACCGTAGCAAACAAGCAATTGGTCTGATTTTCTCCACAGGGCAGCTCTGTGGACGTATGCGTCCAGTGCTCGCACTGGACACATACAGTTTAGCTTCTCTTGGTCTGGCTCCCGAAAGGGAGGAGGACAGAAGGCCTGCAGTACGATAGGTTGTGGTGTAACAGAGGGAACCTTCGGAACGTAACCCGCTCGAGGGTATAAGAATGCTTTGGCCATACCAGGGGCAAAGTCTAAGTAGGTAGGGGCCACCGAAAGGGCCTGAAGATCTCCAACTCTCTTTAGTGAGGTGATTGCCAGTAACAGGGCAGTTTTAAGTGTCAGATGTCTATCTGAGATATCTTGTATTGGCTCGAATGGAGCTTTACAAAGAGCCTCTAGAACCACAACCAAATCCCAGGGGGGAACACGGGATCGTACTGGAGGTCTCAGCCTCAGCGCACCGCGGAGGAAACGTGTAACTAGGGGGTGTCTACCCACTGACTGACCATTGAAAGGGACGTGGAAAGCAGCTATGGCCGCCACGTAAACCTTTAAGGTGGAGTGGGATAACCCCGCAGAGAGCCTGGCTTGTAAAAACTCCAGAACTGTACCAACTGGACAGTCTGCTGGGTCAAGCTGGCGGTCTCTGCACCATGAAGTGAAGAGCTTCCACTTCAGGGCGTACAGTTTCCTCGTAGAGGGAGCTCTGGATTGGAGTAGGGTCTCAACAACCTCGGTTGAGAGACCAGCTGCTAACAGCTGTGCCCCCTCAGGGGCCACACCCACAGCTTCCACAACTCCGGGCGAGGGTGAATTATCGTGCCCTGCGCCTGTGAGAGTAGGTCTGTCCTGATCGGTATCTCCCACGGAGAGCCGTCGAGGAGCAAGACTAGATCTGAGAACCATACTCGGCCCGGCCAGAACGGGGCTACTAGTAGCAGACGGGCCCCGTCCCGGCGTACTCTCGCCAGAACTCCCGGGAGCAGAGCGATAGGGGGAAAAGCGTACAGACGAAGCCTCGGCCAGGTCTGTACCATAGCGTCCAGTCCCAGAGGAGCTGGATGAACTAGAGAGAACAAGAGGGGACATTGCGATGTCTCCTGAGTCGCAAAGAGGTCCACCTGGGCTGTACCAAATACTCTCCATATCTGCTTCACCACCTCGGGGTGAAGCATCCATTCCCCGGGCCTCGGCCCCTGTCTCGACAGTATGTCTGCTCCCACATTCAATCTCCCAGGAATATACGCTGCTCTGATCGAGAGGAGTTTGCCCTGGGACCACAGAAGGATCTGGTGTGCCAGCTTGTACAAGGGGCGCGAACGCAGACCCCCCTGGTGATTGATATAAGAGACCACTGATGTGTTGTCGGTGCGCACCAACACATGGTGACCTCTCAGGTCTGGGAGGAAATATTTAAATGCTCGATAGACCGCTAGTATCTCTAGGCAATTGATGTGCCATGTTAGATGGCGACCACTCCACAGACCGCGGGAATGACCGCACCCCAACCGGTGAGGGACGCATCTGTCGCTAGCGTTACATGGCGACAAGGAACTCCCAGCACCGGGCCCTGATTCAAGAACCAAGGTTTCCTCCACATGTCTAAGGCACGAAGGCACCGCCGCGTGACCTTGATAACTCGACGTGGATTTCCCCTCGGGGAAAAGCCCTTGGACTTGAGCCACCACTGTAGGGGTCTCATGTACAGCAGGCCAAAAGGTATCACGTTGGACGCAGCTGCCATCAGCCCTAACAATCTCTGGAATTGTTTGACAGTGAGTGAATGGCCTTCTTTGACTCTCTCGACTGATGTGAGGATCGACTCGATCCGAGCAGGAGACAAGCGTGCCTGCATCGTGGTCGAATTCCACACTACGCCTAGATAGGTGGTTCTCTGAACTGGAGAAAGTACACTCTTCTTGGCGTTTAGTCTCAAACCCAGCTCCCCCATGTGTGCGAGAACGACATCTCGATGTCGAGCCGCCATCTGCTCTGATTGAGCTAGGATCAACCAATCGTCGATATAATTTAAAATGCGGATGCCCTGCATACGGAGGGATACCAGAGCCGCATCCATACATTTCGTGAACGTGCGGGGTGAGAGTGCGAGGCCAAAGGGAAGTACTCGATATTGATAAGCTTTGCCCCCGAAAGCGAACCTCAGAAACTTCCTGTGTTGTGGAAGGATGGATATGTGGAAGTATGCGTCTTTGAGATCTATTGTGACAAACCAGTCCTCGGATCTGATTTGAGCTACAACCTGGTTGACAGTGAGCATCTTGAACTTCAGTGACATAACTGAGCGGTTCAGGAGGCGCAAGTCTAGGATCGGACGCAACCCCCCATCCTTCTTTGGAACTATGAAATACCGGCTGTAAAATCCGGATTCCCTGTCTAGAGGAGGGACCACCTCGATGGCCTCCTTCCGTAATAGGGTATTCACTTCTTGTTCCATAACCAGAGCCTGCTGGGGGCCGACCACAGTCGGTGTAACCCCGTTGAACTTCGGCATTTGGCAGTAGCTTCCACGCTGCTAAATAATCTACTAAGGGAATCAGTCTCTCGAGACTGACCTCTGGTGTAAGAGGCGCCGAAGGGGCGGCGAGCATCCCAGCTCCGCTACGCTCACGGGCGGAAGTAACTGGGGGTGGCGCTCGCTGGAGGCCGCTGCGCCCTGAAACTCTGGCAGGGTTGGCAGACCGACCTCCTGAGGGTACTGAGGTGAACCGCGCTCTACCCCAGCAGGGGCACCCTCTGGATCCTGGCGTCAGGATCTTTTCGTCGAGGACTTCCGGGCTTCGATGACAGATCTTAAATCGGTTTTCGCCCTAGAAGCCCCCGACTCAGAGCGTCGTTGCCCTCGGTCCCGACGTGGGGGAGCACGAGTGGCGACGCTCTGCTTTTGCGCTTCCCGGTGTGAGGAGCCGGTATGTGGCGTGGTCATCTCCCGCCCAGATGCACCACGAGAGCGACGAGGGAGGAAACTCTGGAACGCCGCCGCCTGCTTGTGCGCCTCCTGGAACCTGTCGACGACAGTATTAACTGTGTCGCCGAACAGGCCCGAGGCTTGAAGCGGGGCGTCCAGGAGGCAGACCCTGTCTCGTTCTTTAATTTCTGACAGGGTCAGCCACAAATGCCTCTTCGCGGCCACTAAGGCTGCCATAGACCGCCCAATTGCGCGAGCGGTCTCCTTAGTGGCGCGGAGGGAGAGATCAGCGGTCTTTCTGAGTTCTTCAATATCTTCAGACTTAATCCCCTCCCCCTCATCGACATCTCTCAGCAGGGTCAGCCTGATAAGCTTGCAGGACTGCCATAGTATGAAGGCACGCCCCAGCCTGACCTGCTGCCACATAACCTTTGCCCACTAGCGATGATGTAACTCGAAGCGGCTTAGTGGGCAATGTCGGAGCCTTTAGAGACGAGGCCGAACCGGGTGACAGATAGCCCGCGAGCGTCTGTTCAACCCGTGGCATCGCTCTATAACCACGCTCTCCCAGCCCCATCACGTTGCCATAATATAGTGAATCAGGGCCAAAGAGGCGGGTCGAATACGGGTGATTCCACGATCTCGATAACTCATCATGGAGATCGGGAAAATACGGAAGGCTCCGACGTGGAGGTGGTTGCTTCGGCCGCAGAAAGCGTTCGTCTAATTTGCTTCTCTGCGGCTCAGTCTGTTTTTCAGCAGGCCAGTCGATTTTTAATTTATCTACTGCACGCGTGACCACCTCCAAAAGCTCCTCATACTGGGGCGACAGGGGTGGCGAATCCCCAGCAACAGTCTCCACATCGACCTCCTCGGAGGACGAGAGGTGAAGAGCTGATCCCTCACCCTGGGGGGAAGAAACCGACGAGCGTGCTTCCGAACCCAGGGCTTGGGCGCCGAATCTGGCAGATGAGGAAGGAGATAAGGACTGGCCCGTCTCCATTCCTTCTGACAGATCCACCTGCGAACCCCATGAGGGCAGCAGCCGCTCTGCCTCGGCAGAAGCGGGGCCAGCACCGCGAGGAACGCTGGTGAAGGCTCCCTCCTCGAAGAGAGCCCTCCGGGATCGAAGCGTCCGCATTGGCAAACGTTCGCAATGCGGGCAGTCGGCCCCCTCGAGAGCCGACTCAGCGTGCTTCGATCCCAGGCAAGCCACGCACAGCCTGTGTGTATCCCCGCTCGTAATGTAGCGAGTGCAGGGAGGAACACACAGTCTGTAACGCGGCTTGGAATCGCCCTTCAAATGTTTGGTCTTTTGCTTCTGCTTAGGCATATTGAGCTGTTTTAGCGATCTTTTTAAGCTAAGGGACAGACAACAATAAATAGGACCAACAGGACAGACTTTTGCACATGCACACACAGAGCGCTTGCTGACAGATTCGAAGCTGAAGCCAGCTGCACGGCACGTGCTTTTATAGCTTCCTGGTCGCTACGTCACCCCGCCCGTGACGTCACGCCTTTCCGATGGACTGATTGCACACGATATTCAGAGTCGGTCTCGTCAGGGACGTTCTCCAAAAGCGTTTCGACGCAGCTCGAGTTCCTGAAAAGGAACTTATGTTAGGACTTCAATGCTCAAGATTGTCAGCTTACAGGTTTCTGAGACCAGTAATGTTGAAATAGTGCTTCTGGTCAAATGAAGTGAAATCTAGCCCAAATCTGCTCAAAAGCTTGTCTCTCTATGAGAGAAAGCTGTTTCATTCAATATTCAGTGCAAATCTTGCCAAACTGAAAGATGCTTATGCCTTATGAAATACAATGTTTTTGCAATGCTGTAAGACAGTTTTTAATGTGTTAGAAGTTATATGCACAAAACCTTATGTTAGGACTTCAAAGCTCAAGATTGTCAGTTTACAGGTTTCTGAGACCAGTTATGTTGAAATAGTGCTTCTGTTTAAATGAAGTGAAATCTAGCCCAAATGTGCTCAAAAGCTTGTCTCTCTATGAGAGAAAGCTGCTCCATTCAATATTCAGTGCAAATCTTGCCAAACTGAAAGATGCTTATGCCTTATGAAATACAATGTTTTTGCAATGCTGTAAGACAGTTTTCAATGTGTTAGAAGTTATATGCACAAAAACTTATGTTAGGACTTCAATGCTCAAGATTGTCAGCTTACAGGTTTCTGAGACCAGTAATGTTGAAATAGTGCTTCTGGTCAAATTAAGTGAAATCTAGCCCAAATCTGCTCAAAAGCTTGTCTCTCTATGAGAGAAAGCTGTTTCATTCAATATTCAGTGCAAATCTTGCCAAACTGAAAGATGCTTATGCCTTATGAAATACAATGTTTTTGCGATGCTGTAAAACAGTTTTTAATGTGTTAGAAGTTATATGCACAAAACCTTATATTAGGACTTCAATGCTCAAGATTGTCAGTTTACAGGTTTCTGAGACCAGTAATATTGAATAGTGCTTCGGTTGAAATGAAGTGAAATCTAGCCCAAATCTGCTCAAAAGCTTGTCTCTCTATGAGAGAAAGCTGTTTCATTCAATATTCATTGCAACTCTTGCCAAACTGAAAGATGCTTATGTCTTATGAAATAAAATTATTTCTGCAATGCAGTGAGACAGTTTTTAATGTGTTAGAAGTTATATGCACAAAAACTTATGTTAGGACTTCAATGCTCAAGATTGTCAATTTACTGGTTTCTGAGACCAGTTATGTTGAAATAGTGCTTCTGTTCAAATGAAGTGAAATCTAGCCCAAATCTGCTCAAAAGCTTGTCTCTCTATGAGAGAAAGCTGTTTCATTCAATATTCAGTGCAAATCTTGCCAGACTGAAACATGCTTATGCCTTATGAAATACAATGTTTTTGCAATGCTGTAAGACAGTTTTTAATGTGTTAGAAGTTATATGCACAAAACCTTATATTAGGACTTCAATGCTCTAGATTGTCAGTTTACAGGTTTCTTAGACCAGTAATGTTGAAATAGTGCTTCTGTTCAAATGAAGTGAAATCTAGCCCAAATCTGCTCAAAAGCTTGTCTCTCTATGAGAGAAAGCTGTTTCATTTAATATTCAGTGCAAATCTTGCCAAACTGAAAGATGCTTATGCCTTATGAAATACAATGTTTTCGCAATGCTGTAAAACAGTTTTTAATGTGTTAGAAGTTATATGCACAAAACCTTATATTAGGACTTCAAAGCTCAAGATTGTCAGTTTACAGGTTTCTGAGACCAGTCATGTTGAAATAGTGCTTCTGTTTAAATAAAGTGAAATCTAGCCCAAATCTTCTCAAAAGCTTGTCTCTCTATGAGAGAAAGCTGCTCCATTCAATATTCAGTGCAAATCTTGCCAAACTGAAAGATAATTATGCCTTATGAAATACAATGCTTTTGCAATGCTGTAAGACAGTTTTCAATGTGTTAGAAGTTATATGCACAAAAACTTATGTTAGGACTTCAATGCTCAAGATTGTCAGCTTACAGGTTTCTGAGACCAGTAATGTTGAAATAGTGCTTCTGTTCAAATGAAGTGAAATCTAGCCCAAATCTGCTCAAAAGCTTGTCTCTCTATGAGAGAAAGCTGTTTCATTCAATATTCAGTGCAAATCTTGCCAAACTGAAAGATGCTTATGCCTTATGAAATACAATGTTTTTGCAATGCTGTAAAACAGTTTTTAATGTGTTAGAAGTTATATGCACAAAACCTTATATTAGGACTTCAAAGCTCAAGATTGTCAGTTTACAGGTTTCTGAGACTAGTTATGTTGAAATAGTGCTTCTGTTTAAATAAAGTGAAATCTAGCCCAAATCTGCTCAAAAGCTTGTCTCTCTATGAGAGAAAGCTGCTCCATTCAATATTCAGTGCAAATCTTGCCAAACTGAAAGATGCTTATGCCTTATGAAATACAATGCTTTTGCAATGCTGTAAGACAGTTTTCAATGTGTTAGAAGTTATATGCACAAAAACTTATGTTAGGACTTCAATGCTCAAGATTGTCAGCTTACAGGTTTCTGAGACCAGTAATGTTGAAATAGTGCTTCTGGTCAAATGAAGTGAAATCTAGCCCAAATCTGCTCAAAAGCTTGTCTCTCTTTGAGATAGAGCTGCTTCATTCAATGTTCAGTGCAAATCTTGCCAAACTGAAAGATGCTTATGCCGTATGAAATATAAATGTTTTTGCAATGCTGTAAGACAGTTTTTAATGTGTTAGAAGTTATATGCACAAAACCTTATATTAGGACTTCAATGCTCAAGATTGTCAGTTTACAGGTTTCTGAGACCAGTAATGTTGAAATAGTGCTTCTGTTCAAATGAAGTGAAATCTAGCCCAAATCTGATCAAAAGCTTGTCTCTCTATGAGAGAAAGCTGTTTCATTCAATATTCAGTGCAAATCTTGCCAAACTGAAAGATGCTTATGCCTTATGAAATACAATTTTTTTGCAATGCTGTAAAACAGTTTTTAATGTGTTAGAAGTTATATGCACAAAACCTTATATTAGGACTTCAATGCTCAAGATTGTCAGTTTACAGGTTTCTGAAACCAGTAATGTTGAAATAGTGCTTCTGTTTAAATGAAGTGAAATCTAGCCCAAATCTGCTCAAAAGCTTGTCTCTCTGTGAGATAGAGCTGCTTCATTCAATGTTCAGTGCAAATCTTGCCAAACTGAAAGATGCTTATGCCTTATGAAATATAAATGTTTTTGCAATGCTCTAAGACAGTTTTTAATGTGTTAGAAGTTATATGCACAAAACCTTATGTTTGGACTTCAATGCTCAAGATTGTCAGTTTACAGGTTTCTGAGACCAGTTATGTTGAAATAGTGCTTCTGTTTATATGAAGTGAAATCTAGCCCAAATCTGCTCAAAAGCTTGTCTCTCTATGAGAGAAAGCTGCTCCATTCAATATTCAGTGCAAATCTTGCCAAACTGAAAGATGCTTATGCCTTATGAAATACAATGTTTTTGCAATGCTGTAAGACAGTTTTCATTGTGTAAGAAGTTATATGCACAAAAACTTATGTTAGGACTTCAATGCTCAAGATTGTCAGTTTACAGGTTTCTGAGACCAGTAATGTTGAAATAGTGCTTGTGGTCAAATGAAGTGAAATCTAGCCCAAATCTGCTCAAAAGCTTGTCTCTCTATGAGAGAAAGCTGTTTCATTCAATATTCAGTGCAAATCTTGCCAAACTGCAAGATGCTTATGCCTTATGAAATATAAATGTTTTTGCAATGCTGTAAAACAGTTTTTAATGTGTTGGAAGTTATATGCACAAAACCTTATATTAAGACTTCAATGCTCAAGATTGTCAGTTTACAGGTTTCTGAGACCAGTAATGTTGAAATAGTGCTTCTGTTCAAATGAAATGAAATCTAGCCCAAATCTGCTCAAAAGCTTGTCTCTCTATGAGAGAAAGCTGCTTCATTCAATGTTCAGTGCAAATCTTGGCAAACTGAAAGATCCTTATGCCTTATGAAATATAAATGTTTTTGCAATGCTGTAAAACAGTTTTTAATGTGTTAGAAGTTATATGCACAAAACCTTATATTAGGACTTCAAAGCTCAAGATTGTCAGTTTACAGGTTTCTGAGACCAGTTATGTTGAAATAGTGCTTCTGTTTAAATGAAGTGAAATCTAGCCCAAATCTGCTCAAAAGCTTGTCTCTCTATGAGAGAAAGCTGCTCCATTCAATATTCAGTGCAAATCTTGCCAAACTGAAAGATGCTTATGCCTTATGAAATACAATGTTTTTGCAATGCTGTAAGACAGTTTTCAATGTGTTAGAAGTTATATGCACAAAAACTTATGTTAGGACTTCAATGCTCAAGATTGTCAGCTTACAGGTTTCTGAGACCATTAATGTTGAAATAGTGCTTCTGGTCAAATGAAGTGAAATCTAGCCCAAATCTGCTCAAAAGCTTGTCTCTCTATGAGAGAAAGCTGTTTCATTCAATATTCAGTGCAAATCTTGCCAAACTGAAAGATGCTTATGCCTTATGAAATACAATGTTTTTGCGATGCTGTAAAACAGTTTTTAATGTGTTTAGAAGTTATATGCACAAAACCTTATATTAGGACTTCAATGCTCAAGATTGTCAGTTTACAGGTTTCTGAGACCAGTAATATTGAATAGTGCTTCGGTTGAAATGAAGTGAAATCTAGCCCAAATCTGCTCAAAAGCTTGTCTCTCTATGAGAGAAAGCTGTTTCATTCAATATTCAGTGCAACTCTTGCCAAACTGAAAGATGCTTATGTCTTATGAAATAAAATTATTTCTGCAATGCTGTAAAACAGTTTTTAATGTGTTAGAAGTTATATGCACAAAACCTTATATTAGGACTTCAATGCTCAAGATTGTCAGTTTACAGGTTTCTGAAACCAGTAATGTTGAAATAGTGCTTCTGTACAAATGAAGTGAAATCTAGCCCAAATCTGCTCAAAAGCTTGTCTCTCTGTGAGATAGAGCTGCTTCATTCAATGTTCAGTGCAAATCTTGCCAAACTGAAAGATGCTTATGCCTTATGAAATATAAATGTTTTTGCGATGCTCTAAGACAGTTTTTAATGTGTTAGAAGTTATATGCACAAAACCTTATGTTAGGACTTCAATGCTCACGATTGTCAGTTTACAGGTTTCTGAGACCAGTTATGTTGAAATAGTGCTTCTGTTTAAATGAAGTGAAATCTAGCCCAAATCTGCTCAAAAGCTTGTCTCTCTATGAGAGAAAGCTGTTTCATTCAATATTCAGTGCAAATCTTGCCAAACTGCAAGATGCTTATGCCTTATGAAATACAATGTTTTTGCAATGCTGTAAAACAGTTTTTAATGTGTTGGAAGTTATATGCACAAAACCTTATATTAGGACTTCAATGCTCAAGATTGTCAGTTTACAGGTTTCTGAGACCAGTAATGTTGAAATAGTGCTTCTGTTCAAATGAAATGAAATCTAGCCCAAATCTGCTCAAAAGCTTGTCTCTCTATGAGAGAAAGCTGCTTCATTCAATGTTCAGTGCAAATCTTGGCAAACTGAAAGATGCTTATGCCTTATGAAATATAAATGTTTTTGCAATGCTGTAAAACAGTTTTTAATGTGTTAGAAGTTATATGCACAAAACCTTATATTAGGACTTCAAAGCTCAAGATTGTCAGTTTACAGGTTTCTGAGACCAGTTATGTTGAAATAGTGCTTCTGTTTAAATGAAGTGAAATCTAGCCCAAATCTGCTCAAAAGCTTGTCTCTCTATGAGAGAAAGCTGCTCCATTCAATATTCAGTGCAAATCTTGCCAAACTGAAAGATGCTTATGCCTTATGAAATACAATGTTTTTGCAATGCTGTAAGACAGTTTTCAATGTGTTAGAAGTTATATGCACAAAAACTTATGTTAGGACTTCAATGCTCAAGATTGTCAGCTTACAGGTTTCTGAGACCATTAATGTTGAAATAGTGCTTCTGGTCAAATGAAGTGAAATCTAGCCCAAATCTGCTCAAAAGCTGTTTCATTCAATATTCAGTGCAAATCTTGCCAAACTGAAAGATGCTTATGCCTTATGAAATACAATGTTTTTGCGATGCTGTAAAACAGTTTTTAATGTGTTTAGAAGTTATATGCACAAAACCTTATATTAGGACTTCAATGCTCAAGATTGTCAGTTTACAGGTTTCTGAGACCAGTAATATTGAATAGTGCTTCTGTTGAAATGAAGTGAAATCTAGCCCAAATCTGCTCAAAAGCTTGTCTCTCTGTGAGATAGAGCTGCTTCATGCAATGTTCAGTGCAAATCTTGCCAAACTGAAAGATGCTTATGTCTTATGAAATAAAATTATTTCTGCAATGCAGAGACAGTTTTTAATGTGTTAGAAGTTATATGCACAAAAACTTATGTTAGGACTTCAATGCTCAAGATTGTCAGTTTACAGGTTTCTGAGACCAGTTCTGTTGAAATAGTGCGTCTGTTCAAATGAAGTGAAATCTAGCCCAAATCTGCTCAAAGGCTTGTCTCTCTATGAGAGAAAGCTGTTTCATTCAATGTTCAGTGCAAATATTGCCAAACTGAAACATGCTTATGCCTTATGAAATACAATGTTTTTGCAATGCTGTAAAACAGTTTTTAATGTGTTAGAAGTTATATGCACAAAACCTTATATTAGGACTTCAATGCTCAAGATTGTCAGTTTACAGGTTTCTGAAACCAGTAATGTTGAAATAGTGCTTCTGTACAAATGAAGTGAAATCTAGCCCAAATCTGCTCAAAAGCTTGTCTCTCTGTGAGATAGAGCTGCTTCATTGAATGTTCAGTGCAAATCTTGCCAAACTGAAAGATGCTTATGTCTTATGAAATAAAATTATTTCTGCAATGCAGTGAGACAGTTTTTAATGTGTTAGAAGTTATATGCACAAAAACTTATGTTAGGACTTCAATGCTCAAGATTGTCAATTTACTGGTTTCTGAGACCAGTTATGTTGAAATAGTGCTTCTGTTCAAATGAAGTGAAATCTAGCCCAAATCTGCTCAAAAGCTTGTCTCTCTATGAGAGAAAGCTGTTTCATTCAATATTCAGTGCAAATCTTGCCAGACTGAAACATGCTTATGCCTTATGAAATACAATGTTTTTGCAATGCTGTAAGACAGTTTTTAATGTGTTAGAAGTTATATGCACAAAACCTTATATTAGGACTTCAATGCTCAAGATTGTCAGTTTACAGGTTTCTTAGACCAGTAGGCTAATGTTGAAATAGTGCTTCTTTTCAAATGAAGTGAAATCTAGCCCAAATCTGCTCAAAAGCTTGTCTCTCTATGAGAGAAAGCTGTTTCATTCAATATTCAGTGCAAATCTTGCCAAACTGAAAGATGCTTATGCCTTATGAAATACAATGCTTTTGCAATGCTGTAAGACAGTTTTCAATGTGTTAGAAGTTATATGCACAAAAACTTATGTTAGGACTTCAATGCTCAAGATTGTCAGCTTACAGGTTTCTGAGACCAGTAATGTTGAAATAGTGCTTCTGGTCAAATGAAGTGAAATCTAGCCCAAATCTGCTCAAAAGCTTGTCTCTCTTTGAGATAGAGCTGCTTCATTCAATGTTCAGTGCAAATCTTGCCAAACTGAAAGATGCTTATGCCGTATGAAATATAAATGTTTTTGCAATGCTGTAAGACAGTTTTTAATGTGTTAGAAGTTATATGCACAAAACCTTATATTAGGACTTCAATGCTCAAGATTGTCAGTTTACAGGTTTCTGAGACCAGTAATGTTGAAATAGTGCTTCTGTTCAAATGAAGTGAAATCTAGCCCAAATCTGATCAAAAGCTTGTCTCTCTATGAGAGAAAGCTGTTTCATTCAATATTCAGTGCAAATCTTGCCAAACTGAAAGATGCTTATGCCTTATGAAATACAATTTTTTTGCAATGCTGTAAAACAGTTTTTAATGTGTTAGAAGTTATATGCACAAAACCTTATATTAGGACTTCAATGCTCAAGATTGTCAGTTTACAGGTTTCTGAAACCAGTAATGTTGAAATAGTGCTTCTGTTTAAATGAAGTGAAATCTAGCCCAAATCTGCTCAAAAGCTTGTCTCTCTGTGAGATAGAGCTGCTTCATTCAATGTTCAGTGCAAATCTTGCCAAACTGAAAGATGCTTATGCCTTATGAAATATAAATGTTTTTGCAATGCTCTAAGACAGTTTTTAATGTGTTAGAAGTTATATGCACAAAACCTTATGTTTGGACTTCAATGCTCAAGATTGTCAGTTTACAGGTTTCTGAGACCAGTTATGTTGAAATAGTGCTTCTGTTTATATGAAGTGAAATCTAGCCCAAATCTGCTCAAAAGCTTGTCTCTCTATGAGAGAAAGCTGCTCCATTCAATATTCAGTGCAAATCTTGCCAAACTGAAAGATGCTTATGCCTTATGAAATACAATGTTTTTGCAATGCTGTAAGACAGTTTTCAATGTGTAAGAAGTTATATGCACAAAAACTTATGTTAGGACTTCAATGCTCAAGATTGTCAGTTTACAGGTTTCTGAGACCAGTAATGTTGAAATAGTGCTTGTGGTCAAATGAAGTGAAATCTAGCCCAAATCTGCTCAAAAGCTTGTCTCTCTATGAGAGAAAGCTGTTTCATTCAATATTCAGTGCAAATCTTGCCAAACTGCAAGATGCTTATGCCTTATGAAATATAAATGTTTTTGCAATGCTGTAAAACAGTTTTTAATGTGTTGGAAGTTATATGCACAAAACCTTATATTAAGACTTCAATGCTCAAGATTGTCAGTTTACAGGTTTCTGAGACCAGTAATGTTGAAATAGTGCTTCTGTTCAAATGAAATGAAATCTAGCCCAAATCTGCTCAAAAGCTTGTCTCTCTATGAGAGAAAGCTGCTTCATTCAATGTTCAGTGCAAATCTTGGCAAACTGAAAGATCCTTATGCCTTATGAAATATAAATGTTTTTGCAATGCTGTAAAACAGTTTTTAATGTGTTAGAAGTTATATGCACAAAACCTTATATTAGGACTTCAAAGCTCAAGATTGTCAGTTTACAGGTTTCTGAGACCAGTTATGTTGAAATAGTGCTTCTGTTTAAATGAAGTGAAATCTAGCCCAAATCTGCTCAAAAGCTTGTCTCTCTATGAGAGAAAGCTGCTCCATTCAATATTCAGTGCAAATCTTGCCAAACTGAAAGATGCTTATGCCTTATGAAATACAATGTTTTTGCAATGCTGTAAGACAGTTTTCAATGTGTTAGAAGTTATATGCACAAAAACTTATGTTAGGACTTCAATGCTCAAGATTGTCAGCTTACAGGTTTCTGAGACCATTAATGTTGAAATAGTGCTTCTGGTCAAATGAAGTGAAATCTAGCCCAAATCTGCTCAAAAGCTTGTCTCTCTATGACAGAAAGCTGTTTCATTCAATATTCAGTGCAAATCTTGCCAAACTGAAAGATGCTTATGCCTTATGAAATACAATGTTTTTGCGATGCTGTAAAACAGTTTTTAATGTGTTTAGAAGTTATATGCACAAAACCTTATATTAGGACTTCAATGCTCAAGATTGTCAGTTTACAGGTTTCTGAGACCAGTAATATTGAATAGTGCTTCGGTTGAAATGAAGTGAAATCTAGCCCAAATCTGCTCAAAAGCTTGTCTCTCTATGAGAGAAAGCTGTTTCATTCAATATTCAGTGCAACTCTTGCCAAACTGAAAGATGCTTATGTCTTATGAAATAAAATTATTTCTGCAATGCTGTAAAACAGTTTTTAATGTGTTAGAAGTTATATGCACAAAACCTTATATTAGGACTTCAATGCTCAAGATTGTCAGTTTACAGGTTTCTGAAACCAGTAATGTTGAAATAGTGCTTCTGTACAAATGAAGTGAAATCTAGCCCAAATCTGCTCAAAAGCTTGTCTCTCTGTGAGATAGAGCTGCTTCATTCAATGTTCAGTGCAAATCTTGCCAAACTGAAAGATGCTTATGCCTTATGAAATATAAATGTTTTTGCGATGCTCTAAGACAGTTTTTAATGTGTTAGAAGTTATATGCACAAAACCTTATGTTAGGACTTCAATGCTCAAGATTGTCAGTTTACAGGTTTCTGAGACCAGTTATGTTGAAATAGTGCTTCTGTTTAAATGAAGTGAAATCTAGCCCAAATCTGCTCAAAAGCTTGTCTCTCTATGAGAGAAAGCTGTTTCATTCAATATTCAGTGCAAATCTTGCCAAACTGCAAGATGCTTATGCCTTATGAAATACAATGTTTTTGCAATGCTGTAAAACAGTTTTTAATGTGTTGGAAGTTATATGCACAAAACCTTATATTAGGACTTCAATGCTCAAGATTGTCAGTTTACAGGTTTCTGAGACCAGTAATGTTGAAATAGTGCTTCTGTTCAAATGAAATGAAATCTAGCCCAAATCTGCTCAAAAGCTTGTCTCTCTATGAGAGAAAGCTGCTTCATTCAATGTTCAGTGCAAATCTTGGCAAACTGAAAGATGCTTATGCCTTATGAAATATAAATGTTTTTGCAATGCTGTAAAACAGTTTTTAATGTGTTAGAAGTTATATGCACAAAACCTTATATTAGGACTTCAAAGCTCAAGATTGTCAGTTTACAGGTTTCTGAGACCAGTTATGTTGAAATAGTGCTTCTGTTTAAATGAAGTGAAATCTAGCCCAAATCTGCTCAAAAGCTTGTCTCTCTATGAGAGAAAGCTGCTCCATTCAATATTCAGTGCAAATCTTGCCAAACTGAAAGATGCTTATGCCTTATGAAATACAATGTTTTTGCAATGCTGTAAGACAGTTTTCAATGTGTTAGAAGTTATATGCACAAAAACTTATGTTAGGACTTCAATGCTCAAGATTGTCAGCTTACAGGTTTCTGAGACCATTAATGTTGAAATAGTGCTTCTGGTCAAATGAAGTGAAATCTAGCCCAAATCTGCTCAAAAGCTGTTTCATTCAATATTCAGTGCAAATCTTGCCAAACTGAAAGATGCTTATGCCTTATGAAATACAATGTTTTTGCGATGCTGTAAAACAGTTTTTAATGTGTTTAGAAGTTATATGCACAAAACCTTATATTAGGACTTCAATGCTCAAGATTGTCAGTTTACAGGTTTCTGAGACCAGTAATATTGAATAGTGCTTCTGTTGAAATGAAGTGAAATCTAGCCCAAATCTGCTCAAAAGCTTGTCTCTCTGTGAGATAGAGCTGCTTCATGCAATGTTCAGTGCAAATCTTGCCAAACTGAAAGATGCTTATGTCTTATGAAATAAAATTATTTCTGCAATGCAGAGACAGTTTTTAATGTGTTAGAAGTTATATGCACAAAAACTTATGTTAGGACTTCAATGCTCAAGATTGTCGGTTTACTGGTTTCTGAGACCAGTTCTGTTGAAATAGTGCGTCTGTTCAAATGAAGTGAAATCTAGCCCAAATCTGCTCAAAGGCTTGTCTCTCTATGAGAGAAAGCTGTTTCATTCAATGTTCAGTGCAAATATTGCCAAACTGAAACATGCTTATGCCTTATGAAATACAATGTTTTTGCAATGCTGTAAAACAGTTTTTAATGTGTTAGAAGTTATATGCACAAAACCTTATATTAGGACTTCAATGCTCAAGATTGTCAGTTTACAGGTTTCTGAAACCAGTAATGTTGAAATAGTGCTTCTGTACAAATGAAGTGAAATCTAGCCCAAATCTGCTCAAAAGCTTGTCTCTCTGTGAGATAGAGCTGCTTCATTGAATGTTCAGTGCAAATCTTGCCAAACTGAAAGATGCTTATGTCTTATGAAATAAAATTATTTCTGCAATGCAGTGAGACAGTTTTTAATGTGTTAGAAGTTATATGCACAAAAACTTATGTTAGGACTTCAATGCTCAAGATTGTCAATTTACTGGTTTCTGAGACCAGTTATGTTGAAATAGTGCTTCTGTTCAAATGAAGTGAAATCTAGCCCAAATCTGCTCAAAAGCTTGTCTCTCTATGAGAGAAAGCTGTTTCATTCAATATTCAGTGCAAATCTTGCCAGACTGAAACATGCTTATGCCTTATGAAATACAATGTTTTTGCAATGCTGTAAGACAGTTTTTAATGTGTTAGAAGTTATATGCACAAAACCTTATATTAGGACTTCAATGCTCAAGATTGTCAGTTTACAGGTTTCTTAGACCAGTAGGCTAATGTTGAAATAGTGCTTCTTTTCAAATGAAGTGAAATCTAGCCCAAATCTGCTCAAAAGCTTGTCTCTCTATGAGAGAAAGCTGTTTCATTCAATATTCAGTGCAAATCTTGCCAAACTGAAAGATGCTTATGCCTTATGAAATACAATGTTTTTGCAATGCTGTAAAACAGTTTTTAATGTGTTAGAAGTTATATGCACAAAACCTTATATTAGGACTTCAAAGCTCAAGATTGTCAGTTTACAGGTTTCTGAGACCATTTATGTTGAAATAGTGCTTCTGTTTAAATGAAGTGAAATCTAGCCCAAATCTGCTCAAAAGCTTGTCTCTCTATGAGAGAAAGCTGCTCCATTCAATATTCAGTGCAAATCTTGCCAAACTGAAAGATGCTTATGCCTTATGAAATACAATGCTTTTGCAATGCTGTAAGACAGTTTTCAATGTGTTAGAAGTTATATGCACAAAAACTTATGTTAGGACTTCAATGCTCAAGATTGTCAGCTTACAGGTTTCTGAGACCAGTAATGTTGAAATAGTGCTTCTGGTCAAATGAAGTGAAATCTAGCCCAAATCTGCTCAAAAGCTTGTCTCTCTATGAGAGAAAGCTGTTTCATTCAATATTCAGTGCAAATCTTGCCAAACTGAAAGATGCTTATGCCTTATGAAATACAATGTTTTTGCAATGCTGTAAAACAGTTTTTAATGTGTTAGAAGTTATATGCACAAAACCTTATATTAGGACTTCAATGCTCAAGATTGTCAGTTTACAGGTTTCTGAGACCAGTAATGGTGAAATAGTGCTTCTGTTCAAATGAAGTGAAATCTAGCCCAAATCTGCTCAAAAGCTTGTCTCTCTATGAGAGAAAGCTGTTTCATTCAATATTCAGTGCAAATCTTGCCAAACTGAAAGATGCTTATGCCTTATGAAATACAATGTTTTTGCGATGCTGTAAAACAGTTTTTAATGTGTTAGAAGTTATATGCACAAAACCTTATATTAGGACTTCAATGCTCAAGATTGTCAGTTTACAGGTTTCTGAGACCAGTAATATTGAATAGTGCTTCGGTTGAAATGAAGTGAAATCTAGCCCAAATCTGCTCAAATGCTTGTCTCTCTATGAGAGAAAGCTGTTTCATTCAATATTCAGTGCAAATCTTGCCAAACTGAAAGATGCTTATGTCTTATGAAATAAAATTATTTCTGCAATGCAGTGAGACAGTTTTTAATGTGTTAGAAGTTATATGCACAAAAACTTATGTTAGGACTTCAATGCTCAAGATTGTCAATTTACTGGTTTCTGAGACCAGTTATGTTGAAATAGTGCTTCTGTTCAAATGAAGTGAAATCTAGCCCAAATCTGCTCAAAAGCTTGTCTCTCTATGAGAGAAAGCTGTTTCATTCAATATTCAGTGCAAATCTTGCCAGACTGAAACATGCTTATGCCTTATGAAATACAATGTTTTTGCAATGCTGTAAGACAGTTTTTAATGTGTTAGAAGTTATATGCACAAAACCTTATATTAGGACTTCAATGCTCAAGGTTGTCAGTTTACAGGTTTCTTAGACCAGTAATGTTGAAATAGTGCTTCTGTTCAAATGAAGTGAAATCTAGCCCAAATCTGCTCAAAAGCTTGTCTCTCTATGAGAGAAAGCTGTTTCATTCAATATTCAGTGCAAATCTTGCCAAACTGAAAGATGCTTATGCCTTATGAAATACAATGTTTTTGCGATGCTGTAAAACAGTTTTTAATGTGTTTAGAAGTTATATGCACAAAACCTTATATTAGGACTTCAATGCTCAAGATTGTCAGTTTACAGGTTTCTGAGACCAGTAATATTGAATAGTGCTTCGGTTGAAATGAAGTGAAATCTAGCCCAAATCTGCTCAAAAGCTTGTCTCTCTATGAGAGAAAGCTGTTTCATTCAATATTCAGTGCAACTCTTGCCAAACTGAAAGATGCTTATGTCTTATGAAATAAAATTATTTCTGCAATGCTGTAAAACAGTTTTTAATGTGTTAGAAGTTATATGCACAAAACCTTATATTAGGACTTCAATGCTCAAGATTGTCAGTTTACAGGTTTCTGAAACCAGTAATGTTGAAATAGTGCTTCTGTACAAATGAAGTGAAATCTAGCCCAAATCTGCTCAAAAGCTTGTCTCTCTGTGAGATAGAGCTGCTTCATTCAATGTTCAGTGCAAATCTTGCCAAACTGAAAGATGCTTATGCCTTATGAAATATAAATGTTTTTGCAATGCTCTAAGACAGTTTTTAATGTGTTAGAAGTTATATGCACAAAACCTTATGTTAGGACTTCAATGCTCAAGATTGTCAGTTTACAGGTTTCTGAGACCAGTTATGTTGAAATAGTGCTTCTGTTTAAATGAAGTGAAATCTAGCCCAAATCTGCTCAAAAGCTTGTCTCTCTATGAGAGAAAGCTGTTTCATTCAATGTTCAGTGCAAATCTTGCCAAACTGAAAGATGCTTATGTCTTATGAAATAAAATTATTTCTGCAATGCAGTGAGACAGTTTTTAATGTGTTAGAAGTTATATGCACAAAACCTTATATTAGGACTTCAATGCTCAAGATTGTCAGTTTACAGGTTTCTGAGACCATTAATGTTGAAATAGTGCTTCTGGTCAAATGAAGTGAAATCTAGCCCAAATCTGCTCAAAAGCTGTTTCATTCAATATTCAGTGCAAATCTTGCCAAACTGAAAGATGCTTATGCCTTATGAAATACAATGTTTTTGCGATGCTGTAAAACAGTTTTTAATGTGTTTAGAAGTTATATGCACAAAACCTTATATTAGGACTTCAATGCTCAAGATTGTCAGTTTACAGGTTTCTGAGACCAGTAATATTGAATAGTGCTTCTGTTGAAATGAAGTGAAATCTAGCCCAAATCTGCTCAAAAGCTTGTCTCTCTGTGAGATAGAGCTGCTTCATGCAATGTTCAGTGCAAATCTTGCCAAACTGAAAGATGCTTATGTCTTATGAAATACAATTATTTCTGCAATGCAGAGACAGTTTTTAATGTGTTAGAAGTTATATGCACAAAAACTTATGTTAGGACTTCAATGCTCAAGATTGTCAGTTTACTGGTTTCTGAGACCAGTTCTGTTGAAATAGTGCGTCTGTTCAAATGAAGTGAAATCTAGCCCAAATCTGCTCAAAGGCTTGTCTCTCTATGAGAGAAAGCTGTTTCATTCAATGTTCAGTGCAAATCTTGCCAAACTGAAACATGCTTATGCCTTATGAAATACAATGTTTTTGCAATGCTGTAAAACAGTTTTTAATGTGTTAGAAGTTATATGCACAAAACCTTATGTTAGGACTTCAATGCTCAAGATTGTCAGTTTACAGGTTTCTGAAACCAGTAATGTTGAAATAGTGCTTCTGTACAAATGAAGTGAAATCTAGCCCAAATCTGCTCAAAAGCTTGTCTCTCTGTGAGATAGAGCTGCTTCATTGAATGTTCAGTGCAAATCTTGCCAAACTGAAAGATGCTTATGTCTTATGAAATAAAATTATTTCTGCAATGCAGTGAGACAGTTTTTAATGTGTTAGAAGTTATATGCACAAAAACTTATGTTAGGACTTCAATGCTCAAGATTGTCAATTTACTGGTTTCTGAGACCAGTTATGTTGAAATAGTGCTTCTGTTCAAATGAAGTGAAATCTAGCCCAAATCTGCTCAAAAGCTTGTCTCTCTATGAGAGAAAGCTGTTTCATTCAATATTCAGTGCAAATCTTGCCAGACTGAAACATGCTTATGCCTTATGAAATACAATGTTTTTGCAATGCTGTAAGACAGTTTTAATGTGTTAGAAGTTATATGCACAAAACCTTATATTAGGACTTCAATGCTCAAGATTGTCAGTTTACAGGTTTCTTAGACCAGTAATGTTGAAATAGTGCTTCTTTTCAAATGAAGGGAAATCTAGCCCAAATCTGCTCAAAAGCTTGTCTCTCTATGAGAGAAAGCTGTTTCATTCAATATTCAGTGCAAATCTTGCCAAACTGAAAGATGCTTATGCCTTATGAAATACAATGTTTTTGCAATGCTGTAAAACAGTTTTTAATGTGTTAGAAGTTATATGCACAAAACCTTATATTAGGACTTCAAAGCTCAAGATTGTCAGTTTACAGGTTTCTGAGACCATTTATGTTGAAATAGTGCTTCTGTTTAAATGAAGTGAAATCTAGCCCAAATCTGCTCAAAAGCTTGTCTCTCTATGAGAGAAAGCTGCTCCATTCAATATTCAGTGCAAATCTTGCCAAACTGAAAGATGCTTATGCCTTATGAAATACAATGCTTTTGCAATGCTGTAAGACAGTTTTCAATGTGTTAGAAGTTATATGCACAAAAACTTATGTTAGGACTTCAATGCTCAAGATTGTCAGCTTACAGGTTTCTGAGACCAGTAATGTTGAAATAGTGCTTCTGGTCAAATGAAGTGAAATCTAGCCCAAATCTGCTCAAAAGCTTGTCTCTCTATGAGAGAAAGCTGTTTCATTCAATATTCAGTGCAAATCTTGCCAAACTGAAAGATGCTTATGCCTTATGAAATACAATGTTTTTGCAATGCTGTAAAACAGTTTTTAATGTGTTAGAAGTTATATGCACAAAACCTTATATTAGGACTTCAATGCTCAAGATTGTCAGTTTACAGGTTTCTGAGACCAGTAATGGTGAAATAGTGCTTCTGTTCAAATGAAGTGAAATCTAGCCCAAATCTGCTCAAAAGCTTGTCTCTCTATGAGAGAAAGCTGTTTCATTCAATATTCAGTGCAAATCTTGCCAAACTGAAAGATGCTTATGTCTTATGAAATAAAATTATTTCTGCAATGCAGTGAGACAGTTTTTAATGTGTTAGAAGTTATATGCACAAAAACTTATGTTAGGACTTCAATGCTCAAGATTGTCAATTTACTGGTTTCTGAGACCAGTTATGTTGAAATAGTGCTTCTGTTCAAATGAAGTGAAATCTAGCCCAAATCTGCTCAAAAGCTTGTCTCTCTATGAGAGAAAGCTGTTTCATTCAATATTCAGTGCAAATCTTGCCAGACTGAAACATGCTTATGCCTTATGAAATACAATGTTTTTGCAATGCTGTAAGACAGTTTTTAATGTGTTAGAAGTTATATGCACAAAACCTTATATTAGGACTTCAATGCTCAAGGTTGTCAGTTTACAGGTTTCTTAGACCAGTAATGTTGAAATAGTGCTTCTGTTCAAATGAAGTGAAATCTAGCCCAAATCTGCTCAAAAGCTTGTCTCTCTATGAGAGAAAGCTGTTTCATTCAATATTCAGTGCAAATCTTGCCAAACTGAAAGATGCTTATGCCTTATGAAATACAATGTTTTTGCAATGCTGTAAAACAGTTTTTAATGTGTTAGAAGTTATATGCACAAAACCTTATATTAGGACTTCAATGCTCAAGATTGTCAGTTTACAGGTTTCTGAAACCAGTAATGTTGAAATAGTGCTTCTGTACAAATGAAGTGAAATCTAGCCCAAATCTGCTCAAAAGCTTGTCTCTCTGTGAGATAGAGCTGCTTCATTCAATGTTCAGTGCAAATCTTGCCAAACTGAAAGATGCTTATGCCTTATGAAATATAAATGTTTTTGCAATGCTCTAAGACAGTTTTTAATGTGTTAGAAGTTATATGCACAAAACCTTATATTAGGACTTCAATGCTCAAGATTGTCAGTTTACAGGTTTCTGAGACCAGTAATATTGAATAGTGCTTCTGTTGAAATGAAGTGAAATCTAGCCCAAATCTGCTCAAAAGCTTGTCTCTCTATGAGAGAAAGCTGTTTCTTTCAATGTTCAGTGCAAATCTTGCCAGATTGAAACATGCTTATGCCTTATGAAATACAATGTTTTTGCAATGCTGTAAAACAGTTTTTAATGTGTTAGAAGTTATATGCACAAAACCTTATATTAGGACTTCAATGCTCAAGATTGTCAGTTTACAGGTTTCTGAGACCAGTAATGTTGAAATAGTGCTTCTGTTCAAATGAAGTGAAATCTAGCCCAAATCTGCTCAAAAGCTTGTCTCTCTATGAGAGAAAGCTGTTTCATTCAATATTCAGTGCAAATCTTGCCAAACTGAAAGATGCTTATGCCTTATGAAATACAATGTTTTTGCAATGCTGTAAAACAGTTTTTAATGTGTTAGAAGTTATATGCACAAAACCTTATATTAGGACTTCAATGCTCAAGATTGTCAGTTTACAGGTTTCTGAGACCAGTAATGTTGAAATAGTGCTTCTGTTCAAATGAAGTGAAATCTAGCCCAAATCTGCTCAAAAGCTTGTCTCTCTATGAGAGAAAGCTGTTTCATTCAATATTCAGTGCAAATCTTGCCAAACTGAAAGATGCTTATGCCTTATGAAATACAATGTTTTTGCAATGCTGTAAGACAGTTTTTAATGTGTTAGAAGTTATATGCACAAAACCTTATATTAGGACTTCAATGCTCAAGATTGTCAGTTTACAGGTTTCTGAAACCAGTAATGTTGAAATAGTGCTTCTGTACAAATGAAGTGAAATCTAGCCCAAATCTGCTCAAAAGCTTGTCTCTCTGTGAGATAGAGCTGCTTCATTCAATGTTCAGTGCAAATCTTGCCAAACTGAAAGATGCTTATGCCTTATGAAATATAAATGTTTTTGCAATGCTCTAAGACAGTTTTTAATGTGTTAGAAGTTATATGCACAAAACCTTATGTTAGGACTTCAATGCTCAAGATTGTCAGTTTACAGGTTTCTGAGACCAGTTATGTTGAAATAGTGCTTATGTTTAAATGAAGTGAAATCTAGCCCAAATCTGCTCAAAAGCTTGTCTCTCTATGAGAGAAAGCTGTTTCATTCAATATTCAGTGCAAATCTTGCCAAACTGAAAGATGCTTATGCCTTATGAAATACAATGTTTTTGCAATGCTGTAAAACAGTTTTTAATGTGTTACAAGTTATATGCACAAAACCTTATATTAATACTTCAATGCTCAAGATTGTCAGTTTACAGGTTTCTGAGACCAGTAATGTTGAAATAGTGCTTCTGTTCAAATGAAATTAAATCTAGCCCAAATCTGCTCAAAAGCTTGTCTCTCTATGAGAGAAAGCTGCTTCATTCAATGTTCAGTGCAAATCTTGCCAAACTGAAAGATGCTTATGTCTTATGAAATATAAATGTTTTTGCAATGCTGTAAAACAGTTTTTAATGTGTTAGAAGTTATATGCACAAAACCTTATATTAGGACTTCAATGCTCAAGATTGTCAGTTTACAGGCTTATGAGACCAGTAATATTGAATAGTGCTTCTGTTGAAATGAAGTGAAATCTAGCCCAAATCTGCTCAAAAGCTTGTCTCTCTATGAGAGAAAGCTGTTTCATTCAATATTCAGTGCAAATCTTGCCAAACTGAAAGATGCTTATGCCTTATGAAATACAATGTTTTTGCAATGCTGTAAGACAGTTTTTAATGTGTTAGAAGTTATATGCACAAAACATTATATTAGGACTTCAATGCTCAAGATTGTCAGTTTACAGGTTTCTGAGACCAGTAATGTTGAAATAGTGCTTCTGTTCAAATGAAGTGAAATCTAGCCCAAATCTGCTCAAAAGCTTGTCTCTCTATGAGAGAAAGCTGTTTCATTCAATATTCAGTGCAAATCTTGCCAAACTGAAAGATGCTTATGCCTTATGAAATACAATGTTTTTGCAATGCTGTAAAACAGTTTTTAATGTGTTAGAAGTTATATGCACAAAACCTTATATTAGGACTTCAATGCTCAAGATTGTCAGTTTACAGGTTTCTGAGACCAGTAATGTTGAAATAGTGCTTCTGTTCAAATGAAGTGAAATCTAGCCCAAATCTGCTCAAAAGCTTGTCTCTCTATGAGAGAAAGCTGTTTCATTCAATATTCAGTGCAAATCTTGCCAAACTGAAAGATGCTTATGCCTTATGAAATACAATGTTTTTGCAATGCTGTAAAACAGTTTTTAATGTGTTAGAAGTTATATGCACAAAACCTTATATTAGGACTTCAATGCTCAAGATTGTCAGTTTACAGGTTTCTTAGACCAGTTATGTTGAAATAGTGCTTCTGTTTAAATGAAGTGAAATCTAGCCCAAATCTGCTCAAAAGCTTGTCTCTCTATGAGAGAAAGCTGCTCCATTCAATATTCAGTGCAAATCTTGCCAAACTGAAAGATGCTTATGCCTTATGAAATACAATGTTTTTGTAATGCTGTAAAACAATTTTTAATGTGTTAGAAGTTATATGCACAAAACCTTATATTAGGACTTCAATGCTCAAGATTGTCAGTTTACAGGTTTCTGAGACCAGTAATATTGAATAGTGCTTCTGTTGAAATGAAGTGAAATCTAGCCCAAATCTGCTCAAAAGCTTGTCTCTCTATGAGAGAAAGCTGTTTCATTCAATATTCAGTGCAAATCTTGCCAAACTGAAAGATGCTTATGCCTTATGAAATACAATGTTTTTGCAATGCTGTAAGACAGTTTTTAATGTGTTAGAAGTTATATGCACAAAACATTATATTAGGACTTCAATGCTCAAGATTGTCAGTTTACAGGTTTCTGAGACCAGTAATGTTGAAATAGTGCTTCTGTTCAAATGAAGTGAAATCTAGCCCAAATCTGCTCAAAAGCTTGTCTCTCTATGAGAGAAAGCTGTTTCATTCAATATTCAGTGCAAATCTTGCCAAACTGAAAGATGCTTATGCCTAATGAAATACAATGTTTTTGCAATGCTGTAAAACAGTTTTTAATGTGTTAGAAGTTATATGCACAAAACCTTATATTAGGACTTCAATGCTCAAGATTGTCAGTTTACAGGTTTCTGAGACCAGTAATGTTGAAATAGTGCTTCTGTTCAAATGAAGTGAAATCTAGCCCAAATCTGCTCAAAAGCTTGTCTCTCTATGAGAGAAAGCTGTTTCATTCAATATTCAGTGCAAATCTTGCCAAACTGAAAGATGCTTATGCCTTATGAAATACAATGTTTTTGCAATGCTGTAAGACAGTTTTTAATGTGTTAGAAGTTATATGCACAAAACCTTATATTAGGACTTCAATGCTCAAGATTGTCAGTTTACAGGTTTCTGAAACCAGTAATGTTGAAATAGTGCTTCTGTACAAATGAAGTGAAATCTAGCCCAAATCTGCTCAAAAGCTTGTCTCTCTGTGAGATAGAGCTGCTTCATTCAATGTTCAGTGCAAATCTTGCCAAACTGAAAGATGCTTATGCCTTATGAAATATAAATGTTTTTGCAATGCTCTAAGACAGTTTTTAATGTGTTAGAAGTTATATGCACAAAACCTTATGTTAGGACTTCAATGCTCAAGATTGTCAGTTTACAGGTTTCTGAGACCAGTTATGTTGAAATAGTGCTTATGTTTAAATGAAGTGAAATCTAGCCCAAATCTGCTCAAAAGCTTGTCTCTCTATGAGAGAAAGCTGTTTCATTCAATATTCAGTGCAAATCTTGCCAAACTGAAAGATGCTTATGCCTTATGAAATACAATGTTTTTGCAATGCTGTAAAACAGTTTTTAATGTGTTAGAAGTTATATGCACAAAACCTTATATTAGGACTTCAATGCTCAAGATTGTCAGTTTACAGGTTTCTTAGACCAGTTATGTTGAAATAGTGCTTCTGTTTAAATGAAGTGAAATCTAGCCCAAATCTGCTCAAAAGCTTGTCTCTCTATGAGAGAAAGCTGCTCCATTCAATATTCAGTGCAAATCTTGCCAAACTGAAAGATGCTTATGCCTTATGAAATACAATGTTTTTGTAATGCTGTAAAACAATTTTTAATGTGTTAGAAGTTATATGCACAAAACCTTATATTAGGACTTCAATGCTCAAGATTGTCAGTTTACAGGTTTCTGAGACCAGTAATATTGAATAGTGCTTCTGTTGAAATGAAGTGAAATCTAGCCCAAATCTGCTCAAAAGCTTGTCTCTCTATGAGAGAAAGCTGTTTCATTCAATATTCAGTGCAAATCTTGCCAAACTGAAAGATGCTTATGCCTTATGAAATACAATGTTTTTGCAATGCTGTAAGACAGTTTTTAATGTGTTAGAAGTTATATGCACAAAACATTATATTAGGACTTCAATGCTCAAGATTGTCAGTTTACAGGTTTCTGAGACCAGTAATGTTGAAATAGTGCTTCTGTTCAAATGAAGTGAAATCTAGCCCAAATCTGCTCAAAAGCTTGTCTCTCTATGAGAGAAAGCTGTTTCATTCAATATTCAGTGCAAATCTTGCCAAACTGAAAGATGCTTATGCCTTATGAAATACAATGTTTTTGCAATGCTGTAAGACAGTTTTTAATGTGTTAGAAGTTATATGCACAAAACCTTATATTAGGACTTCAATGCTCAAGATTGTCAGTTTACAGGTTTCTGAAACCAGTAATGTTGAAATAGTGCTTCTGTACAAATGAAGTGAAATCTAGCCCAAATCTGCTCAAAAGCTTGTCTCTCTGTGAGATAGAGCTGCTTCATTCAATGTTCAGTGCAAATCTTGCCAAACTGAAAGATGCTTATGCCTTATGAAATATAAATGTTTTTGCAATGCTCTAAGACAGTTTTTAATGTGTTAGAAGTTATATGCACAAAACCTTATGTTAGGACTTCAATGCTCAAGATTGTCAGTTTACAGGTTTCTGAGACCAGTTATGTTGAAATAGTGCTTATGTTTAAATGAAGTGAAATCTAGCCCAAATCTGCTCAAAAGCTTGTCTCTCTATGAGAGAAAGCTGTTTCATTCAATATTCAGTGCAAATCTTGCCAAACTGAAAGATGCTTATGCCTTATGAAATACAATGTTTTTGCAATGCTGTAAAACAGTTTTTAATGTGTTACAAGTTATATGCACAAAACCTTATATTAATACTTCAATGCTCAAGATTGTCAGTTTACAGGTTTCTGAGACCAGTAATGTTGAAATAGTGCTTCTGTTCAAATGAAGTGAAATCTAGCCCAAATCTGCTCAAAAGCTTGTCTCTCTGTGAGATAGAGCTGCTTCATTCAATGTTCAGTGCACATCTTGCCAAACTGAAAGATGCTTATGTCTTATGAAATAAAATCATTTCTGCAATGCAGTGAGACAGTTTTTAATGTGTTAGAAATTATATTCACAAAAACTTATGTTAGGACTTCAATGCTCAAGATTGTCAGTTTACTGGTTTCTGAGACCAGCTATGTTGAAATAGTGCTTCTGTTCAAATGAAGTGAAATCTAGCCCAAATCTGCTCAAAAGCTTGTCTCTCTATGAGAGAAAGCTGTTTCATTCAATATTCAGTGCAAACCTTGCCAAACTGAAAGATGCTTATGCCTTATGAAATACAATGTTTTTGCAATGCTGTAAAACAGTTTTTAATGTGTTAGAAGTTATATGCACAAAACCTTATCTTCAATGCTCAAGATTGTCAGTTTACAGGTTTCTGAGACCAGTAATGTTGAAATAGTGCTTCTGTTCAAATGAAGTGAAATCTAGCCCAAATCTGCTCAAAAGTTTGTCTCTCTGTGAGATAGAGCTGCTTCATTCACTGTTCAGTGCAAATCTTGCCAAACTGAAAGATGCTAATGCCTTATGAAATATAAATGTTTTTGCAATGCTGTAAGACAGTTTTTAATGTGTTAGAAGTTATATGCACAAAACCTTATATTAGGACTTCAATGCTCAAGATTGTCAGTTTACAGGTTTCTGAGACCAGTTATGTTGAAATAGTGCTTCTGTTTAAATGAAGTGAAATCTAGCCCAAATCTGCTCAAAAGCTTGTCTCTCTATGAGAGAAAGCTGCTCCATTCAATATTCAGTGCAAATCTTGCCAAACTGAAAGATGCTTATGCCTTATGAAATACAATGTTTTTGCAATGCTGTAAGACAGTTTTCAATGTGTTAGAAGTTATATGCACAAAAACGTATGTTAGGACTTCAATGCTCAAGATTGTCAGTTTACAGGTTTCTGAGACCAGTAATGTTGAAATAGTGCTTCTGTTCAAATGAAGTGGAATCTAGCCCAAATCTGCTCAAAAGCTTGTCTCTCTGTGAGATAGAGCTGCTTCATTCAATGTTCAGTGCAAATCTTGCCAAACTGAAAGATGCTTATGTCTTATGAAATAAAATTATTTCTGCAATGCAGTGAGACAGTTTTTAATGTGTTAGAAGTTATATGCACAAAAACTTATGTTAGGACTTCAATGCTCAAGATTGTCAGTTTACTGGTTTCTGAGACCAGTAATGTTGAAATAGTGCTTCTGTTTAAATGAAGTGAAATCTAGCCCAAATCTGCTCAAAAGCTTGTCTCTCTATGAGAGAAAGCTGCTCCATTCAATATTCAGTGCAAATCTTGCCAAACTGAAAGATGCTTAAATGCCTTATGAAATACAATGTTTTTGCAATGCTGTAAGACAGTTTTCAATGTGTTAGAAGTTATATGCACAAAAACTGAAAGATGCTTATGCCTTATGAAATACAATGTTTTTGCAATGCTGTAAAACAGTTTTTAATGTGTTAGAAGTTATATGCACAAAACCTTATATTAGGACTTCAATGCTCAAAATTGTCAGTTTACAGGTTTCTGAGACCAGTAATGTTGAAATAGTGCTTCTGTTCAAATGAAGTGAAATCTAGCCCAAATCTGCTCAAAAGCTTGTCTCTCTGTGAGATAGAGCTGCTTCATTCAATGTTCAGTGCAAATCTTGCCAAACTGAAAGATGCTTATGTCTTATGAAATAAAATTATGAGTTTTAGTGAGTTTTTAATGTGTTAGAAGTTATATACACAAAAACTTTTGTTAGAGCTTCAATGCTCAAGATTGTCAGTTTACAGGTTTCTGAGACCACTAATGTTTAGTTAGTGGTTCTGCTGAAACGAAGTTAAAACAAACCCACATATGCAATACAGCTTATCTCTCAGTGAGAGAATGTAGCTTTTTACAATGTTAACTGCAAAACTTGCCAACATGAAAGATTTTTCTGACTTATGAACTATAGTGTTTTTTGCATTGTAGGAACACAGTTTTTAATGTGTTAGATGTTCTATGCACATAAACTTATGTTACAGCTTCAGTGCTCAGGATTTTCAGTATACAGATTCTGAGAGCACTGTTTAGTTAGTTGTTCTGGTGAAACGAAGCTAAAACAAGCCCACATATGCAATACAGCTTATCTCTCAGTGAGAGAAAGTAGCTTTTTACAATGTTAACTGCAAAACTTGCCAACATGAAAGATGTTTTTGACTTATGAACTATAGTGTTTTTTGCATTGTAGAAACATAGTTTTTAATGCGTTAGATGTTCTATGCACATAAACTTATTTTACAGCTTCAGTGATCAGGATTGTCAGTATAGAGTTTCTGAGAGCACTAATGTTTAGTTAGTGGTTCTGGTGAAACGAAGCTAAAACAAAGCACACATATGCAATACAGCTTATCTCCCAGTGAGAGAATGTAGCTTTTTACTATGTTAACTGCAAAACTTGCCAACTTGAAAGACCTTTCTGACTAATGAACTAATGTGCTTTTTGCAATGCAGAAACACAGTTTTTAATGTGTTAGATGTTCTATGCACATAAAGTTATATTACAGCTTCAGTGCTCAGGATTGTCAGTATAGAGCTTTTTAGAGCACTGATGTTTAGTTAGTGGTTCTGGTGAAACGAAGCTAAAACAAGCCCACATATGCAATACAGCTTATCGCTCAATGAGAGAATGTACCTTTTTAAAATGTTACCTGCAAAACTTGCCAACTTGAAAGACCTCTCTGACTAATGAACTAATGTGCTTTTTGCAATGAAGAAATACAGTTTTTAGTGTGTTAGATGTTCTATGCACATAAACTTATGTTACAGCCTCAGTGCTCAGGATTGTCATTATAGAGCTTCTGAGAGCACTAATGTTTAGTTAGTGGTTCTGGTGAAACAAAGCTAAAACAAGCCCAGATATGCAATACAGCTTATCTCTCTGTGAGAGAAAGTAGCTTTTTACAATGTTAACTGCAAAACTTGCCAACATGAAAGATGTTTCTGACTTATGAACTATAGTGTGTTTTGCATTGTAGAAACACAGTTTTTAATGTGTTAGATGTTCTATGCACATAAACTTATGTTATAGCTTCAGTGCTCAGGATTGTCAGTATAGAGCTTCTGAGAGCACTAATGTTTAGTTAGTTGTTCTGGTGAAACGAAGCTAAAACAAGCCCACATATGCAATACAGCTTATCTCTCAATGAGAGTATGTAGCTTTTTACAATGTTAACTGCAAAACTTGCCAACTTGAAAGACCTCTCTGACTAATGCACTAATATGCTTTTTGCAATGCAGAAACACAGGTTTTAATGTGTTAGATGTTCTATGCACATAAACTTTTGTTATAGCTTCAGTGCTCAGGATTTTCAGTATATAGCTTCTGAGAGCACTAATGTTTAGTTAGTGGTTCTGGTGAAACGAAGCTAAAACAAGACCACATATGCAATACAGCTTATCTCTCAGTGAGAGAATGTAGCTTTTTACAATGTTAACTGCAAAACTTGCGAACATTAAAGATGTTTCTGACGTATGAACTGTAGAGTTTTTTGCATTGTAGAAACACAGTTTTTAATGTGTTAGATGTTCTATGCACATAAACTTATGTTACAGCTTCAGTGCTCAGGATTGTCTGTATAGAGTTTCTGAGAGCACTAATGTTTAGTTAGTGGTTCTGCTTAAAAGAAGCTAAAATAAGCCCACATATGCAATACAGCTTCTCTTTCAGTGAGAGAATGTTGCTTTTTACAATGTTAACTGCAAAACTTGTCAACATGACAGATGTTTCTGACTAATGAACTAATGGGTTTTTTGCATTGCAGAAACACAGTTTTTAATGTATTAGACATTCTATGCACATAAACGTATATGTTAGACAATTTTTCCTGCCTTTGACTGTTCACACTTACTTTGAGTTTGGTTCAAACATGATTTGAATTTAAATGTACTTGTTTATTAGTGTGAATTAAGTGTCCCAGGTCAACCACTGATTGACCCACTTAGAAGGAAGTATGCCATCTAGTGGCCGTTTCCTGTTAAGTCGGTTAACAGCTTTCAGCTCTCGGTCATCTCTCTTTTCAATTATGTTTTAAATTGCATATTTCTATTTTTTCCCTTTTTGATTATTTTATAATTATTAATGATACCTTACTGTTATCATTGGTTTTTATAGGATATTATTCTGATTTTCCTTTTAATTTTCTTACATGCTTATTTTAAATTACAATTTAAACCAGTTTTGAATTTTTTATTTTTATTTTATTAAGTTTTTTGTTCACCAGGTGAAGCACAGAGAGGGAGTAAGCCCCCTTGTGGTGACCAGCTACTGCAACCTGCTTCTTCTCCAGTGTTTCATCCTGTCTCTTTCTATTTTGATTTTAATTCTTTTTCTTCTCTCTTTTGGGTTAGGTTATTTTGATAATTTCCATCACTATCATAATTCCCTTTTTGTTTTATCATTATTACGTAAAGCTGTTACCTCTCATGTAAGTGCAGAAAAACGCTTGTCTTTTATTTTGTATTTTGCGTGTATGTTTCCATGTGGTTAGGTCACGTGGGACCGGTGGGTATATACCTGGTAGTGTTTCCTGTTTGGTTTATGGTGTAGTAGAGAGGGGGTGAGTAGCGGGGAGTGCTCACTTTCTGTTGACCGTTTATCATCAATCATTTCTACGTGGTCTGTTATCATGCCAATAAATGTTGTTGGATTTGCAATGAACGAAAACGCGTCAAGGATTATTCCTGTTGCTTAGCCTCTCAGCGGCTATAGGTTGCCATTACATTTAGTCAACAAAAAAGACTACACAACTTTTGGATTATGGACGCAACTTGGAAACGGCTGTTTCTGCATACAGCATGTTGTGGCGGATGTGCACCATGAAATGGATCGACGGACACGAAGCACATACAAACGGCAGATGAGGTATGTCAGCGGTTATAATGGATTGCGCTGTATCGCTGTTGTGGAAGACGCTGTTGTGGTTGTTACATTGGATTGAAGTTGGATTGGCATTGGATTGAACAAGCTTTGTGTTGCTCTTGCATATTTATGGGCTCTCGCGTGCTGCCTCGCTACGTTCATTCATTGTTTGGCTCTGTGAGCGCGCTGTTTGAAACGGAGCTCACATTGTCCATTGCGTTGGAGAATTAATTCTGAGGATATGGAGCACGCTGCTGATAGCAGCAAACGAGAGCATAAACCCACGGCAAAGGCCCTGGTGGCTAAAATTGAAGCCTTGAAAAGGGATCGCAAGAGTAAAGTGAATAAATTGAAGAATTTGATTGGGTCAATGAAAGAGCTGATGATATGTGATGACAACGCGTCTCAAGTGTGTTTAATGTTGAAAACGATACAGTTGCTAATGGATGATGCATCTGTGCTACATAAAAGAGTATTGCCTCTACTACCTTTTGAGGAGCAAAATAAACAAAATGAATGGTTTGACTCCATTTTGAAATGTTATAATGGCTTTGTGGATGACGTTCAACAATGGATGACTGAAACTGTGAAATTGAATCCCTGCACTGCTCTTTCTAAAATCTGTGAGCCTGTGGTTGGGGAAGCCATATATGCAACATCTCAAGGGGTTCGTGCATCTGATATTTCACCCTCTGTTGACGTGGTGTCCACGATACACCATACTCAGCCCTCTAATGTACATCTACAAGCAGGAATGGATTCTGGGAACTTTGAAAATGAAATTCAACCAATGGACAGTGCTTCAAATATAAGCAGTAAAAGATCTTCGGTAGCGACATCACATGGGTCTTGATCAAGCCGATCCTCCATTCGTCTTAAGGCTGAGGTAGAACTAGCTGCTTTATTGGCTTTTCAACAAATGCTGCAAAGGAAACATGATTTAGAGGAACAGGAGGAACTGTTGAGGAGAAGGAGGGAAAAACTGGAACTGGAAACTAACTTAGCAGAGTTGATGGCAAGAGTAAAGGTGTATCAAGACGTTCATTTTGCATCTCATTAGGATTGTGTCCATGCCTGTAATGCATACATCACATGTCAATTACCCACAAAGGATTTCAAATTATTCTCTATCTCAGTCAGGACAACAACCATCAACAAGATCTAAAATGAAACCTTCACAATCTACATTGCCTAACATGTCATCATTGGATAATCAGAATATTGAATATGCTCACGGGTCAAGATTAAGTTTTCATAATGATGTGAGCCATGCAAGCTTGCTTCAGCTTATGGGTAAGCAGAATGAAATAGCTACTTTATTGGTTAAACAGCATAACTTGTCTTCACTTCCACCCAGAGAAATACAGTACTTTGATGGAGATCCATTGCGCTTTCATGAGTTTATGCGCACATTTGAGGAAGTGGTGGAAAAGAAGGCAGACAACCCAGGAGACTGTCTGCACTTCCTGGAGCAATATACACGAGGACAGCCAAAAGAACTTGTTAGAAGTTGCCAGCTCATGACCCCTTCACAAGGTTACTTAAAGGCTAAGGCATTGCTTAAGGAAAACTTTGGCAATGAAGTAAAAATAGCTTCATCATATATGGAAAAGGCTCTTTCATGGAAAGCTATAAAATCAGAAGATGTTAAGTCTCTGCAAGAGTATGGTCTTTTCCTAAGGAGTTGTTGCAACGCTATGCAAGACATTCACTATATGAATGAGCTGAATCTCACCACTAACATGCAAATTATCTTCTCAAAGCTTCCTTATAAACTCAAAGACAGATGGAGAGTCGTTGCATATGAGTTAAAGGAGCGCTGCCACAATCAAACCACCTTCTCTGATGTTGTTGACTTCATCGAGAGACAAGTTTAAATTCTATCTGACCCTGTGTTTGGTAATATTCAGGATGTGTCGCCTGCTGGAGGTAGGAAGATGAACGTCAAAGCAAGTCAGCCAAAAACTAGAAGCAGTTTTGCAACCACTATTACTGCTATGCCTGAAATAAAAGAACACCATAAGATATCAACCAACAGAATCTGTCTCTTCTGTAGCGGTGAACACATACTGGATGTCTGTAATAAACTTACCAGAAAAAGTCACAGAGCAAAAATGAACTTTCTGATGACAAGAGGAATTTGCTTTGGCTGCTTGCATACAGGACACCTCAGCAGGGACTGCAAAAAGAGAAGTATCTGTAATATATAGAAAGAAAAAAAGTGAAGTGACATTCAGCCAAGTATGGTGACCCATACTCAGAATTTGTGCTCTGCATTTAACCCATCCGAAATGCACACACACAGAGCAGTGAACACACACACACACACACTGTGAGCACACACCCGGAGCAGTGGGCAGCCATTTATGCTGCAGCGCCCGGGGAGCAGTTGGGGGTTCGATGCCTTGCTCAAGGGCACCTAAGTCATGGTATTGAGGGTGGAGAGAGAACTGTACATGCACTCCCCCCACCCACAATTCCTGCCGGCCCGGGACTCAAACTCACAACCTTTCGATTGGGAGTCCGACTCTCTATCGAAAGGTTGTGAGTTCGAGTCCCGGGCCGGGTTATGTAGTCTTAAACATCCAAGTCTTCTTCACATTTATCCTCATGAGAAGGTAGACACTTTGGACAAGAAGAAAGACGAATTCAAGTCAACAGTAAACATCGCCTCACAGAAAGATCTTGAGTGTTGGCCTTATCTGAGTCATATCTGTTTACCTATGATTAATGCTGGCATTGAGCTTTTGAGTGGAGCTAATGTTCCAGAAGCATTGGAGCCTTGGGAGGTCATACGTAGTCAAAATAATGGCCCATATGCTGTAAGGACCCTGTTCGGATGGACTGTTAACGGACCACTTAAAGGAGTAGGCATGAATGGAGACAATGCTGCCAACCAACTTCCCGTGACTGTGAATAGGATTGCAGTGATGAAGTTGGAAGAGTTGTGGAAGCAGCAATTTAAGCCCGATTTTCCAGAGACTGCTCATGAAGAAATGGTAGGAACATCTAAAGAAGATCAGCAGTTTATGAATTTTGTGTCCAATTCCGCAAGACTGATTAATGGTCATTATTACATCGGTCTACCATTCAGAAATGCTGAAGTAGCCATGCATATGAACAGGAGAATTGCAGAACAACGTGCTTTAACTCTTCAAAAAAGTGAATTCCTCCTTTCATGCAGATTACACTGTCTTTATGGAGGATGTGATCCATAAGGGTTATGCAGAAAGGGTACCTGCAGTTGAACTGGAGAGACTTGACGGACGTCTGTGGTATTTACCCCATCATGGTGTATATCATCTCAAAAAGCACAAGATTAGGGTTGTGTTTGATTGCGGAGCTTCTTATCAGGGTACATCACTGAATAGCAAGCTTCTACAAGGTCCAGACTTAACCAGTTCACTGGTGAGTGTACTTGTACCATTTAGACTGGAATCTATTGCCCTGATGGCCGACATTGAAGCCATGTTCCATCAAATCAGAGTTCACCCAGAAGATTGTGATCTCTTGAGATTTCTGTGGTGGCCAGAAGGTAATGTAAACAGCAGTCTGGAGGAATACAGAATGGTGGTTCATTTATTTGGGGCTACATCATCACCTAGTTGCTCGAGTTTTGCATTGAGGAAATGTGCAATGGATCAAAAGGATCTATTTGACCCCAAAACAATGGATGTTGTCTTCAATAATTTCTATGTGGATGACTGCCTTGTTTCCGTACCTTCCGAATCAGATGCTGTGCAGCTGTACAAGGATCTTACTAGTATGTGTGCTAAAGGTGGATTTCGTTTAACAAAATGGACGAGCAACAGCCGTGCTGTATTGGGTGTCGTACCCGAGAAGGACAGAGAGAAAAAGGTAAAGGATTTGGATTTCGATCGTGACACTTTGCCAGTGGAAAGAGCATTAGGAGTGCAATAGTGTGCTGAATCGGATGCCTTTCAATTCAAAGTGGTAGTAAAGGATAGACCTCTTACCATGAGAGGAATTCTCTCAGTGGTTAGTTCCATCTATGATCCTCTGGGGTTCTTGTCACCTGTGATTCTGTCTGCCAAGAGGATACTGCAGGATCTGTGTAGGGAGGGAATTGGATGGGACAATGATATTCCATCAGTGTATGTTCAGCGTTGGATGCACTGGCTGGATGATCTGCATCACTTGGAGAGTTTTGAGGTCAGAAGATGTTTGAAACCTGACGGGTTTTGAGATGTAATTTCTGCTCAAATGCATCATTTTTCAGATGCAAGTGAGCAAGGATATGGTGTGGTATCCTATTTGCTGCTCCATAATGACCAACAACAGGCATATTCTACCCTTCTGGTGAGCAAGGCAAGAGTTACACCATTAAGGTCCATTACAATCCCTCGCCTGGAACTTACAGCTGCCACTCTTGCAAGCCGTATTGACAAGATCTGGATGAAAGAACTCAAGATGCCCTTTCAGAACTCCGTTTTTTGGACTGACAGTACTTCAGTACTCAAATACCTTCAAAATAGCACCTCAAGATGTAAGTGCTTTGTGGCTAATAGAGTGTCCGAAATCTTGAAGGTTTCTAATGTAGAACAATGAAGGTACGTGAATTCGTCAAGCAATCCAGCAGATCTGGCGTCTAGAGGAGTGAAGGTGGATTCGTGGATTTCGCGTCCCGCATTTCTTGTTCGAACACAAGAAGAGTGGCCAATGGACCCCACCTATAGGGATGTGATATTGCCTCATGATCCTAAGATTAAAAGGAGTGCTTTGGTAAACATGATAGAAGTCGATGAAAATTCTGACTCCATATCATATCTCTTTGATTACTTCTCCTCTTGGATTCGACTAAAGAAAGCCGTAGCATGGATCCTTCGTTTGAGACAAATCTTGATGGACCGTAGCAAGGAAAGGAAACGATTGCAGAATGCTCTTGTCTGCTCTGATATTGATCCATATCAACAAGAGATGATTATTAATCAAGAGATGCAGAAGTTTGAACCTACAGTGCATAAGGACTTACTTTCATGGAAGAATTGGAAAAGGCCGAAATGGAAATCATCCGACTGTCTCAAATAAAGAGATTCCCGGAGGAACTAAAGAGTCTACGAAAGTGTGGAGTAGTCAAGCAAAGTAGTCCTCTTTATAGCCTTAACCCAATACTTAAGTGTGATATCATCAAGGTTGGTGGACGCCTTGATAACGCATTGATTTCTGAACACTCTAAACACCCAATTATATTGGCAAAAGATCTACACATTTCTAACCTAATCCTGCGACAAATTCATGAAGAAGTTGGACATAGTGGACGGAACTTCATGTTGGTGACTCTTCGACAACGATATTGGATCCCTGGAGCTAGCGTAGCCATAAGAACATTTCTGTCAAAATGTGTAGTGCGTATGATGGCTGATTTGCCTCAGGATCGTGTCTCCCCAGACAAACCACCCTTTACTCATGTTGGACTGGATTGTTTCGGCCCATTTGAAGTAAAGCGAGGAAGAACCACTCTAAAGCGTTATGGAGTCATTTTCACCTGCTTGAACATTAGAGCCGTTCACATTGAGATGGTTGCATCACTGGACACCGACTCATTCATTCACGCACTCAGACGCTTTATTGCTCGAAGAGGACAAGTGGCTGAAATACGTTCAGATAATGGAACGAACTTCGTCAGGGCTGATCGTGAATTAAAAGAGGCGATACAAAATTGCAACCATAGTCAGATATACGATCTTCTTCTACAAAAGAAGATTAAATGGACTTTCAATCCTCCTACCGGTTCACACCATGGGGGGATCTGGGAAAGGCTCATCAGGTCAATAAAGAAAATACTGAACTCCATTCTTTAAGGGCAAAGTTTGAATGAAGAAGGTCTTCATACTTTCTTGTGTGAAGTAGAGTCTATACTTAACAACCGACCCATAACTAGATAATCTTTGGATCATGACGACATGGAAGCTTTAACACCTAATCATCTTCTCCTTCTAAAAACAAAGTTTACATTACCACCCGGATTGTTTGAGAAGGAAGATTTGTATGCCTGTCGAAGATGGCGTCAAATTCAGTATTTAGCCAACCAATTTTGGAAAAGATGGATTGGTGAATATCTACCTTTATTACAAGAACGGCAGAAGTGGATGGTAAGGACACGGAACTATAAGTTGGGAGATGTTGTACTGATAATGGATGAAAATGCACCAAGAAGTTCCTGGATCATGGGCAAAATTATTCACACGATAACGGAAAAAAAGGATTCACATGGCAAGTTAAGATCAAGACTATGAGTACCTGCTTGACCAGGCCAATCACAAAAATTTGTCGTCTTCTTGAAGCCGAGGAATTTAAAGATTAGCTATGTCTGACATTTGAGAGCTCTCAACTGACTCTTTTGACTTGACCTTTTGACTTGGACTTGATTGAATTACTTGACCTTACTGACTTAGACTGGACTTTTACTTTTACTTTACTTTACTTTTTACTTTACTCGGCTACAATGATGAACATTTGAGTGATCTGGACATTTTCACACACATACATTTTCTCACATTTCCTTTTTGTAAAAACAAAAAACAAAAACAAGAAAATCATGTATAACATTTTTAGTCTTTTATTTTATATTTTGCGTGTATGTTTCCAGGTGGTTTGGTCACGTGGGATCGGTGGGTATATACCTGGTAGTGTTTCCTGTTTGGTTTATGGTGTAGTAGAGAGGGGTTGAGTAGCGGGGAGTGCTCACTTTCTGTTGACCGTTTATCATCAATCGTTTCTACGTGGTCTGTTATCATGCCAATAAATGTTGTTGGATTTGCAGTGAACGAAAACGCGTCAAGGATTATTCCTGCTGCTTAGCCTCTCAGCGGCTATAGGTTGCCGTTACATCACATTTCGACATATATATTTTCTCAATTGATTTTAAACAAACAAGCCTTAATTCACTTTAACTTTCCCTTGTTTATCCTTTGTGTATTTGATTGTAGAACTCCCTTGGTTATTGGACAGCCATCTCAGGTTCCCAGTGAGCAAGGTTGCCCGACCAGCATTACCAACACTGGCTGTGAGTGAATCTCGGTTTCTTTTTTCTGCGGCCTTCAGTGGAGACATCAGCAATTTGGCACTCCAAAGGAAGTGCCAAAAAACTCCAGCAAAGTGCTCTCCTAAAAAGAGCAGAGACTGAACTGAAAGAAAGAGACGCTAAAGCCAGGGCCTGCGAATATCTGAGACAGCAGAGATCCTAACCCTAACAAGAAAGATGAACCAGACATCTTATGTCTAAGCATAAGAACTGAAACCAACACCCTTTATAATTGCCATCTGACTGAGCCAAGCACCGAACACTGCTCATCATCCACAGACCATAGCGCTAACTGTCACAGAACAGGTGTGCAGAACGGAGCTGACCGAGGACCAACACCTTGCAGCATACACAGTCTCCCACCAGAGCGTCGGTGAGACTGATGAACCTGCTACACCTCTCAATACTAAACTGACTGATGACATGCTGACGGATGAGCCTACCCAGGTTTTGAATCTCAAGTGCAGCAAATTCTACAAGATGCTAATGCACTTCAGAGCGATACATATCGTCAAGGACTTCTTTATAAGTTCAAAGAATCCTGTGCCAAAGAATCGCATCCCTACGCACCCTGATGCTCCTCCCACTTTTGTCAAACAGTACAAGATTCCCATCGCCTCACACGAACCAGAGAAATAGTTAGGCTGACAGAGAAGATTTCAGAATTAGAGACACGCATCCAAACTTTCAATTTCAATTTATTTCAATTTATTTATAAAGCACAATTAAACACAACTACTGTTGACCAATGTGCTGTACAAAGTAAAACAACAAAATCACAAATAAATAACACAAGATCAAACCAGGACATCATCACCCGTGATGATGATGATTCCATCTCAAAAAATATATCTAAATTACGGCCTATGCTCTCAATGTCAAATGCAGAAATGTTAATCCATGCATTTATGACCTCAAGGTTAGATTATTGTAATGCTTTATTGGGTGGTTGTTCTGCACGCTTAGTAAACAAACTACAGCTAGTCCAAAATGCAGCAGCAAGAGTTCTTACTAGAACCAGGAAGTATGACCATATTAGCCCGGTCCTGTCAACACTGCACTGGCTCCCTATCAAGCATCGCATAGATTTTAAAATATTGCTTATTACTTATAAAGCCCTGAATGGTTTAGCACCTCATTATTTGAATGAGCTCCTTTTACATTATAATCCTCTACGTCCGCTACGTTCTCAAAACTCAGGCAATTTGATAATACCTAGAATATCAAAATCAACTGCAGGCGGCAGATCCTTTTCCTATTTGGCGCCCAAACTCTGGAATAACCTACCTAACATTGTTCGGGAGGAAGACACACTCTTGCAGTTAAAATCTAGATTAAAGACCCATCTCTTTAACCTGGCATACACATAACATACTAATATGCTTTTATTATCCAAATCCGTTAAAGGATTTTTAGGCTGCATTAATTAGGTAAACCGGAACCGGAAACACTTCCCATAACAACCTATGTACTTGCTACATCATTAGAAGAATGGCATCTACGCTAATATTTGTCTGTTTCTCTCTTGTTCCGAGGTCACCGTGGCCACCAGATCCAGTCTGTGTCCAGATCAGAGGGTCACTGCAGTCACCCGGATCCAGTACGTATCCAGATGGTGGATCAGCACCTAGAAAGGACCTCTACAACCCTGAAAGACAGCGGAGACCAGGACAACTAGAGCCCCAGATACAGATCCCCTGTAAAGACCTTGTCTCAGAGGAGCACCAGGACAAGACCACAGGAAACAGATGATTCTTCTGCACAATCTGACTTTGCTGCAGCCTGGAATTGAACTACTGGTTTCGTCTGGTCAGAGGAGAACTGGCCCCCCAACTGAGCCTGGTTTCTCCCAAGGTTTTTTTCTCCATTCTGTCACCGATGGAGTTTCGGTTCCTTGCCGCTGTCGCCTCTGGCTTGCTTAGTTGGGTACCCTTCATCTACAGCGATATCGTTGACTTGATTGCAAATAAATGCACAGACACTATTTAACTGAACAGAGATGACATAACTGAATCCAATGATGAACTGCCTTTAACTCCCATTTTTGCATTATTGACACTGTTTTCCTAATGAATGTTGTTCAGTTGCTTTGACGCAATGTATTTTGTTTAAAGCGCTATATAAATAAAGGTGACCCGTCATATAGTATAAGACAGATCGAATAAAAAAAGTTTAGATTTAAAAATGGACAGATTAGGGGCAGTTCTAATATCAATGGGCAAACTGTTCCAGAGTCTTGGTGCCGCTATGGAAAAGGCTCGATCTCTCCTAGTCTTGAGCCTTGATCTAGGAGCCACTAAGAGCCTCAAGTTGGCAGACCTAAGAGCTCTTGTAGGTTGATGGATCAACAATAAATCAGAGAGGTAGGATGGTGCTAACCCATTTAACGACTTAAAAACTAATAACAGTACTTTAAAATGTATCCTATACTGCACAGGTAGCCAATGGAGAGACTGGATAACAGGAGTTATATGCTCCCGTTTGCGAACTCCTGTCAGGGCTCTGGCAGCAGCATTCTGAACCATCTGAAGGCGATTTATGGAAGACTGACTAATCCCCAAATAAAGAGAATTGCAATAATTAAGCCTTGTGGTAATAAAACCATGTATTACTTTTACAAAATTTCAAAATATAAGATCGAGGGTGTGTCCCTGTATATGTGTAGGTCCTGTAACCTGCTGCACCATATGTGGGGCAGCATATGTGGATATTAAAATCCCCAATAATTAAAAATCTTTCAAAGTTCGGGATAATGCCCCCCAAAAAATCTGCAAAATCCGTAAGAAAATCTTTATGTGGCTTCGGAGGCCTATAGATCACAGCAACAGCTAGCAGAGTGTCAGAGTCCAGCAACTGCAGTTCAAAGCTGTTATATGTGGTTCTTTGTATAGTCCGACACTGAAAGCAGTCCTTAAAAATTGTAACTAAACCACCACCCCTCTTCACAGAACAGGGGGAATTAAAATATTTACAACTGAGTGGTAACAACTCCGAAAAAGGAGTTAAATCCCCATTCGAAAGCCACGTTTCAGTGATAAATAGAAAAGTCCAAAGTTCGAGAAGTAAAAAAGTCTCTGAGAATAAAAGTCTTATTTACCACAGACCTCGCGTTGACCAAAGCCATCTTTATCTGTGCTGAATCTTCAGCCTGCTGCGATGCTTTGCGCAGCGGCCGAAGGTGATGTCTTGAGACGCCGCGACGGCGGAGGCGAGGCGAGCGGTGTAAAGGCCGCTGATCCCCCATGCTCGGTAGAATGGGTACGTTCCAAGCGTAGACACCCAAAGTTGAACGCCAGACGTAGGAGTGGTTACAATCACCTTCCCTCGTAGGTCGACCAAACCTAATATTCAGCTCACTGCGCGTCCGAAGCAGAAGCTTGAGCTTGATAGCCACCCCGCCACGCTTGCCCCGTCTTTTCTGGCATCTACCAGCCACGCTGGTAGAGATGCCAGGAAGGGAGGAGGCGAATGCCGCGATCCCTTCTGGGTTTGATTTTGTAGCACTTCAGCGGAGATTGGCAGATTTAAAAGCATTTGGCGGTCATATACTAAAAGTGACGATGTGACTTGTAATAAAAACAGCAAAAACCACTTAGACATAAATGAATTAAAAAACGCAGACGACAGCAGACGGCGTGCCACACACAACGGCGCCATCTTGGACACCTTAATGACAAAATAAACATCTTTAATTGAGGACAGTAAGAATGTTAGGGCTCTAGATACGGCTTTGGATGCGTCTAGCTCAGGGATTCCTGTACATTGTTCGGTTCTGGCAACAGAGCCCCTGCAGCAGGGCAACTGGGTGACAGTGAGGCAGCGTAGTCGTGGGTCAAAACACCGCTCTTATGTTCCGATCAAAACATTAAACAGGTTCTCCCCACTCAGTGATGCACCCACTGAGAAACCTGATGAAAGTGCTCCAGTTATTGGTGATTCTATTGTACGGAACGTGAATATAGCGACACCAGCCACCATAGTCAAATGTTTACTGGGAGCCAGAGCGTCTATGGAAGTAAAATAATGACTTATGTCTTTGAAACAAAAAAGCATGCTGAATAGCACTATCTGAAAAAATAATGCATTGAATTAAGAGTACTTGCATTTTAATGCCTTGTATTTCCAGGGCTTGCATCTTTAGGTCCTGAAATTTAATATAGTTGTTCGTTTAAGCTGTGAATAATTCAATTAAAAATATTTCACACACTTTTTCACTGAATTTGTGGAAGCGAATTTGGAAATTGAAATAAAATGGACCGAAATTTGCCTGTCGAATATTATACATCGTATTTTTTAACCGATTTAATATTTTGGAAGTGAATTCTGGAACGTGAATATGAATTATTGATTTTTTAATTATGAAAAGGTGTGTGAAATATTTTGAATTGAAATATTCACAGCTTAAATGAACAACTATATAACAATTTCAGGACCTAACAATGCAAGCCCTGGAAATTCAAGGCATTAAAATGCAAGTACTGTTTATGCAATGCATTATTTTTCAGTTAGTGCTATTCAGCATGCTTTTTTGTTTCAAAGACATAAGTCATTATTTTACTTCCATAAGCGTCTGACATCTTGGCCAATTTAAAAGTGCTGGCTAATGCTAAACGTAAATACAGTAAGATTGTTATTCATGCCGGCGCTAATGATGTTCGACTTCGCCAGTCGGAGATCACTAAAAATAACATTAAAGAGATGTGTGAACTTGCAAGCACGATGTCAGACACTGTAATATGCTCTGGTCACCTCCTTGCTTACCGTGGTGACGAGATGCATAGCAGATTGTCATCACTCAATGGCTGGATGTCTAAGTGGTGCCCACAGAATAACATAGGTTTCATAGACAATTGGGCGAGCTTTTGGAGCAGACCTGACCTGTTGAAAAGAGATGGTATTCATCCCTCCTGGGGTGGCGCCACTCTTCTCTCTAGAAATATGTCAAATAGTCTTAGTGTTTATACTTGACTAACTGGGGCCCAGGTCAGGAAGCAGACAGACTGGCTAAACCAACCGTCTGCTAGCTGTCTCACATCGCAGCTAATTCTCAGCACATAGAGACTCTTTCACCTAGATATCACACTATAGAGACACTATGTGTCTGTTCCCCGAACTAGAAAATACAAAAAACGTCCAAACCAAGTTAAGATTAACAATTTAATTGAGGTTCAACAAATAAAAAACAGATGCAATACGGATAAACAAATGATAAAGCTTGGCTTATTGAATATCAGATCCCTTTCTACGAAAAAACTTTTGTAAATAATATGATCACTGATCATAATCTAGACGTGCTCTGTTTGACAGAAACCTGGCTAAAACCTGATGATTACATTATTTTAAATGAGTCCACCCCCCAAGATTACTGTTATAAACATGAGCCACGTCTTAAAGGCAAAGGGAGAGGTGTTGCTTCAATTTATAACAAAGTTTTCAGGATTTCTCAGAGGGCAGGCTTTAAGTATAACTCGTTTGAAGTAATGGTGCTTCATATAACATTATCCAGAGAAACAAATGTTAATGATAAATCCCTTGTTATGTTTGTACTGGCTACTGTATACAGGCCACCAGGGCAGCATACCATGTATCATATCGATCACAAGTGCAGTATGGAGTACCTCAAGGCTTAGTACTAGCGCCGCTACGGTTCACGCTTTATGTGTTTCCCTTGGGAGATATCATCAGGAAACATGGTGTTAGCTTTCACTGTTATGCTGATGATACTCAGCTCTATATTTCTTCGCGGCCCGGTGAAACACACCAATTTGAAAAACTAACGGAATACATAGTTGATATAAAAAACTGGATGACGAGTAATTTCTTACTGCTAAATTCTAAAAAAACAGAGGTGTTAATTATAGGACCTAAAATCTCTGCATGTAATAACCAAGAACACTGTCTAAGACTTGATGGCTGCTCTGTCAATTCTTCATCATCAGTTAGGAACCCAGGTGTGCTATTTGATCGCAATCTTTCCTTAGAAAGCCACGTTTCTAGCATTTGCTAAACTCTGGAATAACCTACCTAACATTGTTCGGCAAATTGTTCGCCACTGCTGCCAGAACTCTGTTTAACATTGGTATATCCAGTGTCAATGCAGCAAACCAGGCCGTGAACTCCATGAAACCGCTGTTTACTGTCTTCCAGAATGACTTTGACAAGACTCCAGCTCCTCCAATGACAGCCTAGCCACGGGTAGAATCCCACCGTACATGATTCCCTTAAGCCTTGTGCTAACTGTGCTGGCTTCCGCCATCACCACGCCAGCTGACCCGCTACAAAAACACCTGGCCTACTCTCGGGGTAGCGCCATCCTATCTGCGGTCCGAGCCTGGACCGCTGCCAACATTGCACTGTGCATCTCCATGGTCATCGGCCACACCCTGAACCTTGGCATGGCCTTCATCCTATACAGGAGACTCATAGAGGTGCGAACCTCTACAACCAAACTCACGACAGCTGTGTTGGAGGTCTCCAATGGAAACCCCGGAGGGAAAGTACCACACCAGAAATGGATACGAACCTCATCGAGCTGAGTCCTCAGCCCTAACAAACACCTGCTATCCGACCGTCACGATTCACCTGCCATCTGACCATTGTGATTGGGTGTTGTCCGATAATGAACACAGGGCATCATCCGAGCCCAAAGAAAGAAACTCCCGAAACATTTCACAACACACACACACACAAACACACACACACACACACACACACACACACACACACACAAACGTTTCTTTACACTCATCATGTAAGTCATTACTAAGATGTATTAGATAGGTTTGTGCTTTGCATAACTGGTTAGCCCTGTTATGCGATGGTTATGATTTTCTGATTTGTAACTTGGAAATGTTTCTCCTAATTAATGTTCTCAAATAGAGTCATGATTTTGTAACCCTACCTCTGACCAGGTCATAAAAATTTATGACCCAACTGGGAGAAACAGAAAAAGCCCAGCTCGCTAGGAATTTTTGTAAGGAAAAAGGAAAGTAAATGTATTTTAAATGTATTAACTGTATCTCCTTTTTTGTGCTTAGATGTCTTCCCATATCAAATTGGAGTATCTGCAATTTTATTGTGTGTTAATCAAACTTTAAATGTGTGTAATTCTGCATATGAATGTAACTTTATGTTTCTATCACTTTTACCTGTCATTCTTGGTAACTGTTTAACCATCTTCTTTTGACTGACACATTCATACATAGGAATCGCATGTAAAATGTATTTATTCTGGAATTACCAACTTGCTAAAATATTACTGCTGAATTCTGATAAAACCATAACTTACGCGAGGGGTATTTCCCCAGAGACAAAGGAAATTTTTTGTTCATTGGTTGTTCGTGCCAACAGAGGCGTGAACCAGTCGCCCCAAAAGAGACTGACCCAGGAAGTTCTCATGGGCTTTTTCGTCTGAACACTTGGTCCGAACACTTCGTCTGAGAGAATGCCTTTTTTTTATGAGGGCTCCTTAGGGAGCTCTCATCTCCATTTTTCTTTTCTTTCCTTTACTAAGTTCATTCTCATATTTGGATATACTCTGAATCATTTCTTTGGTAATCATTTCGTTCGGTGAACCTTTGAAACTTTGTGCGAGTCTGCTCGCCCCGGACGACACGAGAGAACATGCCCAGCTCCAAAAGAACGACACACGCACGCTCGTCTTTAGCAGTCACAAAGAGACCCACATGCAAGTATTATTTTCTATAGAAATGCTGCTTAAGGTTGTCTATTCCCTTTTTCAAAGTGGTCTGATTCCTTGTTGTCTTTCAAAAGGTTACTGTCTGTGATTTTGCCATAATGGGCGACCATTCTGTGATCTCGCCTATTCCACTTTCACTTTCTCTGGCTTACCCTTTCATCTTCTCTCTCTCTTATCTGTAATCAGTTTTGTCTTTTATTGTTTTACTGTTTGTATTGTTATACGCATATTTTACGTCCATTTGCTGGACAATTGCATTAATTCCCAGTAAAAGATATCACGATAATTGATATGAAGAATGGAATATTGAAATATTAATGAGTAAATTACAGTGCCTTGTAATGAGTTTTTGATATATACAATTGACCTATTTTTCATCTTCAATCATTTTAATGTAACTGTCATATGAGATATATATATATTAATCATATTCCTGATTAATTATTAAAATTCCCTATATATAATTTGAGCTGTACTACCCAGTGCGCTTACAGTTGGCATTGTCTGAAATCCTCACAGGGATTAGTGTCATATCTTCAAATATGTTGGGGTCATCAGAAATCATTATAAGAGATTGGATGCAAACTGTTCAAGTAATCTCAATTAGGTCAGAATTGTTATCCTAATATAGAAATAGCAAACAGAGAATAATTGGTGTAGCTGCTGTTCTTAACATTTCAGGCACATTTCAAGACTACACTAACAGCAATAATTCTTATTAACTGCTATTGTTCTTGATTTTTCAAACTGTCTCCAATTATGCCTTAACTGTGTGAGCAAAAATTGAGTATGGTATATTTCAGCTGTTTTATGCGCTGGTGCCTCACGCGCACATATTCATTGTATACAGCACAGTTCAGCATGAGCAGTGGTCTACTGTGGCATATTTTTGCTCATTATAATATTTTTCCGTCGATACTGAAACACACGTGAACCACAAAGCCTATTTTACCTAATAAATAATAGTTTACCTGCAAATACGCAACATCACGAATATGGAAACATTTGGATGTGTCCAGATTGAGAGAGGTAAACCCAACAGGTAAGCTAAGTGGATATACTGTATATCAATTTATATTATTTACTTATTTATTTCGTGTTTATCCCATTTTTTTCATTGCATATGAAAATTTAAGAATGAAAAAATCCTACTAACATATAATATTAACAGATTTTTAAATGTATTTAAAACAAGTGTATTTTAAGTGAAAGTGTCTTCAAAAGTACAGACGTCGGTGGGTCGGTGAGTTCGTTGGGGAGCGTAGGAATTCATTGACCCAGTCCGCTTGCTGTCAGCGCTGGACATGTGGGGAAACCTCTGGGAGACAGTGCTTGTAATATACTGTCTTATGTTCATAGGCAATGCAAATTTACCTCTCGAACTGTCCCAGTTGTTGTTAGTTAATTATATTTATATTATATAATTATATAATTATATATTTTTAATTCCTGTTTTGTTCTGATAAATTTGTAAAATTTAAAGGATTTGTTGTAAAGTGAAGGGAACTAAAAATATCCTGTTGGTAATGTTCCATTATTGATAAAATGCATAAAGTTTCTGGTGTTTGGATTTGTACTTCAATATGATGAGCTCCAAGTATAAGAATAGCCCTAGACTAGTTTCTCTCTCTCTCTCTCTCTCTAACAGCATTAGCTCAATGAAATATGTCTTCCTTCTGTTAGAATGAATGTTTTCCTGCCTTGCTAAATGTTGGGCTTGTGATCAATAAGTTGTATTCGCCTCAATCTGATTCAGTAAAGTCAAACCGCAGACAGTGAAGCTGCATCACTGAGCGCGAGTCCTGTGCGCTGCGAGGCGGGAACAGAGGATTCCGTTTGGTCTTAAAGCCTTCCGCAAATGCTATGTTCACAAATAACAATGATTTTTGTAAAATAATGATTCGTTATCAATTGATAATTTCTTATTATCATTATGGTCTTGTGAAAATAATACCATGGGCTGGGAGAAAATAATGAATACAAAGAGTAGTGCTGCTGAGTGCAGGCATGTTTCAGCCCAGTAACACACCATTCCTCACAGCCAAAAACAGACCGAATTCAGTTCAGCTGGAGGGGGTTGGGTTTTTTGGGGATAGTTATGTATGACTTGTGGGGGTCGAGATAAAGGTGTGAATTGCTCTTTCATATGGACAGTGTCTTATGAGGCTTTCACTTGCTGAACTGGTTTATATAGGACTGTTGTTTTGCTTATAGACTAAAAAATGGTCTGCCCCCACGTAAGATTTTTCTAGTTCTAGTCGTTCGTTTGTTATATTCAACTAATCAGAGGTTTATATTAAATTTACATAATCAAATTTTAATATATTCCGCGCTCAAGCACATGCATTAAGTTTGCAACAAAGCACATGCTGAAGTAGCCTACTAATTGTGAAAAGAGACATTTTAATTATTTATTGATAAACAAATGTTTTCTTTTTGGCTGCAGGATGAAATTCACAGTGCTGGCTCTCTCCGACTAGAGAAATGCAACATTCACAAATTACACAATTCGTTTTCGTTTAAAAAACATTTCAAGCTTTCTGTAGATATTTTAATGAATGTGAGACACCACGATATTATGTTAATTAAAAAATTATAAATTCATTATCAGGAAAAATTAAAGTGATGAGATGGCGCCTCCCTGTCATTAATGCACATTAATAATTTTTGCACAAACACTTGAATATGAATGTCGTGGTTTTCACTCGCTCCAAGAGCCTCCATCACGAGTACAATACATGCCAACAGCCCATAATATAACTGCATATTCAGCAAGAATTCATGTTAAACATGTTTAGCTATAGCTTGATCAGAATGTTACAATGACTGCAAGAGTCGAGCGGGATGTTAAGAGTTTGTCTGTTTCTTTTACTGATTATTTTCAGGTTAAAGCATGATTTAAACATTCACACTAAATCGCTTTCGCAATAATTCATTCAAACAAATTTAATCTTACAGTGCTACTACATTATCAGTAGGCTATTTGATTTTGAAATCTTGAAGAAGTTAATCGATCTGTTTAGATAAAATAACTGACAAAAATGTACTGTTATTTTCAACACAAACAATGTTCACAGCAGAAAGCAGCAATTAAAGATTTAATGCTTACAATGTTATGTTTGGCATGTGATATAGGGAAAAAAGTTTACACAAAACAGCTTAAGCCACTTTGAAACTCTCCTGTTGTTATTTTTTTTTATTATTATTATTTTATATGCTATATGAACTGCTTGTTTGGTCAGAGGAGACCAAATTGATTGCAAATAATTGACACTATTTAAACTGAACAGAGATGATCACTGAATTCAATGATGAACTGCCTTTAACTGTCATTTTGCATTATTGACACACTGTTTTGTTAATGAATGTTGTTCAGTCGCTTTGACGCAATGTATTTTGTTTAAAGCGCTATATAAATAAAGGTGACTTGACTTGACTTGACTTGACTTAACATTGATTTTTATTATTTTATTTTATTTTTGGAGTGGGATTCTTATAACAGCTTTTCAGGGATCCAGTAGATAGATAAGAGATAAGCTCTTTAATCATGGTCCTTTTTTCTTTCACCATGCAATCAGAACTTCATTTAACCGATAAAGAGGAGCACATAAGCAACCCAATAATGTTCTTATGTAAGGATATGTACACTTATGCATTGAACAATTCTAATACAAGCTTACCAAGGATCCAGAATATAAGAGATAAGCTCTTTCATCATGGTCTTTGCTTCTTTCACCCGGTAACCAGAATTTAATTTAAACTATAAAGAAGAGTACAGAACAGTGAAGTAGCAATCTAGTAATGTTATAATATATTGAACAAAAGCATTATTTTATCTTATATATATATATATATATATATATATATATATATATATATATATATATATATACATCTGATACTTTAAGCTGGCATTAGCTTAATAAGTATCCAGATAATAAGAGAAAAGCTCTTTCCTCATATAATTGGTTTCTTTCATCAATAACCAGAACTGTTTATCTCATAAGTTTTCCAATAAATTTAAATGTGCATGTCTACAAAGGAACAAAAACACCTTCATGTGTGCTAAAGTAAACAGGCACAACATTTGTTTTTTTTTTACTTTGTTATTGAGTGAAACCCAGTTTAATGTTCATGATTGGTGCCTCCCTATCAAGTGATGGCTAAGCACAGCTAAGAAGGAAAACACTTGACAGTGAAAAACCGCTCAAGCTGGTTGAAGAAGCTCCTACCAAGCTGGCCCAACAGCTCTTGTGAAGCTAAGTCCACCCAAAGTTCCCTCCAAGCCCACCTGCAGTTAAGTCCGCGCCCCTGCAGTTCTGTCCGAGTCTCCCACGGTTCCTGCCAAGCCAAGCCCAGTGTGCCAAATTAAAGTTATTTCCAAAGCTCAAAATGGCTGAGTCAAAATCTCTGCAGCAGTTAAAGAAAGAGAGAACGACTGCCAAACAGCGGTTTTCCCGACTGGCAAACTCAGTACTGAAGTCTTGCAAGAAAATGTCGGTGGAAGAACTGGTGGAAGCCTTCAGCAAGGTTGCGCTGAAGGATAACCGGGTGATGGAGACAAATGAGGAGGTGGAAATTGTTTGGACTGAGGAAGTGGAGCTTACGTCCACCCCCAAAGAAGGTGAAGTGCAAGACATTAAAAAGACAGCATAAGAGTGTGAGCAAAAGCTTGAGGAAGTGGAGGGGGCTGTCCAGAGGGTTCTATGGCAAAGTTTTGGCTACCCTGAACTGTCACTGGCATTGGAGGCAGCTGAAAAGGAGTGCGAGCGGCTGGAGAAAAATGAATCTGGCCTGAAATTGGAGGTATAAGAATTAATACTTAGTAACCTTGAGGGGCTGGTGAAAGCAGCAAAAGAAACCATTCGGCGATGGACTCGCTGGGTCCCAGATGAAGAGCGGCCTGACTTTCAGGAGCGCATGAGGCATGTGGAAGGTAGGCTGCTTGAATTGATTTCAGGGAAAGCCAACCTATTACAAGTGAAGTTAGAAAACGAGACGTCCCCAACAGGAACCCCATATCGGTCACCTGCTGTCAAATTGAGGCCAACAGCACTCCCACAGTTTGATGGAAATAAGCAAAATTTCTTCCTCTTGAAAAAGGAATGGGACGTGCTCCAAAAGCAAGGGCTACCGGCTCCAAGGAGGTGAGGAAATACCAGCTGTTGGATAGCCTTGAGGAAAAGGTAGCAAGGGACCTTCGTCTGTCAACTTACGGAATGGCGGACAAAATTTTCTGTATCCTTGAAAACAGATTTGGAAATAAAACTGCAATCGCCCTGGAAATTGTTGAAGAGCTGCAGGTGCTGCCACCATTGAGAAGCCACCAACCCAGGAAGATTGTGGACTTGATCCAGGTTGTGGAAAAAGCCTTGTATGACCTCAGCGGGTTGGGGGATACGGGCGCCTTGAAAAATCCACTTGTCACAAAGTCCCTGGAGAGCAAGCTACCTGAGAGTTTAAAAAAGGAGTGGCTGGTCTACGTATCAAAAGGGGAAGAAGCCGTATTACCTGAAGACAGGGTTTTTCATGCTCCTTAAGTTTCTGAGAAGTCAGGAGAAGATTTACGAGCAATTAGATCAATTAAGGGATGATGACTCCAGCAAGAGGGAAACAAGAATTCCACAAAAGCATGCCCGGACAAGGTCCACCAACTCCTCAAGCTCCCAAGCATTGTGCGTTGTCTGTGGAGAAAGGGCCCACAGTAGGAAGCTGTATTATTGCAAGAAGTTTAAAATGCTCTGAGTAGCAGAAAAGAAAGAAGCAGTTAAGAAACTTGGTGCTTGTGGGAAGTGTCTCGAGGTTCATTACAATGATGCAGACTGCAAGACAACCTTTCTGTGCAAAAGCAAGGGGTGTAAGGACACTCAAGGCCTGGGTCATCATTATTAGCTCTGTCCCAAGGGTGGAAGCAGGGGAGATGGGCTGAGAAGATTGAAGCCCAACCCAGCAAGAGGCAAATTGAAAAAGTACACGGAGACCCAGGAGGAGTTCCTGACAAGCTTGACCCCCGACTTGGCTCAGCGGTGTCGGAATGCTTTCTGTAACTCTGTCTCAAAAACGTTCAGTTCAGCCATGGTGGAGAATGGCCTTGAGGAGTTTGGGACCTTGATAGACTTGGCATCCGACACCAATTACACTACTCATGAGGCTGCAGGTGAGCTGAATTTAAGGAGTGAGGATGTCACTCTCATAGTCCATGGAGTTGGCGGGATGCAAGTAACGAGCAAGACCAAGCGATATCTACTGAAGATCCGGGTCACAACTTTGAAGGGAACCCTGAGATCCCACCAGCTTTTGTTTTACGGGCTGGATAGCATCGCAGAAGTCAATCGGCACGTGCCACCCAAGAGACTGCAAAAAATATTTCCTGATTTTTCTCCTTCACGAACTGGTCCATCCCACTAAGATCAAGCTCCTCATCAGTCCCTCAGAAGGTGCATTCCATCGGTGACCTTGTTCTCTGGGATGGTCCCCTTGTGAAAACGGTGGGTGGTTCTCATCCGGATCTCTTGGAAGATGTTACAATCTCAGCTCATGGCTCCAGAACGCATTTTGCACGCTCCATGTGGACAGCAGCTGTGGATTACGAGGAAATCATCTGAAATGGCTTAGTTCAACCGTCTCCACTCACCCAAACCACTACATGTGCTGCCAGCCGAGATTACATGGATTGGTGGAAATGTGACAGTATTGGGGCTGCCTGTGAAAATTGCTTGTGTATGCTGCACAATGAGAGAAAACACGAATATGTAGTTTTCTAAGTGCACATTTTCAGGCAGATCAGACTCAGGCAGCCATGTTTCAGTTAAAGCAATACATGCCGGTCTTAACTGTTGAACACAGACATTCAGATCTTGTTTATGACAGCGCAAACTCTGTACATTCAACAAAAACAGTGAAAAAGAATTGTGCTGTGCAAACAAATACAACTCATCTGGTACCATAAAACCTGTGCAATTTCTTGTACAGCTTCAAAAACTTTTTCATTACAATAAATACTTCTTTCATTAAAGTCTTTAATAGTCAAGCCAAACAAACTTCTTACTCGACTCAGTGCAACATAAGCCTGACCAGCAGCAAAAACAGAAGCAGTTAAACCTTGTACTTTATGGACTGTGCATGCCCAAGCCAATTTCAAAGGAAACTGTCGGTGAAAACCACCGTTCCTACATGCATTTTCCTCTTTTACATGTATAGGAGTTGATTTAAACAATTTGCTGGCTCAGCTAAACATTGTTTATGCCTTTTTAACCCCACATGACTATCATCAAAATTGATGTACACAGTTTTGGGTAACTTATTTTTATCAGCACAAACAATGTGTGTTACTGTGCCACAAACGGCATTAACTAATCCATCATTTACATCAATGTTTTTTATCAACATGACACGTGCATTTACGCCTAAAAGCAACTTTGCTGTTAAGCACGCATTGTAAACCTTTCATGATGACCAGCAATTAACTCTACGTTGCCAGTCTTCTTAGGACTAAATCTTCTGCGCAGATATTAATTAACTTCTTTAGGTTGTGCTCATGTACTTCATCGTTTGTAGCAAAAATGTGTAAAGGAGCATTATCATCCTCACCTGTTTCACATTTTCTTAACATCTCCAGATCTTCTTTGTTCAATGGAGCCTTTTTACTCAGCAAATTATTTCTGTCTTTTTGCATTACTACCTGTGTTAACTCTACTACATTAAAACAATTAGACCACAGTCCAAGTCCTGGTACTTCTGTATATAATGGTTTACCCTTAACGGGTGGTGATTGGAAAAAATCCCCAACTGCTATAACACAAACATTACCTAAAGGAGAGAAGTCTCCTGTTTGTTTGATTTGACGTAATCTTCCATGAATGTTTGCCAACAGTTTATGATCTACCATTGAGATCTTATCTAAAATTAAAATCTGAAGGGCATGGAATTTTGCCCGCAAAGAATTTAATTTCTCTTCTCCCAAAGGTGTGTATGGCAACTTCACATCTGTGCCAATGGAAAATGTATGCTGTATAGTTGAAGCCTTTAATTGGAAAGCGGCAAGCAGTTATAAAAACATGAAAAGGTTTAGGGTTTTCACCTCTAATTTTACTTAAACACCATTGTCTAAGTTTATAGAAAACAGATATCTGGTTTTTGTTTAAAGAGCAAATTAAGCACAACCCATCTGACCGACTCAGACAATTGTCCTTTTTCTCAATATGAGACACTGGCCCATGATTAGTTGCTAAATCTGGTATAAAACTTTCATATTCTACACCTTGCTGGCCAGTCTCATGTCAAAGCTGTTTACATTCCATATGTTCTAATTCCTGTTCAGGACAAAGTGAACACCATGCATCTTCTAATATGCCCTCACTATCAACAACAGTTTGTGCATTATCTAAGACATCTGCATCCTTTTCAAAAAGTGCTCTATTTGTGTCCACTATATGTTTAACCAATTGAACAGACCCATCACTAAAACAAACACTACCTTCTGTATAAAAATGTTCATAATTACAATACTGGTTGGGTTTAACTGATTATCTATACGATAAGGAAAAAACAATTACAATACACTGAGATAGAACTTTTCAGGATTCCTTGTTACAGAAAATCGAGCAAAACACACAATAGCAGGCTGCGTACGAGTTCTTTTTGCAATAAAACCAAAATTGTTTTCCAACCTAATTTTATTAGCACAAGACTGACCTTTGTATACAACGCGATATTCAGACGCAAATCTTGCCAAACACATATCTTCAAAAATGCTGATTTGGCCTAATCTTATAGCGATCAACAACACTTGTCATCCACATCTCTTCACTTTTCAGATTCTGAGATTGCAACTTGTTTTGTATTACACTCAGAGGCAAACTTATCCGTACAGTATCTTCACCTGTAGGAATGAATTGAACATGTCTTGAACACTCTTTTAAATTCATGTTTGTTAACCTATAAACTGCTTCTTGAGCACTAACTCAAGATTATGTAAGTGTCTTGCATCTACATTACCCTGAGTTGCTGATTCTCGCTGAGCATTAGCTAACAATAAACCCATTTCCCGTTCTGACTTTAAAATGTATTAAATTATAGAAACAATGCAGGCATAAGCATCTGTTACATACTGAATGTCCATTTTAGCATTCCAACACTTAAGGCTGAATTTGTTATATTGATTTACCCATACTTCATGCAACTGTCGTTTCAAGACAATGTGTGTGCTATTATTAATGCATTTATACGCCATTTCAAATAATTCCTGATTTATTCCAACACTATGAAACAAAGTTTCTAAAGAATTGAACTGCTCTTCTGACACAGCTTTCTTAACTGCAGTCATTATGTTTCGAGCATATTCTACCTGTGTGTTATTACTTACATTTGTAATTTTACTTTCATTTTGAAGATCACCTTTGTTGGACAAGTTTTCTCATCTTCTACTTTTCTGCGACAAATAAATGTTTGCATAGATAACATTTGGGAACATTTGGGTGGTTTGGGAAAATTAAAATGACAAACTGTTTTTCTTTTTACACATTTTGGAATGACATTTTCTGTGACTGCATGGATTTAACAACACTTCGTCTTCACAGGACACCTCGCGTGTAACATATTTATCTATAAATTTGACAACTTCTTAGTCAGAATTCTTATCTATTTGTGGAGCATTTTTAATCCAGAACAAACAATGGACATGGGGAGAACAACGTTGTTGATATTCCAACCTATAAAAGTAGTCCACAATTTCCCCTATGGGCTGAACAAGAGACATAAATACCTCTTTCAAAAAACAATGCCACCTAAAATCAAACATGTGAGTTGCAGTTACAGAATTATGACACAAAAGTTCAATTTTTTCATCCCATTCTAATTGTTCTAATATTTCATTTCTGCCTTCATGTTTTAAAATACTTGACATTAGATTTGTCCATCTCATATCAGCAGATGAGAACGAGCATAACCAGCTGGGAGTGCCCAATTGTCTAACCATGGCAAACAAATCTTTTTGCACACCTTGCCAAAATGCCGGAGTGTCACGGATGGGATTCAAAAATCTATAGCCTTCATCAAAATTAAGCACTTGCCTCAAGGACTCAGTATCTTTAAACATTTCTCTTGGTATGGACTTACTACATCCATGGCCTTTTCTTAAAGCAATAGATACATTTGACAGTACCTGTTGTATTTCTGATAGATACTGTGCATAAAAAATGTATTCAATATTTTGTGCAAATATACCATCTGCTTGCAAAATTAGATTATTAAAATATCGAGACAAAGTTAAATCTCTGTGCCCTTTTATCACGATAAGTTGAAGTACCATTAGAAAACAAAACGTACTCGGTTACTAACGTAACCTCGGTTCTCTCTAGAAGAGGGAACGAGTACTGCGTCTTAGCTAAGACGCTACGGGAAAAGTCTCTTTTCACGAAATACTGAAGCAAAAAATTATCCTTAATTTTGAATTTTTGTAAAGCGCATTTGCAGCAGTACACAGCCATAGGTGAGACGGCTCGCTCGCTCATTGGTTGCTTTGCAGCAAGTGCACAGCCTATCGAGCGCAAGCTGATGCAATATCAGACCAATTAGGACGCTTCGCGCCCATCACACCACTTCCCGCCGAAACGGGTGTGGCTCAACCCTATAAAAGGAGCTCGAAAAGGCTGACTCACCTGATTTATTTCATCGCCGAAGCGAACCAGAGTGAATCGTACGCACGGCAGAGAACGCAGTACTCGTTCCCTCTTCTAGAGAGAACCGAGGTTACATTAGTAACCGAGTACGTTCTCTTACGAGAGTTCTCTTGTACTGCGTCTTAGCTAAGACGCTACGGGAACCCCATGTAAGACGCCATGCGCGCAGGGATCACACACCAATAAACCTGAAGCAACGCCCAGGATTTACAGTGCACAGTCACCCGAGGGACTCACAGAGAGTCCAGGACAGGAAAGGGGGGGAGCCCTCCGTCCCATATCTAGCAGCACCCGTAGATGCGGCAATATAACATCACACAGTCGAGGCAAGGCCTGACCAATGTGGCAATGTGGGTCTTACGCAATACAGCCCATATAACAGTCGGCAGCGCATAATGCTCACGAACTCAGAATTCCCATCAGGGCCCTGATTCGGCTATACCGACAGCAGCCTTGCTTGCAAGGCGGGAACCTCCAGGTTATAGAACCTGATAAATGCAGACGGCGAGGCCCAACCTGCCGCCATACATATATCCTGCAAGGAGATCCCAGTAGACCACGCCCACGATGAGGCGACGCCCCTTGTGGAGTGTGCTCTGACGCCCAGTGGGCACTGAAGGCCCCTGGAAGCGTAAGCTAACGCTATGGCGTCAACTATCCATCTGGATAGAGTCTGTCTCGAAACAGCCATTCCCTTGGAACGTCCACTGAACGAGACAAACAGCTGCTCAGTCTGTCGAAAGACAGCGGAGCGAGACACAGAAGCTCTTAAAACCCTAACAGGGCAAAGAAGACTCGAGTCTCCATCCTCTCCTGACACCGACAGGGCAGACAGGGCAATAACCTGAGCCCGAAACGGCGTGTTGAGGGACTTCGGCACATAACCGTGCCAAGGTTTGAGTATGACCCTTGAGTCATTAGGGCCAAACCCCAAGCTCGACAGGTTCACCGAGAGCGCGTGCAGGTCACCCACACGCTTCACTGAAGCGAGAGCCAACAAGAATACTGTCTTGAACGACAGATGCTGGAGGCTAATCGATTGGATAGGCTCAGAAGGGGGACCCTTCATGGCCTCCAAAACCGCCGCGAGGTCCCGTATAGGGACTGACGGAGGTCTGGGAGGATTCAGCCTCCTAGCTCCTCTAAGGAAGCGGATGACCAAATCATTCCTTCCTATTGACTGACTGAGCGCTGTTCAGAAAACGCTGCGATGGCCACCACATAAACTTTGAGCGTGGATGGGGCTCTGCCCTTATCCAACAGCTCCTGTAGGAAGGAGAGAACCTCCGTCACCTCACAAGGGGTGAACATCCCTGAGCCGTGCACCAGCTGGAGAACACCGACCACTTCGAGGCATACAGCCGACGGAGCTCTAGCCTGAATGATGGTATTTAGCACTCCCACTGAGAGGGAGGGAAAGCATAAAGCGGGCAGCACGGCCATCTCCGTGACAGCGCGCTTTCGTCCTTGGAAAAGAACGCGGGGCAGTGAGCATTTTCGTGGGACGCGAAGAGGTCCACCTCCGCCCTGCCAAATCTCTCCCACAACAGCCGGACTGTTTGCGGGTGTAGAGACCATTTGCCCGTGGGAATGTTGCTTCTGGACAGCCTGTCTGGACCCAGATTCTGTAGCCCAGGCACATGAACTGCCCTCAGCGAGCGCAAGTTGCGCTGAGCCCGAACCAGGAGGCATTCTGCCAAACTGTACAGGTTTCGGGACCCGAGACCGCCCTGGTGATTTCTGTAGGACACCACAGACATGTCGTCTGAACGGACTAAGACGTGGTGTCCCTTGATTCGGGGACAAAAGCGCGTCAGTGCGTTCTCCACTGCCAGCATTTCCAGACAGTTGATATGTTGGAGCCTTTCCCGTTCTGACCACAGGCCAAAGGACGGTCTGCTCTCGAGCAGCGCTCCCCATCCCGAAGTGGAGGCGTCCGTCTACACCATCTTCACTTTCGAGGAAGTCCCCAGGCTTACACCTGATTGGTACAAGTCGTTTGCTGTCCAGGGTTTCAGGGCTGTAACACAGCCCTGATTGACCCTGAGACGCAGTCGACGCGGTACCCGCGCTTTCAGCCAGAACTGCAGGGGCGCATGCGGAGCAGGCCCAACTGCAGAACCGGAGATGCTGAGGCCATGAGACCCAGCATCCTCTGACATTCTCTCAGCGAAACGGTCGCGCCGCAGCGGAGAGAACTCGCCGCGCGCTGAATGCCCAACGGTGACCGCGCCGTCATGGAACGTGAGTCCAGAACTAAACCCAAAACAGTATCGTCTGACTGGGGTTCAGCGACTCTTCGTCCAGTTGACACTGAGACCGAGTTTCTCGAGGTGATCGAGTAAAACGGCCCTGTGCTCCACGAGCTCCGGTCGTGATTGAGCCAGAATCAGCCAGTCGTCCAAATAGTTCAGCACTCGCATCGTAAACGTACGAGGAGCTACGGACAAGCCGAACGGCAGGACTGCAAACTGGTATGCCTGGCCCTCGAAGGCGAATCTCAAATATCGCCTGTGACTTGACGCCATCTGTATTTGAAAATACGCGTCCTTCAGATCCATTGAAATGAACCAGTCTCCTCTGCGAATATGCGCGAGGAGCTTCCTGGTCGTAAGCATTCTGAAACAGCTTCGTTCAGCTGTCTTAGATCCAGTATGGGTCTGAGACCCCCGTCTCTCTTGGGCACTAGAAAGTATCTGCTGTACAGCCCCCCCTCGCTTTGAGCTTGAGACACAGGCTCTACAGCCCCTCTGCTCAACAGTTTTGATATTTCGGCCGTGGTTTCGACGCGCGCTAAAAAGCGCGGAGTGCGTTGAAAAAACTGTAGCGAGTAGCCTCTCCTTATAATGCCTAGCACCCAATCCGAAACCCCTGGAAGCGCTGAACATGCATCTGCATGAATGGCTAAGGGCTGGATGCGAAGCGCGCTCTATTGACTGAGCAACGGCGGCGCTTCGGTGTGCTGTAACATGGGCGTTACGCCTGTGGCATTTGAGGCGGGGAGCGCGCTGATCACAGCGGGCAGATCGCTCCTCCTCGACCCCGTCCCGGCGCTTAACCGATTGAGGGAGGGCTGAGCGGGTCCCGTGGGACTCGTGATGTCTGCGAGTAACTGTGGGCTGCAAGTGTGCACATTTACTGCTTTCGACTCACTGTCTGCCTGGGCAGAGCGTACGTGCACGGGTTTCGTTTTTACAGAAACCACGCGTCGTGTGTAACATAGTGTTTGTGGGCACTGAGGAGTGGGCACGTTTACTATGTGGAGCGCTTGACCGAACTGAGTCGATCTTATAGGTGCGAGCCCTGTGTGCAGGGCTGTGCTTACATGCGGAGATGGGCACTGAGGAGTGGGCATCGTCACTACATTTATAGCACCATCGGCCGTGGCCGGACGAACGTGCACGGGTTTCGTTTTTACAGAAACCACATGACGCGTGTGACATAGTGATTGTGGGCACTGAGGAGTGGGCACGTTTACTATGCAGTGCGCGCGATCGACCTGAGTCGCTTTTATGGGCGTGAGCCCTGTGAAGGGCTGTGCTTATATGTGGAGATGGGCACTGAGCAGTGGGCATCGTCACTACATTTATAGCACCATCGGCCGTGGCCGGACGAACGTGCATGGGTTTCGTTTTTACAGAAACCACATGACGCGTGTGACATAGTGATTGTGGGCACTGAGGAGTGGGCACGTTTACTATGCAGTGTGCGCGATCGACTTGAATCGCTTTCATGGGCGCGAGCCCTGTGGGAAGGGCTGTGCTTATATGTGGAGATGGGCACTGAGCAGTGGGCATCGTCACTACATTTATAGCACCATCGGCCGTGGCCGGGACAGCAGAAATTACACCTTTTTCGGGAAATATCTGGTTATCTGGAAATATCTGGCCACCGTACAGGCTTGCGCATTGCAAAAGACGCTGAAACAGTCACAATCCCTGGAACTGAAACAGCGGCGCGCTTGGGTGAGAGCTCGGCCACAGCGGAACTCGTACACCGGCGCATCGATGAAGCAGCCATCGTGTGCAGTGCAGACGCAGCCTGCTCAGCAGCAGAAGATTCGCGCGAGCAGAGGTGACGTCATGCAGCAGGCTTTAGATGGCAACACCGCTTTCGCCCGCCATCCAGCAGAGGGCGGACAAAGGTGCGTCGCTATCGCCTGTTCCACCGGCGGAAGTGACTGGTAGTTCCTGTTTTTAGCATCATCCAGTGTGGAGAATGCTAGTGAGACAGACGAACGAGTTCGCGCTGAATATGGAGCGTTCCAAGCCTTCGCCACCTCTTCATGAAGCTCAGGAAGAAATGAGGCGGGCTTTGAGAAGTACGCTCATCCGAGAGGAAACTACCATCCAGCCAGGAACGAGAGGGGGGGCGCTGGTGCAGACCACTCGAGGCCGAGACTCGTCGCGGCCAGCGTGAGCACTCGCCTCGGCTCCTTCTCGATGTCAGCTCGTTTGCTGGGCTTCTGAGCAGAAGGTGCGAGATCCTCGGAGCTCGCCCAGCCCTCACTGCCCGAAGCACTGCCCGAGTGCGGCGCCTCAGCGCAGCGGAGAATGCAGGCTCAGAGAAAATGCCAAGCGAGTCCTCAGAGTCACCATGGCAACAGCTCGCAGTGAGGGCCTCTGCCGTCAGCGAGCGCGAGCGCTGCATGATCTTCACCCAGGCAGGAGACACAGATGACGTACCGGTCTCCCTCGCTGAGTGGGGCTCTGACGAGCCGCAGGAAGGCATCTTAAAAAAGAGGGCGAACACACACACACATGCATAAAAAACAGCTGGATATAACAGAATTGAAAGGATATGGGCGCCGGACAGCGCAGCAGGAATGGCAGTGGAAGGCGGCGAAGGCCAGCAGCTTCAGAATGGCTCGTCCCGCTGATATGCCTCTCAGACGGCGCTTGCTTCCTCCGTGATCCAGCGATGCGTGAGCTTCACTGAAGAGATGAAAAATCAGGTGAGTCAGCCTTTTCGAGCTCCTTTTATAGGGTTGAGCCACACCCGTTTCGGCGGGAAGTGGCGTGATGGGCGTGAAGCGTCCTAATTGGTCTGATATTGCATCAGCCTGCGCTCGATAGGCTGTGCACTTGCTGCAGAGCAGCCAATGAACGAGCGAGCCGTCTCGCCTATGGCTGTGTACTGCTGCAAATGCGCTTTACAAAAATTTTAAGGATTATATTATATTATATATTATAATTAAGGATCATTTTTCGCTTCAGTATTTCGTGAAAAGAGACTTTTCCCGTAGCATCTTAGCTAAGACGCAGTACGAGAGAACTCTCGTAAGAGAACAGGAAAACATTAAGCTTCATTTGTCTCTTCAGCATTTTCACTGGATTATTCCCTTAAGCAGGCGCCAGGATCAAGATACCATCAAAATTCTTGCCCAATATCTACAGGTTGTAGACACGTACCATAAACACACAGTGCTGTTGCCTATTGTGTAACTCCTCATCAGCATTTCTGTTTTCCAGTTCAGTCTCCGCCATGTTATTTGTATCGTCATCATCATCTTTTCTAATAAACTCATTTAACCAATCATCATTGAAAATAATATCTGTATAATATTTGTTGATTTTTTTTAAGCAACACAGTGCCTTTTTAATATTTGTTGTGTCCACATACTGATACTTATAATGACCTTTATATGTCAACTTCCTCTTTAACTTCACACAAATTAAAGACCCTTCATTTTCTGTTCTAGGCAAAACATTAGTTGTGTGTTTAATATTGCAAAGCTATTAAATGTTGTTTTAAATTGTTGAGACAACACAGTTCTTCAGGTATAGGTTTCAGTTCTAGATTGTTAACAGCACTTTCAGCTGGCATTTCTCCTTTTTTTTACTTAAGAATGACAAGTGAAGCAAATCCAAAATGCCTTTACATGAATCTGCCAGTTCACAGGGAATATCACAATTTTCAGCACACTTATTCAAAAAATGCTTTGTAATACATTTTTTAGCCATCAATGACACTGCTGAATTTGTATTATAATTTTCTGTTCTACAGCATAATACTTGCTGTCTAAATAACAGCTGGTGGCAAACACAACAAACAAATTCTGGTCCAGAACTAGCTTTATCTACAAACTGCTTTTTGAAAAAATCACAAACCTGTTGATTTTGTTTTAACTGTTCTCTTCACATCTTGTTATTTCTTTTTACTTTTCCTTATGTAGTGCACTATTATGATATTTTAAGTTACTGTGCTGCTTGACAGTGTTTCTATGCTTGTCATTGTCATGTTATTTCATACTACTGCATGTCTTCACTGTTTTTAAATTCCTCATTTACATGGTATTTCACCTTGCTGAATGTCTTCGCTCTGTTTTTAAATTGAACATTGTTCTGGTATTTTATCCTACTGTATTTCTTCACTCTCATTTTATATTGCTCATTATTAAAGTATTTCACCCTGTCGTACTCATTAATTTTACTCCTATATTGCTCATTATTTTTATACTTCACTCGATTGTACTCATCAACTTTACACTTATGTTGCTGGTTTTCAGCATATTTGATCTTATATTTGAACAAGCATATTTGCTTGTTTTAATGACTCTTTATATACAGCATTGCTATGATATCTTTTCTTTTTGAGATTTGTCACATGTTTCTGAAACTCTGCATTGCAAGGATACTTCTCCAAAACAGATAGCTTAGTATGGTCTCTATGGTTCTTTACTCTTTTTAATAAATAATACCTTTTCAAATATTTCCTCCTATTAACAGATACATAATTCTTTATATCTCCAGCAACAGTATCTTGCTCCTCATGATTCACAGAAATTTCACTTTGTTCCTTTACTTGCTGTCGTGTACACATATGTTTTTCATCATTGCATTCTTTATTCTGGCACAACATATAACACATCTGGCTATTAGGTTGTTTCACACAAATAACAACTTCATAATGATTCTCATTACAGTGCTGTAGATATATACCTTGATTGCATGTTCTTCATGCATACAACTGTACTTTAACCATTTCTCATTATGATATGTACAAATGTCCACTCCCAAATAATTAGCCATCACTTGAATCTCCAATTATGTGGCTCATGACCCTACAAACCTCATTCTGGATTTAGATAAATAATCTTCCATAGATTCATACTGACATCTTAAAAGATTCTTGTATTGTACACTGTGCAGTTCCATATGTTTCACAATTGCAAGCCTTACTGCCCGATGAGGTTTTTGCGTGCCACATATAAATTGTGCCACTGCCCTAAAAAAACTGTTGCCATCACCTAAAATACTAACTGTTTTATAAGGATGGCCCATTGTTCTGCTGTTTGTTGGAAAAACTACATTTTCGCTATGAAACTCTATATTAAGTTTACTACTTAATTTATGCTTTACTTTAGTAGACAATGGACTGAAATAAAAAATCCTATTTGTCTCATTGCCTAGACAAACTACATCTGAATTTTCATCAATTTTGGAAATTGTTCCAAGTATTTCAGTGCTCTCATTTAAAGATTGTCTCGGTTTCTTAGTAACCAAATTTCTTTTTCTTCTTCCACATTCACATTTATACAATAATGCATTCTTTTTTTACCCTTGTAGGTCATTTTTTCACTTTGATCATTTATGTTTTCTGTGTGACTACCAGATTTTCTTGGCTTTTAAGTAGGACACAGACACCACTTATTTCAAAAATCTTCAGGTTTCTTCTAGTAAATGCAGAAAATTTTTCAATGTGCTTCAAAACACAACTTTGTAAATTATAATATACAACCACAATAAAGCCATTACCATCAACCATCAACCAACCAACCACCACTGCTATGTGCATGAGAATCAACCTCAGCAAACTTACCATTTTCCTTAATAATGGCACATGTACTAGCATTCAAAGTAAAAAAACAAAAAAAAAACATGCTTAATATTTTTAAAACATTGCTTGCAAACCATTGACTAATGTCACACATGCACCAGATCTAATAAAATCTCCATCAACGACATCTACATATCCAGAAACAAAATCAGCATATTCAAATTTGAATGCATTTGTACCCAACACATATTCTTTAGGAAGATCTAGAATACGCAGCAAGTTTTTACCTGTTGGATCACTAATTAAACCACTTTGACGCAAACTTAAATACAAGCTGAAAAAACAGAGGTGTTAATTATAGGACCTAAAAACTCTGCATGTAATAACCTAGAACACGGTCTAAGACTTGATGGCTGCTCTGTCAATTATTAGTCATCAGTTAGGAACCTAGGTGTGCTATTTGATCGCAATCTTTCCTTAGAAAGTTTCTAGCATTTTTAAAACTGCATTTTTCCATCTAAAAAATAAATCAAAATTATGGCCTATGCTCTCAATGTCAAATGCAGAAATGTTAATCCATGCATTTATGACCTCATGGTTAGATTATTGTAATGCTTTATTGGGTGGTTGTTCTGCATGCTTAGTAAACAAACTACAGCTAGTCCAAAATGCAGCAGCAAGAGTTCTTACTAGAACCAGGAAGTATGACCATATTAGCCCGGTCCTGTCAACACTGCACTGGCTCCCTATCAAATATTGTATAGGTTTTAAATATTGCTTATTAATTATAAAGCCCTGAATGGTTTAGCACCTCAGAATTTGAATGAGCTCCTTTTACATTATAATCCTCTACGTCCGCTATGTTCTCAAATCTCAGGCAATTTGATAATACCTAGAATATCAAAATCAACTGCGGGCGGCAGATCCTTTTCCTATTTGCCGCCTAAACTCTGGAATAACCTACCTAACATTGTTCGGGAGGCAGACACACTCTTGCAGTTTAAATCTAGAATAAAAACCCATCTCTTTAACCTGGCTTACACATAATATACTAATATGCTTTTAATATCCAAATCCGTTAAAGGATTTTTAGGCTGCATTAATTAGGTAAACCGGAACCGGGAACAATTCCTATAACACCCAATGTACTTGCTACATCATTAGAAGAATGGCATCTACGCTAATAGTAGTCTGTTTCTCTCTTATTCCGAGGTCACCGTAGCCACCAGTTCCAGTCTGTATCCAGATCAGAGGGTCACTGCAGTCACCCCAAGATAGTCATGCAGTGTGAAAAGAACAGTGACCCGACTACTTTGAAAATCGTGCAGTCTGAACTCGGCTTAATAGAATGCATAGCATCATCAATTATTATTATTTTTTTAATCTTTGTACACGCCATCTCCCTGAAAATCCAGGGAAGCCCTTGCCACTTCCAGCTCCTTTTCTGTATTCTTCAACCTGCAGACTGTGTCTACCAACTCCTTACGCAGATATTTTCTTTCTGCATCCATTGCAGATATTTTCATCATGACCTTCACTCTTCTTTGCACACTGTCTCATCCAACACTGCATACTACACAAAACACAAAAAACAAAAAACAATAAATACATGTCCAATGCACATCACTTAACATTACAAACACACCTAATACTTACTGCTAATAAACAGAACTTCTCTCTGATTCTCAAAAATTCTTCTCCCTCCACACGTGGTATTTTAGTAGGGGTACTGAAAGCCATTATTCCTACAAAAACACCACAAAATTAAGTCAATTAAAAATGGCTCACAACAAAATATACACAACCACATATGAACTACAACTACACGGAATACATGAAAATAACTTACCTTACAAAGTAGTGTGTTTCAAAACTAACAGCAAAACACAGCTTAATCAAGACCTATGACAGACAACTGTGAGCCAATGACATTCTACTATACATACACACCTGTAACACACCCCTACTCACAAAGACACTCCCCCTTTTTATTTCACACACATCATATCACCTTAAAACACATTACTTCAAATATCTCCAACTGTTTAAACACAGTATATATGTATAACACTATGACTTTAAACTTAAACCATGAACTCAATTATTCTCATACAAATAAAATATTTTGTCTAAACATAAAATACAACACCTTCAACCTTCTCTCTGGCCTTCTCATCTTGCCTTCATCACATAATAACCTTACACCTGTGTAACGAGTTCTTTTGTGGGAAGGAGGAGGCGGGAACCAGCAGACAATCAAAATGACTTTAATAATAAAATAAAGACAAAGCAGCGTGACAGCCCCTCAAAGACGACTGATGTGCACAAATAAAATCAAAACATTAAATAAAACCCGGCCGCCTGCAATGTGGAGGGGTGGCTGCCATCAGTGAGGGAGTGGAGGAGTCGGCGCCGTTCGCCAGGGGGGCGGAGCCTGCTTCCATCCGTGAAGAAATCTGGAGGAGCAGGGAACGGGGGACTCCTGCCAGCTGCCCAAAATCGGAGGCACCGTCGCCATCCACCGGGCGGCGGAGGAGTGTCGTGCCATCCACTGAGGGCCATCCAGTGCCACCGCCAGGCACCACGGAGGAGTTCACCCAGCTGGTGGAGGGCCGAGCAGCAGTGCGTCTGGGAACCAGAACAAATTTTTTTTTCTCTTCTCACCCCTCTCTTGTCTCTGTCGCTCCTCATCCTTCCATCTCCTTTTCTCTCGCCTCTTCTCTACCCCCAGGTTCCCGCAGGTCATCGTGAGCGGTCCCCCCGGAGGAGCGATGGGGGTATGTGACGAGTGGGGCGGGGCCGAGAGCCATGGGAATGGGGCGAGTCCGGTGGAGTGATTGGAAATGAGCGACACCTGCGCCACTCACCGGTCCCGGTCTAAATGTGTCAGACCTTTGATGTGTCATAAGCCAACGTCAACGTTTCATGTATGTCATGCACCTACCTTTTATCTAACTTTTCAACCAACAGCATCATCTTGTTCACTTGGGACTTCAAAATTGTTACAAAGCCAACCCCTGCCCACTCCCACAACTCCTCTGTAATATCCTTTGATGCATCACAAAGGTGGAGACATGGAGATCATTTACTTAATCTTTATTAACAGATGCAGAGCGGACAACGCATCCAGAAACCGTCACATCAGATGACCGCGTGACCCGGGAAAAACACTCATCAGGAGAAAAGGTAACATAAGTAAACCCATACCGCCATCTACTGGACAACTTTGTCAAATACATCCCATTTACTACATCCCCTTTCCCCAGATAACACTAGCTTCAAATAGTTATCTATGTTACTCTTTACAATATATCACGTTTTACAACTATTGTACATTTTACCCAGTTTTAATATATATATAGTGAGATCCAGGACGCATTCTTGCCCTGTGGCTGGGGAACTCACTTCTAACTATTCATAGTCCTGTAAATAACTTGGAGTCTTCTTCTGTCTTGTCGACCTCCTTAACTCTAAATGGCCTTTCACCACAGGAGTTTCTGATCTTAACACCTCCTTGGTCATTTCCTCTGTCTGCTCCACATTGTCTTTGGGAAGTGTAACACCCGCAATTGATGTTAACTCCTCCCCCTCTTTCATAGATGTTTCCTTCAACTCCAAAGTTTCCCCTGCAGGCACAACATGCCTGTTCCTCACTTGATCTATGTGCCGGCGCACTACCTGACCATTTCCAAGTGCAACAGTACAAGACACCGGTCCCGTAGGTTTCTGAACTGTCCCAGGAATCCAGATAGGCCCTGAAACAAAGTTCTTAGTGTACACTTGGTCACCTTCGGTCACATGTCTTTTTTTAGCATGTCGATCATGGTAAACTTTTTGCTTCAACTGTTTTTCCTGTATATGACTTTTAAAGTCCGGGTGGATGAGATCCAAGGTAGACCTTAGTTTTCTTCCACAAAACAGTTCCGCAGGAGATTTCCCAGTAGTCGACTGTGGTGTGATCCTGTAACTGAACAGTGCTCTAGCCAGCTTTGTCTCAATGGAATCTTCTGTGCACTTCTTCATTCGAATTTTGAACGTTTGCACTGCCCGTTCAGCCAGTTAATTAGAAGCTGTATGATACGGTGCTGCGGTGATGTGTTTCATGTCATTTCAGTTCATGAACTCTTGGAACTCTGCACTTGTGAAACAACTGCCATTATCCGACACCACCATTTCAGGTATCCCATGTTGGCTAAAACTTTTTCTCAGGCATTGAATGGTCAAAGTCAAAGTCACCTTTATTTATATAGCGCTTTAAACAAAATACATTGCGTCAAAGCAACTGAACAACATTCATTAGGAAAACAGTGTCAATAATGAAAAAATGATAGTTAAAGGCAGTTCATCATTGAATTCAGTTATGTCATCTCTGTTCAATTAAATAGTGTCTGTGCATTTATTTGCAATCAAGTCAACGATATCGCTGTAGATGAAGTGTCCCCAACTAAGCAAGCCAGAGGCGACAGCGGCAAGGAACCGAAACTCCTTCGGTGACAGAATGGAGAAAAAAAAACCTTGGGAGAAACCAGGCTCAGTTGGGGGGCCAGTTCTCCTCTGACCAGACGAAACCAGTAGTTCAATTCCAGGCTGCAGCAAAGTCAGATTGTGCAGAAGAATCATCTGTTTCCTGTGGTCTTGTCCTGGTGCTCCTTTGAGACAAGGTCTTTACAGGGGATCTGTATCTGGGGCTCTAGTTGTCCTGGTCTCCGCTGTCTTTAAGGGATGTAGAGGTCCTTTCTAGGTGCTGATCCAGCATCTGGTCTGGATACGTACTGGATCTGGGTGACTGCAGTGACCCTCTGATCTGGACACAGACTGGATCTGGTGGCCACGGTGACCTCGGAACAAGAGAGAAACAGACAAATATTAGCGTAGATGCCATTCTTCTAATGATGTAGCAAGTACATAGGGTGTTATGGGAAGTGTTTCCGGTTACGGTTTACCTAATTAATGCAGCCTAAAAATCCTTTAACGGATTTGGATAATAAAAGCATATTAGTATGTTATGTGAATGGTTACTGTAGAGGTAGACTTAGGCCCAATCCCAATTCTATTTCATACCCCTCCCTACCACTCTGCCGACCCCTTGTCCCTTGAAACAGAGTGTCAAGGGGTAGGGGAGAAAATATTGCCCCAAGGATTGGAAACCACTACTATGCCATCACATGACATCTGGTGTGCATTAGAGCCTTTAATTATTGTTCTGTATTAATGAGCTTTAATGAGATTACTGACAAACTCACATATCGGACATTGCACAGCTCACACATCCAGGAGAAAATAAACTTGTCTGTTGAATGTGAGTTTATAATCCCCACAAATTCGAATGGACCCATCTGGCTTCCTCATAGTGGAAGTGCTGGGTGCTGCCCATTCTGAAAACTGTACTGGTTCTATAATTTTCTCTTCTAACAGTCTTTGAAGCTCTGCCTCCACCGGGGGTTTTACTGCGAAAGGCAATCTTATCAGATAAATTTTGATCATTCACTTTTATTTTATATCCGTGAGTGCAGTACACCTGCATTGCATTAGCACTTGATAGCTTGTCATTAGCATTTTCATTCAAACCTATCGCTGTTTTCTAGTCATGGCATAGTCATGGGTCAAAACACCGCTCTACTGTTCCGATCAAAACATTAAACAGGTTCTCCCCACTTAGTGATTCACCCACTGAGAAACCTGATGAAAGTGCTCTTGTTATTGGTGATTCTATTGTACAGAACGTGAATATAGAGACACCAGCCACCATAGTCAAATGTTTACCGGGAGCCAGAGCACCTGACATCTTGGCAAATTTAAAAGTGCTGGCTAATGCTAAACGTAAATACAGTAAGATTGTTATTCATGCCGGCGTTAATGATGTTCGACTTCGCCAGTCGGAGATCACTAAAAATAACATTAAAGAGGTGTGTGAACTTGCAAGCACGATGTCAGACACTGTAATATGCTCTGGTCCCCTCCCTGCTTAACGTGGTGACGAGATGCATAGCAGATTGTCATCACTCAATGGCTGGATGTCTAAGTGGTGCCCACAGAATAACATAGGTTTCATAGACAATTAGACAAGCTTTTGGGGCAGACCTGACCTGTTGAAAAGAGATGGTCTTCATCCCTCCTGGGGTGGCGCCACTCTTCTCTCTAGAAATATGGCAAATAGTCTTAGTGTTTATACTTGACTAACTGGGGCCCAGGTCAGGAAGCAGACAGACTGGCTAAACCGACCATCTGCTGGCTGTCTCACGTCACAGAGGTCAGCTAATTCTCAGCACATAGAGACTCTTTCACCTAGATATCACACTATAGAGACTGTGTCTGTTCCCCGATCTAGAAAATACAAAAAACGTCCAAACCAAGTTAAGATTAACAAGATCACTGATCATAATCTAGAAGTGCTCTGTTTGACAGAAACCTGGCTAAAACCTGATGATTACATTATTTTAAATGAGTCCACCCCCCAAGATTACTGTTATAAACATGAGCCGCGTCTAAAAGGCAAAGGGGGAGGTGTTGCTTCAATTTATAACAACGTTTTCAGGATTTCTCAGAGAGCAGGCTTCAAGTATAACTCGTTTGAAGTAATGGTGCTTCATATAACATTATCCAGAGAAACAAATGTTAATGATAAATCCCCTGTTATGTTTGTACTGGCTACTGTATACAGGCCACCAGGGCACCATAGAGACTTTATTAAAGAGTTTGGTGATTTTACATCCCAGTTTGTTCTGGCTGCAGATAAAGTTTTAATAGTTGGTGATTTTAATATCCATGTTGATAATAAAAAAGATGCATTGAGATCAGCATTTATAGACATTCTGAACTCTATTGGGGTTAGACAACACGTTTCAGGACCTACTCATTGTCGAAATCATACACTAGGTTAATACTGTCACATGGAATTGATGTAGTGTTGAAATTATGCAGCCAAGTGATGATATCTCAGATCATTATTTAGTTTTGTGCAAACTTCATATAGCCAAAATTGTAAATTCTACTTCTTGTTACAAGTATGGAAGAACCATCACTTCTACCACAAAAGACTGCTTTTTAAGTTATCTTCTTGATGTATCCAAATTCCTTAGCATATCTAAAACCTCAGAACAACTTGATGATGTAACAGAAACTATGGACTCTCTCTTTTCTAGCATTTTAAATACAGTTGCTCCTTTACGCTTAAGGAAGGTTAAGGAAACCAGTATGATACCATGGTATAATGAGCATACTCACACCCTAAAGAGAGCAGCCCGAAAAATGGAGCGCAGCTGGAGGAAAACAAAACTAGAGGTATTTCGTATTGCTTGGTGGGAAAGTAACCTATCCTACAGAAAAGCATTAAAAACTGCTAGATCCGATTACTTTTCTTCTCTTTTAGAAGAAAACAAACATAACCTCAGATATTTATTCAACACAGTGGCTAAATTAAAGGTCCCGTTTTTCATGCTTTTTTGAAGCTTTGATTGTGTTTACAGTGTGCAATATAAAGTGTTCATGTTTCGCTTGTAAAAAAAAAAACAGTATTTTTCACACAATTCACCTATCTGTATACCGCTGTTTTCACTGTCATAAAAACGGGCTGATGACTTCCTTGTTCTATAAAGTCCCTCCTTCAGAAATACGTAACAAGTTCTGATTGGGCCAACGGTTCCTGTGTTGTGATTCGACAGCAGCAGAGCACACGCTGCCCTCCTGGAAACGTGATTGGACTAGTTTTGAGAAGCAAGTGGGCAGGAGCATGTGATGGAGATGTACTTATAATCACAGGAGCGTTTTTACTGACGAGATGCGCATGAAAATCGCATTCTATTTTTTTGCACAGCCCTAACATCTAGTTAACAAAGCTAAACAGCGTTGCCCTTTGTGTAATAAGTTACAGAAACTGTTAAACGCACCAACTTAAATAATAAAATACACTTACCGGTTGTGGTCCATAAACAACGTCTTCTCCAGACAAAGAGGGAACTGCTCCATCTTTCAGGAATAATCTTTGTGCGAATCCGGCATTAAACTGATTCAGATTGAGAAAGCTGTCCTCAGCAAGCTGTCCTCAGCAAAATGTGCTGCACATAGTTTTACATGTGGATTATAATTTTCGGGATCGGAGTTAAACATAAATTGTAACCATTAATCTCCAAGTACAGTGTCCCTGGGAAGGCCAAACAAAGGTGATTGGACTCTGAGATTAAAATAACAGCGTTTCGACAACATGGCAACAAACACAAACGCAGCTCTTCCTCTTCTACGTTGGAGCGTAACAAGACCACGCCCCCCGTTTGTGTATTCATGTGGGTGGAGGTTAGTCAAAAAACTGTTTTAGTGACGTCATTACTGCAGGAACTCAGCTCTATACATCATTACTACAGTTACTCAGCTCTATATTTCTTCGCGGCCCGGTGAAACACACCAATTTGAAAAACTACTGGAATGCATAGTCGATATAAAAATCTGGATGACGAGTAATTTCTTACTGCTAAATTCTGAAAAAACAGAGGTGTTAATTATAGGACCTAAAAACTCTGCATGTAATAACCTAGAACACTGTCTAAGACTTGATGGCTGCTCTGTCAATTCTTCGTCATCAGTTAGGAACCTAGGTGTGCTATTTGATCACAATCTTAACCTTAGAAAGCCACGTTTCTAGCATTTGTAAAACTGCATTTTTCCATCTCAAAAATATATCTAAATTATGGCCTATGCTCTAAATGTCAAATGCAGGAATGTTAATCCATGCATTTATGACCTCAAGGTTAGATTATTGTAATGCTTTATTGGGTGGTTGTTCTGCACGCTTAGTAAACAAACTACAGCTAGTCCAAAATGCAGCAGCAAGAGTTCTTGCTAGAACCAGGAAGTATGACCATATTAGCCCGGTCCTGTCAACACTGCACTGGCTCCCTATCAAACATTGTATAATCTATAATCCTCTACGTCCGCTACGTTCTCAAAACTCAGGCAATTTGATAATACCTAGAATATCAAAATCAACTGCGGGCAGCAGATCCTTTTCCTATTTGGCGCCTAAACTCTGGAATAACCTACGTAACATTGTTCAGGAGGCAGACACACTCTTGCAGTTTACATCTAGATTAAAGACCCATCTCTTTAACCTGGCTTAAACATAACATACTAATATGCTTTTAATATCCAAATCCGGTAAAGGATTTTTAGGCTGCATTAATTAGGTAAACCGGAACTGGAAACACTTCCCATACCACCCGATGTACTTGTTACATCATTAGAAGAATGGCATCTATGCTAATATTAGTCTGTTTCTCTCTTATTCCAAGGTCACCGTAGCCACCAGATCCAGTCTGTATCCAGTTCAGAGGGTCACTGCAGTCACCCTGATCCACTACGTATCCAGACCAGATGAAAGATGAATACCAGATGAATACATCCCTGAAAGACAGCGGAGACCAGGACAACTAGAGCCCCAGATACAGATCCCCTGTAAAGACCTTGTCTCAGATGACCATCAGGACACGACCACTGGAAACAGATGATTCTTCTGCGCAATCTGACTTTGCTGCAGCCTGGAATTGAACTACTAGTTTCGTCTGGTCAGAGGAGAACTGGCCCCCCCAATTGAGCCTGGTTTCTCCCAAGGTTTTTCTTTCTCATTCTGTCACCGATGGAGTTTCGGTTCCTTGCCACTGTTGCCTCTGGCTTGCTTAGTTGGGGTCACTTCATCTACAGCGATATCGTTGACTTGATTGCAAATAAATGCACAGACACTATTTAAACTGAACAGAGATGACATCACTGAATGCAATGATGAACTGCCTTTAACTGTCATTTTCCATTATTGACACACTGTTTTGCTAATGAATGTTGATCAGTTGCTTTGACGCAATGTATTTTGTTTAAAGCGCTATATAAATAAAGGTGACTTGACTTGACTAGTGCCCTTAAAACCCTCTCAAGTCGATTAACGCGGATACGCGTTTTGAGTCATTTTCTCCTGATAACCCCGAGAAGAACTTAAATTACACTTTCAGTTTTAATCGTACAGATAAGAGCAATACATCAATCGAATCTGTAAAGGGTCTACTTTTTTTAAATACAGACATAATAACAACAAAACTTTGTGCACTTATAAAATAAAGATAACAAACAAGGTGCGCTGTCTGCAGCCTTTGTCAGCGCTGATCTTCTTTTACAAACACGTCATTTAAATGAACTGTAACTCCGTGAATACTAAACGAAAATACATGAGAGAGATATCTATAGAAAGCTTGACATGTCTATTTTTAAACTAAACAAGTGCCGAAAACAGATATTCTGTGATAAAGTAATCCATATGAAAACAACGCGATGTCTGTTTTTCATGTCTCCCTTCATTATATCTAATGTGACCACGCCCCCGCGCCGAACGCGCTATTCAGATTCAAACTGAAGCGCGCAGCTTGAATACGCCCATAACAGAAGAAAAAGCAGCGAGCCTGTTCTTCAAGTGTTTATTTTACTGTTTGCTTCGCGATGAGAGGAATAAGACATAATTCACCCCAAAAAGATGTCATGTGGTTGAGGATTTGAGAAATGGATTTCCTCAGAAAAAAAGAATGAAGCACTTTATTCAGCAGAGATCATAAACATGAGTAAGTCTCTTTTTATTTATTTATATACTTGTACTAGTTTTCACATAACGTGTAAACGTTTTACTAGTTAGACTTTTTCCAAACTATAATTCCTGACTAAATATATAATCAAGTGAAACATTATGAAGTTTCAATAACAATATACAACACTATACCCTTCAAAAGCTTGATGTAAATAATATAAATGTAACAAATAGATAACTGTAACAAATGTAAAAACAATGCTTTTCTTTAAATTTATTCCCCCTAAAAACCCAGAAAAATATTCTCAGCTCTTTTCAACATTAATAATAATGATGATGATAATAACAACAAATGTTTTTTTTTTTTTTTTTGTAGAAAATAAGATTGTTAAAAGGATTTCTGAAGGATTGTGTGACTGGAGTAAGCATGCCAAACAATTTGTTTGAAAGTCAGCTTTGATTGTTTCTAATAAACTGTTTAACTGCTCCCCCAAGTGGATATTAAATTATGTTGTGGGATAATTAAATATATTCTTAATAAACTACAAACATAAAATTATATAGATTTATTTTGTTCTCACATTCTTTCTTGTAACTCCTCACTCACAGTGGCACAGATGACTGAATGGCTCATTATGCAGCTCATTATGCAGGCCTTTGTCTTCTCAGGTGTAAATCACAATGATATTCATGGTAGTTGACGCCTACTCACATATGACTTTTACCAACAAAAAGTGTCTTAGAAAATTTAAATCAATATATTGTTTTCTGTGAGTGAGTAAACAAGATGATTTTCCCATCATTTAGAAAGAAAAATTCTAGGCTACAAGCTCCAGTTCTCAAAAATCCCGGGAACCATTGTTCTTTATGTGTTTTTTTGTCTTATTCAAGCGTTTTAACATTTTTAGTTTTTCACTAACCACGCATAATATTTTTTTTCTCAAAAACACAATCATGTACATACATGCCCAGTTTGTGCTGATTACAGTGAGATTAGTCTTTACCCATTTAGATATTTATAAGAAACTGAAAAAAGCACAAATGTCAGGGCATGTCAAAACATCTCCAGGCCCCAAAAATACCCTTAGACTCCAGAGGTTAAGCTGTCCCAGCTCTTCTTTGAACACTTCAGTGTGCCTGTCTAACACATCTGACAATTTTACAGCTGGAGTTGTTGTTACTTTATTTACCAGCTGTGGCAGCAGCCCTAAGTCTTTTAGCCAGCCACGACCAAACAAATTTGGCCCTGCCCCTTCTACTACGACCATCGGCAGTTTTTTTTCTACTTCCTGGTATGTCACTCTTCCTGTTACTCCTATGTCTTTGACTCTAACTCTTCCCTTTATAATCCCCACTACATCTATATGTAAAACGCTACATTCCTCGCCACTGAACTACTGGCTTAAACTCTCCTGCCCATAAATCAGTTCCAAACAAATTGCATCTATGGATCTACAAGGTAATGGCACATATCAATTCCACATTTAATAACCTCAATAACATTATCCAAAAAAATTTACACTATTTTTTCTCAAAAGGACACACATCCAACACAAATTTAACAACTACTATCTCCAAAAGATCCTTTATCATACCCCAAGGTAAGTAACAAATAAATGCTTTTTAATCGCAAACTTTAAAAGCATACCATGAAACCATACCTCCTATTTTGAAAACCTTTTTTACCTGAATTTCATTCAAATTATAATTCTACTTATTTATCCATTTCTTTTACAGGACTGCACGTCTGCTTCCTCACAGACTCAATGTGTCGACATATCAAAGACTACATGCCAAATGCGCAATGCTGGGTGCACCCAGGGACAACCCTTATAAGATCTGCTAAGCAGCACATCAACCACTTTAAAACAGTACAAAGCAACAGCATTGTGATCCTTCACATCGGAACAAATGACATCGCAAGTGGAGCACCTGCATCAATAGTCGTCCAACGCATGAAAACTAATAACAAGAATCTCCCTCATTAATCCTTACATCATTTACTTTGGAATCAGTGCTATATTACCACGTCCGACAGATAACTCTACAACTAAGAACACTGTCAAAGACTTGAACAGCTTGCTTCGCTACTGGACCGAACAAACAACAAACATCATTTTTCTGAACGCAACAAAACCATTCCTCAAAAGTGGAAAAATACTCCATCACGTATACAAGAAAGATGGGCTACACCTTACTACAAAAAGAAAACAAAGACTTTTTGCCTACTTCCAGCGTTTCCTCTGGCATTTTTGCTGTTTCCAAAATCCCACAAAAAAATGTTTAACTAACTAACATGAAATAGTTTCACATCTCTCTTGTTCAACTTGTTACCTTTTCCTGAGAAAATAAAAATAAACTAATTTTCTATTCACAACAAATCTGTCTTTTCATAGATTTTCATTTAGCCTTAAGTAATCACTACATCTCTACAACTCAATCAAATACAAGCTTAAACATTCACAACTTCACTATCTTTTTGTTTAAATGTAGAAGCTGTGCATAAATGCATGCTTCTACTAAAAATTTAAGCAGTTCACTACAAAATTTAACCTAATGCCAGCATACTGGAAATGCTAAATTGCAAACATATTTTACATATATTCAACAGTATTGCAAGTACAATTTATTTTAAAACCTAAAATACATATTAAATTCACCGTTAGCGAGAAACTGGGGAGGCCAAAGTCCGGCAAGGCAAAAATTGTGATCATGGCCGTAGCCAGGCGTGGAAAATTAGTGAGATCCAGGGGGTTTCTATAATAACCCCCTTATTATAGAATTGTGCCATAATAACCCCTATAAATACAATAATTATATACACTGACACTTGAAAAGAGACATAAATGTAGATGTTTTTGGAGGGATGCTCATTTTTTAATCATACCCTACTTATTGCATCAAAGTTCGTTAATACTATATTTATGGGGTGGATAATTTTATCAGTTTTTTATTATTCATGCAACCATTCACATTGCCCACCAAACGTGTTATTTTTGGATAGTCAAGATTACAAAAGACAACACATTCAGTCAGCTCCAGTGGCGCAGATGGTTAAGCATGTGTCTTACATATTTTGATGTGATTGTAGGATTACACTTGAACAGAACATTTCATTAAAAGAACCCAACACCGCATTCCACAGTTCAGTCCATTCCCCATCGAACCATTAGTGCATCATAAAACACAGTCATGGTGCCAAGATGGCTAAAGGAGATGTCACCCCCCTTTCCCTTTTTGTGCCTGTCTAATCTCATACCAGTGACACCAGGACAGCAGGAAAAGATTTCTCTTTCTTCCCCAAACTTAAGACCAAATGGCCAAGAAACCCTGTAGTGACCCCAATGCATAAATCCCCAGCCTTATCAGGAAACGGAAGGATGCTAAGGCATTACTATGGCCCAGGATCACCACAAAGCTTAAAACAGGGAACACTTCCTTTCTGCAGCTGTAAATTCCAGAGACTTTGTCTCCAAAACCAATAGACTGAAATTTAACCCACTTATGGTTTAATACAAACAACGGTCTCAAAATTGCTTCCAATAAGCTGAATTGAATACCAGTATTTACCTCACTTTAATCTTAAGTATCACGTATGTTGTATATAACCTGTGGAATTATTTCTGTGTGTTTAACTTTCATTACAGCCTATTCATAGGGTTTTCTACCTCAGTTATAGGAACTAATAACCAGAAGTTGCCTCATACATGTGTATTCTCTGTATTATGCATGCTTTATATTTCTCAAGTTAATTTTGTGTTAAACACTTATCACGGCTAAATCCTTATTTACTGCCACCTCAACTATGGGAAGTATATGTATTTTGGTACCTACTTAATGGGTAAATGATTTCTAGAATTTTGATATAAAGTAGATGTGTGTAGGATGCACCATATTTAAGCTATTAAGTTTGCTTATTAAAGCGTTTAAACTGAACTCTCAGGAGTTTGGACACACGCGATCACGTGGACATTATGCTAATTACATGCAAGAACCGGAGAACCCGGTCCCGCCCAGAACAATATCTGATTGGCTGTCGCACTAAGAAGGACGGGTCAGATGGACACGCTTATAACCCAATGACAAGCAGCTATGCATTGACAACTAGATGAGCCCCAGAGACAGATCCACAATCAAGACATTGTCTCCTAGATGGCCACTGGGACAAGACCACAGGAAACAGATGATTCTTCTGCACAATCTGACTTTGCTGCAGCCTGGAATTGAACTGCTGGTTTTGTATGGACCGGCTGAGCCTGGTGTCTTCCAAGGTTTCTGTCTGGTATTCTTCTGGTATTCTGTCACCGATGGAGTTTTCCTTTTCCATGATTCCTGGCACAACACATACCCCTCCACATGTTATCATTCGACGTAACCTACACTCACTTTCACCCTCTTGGCTATCAGCTATAGTTTCATCCTGGCATCGTCTTCCTAAACAGTTCTCATCACTTGATACTTACAGTGTTACTAAGACATGATACACATTCTCTGGACCACTCTTATGCCTTGCTTAGACAGCCTACCTTCTATCTTCCAGGCCAGCCCTTACAACCCCTTCTGCCCCTTGGAGTTCTCTTTGAGCATCGTTCTAAGCTCAGGGCTGCATAAAAGAGTATGGCACAAACTGTCAAACAAATCTTACCAGCAAACATACATACTGTAGTCACCTCCTTCTTTCCACTAGAGCCCTGCATGGGACAGTTTTCTTAAACCCGCACCAGCCTGCTCCCGCAACCTTTGTGTCAACTCCCGTGGACTTGATCTCAGAGCTTGTGGAAAATGTACACAAATTGGAACTCAGACTAAATATTCGTTCAAGTTAACATCCAGAATAACAGATTTTAAAAATGATTACATTTAAATAATATGAAGTAACCGATGCTAAACCAATGCACCACACAGGACAAAATCATTGTTTTTACAAAACATTTTTTATAAGCGTTATAAAACAATAACCGTTAAAACAAAACAGCACCTCAGTTTTTAAATGCAGGCTAGGTCTACTGCATACATGCACCAAACGATTAACTAGGAAATAACTTTAACATTAAATAAACACAGAGACCTTTGAAAATACGCTAGATGTAATTTTAACAAAATAAATACAAAACGAAATAAATAAAACAAAATAGAATGCTTTAAAAAAAAAATCTCACAGATTTCACATTCACAATAGCTTGCTTAACAGACTATTGCAGAAAATAAATAAACTATATATATATAAATCATAGAGACTACTTAACAAACAAATGAATTTGATCACTGCGCCTTTATTGCTTTGCTTACTCTAAATTACTATGAAGGAAAAGTACTTCGGTCCCAGACTTGTGCGTCTTTCTTCCCAGATCCGCCCACACACACTGAATGCCCTCTCTAGGAAATCCTCAAAATAAAACGTGTGAATTTTGAAAGGACAGGAAATCGCTCTTTTCCATTTTTTCAAAATCCTTTCAGCAGCTTTAATTTTCTTCTCAACTTTTCTTCTCCATTTCTACTAAACACCACCATTCCCCACGGGTCTCCCTCAAAATGTTCTGATTACCCACTCCCACCCACAGCAAAGGTAAAAAGGCCTGCTCCCGCAGGATTTGCCCAATGCAGCCCTCTACTCTCCACTCTTTGAGGCAGAAGTCTCCTTTTAAAAGAAAGCCATCCTTTGCAATCCTACTACTTTTCAACCTGATCCTATTCCATCTTGTGTCCTTCAAGCCATTTCTCCTGTAGTTGTACCTATACTCACATCATTAACACATCCCTTCACACTTGTGTTTTTCCCTTAACATTTAAACAGGCTCAGATAACCCCACTAATAAAGAAACTACAGATGAGAACTACGGTACCCCTCCAGTACTGATTCTTCCTTTCATTGCAAAAAACACTTGAACAAGTTACGTTTAACCAAGTCTCTGGCTTTCTCACACAGAAAAACCTCCTGGACTGCAACCAGTCTTGCTTCAGAAGTGGACATTAGACCAAAACTGCCTTGCTCTGGGTTGTTGAAGCCCTATAAGACTGGCAAGAGCGGCTTCCAAATCTTCAATATTTGCTGGATCTGTCCACTGCTTTTAACATGGTTTATCACCAGATCCCCCTGTTAACTCTATTGGCAAAGGGCATCTCAGGAATCACACTCCAGTGTTTTGAGTCTTACCTCTCAGGTAGGTCCTTCAAAGTATCTTGGAGAAGTAAGGTGTCCAAGTCGCAGGGCCCAAGGGCTCAGTCTTCGGACCAATTGTCTTTTCTGTCTACATGGCATCACTAGGTTATGTCATTCGTAAACATGGCTTTTCATATCACTACTATGCTGATGTAGTAAATTAGCTCAAAATGGAAATGTACATAAATAATTACAATTAATTAAAAAATTTTATATGAGCTGCCAGTAGTAACTGTAGCAGAATTAAATTTGCCATCAACTAATCATTTCGTCCAGCAAACATTAAATGTAAATTCATATCAAATATAGCAAAGGTTATTTTCGTGGCCACAGAAAATACAGTACAGTATTAATGCATCAAAGCATGTAGCGAGGATCGAAATCGTAAGGGACATTAATTTGCAAAGCAGAATCAGAAACTCATGTAATTTGTTCACAAGAGTTTTATACTTTTATTAATTAAACACAAACACAAACTAGTCTAACAACCAAACAATCACTCATACAGAGGAAAGGGCAAATGAGATTTGATGTATGAAACCATCTACGATGAATGTACGATGTATGAAACCAGCTATGGAAAAGACTACGTTAAACACTCGAGTAAAACCATCAGCGCCGTTTTAGAACGGGGTCTACAGCTTATCCTAAACTTCTGTTTTGTTAAGTTAAATGTATGATACTTGCATTGCCATAGCCTGGAATGAGCATCAGGATGCAGTCTCGGATGAAAGTCTTGATGGTTAGGAGTTCCGGTTTCTTCTTTTTTGAAAAAAAGAAGAAACCGATAAATAACAGTTCCCTTTCAAGGGAACTTTGAACTGCATCCTCTAGGGGTCGCTATGGGGAACAGCTCGTTGTGACCCGTGTCTGAAGCATACATTGTAAAAACACCAACGAGTTGGCGGGCGACAGCCCCTGACGCCACTACTGGCTAGAGGACGCAGTGTCTCATTCCCTACTAAGGGAACCATGGTTACATTCGTAACCTGAGACGTTCCCTTTCAAGGGAACATCGAACTGCGTCCTCTAGGGGTCGCTATGGGGAACAGTATACCCATGCCGCCATGCTGAGAGGGGTTTAGGCCAGAGCCATGGCAAGTACCAACTCTACCATTTCCATGGGAGTTGCCCCTGGGACGTTAAATAGAAGCCAGTGCCCATAGCAGCTCTCTTTTAACACTGTGACAGTAACATAATTTGTTATGTAAGTTAGACATAATTTGGTCCATATGAATTTATTTACAAAAAAAAAAAAAAAAAATCAATAAAACTTACAAATATATCCTGTCAGTAGATTTAGTTTGAAACAAAATAACTAACGGTCTGTTTATTTAGAGGGTGTCGCCATATATGCTTATCCCAGACTAAATGACATTTCAAGGCATTATTCAGTCAGCCATGATTATTTTTTCATGATCCTATGCCTTCATCCATATGAAATATGGCTTGTTAAAAAACTGAATAAAAAAAAATATATAATTATATTTTGAAAATGTAATAGACAAAGTCAAAATGGATGGTACAAGCTATATTTATTGCTTTACCTATATATCTCCATACAGTAAGCTCAAACACCTAGAACATTAATGACAAATATTTAAACAGGAACGACATTTAAATTATGAAGTCATGACAAATCATTACTCACAATCATACCAAAACAAGGCAGGGCATTTCAACAATCAATGAATCAATCATTAAAAAAAACAAACAAACAAAAAACAACTATTTTGTAAATCACAGACACAAAGGTCCATTCATCAAGCCCAAAAATCTAGCATATGAGGTCACATCTCATTTCAACAAGACAATATACAAATACAGTAACTTTCTGGAGACCTGGATCTAAGTTGAAAAAGAAAAGTTTTTTTCCCCCCCTCTCTATACTACGGCATATCACATACCTGCTTGAACAAGTGCAATCCAACTACAAAACTAAGTTAACGGCTGAGGCTAAAAATGGGGCAAATTCATATCTTTATTACATTCCATGACTTATTAAATATTGGCAACAAACCAAAATTAACCAATCAAAGTCATACACAACATTACTCAATAAACAGCTGCACCCATCTTAATTATGAGACATGAAAGATTTGAATTATTGTTTGGGTGGTTGTTTTTCTATTACAAAACAGATATAGTATCTTATATCCAACAAAATGCCACAAATGTCATGTTTTTGCATTTACATTTTAACCATCTAACCATTTAGAGCCATTTTAATAACAGTGATACTCATGAAACCTTTAAAATGTCTGGATCTCTAGAATAACCACATAAAAAAAAAGAAAATTAAGCCTATTGTTTACTATTAATATTATACTGTAGTAAAACCAGAAAAAAATCTATTTATTTATTAAAAAAAAAGAAAAGAAAATTAAGCCTATTGTTGACTATCAATATTATACTGTAGTAAAAAAAAAAAAAGAAAAAAAAAGTAGAATAACTTTTAAGTATAACCCAAAATATATTTTAATATATTTTTTGTACCACAGCTTAAGTAAGCTTCAATTAACAAATCAATAGGACAACTTTGTATGTTATCTACCCCTAAAAGGTGCATTTTAGTAAGAGTGGTAGTAGGTGTCCTTAAGGTACTACTATTAACCTTTTAGGGTATAAGGTATAAAGATGTCCCTTTGAGGGTATTGCTCCAGTGATAAGGTGTTGAACCTAAAGTTTTTTTTTCTCTCTCTCTCTCTCTGAGATTCATCTTTTAATACATCATCCATTTCTTAACTATAATTTTTATATTTAAATAATATATTTAAATTATTGCCTAATCTGAAATTTTAAGCATATTTAATGTCAAAAACATATACATTTATTGTAAAGATTTTCTAAATGTATTTTTGTTAATTATCATCATTATTTTTTATTTTATTTTAGATTGTTTTAATTCACAAAGACAATGTTTAGTTGATAAAGTAAGTGCAAGAACAGGTTTGGAATACATTACAGCAGGATAACAGGTGCTAAGGGAATGTCTTGGGGTACAACAAATCTCACAACCAGCAGAGAATTTTAAAAGATAACTTAGAATCCAGACAATTAATTTGAATGAAAATACATGTGTTTCTCAACTACTTGCATGCTTATGGGTGCTATAAGCTTATGGGAGTGAGTTTTGAAGATATTTATGCATCGTATTTCTTTACATATCTTCTCCTTTCCCTCCATTTGGGGCAAGTCATTCTATATTACCTAGAGAGTTATCCACTTCCTCCTCACTAGGGCTGGACTCTAGCACCATACCCTCTGTTTGGGACAGCTCATCCAGCAGCTCCTTTCCCGCCTCTCCAGCTCGAGATGCCCATAGAACAGCACCCTGTTTCAGACCGATGGAGCGAAGCAGCTTAGCGTAGTCCACAAAGGCCACACCTATAAGCTTATGTGGAGATGCTATGGTTAAGGAAGACTGGGAATAGGGAAGTAATATAAGTACAGAGAAAAAAAAAAGACCAAGTTGCCACTTACTACATAGAACCTACTGTGACCCCTAAAAGTATTTGGAAACTTAAGTGGACACCAGTACACACAATAATATTGTGTCTTCTATCATGCAGATACATTCACATTCAACATAAAACACACTCTCACATATATGAAAATAAAGAAAAAGGCAATCGCTATAAGTTCCGCCTCCATCAGCTGACAGGTGCGTCAAAGCACGTCACGAGCAAGCGCCAAAATTCAAATATACTATCTTTCACCTGTTTTTCATTCATTCTTTTTTCCGGTGGATCGTCTCATTCTGTTTGTGACACTGTACGCTGCAAAACCATGGTGTTTTTTACTACCAAGATGCAGTTTCTTAGCGTGAGTTATTCCATAACGGACACAAACAGTTCTGTCGCTGAAGAACTGAAACGTAAACAAAGGAATAATGATCCATATTACAACGTTATTGCTTCGTTGGACCAAACGTGCTCTATGAGACGTCATTCAGTGAACCCTTCCCTTCCTAACTAAACCGGGATTTACATATATTTAAGAGTGGTAAAAAAAATTCAAGGCACTTCAGTGTCTATAACTTTTAAAATTTTTTGAGCATTATCAAATCTGGTTGATAAAAAGTGAAGCCCAAAGGGTCTTCTTTCTAAAGACACCACAATTATGTTTGTAACACACTGAAGTAGGAAACTATTACAATTATAAGTTAGTTAGAGCACTTTCAGCTGTGAGTCCCATAATGGGGGTTCAGGTTAACAGGTTATGACTCGTTACTACGATGGATCTGGTATGTACAGCGTTTCCATTGTTCATGTTTTTATGTGTACTGCTTACACAAATGTAGCAAATACAGTCTTTACAGTCCATTGAAAAAACAGCGATCTGTCATCGATGGTTGAGGCTTAGATCTTCATAATGATATATAGTTTGTCAAGATTAAATTTGTCCCATTTCATTTAATCTATTCATAAACACTGACACGTGCGAGGTGAGTTGCATTGAGGATGCCCGTAAAGGCCTCCTGTAGCAAATCGATGTGTTTAAAGTATTTTAGTATTATTTTTCTATTTATATCCAAAATTTGACAATGTGAGCATTATGTAGCAGGGTTAACCTCAACCCTAACCTTATTCTCCAAATGCATCAGATGTTTTGACTGATGAAACGTGGAAGACAATAAACAAGCTAGTATCAGTAAAGATTATTATAAATAATATTTTCTGTTTCACTGTGATAAGCAGCAACATGGAACCACAGAAGCTAACTGTTTCAAACACGACTGATGTTATATAGTGATTTTGGAGCAAAACATGATATTAGTCTCATAAATTGTCAAGTTGATGCAATGTTATGCAAACATACTAACTGTACCCGTTGCCAGGAGGAACTGTTTTATAACTAATTTTGAAAAGTACATTCACGTAAGAGGTTGAGAGAAAGAAAGGGTTTAGAAAGGTGTGAACTGAAATGTGCCAGTAAAAAAGTATGTGGCGTATGGGTATGCTTGGTCATTGTTTAAATTTTAATGACTCCGATTCTTGTCAATCCTAATTTTGATTCGAATAAGGTAAATAAATAAATACAATTCTTAGATATCATTCACATTTATTCTAACTCTTATTACAAAATATTTCCTTGTTAGCTGAATACTAGGAATACAAATCAACAGGCAAAAAAACACTTACACAGGGGTGTGTGTGCAACAGAGAACACGGAAATGGGGGACAGAAAAAAAAATCTTCTAACTTTTGTCTAAGCTTTATTTTTTCTTATGTATGCTGGATGATAACCAATAATTTGTATTCTATAATGTTTTTTTCTGTATTTTCCTAATGATCATTTTAGGATTGGTTTATACAAAAACATAATACGGTTGAATAGTTTCTATGCTGCATTAAATGTTATATCAATTAGCACTGGATTATTCATACATTTATTACCTCAAAATTACCTGAAATTACCTTTTTTAGCTCTCTTTGTGTTCACGGTGTGTGTGTGTTCACTACTGTGTATGTGCACTTGGATGGGTTAAATGTAGAGCACAAAATCTGAGTATGGGTCTCCATACTTGGCCAATGTCATTTCACATTGATTTAGGCTTTGAGGTCCGAAGACCCACACAGCTTGTTGTTAGACCTGGCTTGCACTTGCCTGACAGTGAAAAAGCAGGAAATTATTAATCTTTTCAGATGTCAAAATATTGTTTGTCTATCCATAAACATTTAAACAACCATGGGGTCTTTAATACTGTTGTTTGCAAACAAACAAACAAACAAACAAACATACAAACATTTTATGCAACATTAGTTTACAACAACATTTGTATGACATTAGTTTTAAAATGAACATAGCCCTACTGCATCTTGTTTGAAAAACTGGAAGTTGCATTAAAAGGATATTAATGTCGTCATTTGTCTCCATCACACCATATTTCAAGCAGGCTTCAATAAAGAGTGCAGCACGGTCGAAGTATCTCATGCTGTCAAGAAATGTAAAGACCTATCAGAGACATATCTCAGCATCATGTCCTTTATCATCAAATTTCAAATTGGTGGATGCTGCACTTCTTAACAGGATGCTTAGGATGTGTAATTTTTCTTTAAGATGACACATAAAACTCAGCACCTTTTACAAAGAGTTTAATAGCATTCAGGCATGACACATTGATATTCTCAATTAAAAATTTATTATGCAATTTTAAACTAATTCTTCAAATGAAAACGATAATTTAACCTCATGTCATGTCCAACCCATATAACTTTTTTCTTCCATAAAACACAAAGGAAAAGTTCTCAAGAAATGCCAAACTGCTCTTTTTTGATAATGAAATCACTGTAATCAGGGACCAGAAAAGAAAAAAAAAGTACTAAAAGATATACAATTAGTATCTTCCTAAACTTCTGAATATAATGGGTTATATGAGTTTCTTTTTTTTTTGCACCCTTGAAGGGCACTTCGGGAAGGAGACGTTTGTTGGAACGTTCCAAATGAAAGTGAACAACTGAATCCCTTCACGAAGGGCCCTTCCAGAAGTCTGTTAGTGAAGGGAACATGCAATGATGTTTTCCGTTTGTGATCATCTGATCTCCGGTAAGTAGATCTTGCGATGCTTTTTAAAGCAAAGTTGGGGTTGATTTCGACTTCACAAACAAACATAAGTAGAATCGTCTAGAATTCTACTTAGAGTTCCAAGATGGCGCCGATGATGGTGGCGGCCTCCCTGAAATGCTCTGTAGTTGTTTTTGTATTTTTGTTAGTTTGTCATGTCTTTAGTTATATCCATGTAATCAGTTTCACCAGAGACGAATTGCTGGACATTCTGCACTATACATCAACTGGTATGTATAGTGCCATGGACTAGTGGTTAGAGAGTTTGACTCCTAACCATAAGTTTGTGGGTTTGAGTCTCGGCCGGTGATGGGGATTTACCACTAATCAAGGAACCGGCTTTACTGACGAGATGCAAATGATCATATCGTTCAATATATTGTCCAGCCCTAACCTCTCCACGCACCAACCTGGAGTCACCCTCTCCCCCACACCTGCACCTCATATCAGTGAAGACGAGGTGCGCCAGGTCTTTCGAAAACAGAAAAAGAAAAAAGCACCAGGCTCAGATGGTGTTACACCAGCCTGTCTGAAATCCTGTGCTGACCAGCTGGCCCCCATCTTCACACAGATCTTTAACAAATCACTGGAGGTGTGTGAAGTCCCTTCATGCTTCAAACGCTCCACCATCATCTCCATCCCAAAGAAATCAAAAATTACAGTACTAAATGACTACAGGCCTGTTGCTCTAACGTCTTTGGTCATGAAGTAATTTGAAAAACTGGTACTGGCCCACCTGAAGGACTTTACTGAACCTTTGCTGGATCCTCTTCAGTTTGCCTACAGAGCAAACCGGTCTGTGGATGATGCAGTCAACAATGGACTGCATTATGTTCTGCAACATCTAGACAGACCAGGGACTTATGTGAGGATTCTGTTTGTGGATTTCAGTTCGGTTTTCAAAACCATCATCCCAAACACTCCTCCTGCCCAAACTAAGTCAGCTCTCTGTGCCCTCCCCAGTCTGTCAGTGGATCAGCAGCTTCCTAACAGACAGACAGCAGCTAGTGAGACTGGGAAAACTGACATCTAGCACCCCTACGATCAGCAATTAAACTCGTCAGGGTTGTGTTCTCTCTCTACTGCTCTTTCCTCTCCTATACCAATGACTGCACATCTAAAGACCCCTTTGTCAAGTTCCTGAAATTTGCAGATGACACCACACTCATCGGTCTCATTCAGGACATCGACGAGTCTGCCTACAGACAGGAGGTTAAAGAGCTGGCTGTCTGGTACAGTGTCAACAAACAGTGGAATATGATCGTGGATTTCAGGAGAAACCCCCTTGCACTCTCCCCACTCACCATCATAGACAGAACTGTTATTGCAGTGGATTTATTCAGGTTCCTGGGCACCACTATCTCTTAGGATCTGAAGTGGTACATTCACAGAGACTCCATTGTTAAAAAGGCCCAGCATAGGTTATACTTCCTTTCGCTAGCTGAGGAAGTTGCTGCTGTTCTACTCCGCCATCATTGAATCCATCCTCTGCACTTCAATAAGTGTCTGGTTCAGATCAGTTACCAAATCTGACCTCAGAAGACTACAGAGAATAATCTGGACTACTGAGCGAATCACTGGTACAACCATCCCTTCTTTCCAAGAACTGTACTCATCCAGAGTGAGCAGAAGGGCAAGCAAAATTACTCTGGACCCTTCACATCCAGCACACTCCCTCTTTGAACTGTTGCCATCTGGTCATTTATACACTCATACACTTATTTATCAAACATACACACTTAGTCTACACTTTAAATTTGCAAATAATATACCTGTACATACAAAACTGTCTATTGTAATATAGCTGCACATACAATTGTCAATTTGTATATTGCTCTTCCTTATTTACTTGTTCAAAAGTATTATTTTTTGTATCTGTGTTTTTGTTCTGTCACTGTCTTTCTATTGCACTGCGGAAGCTTCTGTCATTAAAACAAATTCCTTGTATGTGTAAACATACCTGGCAATAAAGCTCATTCTGATTCTAATTATATTTGTCTTTTTTTAATGTAAGACAAAATATTTTTTGTCAGTGATAGAAATATATTTAAGACTGTAGTGTAAGCAAGTATAAGCAAGTTTAGTTTGAAAAAGTTTAATAGTTAATAAAATACAATTAGACGATATTTGCATAATATAATAATAATAATAATAAGAAGAAGAAGAAAGAAGAAATATTTACTTGCAACTGATGGAGTGCAGAATGCTGCATCCACACGCAGAGTTGACAAGGTAACATTTGGTCAGTCAATCCCTTTGCGAAGGGAGTTCCAAACACTTATACAAGACAGTAATGCCCTACAACCTTGATGCAGCGCTGTCAAGATAACATTTGGTCAGTCATTCCCTTCGCCAAGGGAGTTCCAAACGCTTAAAAGAGACAGTAATTCCGTTTGGAATTCACTCGTTATCTTTGTGTGATGAACAGATTAAGTTAATGTTTCATTCATGGACAATCTTTCTCTCTTCTGTATGTCTCAAATCTCCTTTCTTTTAATAAAAAAAAAAAAAAACTTTGCATATGCTTCGTCAGGTTTAATATAAAAACAGCAATTCTGCAAAACATTTCCTTTTGTATTTTAAGAGAAAAAAACATTGGTTTGAAACAACATGAGGATGAGTAAATTACATAATTTTGTTTGTTTTTTATTTTACTGTTATTTTATGCTTCATTCCTACAATATATTTATTCCTAAAACACATTTTAATGGAGGAACAGACAAAATAATACTTTGAATGGGCTAAACGACAAATCAAAATGAAAAGAAATGCATACCTGTGAAGCATTTTGGCCACTTGGTGAAAACATCCTAATGAGAGCAGGACCAGGATGGCCTTTGATTTCTGATTGACCTGAGGAGAACACAGATGCTCTGCCCAGCGCTTCAGCACATCTGAACTTTCTGCAGAGTTCAGACGCACCTTAGAAAGAGAGAAATTAAATAAACATTAAGACAGATATATACAATTCCATAGCATTATCATAGACATTAAGATATATAAGATTCCATAGCATTAATTTTCCTCACTATTTACAGATTATTTGCTGCATATTGATCACTTCTAACTGCAGTTTAATTGGCTGGCTGCTTCGATGTAACTGAATGACTTCCACATATTTTTCAATGTTAGGTGGAAGGTTTTCTATTAGCCCATTAGGAATAAAAGCTGTATTTATAAGATAGCATGTTAAATTGCGAAGAGATTTTTGGTATCTTGAACAGTTTGCCCATGGCAAGGTGATTAAAATATGGTGAGAAATGAGAAACAGGAAGTGTCTAATAACATCCACATACATTTTCTGATTTTGATCTAACTTCAGGGGTTTCTTCGTTGTATGATGCTGATCGCATAGATGTGACTATTATTACTGAAACTTAAACCGCCACCAATTGGCAGCAGGAAGTGTGTTATTTTCAAAATGCTTTGATTTCAGCATCTTATTTTTACTTGATTTGCTTCAAACTTAATCAGAATAATGTCAAAACACGGCCAATATAAAACTGTCGACAGGATATTAATAGCTATAATGTTGTTGCCATGGCAACGTGTCAAACTTGAATATTCTTTACTGGTGATTTTGAGGCAGATGATCAGAATTTCATGAAACTCACATATCAGTATTAATGATAGACAGAGACTGGAAAAAGCTAATTTAAGGGGTGTGGAAGAGGCACTCTATAGCGCCACCCTTTGTAAAAACTTGGGGGTTCGTTTTAGCTACAGACACCAAACTCGGTACATAAATTGTTCTTATCAAGATGGACAACTTTCTATTTCACAGTCACCAGCTTCGAACAACAGGAATATTTTTGGAAACTATAGCTGTGAATTAATGAATACTCCTCAGAGGAAAATTATAATATCCACACCAAATTTTGTCTACATGATGCCAAAACATTGAGGAACTTAAATTGCGAATTAATTTTGGATAGTTTGAATGGTTTTGCCATGGTGATTTATTAAAATAACAGTACAAAAGGAAACAGTAATTGTCTTATATATTTTAAGGGCAGCTTCCAAACTAAAAAAATATACATACAAAAAAAATATACATACATAGAACAAGTCATTCTGAGGAAATATGCATAGTTTCATGACTTTACAACGCTGTATGGATAACAGAAAGAAAAAAAAAAAAAAAAAAAAAAAAACTATTAGATGTCTGATCTCACTCTGCCACTCTACCCCTGTGTGAGGAAGGGGAGGGTGTGGGTGAGTGTGTGCTAAATGTGGGGGGTGGGTGTGGGGTCTGTTTAAACGTTTGATGGCTTAAAAGTAACAGTAAAACAGTCCAGCTAACAGATTAAGACTAAGATGAAATGCAGGCAAAATAATTTCACAAATGCTTATAGATAAAAAAAAATAAAAAAAATGCTTATAAATCATATAAGGTTTTGATAAAACTTTACAATAATGTCTCACTTGTTAACATTAGTAAATGCATTTACTGACAAAAACTATCAATAAACAATAAATTTTTTACAGCATTTATTAATGGTTGCTGATGCTGATCAAAATGTTCATGTTCACTTTGATATTCTGATTATATATATATATATTTTCCAATTACATTCTCTTGAGCACTAAGCAAGGTCTTAATCCCCGGGTCTGTGCTCAAATGACGATCTACGAGGATTCCATCAGATTAGTAAACTTCATGTTGAAAGCTAATTGTATTTCACAACACCTAGCCGCCTGTCCAACTGCCATAGCCGCCTACCAGTCTGGCTCTCCCGCCAGCGGCCCTCCAGTACCAGAGCCCATGCAAGTGGATTCTACCCGACAATCTTTAGAGGAACATAATCGCAGGCTCACTGCGGGACTCCGCCTGTATTGTGCCGCTCCCGATAATGTCATCCGAACCTGCCCAGTCAAGCCCCCACGTCCTATGGTGAGTACACATTTATTTATTATTTATTGGAATTTAACCAATTCAAACCACATCAATCTTAATAATTGCTATTCATTTTGTAAGTAATCATGTATGAATGATATATAATTGTCCATGACAACTGGAAGTAAAAAACTCCTTATATTCAGGTGTGCAGAATTTGTCAGGAACTCACCTTCAAAGCCACCCCAATCACCACCAGCAACTGATACCAATCACTCCCAATCCCAATTGCCGGAGTACTGATCACCTGCACCTGAACCCAACAATAACTCACCTGTATAAAGCCATCTTCAAACCAGTACTCTGGCGTCCGGTCTACCGTTCACTGCTCCAAACAGTTGCCAGACCCATCTCCTCTAACTTCTCTGCCCTCAGATCTACATTACCCTCCTCCAGCTATTCTCCATTGTTGTCTCCCTCTGTCACCAGTACCCAGACTATGTGCTTCATCCATTCAGTGACTTTCTATTCATTGTTCTATTACATCCTTTTAATAAACCATCTGCTTATCACTAACCCTCAGTTTCCACCCTGGTTTGTTACAGAAGACCGGACCCTTAAAACAACTTTATAGATCCCCAGTCAGACCTTCTGCAGGAGCTGGGCAATCTTCTCCGGGCAGCACTCACGTCTACATCTACTCACCAATCTGCCTCTGCCAGTCCCATCACACTGCCTGCTTTATACGCGGGGGAACCAGCTAGATATGGCTTTTTATTACAAGTCTCCTTGTACATCGAGGCACAACTGCAGAGATTTTCAATCGACCATACTAAGGTAGCCTTTTTAATTTCACTACGGTCTGGGCACGCCCTGCTATGGGCAAAGGCCATATGGGATTAGGGATGGGACGGTATGAAAATTTAATATCACGATTATAGTGACTAAAATTATCACGATTATCAATATTATCACGGTTTTGTTGAAACGAGATGAAAGTGTTCAAAAATAGTTGATGCTCACACTGAAAACATTTCAGCAAGTTTTATATTTAATAATCAACAAACAACTAATAAAACAAGCAACTCTATGCACTTAATTTAAAGAAAGATTAAATTCTGTGGTATTTCCTTCCTTACAATGAAAAGTGTAGAAGCATAGAAAAGCATAGAAAAGTCACTGACTTTCGCCATTCCTTCTCGAAAAAAAAACAAAAAAAACATTGTGCGCTGCGCTTGCGTCAGACTGTTGCTGGCTGGATATGATTTAATAGTGAGTTATTAAAACCGCGATAATCAAACACGGTTTTAATGATAATTCATTTTTAAACGATATTACTAACCTTCAGCACATTTTATCACGGTTATCAATAAAACCGGTTATCGTCCCATCCCTATATGGGATGCCAACAGTGTCATTAATTACTCATGAAGCTTTCACCAATCACTTCAAGGAAGTATTCAGCTCCACTGCGGATGAGATCTCAGTCACCAATCAATTGATTACATCTGCACCGTGCTGCCTGCCTCATTGAATCTGCTACAATTTGCATATTGTAGCAACCGTTCTACAGACGATCCTATTGCTTTCACCCTACACACTGCTCTCTCCCACCTGGAAAATAAGAACACCTGTGTGTGAATGCTGTTTGTGGACTACAGCTCAGCATTTAACACCATAGTGCCAGTCACACTTGTTGCGAAGCTCCAGACTCTGGGACTAAACAGATCTCTGTGCAGCTAGATCCTGGACGTCCTGACAGGCAGAAGTCAGGTGGTCAGAATGGGCAACAACACTTCATCCCCGCTGACCCTCAACACTGGTGCTCCTCAGGGCTGTGTCCTCAGCCCACTCCTGTACTCCCTGTACACACAAGTGCACAACCACACACAATTCCAATGTCATCGTCAGATTCGCAGACAAAACAACGGTGATAGGCCTGATCACCGACAATGATGAGACAGCCTACAAAGAGGAGGTGAGCACCCTGACTAAATGGTGTCAGGAGAACCACCTCTCACTCAACAACGACAAGACCAAGAAGCTGGTGGTGGATTTCAGGAGACAGAGCAGAGAACACAAACCCATCACCATCGACAAGACACCTGTGGAAATGGTAAGCAGCTTTAAGTTCCTCAGCGTTAACATTGATGAGGATCTCACCTGGTCTACACACTCTGACACAGTGCTGAAGAAGGCATATCAATGCCTCTTCTTCCTGAGATGGCTGAGGAAGTTTGGAATGAGCCCAGCAACCTCAGAACATTCTACACCTGCACTATAGAGAGCATCCTAGATAACTTTTTTCAGACTAATGAACAGTCAAAACTAATACACTCTACAACATAGTCCCACAATATGGTATGCCACACACTGCACTTTAACTTTAAAAGTTAAACACTGAACTATACATACACACTACATTTAATACAATAATCTACCTGTTACCACTGGATACCATACGATGCACATCCATGACATTTCTGTATCCAGTTCACATACAATCTGTTGCACCGTTGCATATTTTTATGCATATGTCTACATAATGTAGAGTGTGTACATTCTGTGTATAGTGTTTAATGTATAATGTGTAGTGCTAACTGTATATACATATTGCGTATAAAGTGTAATGCTAAATGTAAGTATGTCTAATTGTACACTGTGTGTACTGACTATATGTATGTGCATACTGCACATTTTCACCTGTTAAATTCTGTATGGTTATATGTTAACTGTTTTTGCAATTTCTGCACTTATAACCAAGGTCTTAATCCCCGGGTCCATGCTCAAATGGCGATCTTCGAGGATTCCATCAGATTAGAGAACTTCATGTTGAAAGCTAATTGTATTTCACAACACCTAGCCGCCATAGCCACCTACCAGTGTCACTCTCCCGCCAGTGGCCCTCCAGTACCAGAGCCCATGCAAGTGGATTCTACCCGACAATCTTTAGAGGAATGTAATCGCAGGCTCACTGCGGGACTCCTCCTGTATTGTGCTGTACCCAATAATGTCATCCGAACCTGCCCCGTCAAGCCCCCACGTCCTACGGTGAGTACCATTCAACATAACCCTATGATTTCCATACTTTCCACCATGTCAGTCCAACTACTCACTCCAGCCTGCTCTGTATTTGTTTCAGCCCTGTTCTTTAACTCCTTGTCAGCCCCTACCTATTCTTCTGAGGCCCTGGTCCTATCTGGGCATTGACTTTGTGACTGACCTGCCAGAATCCGAAGGTAACAAATGTGTCTTGGGGGTTGTGGAACAAAGTAACTGTGGCGTTATTTTGTTTATGTTCTATAACGTTATTATCTCCTATAACATCTTTAATATATAATATGTTTATATTAACTGATAGAAGAATAAAAACACTAAGTATTTTAGAAAATGTTGCATTCATTTGAACTCAATAGATTGCAGCCTGCCATATGATATGCATAGAAATAAAAACATAAAAAATAAATATTGAAAATAAAATTCAAGTACAAAATTAAGACAAACAAATTTAAACTTGGGTAAAAAGAAACAAAGGGAAACCTGGCCATTAGTGCAAATCTCTGTAACTGTATATTAGGCCTAAAGTTACTGCACAATAAACAGAACACTATCCAACTCTTATGGTACGTTCACACCAGATGCAAATACAGCGTCTGGTGCGAGTGATTTCAATGTTAAAGGTCCCATGACATGGATTATTTCCTTTTTTTTTTAAATGCTTTTTTAATGTTTCCTTAGGTGTACTTATATTGTTAGTATGATTTTTACATTTAAAATTTAGAAATAAAAAGCATTTTTATATCCTGATATTAGCCCTCTGGCTTGATTGCTCTGTTTGAAGGGGCGTGTCTGCTGTGAGACTCCGAGTAAACGACAACTGTTGTGATTGGCTGACATCTTTGCATACGAAATTACATGTGGAACCCCTCTCAAATATATATATATATATATATATATATATATATATATATATATATATATATATATATATATTTACTATTACAGCTGTCGAGATTAACGAATCGTGGAAGTGTTGATTATATAATTATTTTTTCGATCTTTTCACATCACATGAAAGGCTGCAGTGATGAGCATTGAGTAAACAGAGTCTGTTTATCGTTTGAATGCAGTGATCTCGTCATTATTGCAACACGTTTTCTCTCACCAAATGCTTTCACCACAACTAACAGCAAACACACGAGTGTTTGAGCTTTTTTTTAACAGTAAGAGCTTTGTTGTGCAGCATAACAGCGTCATTCATTGTAACAGCAGTTTAGGCAAGTGTGCAGATATACTCGTGATGTGTGACAGCTCTGAAAAAATAAAGGGAGTGTTCTTTGATCGCTCTCTGTAGATAAACCACAATTTAAATAACAGATTTGTTTCATGCTACTAAGAGAAACAACGTGAAGTTGATCGTTTAGTCACTGGCTTGATTCACTGATGCATAAACAGTATTAAACGATTTAGAAAGAAAGTCTGTGTGAACTTGAATAATTAGCTACACATCAGAAATCATTGATCACAGATCAGGCATTAATGAACACTATTACTCACTATTTGTGGCGGTGCTGTCGAATCCATATCATAAAAGTCTGTTTGTAATGCCTGTGCTTACATTGCGACTGAATTATATGTAAATATTTGGGCGGGCAAAGCAGAGAAAGCATTTCTCCTTATAACGTCACAAGGAGGAGATTCAAGATCAGCCCGTTTGAGCTTCCATTTTCTCAAAGGCAGAGAAAGATAGCAAAATCTCGATTCACACCGATTAAAATTTCTAGAAACTTGGGGACCATATACAGGCTAGGGGAACTCATATTAATGTTAAAAAACCTCAGAAAGTGAAAATTTCATGTCATGGGACCTTTAAGTCAATGCACAGACACGAATAGACAACCTCTGAAATTGGCGAAACACATTTTTAAATAAACCGCATATTTGAGTTTAAAACAACTACATTCTCGCATGACACAATAACAGTAATATTTAGACATCCTCTCTCATGATCTCAAAGTGCGCTCTGGTGCTACCAACTATCATGGATGCGAAGTCGCGGGGGTATTCGGAGATGCCGCGGGATGAAGAGACGCTTGCGAGCTATCTTTTGCCCGAGTCTGCATCCTAGGTTAAGAAACCTACTCTCCCCACTAAGCCTTGTAAAATAACGTCATCGCTAGTGGGTAAGGCTTACCAAGCTGCAGGTCAAGCTGGTGCTGCGCTGCACACTATGGCAGTGTTACAGGCGTACCAGGCTGACCTGTTGAAGGACCTGTTGAGTGTGGGCTGTACAATCGATGAGGGAGCGTACGCTGAGCTTCGTCGGGCTACAGATTTGTCTCTCCGTGCGACCAAGCAGACGGCTCGTGCCATTGGCCGATCGATGTCAACTTTAGTCAGCACGGAGAGGCATCTGTCATCTATCTTTCCATCGGGCCTGTTTGGCGACTCGGTTAATCCTTCCTCGCCGCACTCAAAGGGAGGGGCCGTCAGCCACCCAGCCTCGCCCCGGTCCTTCAAAAGCCAGGGAGGTTAAGAAGCGGAGCGTGGCGAACTGTGCTCCCCCTTGTAGGGATTGGAGACAGGTTCGCCGTGTTCAGCAACCTCCCAGGCCAGACATCAGGACTGTCCTTGATAAGAAGAGGAAGTCTGCTCTGGCGCCCTTGCTGGTGGGGGTAGTCCCTCACGGGATGGTGCGCACTTGAGAGCTTTTCGCCCCGCCCCGTTACCCTCACAAAACTCCTAAATCCCGCCACTTTGTGTGATTCGGGGCGCAAAGAGTCCAAACTTGGATCTTCGAGGCTTGAACCATACAGTCAAAGCGCTCAAGTTCAAGATGTTAACCGTCAAGACGGTCGTGTCACAAATTCGGCATCGCGATTGGTTCATCATGATCGATCTGAAGGACACATATTTACATGTAGAAATTTTGCCACAACACAGGAAATTCCTGAGGTTCGCTTTCGAGGGCGAAGCGTAGCAATTTCGGGTTCTTCCATTTTGTCTAGCCTTATCACCCCGCACGTACACAAAATGCATGGATGCAGCGCTGGATCCATTACGACTCCAGGGCATTCGCATGAATTACATCGACGATTGGCTAATACTAGCACAATCGCAGGAGATGGAGCTACAACACAGAGACGTCGTGTTAGCTCATCTACAACCCGAATTCCGGAAAAGTTGGGACGTTTTTTAAATTTTAATAAAATGAAAACTAAAGGAATTTCAAATCACATGAGCCAATATTTTATTCACAATAGAACATAGATAACGTAGCAAATGTTTAAACTGAGAAATTTTACACTTTTATCCACTTAATTAGCTCATTTAAAATTTAATGCCTGCTACAGGTCTCAAAAAAGTTGGCACGGGGGCAACAAATGGCTAAAAAAGCAAGCAGTTTTGAAAAGATTCAGCTGGGAGAACATCTAGTGATTAATTTAGTTAATTGATATCAGGTCTGTAACATGATTAGCTATAAAAGCTTTGTCTTAGAGAAGCAGAGTCTCTCAGAAGTAAAGATGGGCAGAGGCTCTCCAATCTGTGAAAGACTGCGTAAAAAAATTGTGGAAAACTTTAAAAACAATTTTCCTCAACGTCAAATTGCAAAGGCTTTGCAAATCTCATCATCTACAGTGCATAACATCATCAAAAGATTCAGAGACACTGGAGAAATCTCTGTGCGTAAGGGACAAGGCCGGAGACCTTTATTGGATGCCCGTGGTCTTCGGGCTCTCAGACGACACTGCATCACTCATCGGCATGATTGTGTCAATGACATTACTAAATGGGCCCAGGAATACTTTCAGAAACCACTGTCGGTAAACACAATCCGCCGTGCCATCAGCAGATGCCAACTAAAGCTCTATCATGCAAAAAGGAAGCCATATGTGAACATGGTCCAGAAGCGCCGTCGTGTCCTGTGGGCCAAGGCTCATTTAAAATGGACTATTTTAAAGTGGAATAGTGTTTTATGGTCAGACGAGTCCAAATTTGACATTCTTGTTGGAAATCACGGACGCCGTGTCCTCCGGGCTAAAGAGGAGGGAGACCTTCCAGCATGTTATCAGCGTTCAGTTCAAAAGCCAGCATCTCTGATGGTATGGGGGTGCATAAGTGCATACGGTATGGGCAGCTTGCATGTTTTGGAAGGCTCTGTGAATGCTGAAAGGTATATAAAGGTTTTAGAGCAACATATGCTTCCCTCCAAACAACGTCTATTTCAGGGAAGGCCTTGTTTATTTCAGCAGGACAATGCAAAACCACATACTGCAGCTATAACAACAGCATGGCTTCGTCGTAGAAGAGTCCGGGTGCTAACCTGGCCTGCCTGCAGTCCAGATCTTTCACCTATAGAGAACATTTGGCGCATCATTAAACGAAAAATACGTCAAAGACGACCACGAACTCTTCAGCAGCTGGAAATCTATGTAAGGCAAGAATGGGACCAAATTCCAACAGCAAAACTCCAGCAACTCATAGCCTCAATGCCCAGACGTCTTCAAACTGTTTTGAAAAGAAAAGGAGATGCTACACCATGGTAAACATGCCTCGTCCCAACTATTTTGAGACCTGTAGCAGAAATCAAAATTGAAATGAGCTCATTTTGTGCATAAAATTGTAAACTTTCTCAGTTTAAACATTTGCTATGTTATCTATGTTCTATTGTGAATAAAATATTGGCTCATGTGATTTTAAAGTCTTTTAGTTTTCATTTTATTAAAATTTAAAAAACGTCCCAACTTTTCCGGAATTCGGGTTGTAGTTTCTCTGGGGTTGAGACTCAACACCGAGAAAAGTATTCTCTGTCCGGCCCAGAGAATGACTTATCTTGGGATCGTTTAGGGTTCGATCACGATGCGGGCACAACTGTCTCCCGCTCGGATCGAGACCATTCGGCAGACCATGAGCAAGGTCAGGCTAGGCCAGGATCACACTGTTTGTCAGTATTAAAAGATGTTAGGTTTCATGGCTTCAGCATCCACGGTGATTCCTTTGGGGCTGTTGCACATGAGACCATTTCAGTTGTGGCTAAAAGCCAAAGGATTTCATCCAAGAGCCAATCCTCGAAGGCGAATAAAAGTGACGCGCCGCGAGCTTCATACACTATCTCTGTGGATCAGACCCCGGTTCCTTGCCTTGGGTCCCACTCTAGGGGCACTGTGTCGTCGCAGATTGCTAATGACAGATGCTTCCCTGATGGGCTGGGGAGCAGTCTTGAATGGTCACCCAGCTCAAGGGGAATGGGAGGGTCATCAGCTCGATTGGCAAATATATTTAATATTTAATATTCACAGATGAAAGTTTGGTATTTATGAAGTTATGTGCATTTCTTAGAACGAATTCAAGCAGGATAAATGTCAAGCCTGTGCCTGAGTCTGTGCTTATATTTTCTAAGCTACATGGTATTAAACCATATTTTAGATTTGACATATTTAAAAGGTGTGCAGTATTATTTATATTATATTAATTATGCGTTATATTATTCAAAAGAAATTGTGGTCTACTTTGCATAGGAGCATTAAAAGTGGTAGCCTATTTTAGGGGGGTAGGCTACATGGATTAATATGCAAAATGTCAACATCCAGCTAGACATTTAATGCTGCAGGTTTGCCTTATACAACATTAGGAAGATTAGACCCTTCCTGTCAGAGCAAGCAACCCAACTTCTTGTCCAAGCTCTTGTTCTCTCCAGACTGGACTATTGTAATGCTCTCCTGGCGGGCCTTCCTGCATGTACTGTCAAGCCTCTGCAATTGATCCAGAATGCAGCAGCGAGGGTTGTCTTCAATGAGCCAAAAAAAGCTCACGTTACTTTTCCTGGACTGTGCCCAACTGGTGGAATGACCTCCCAATCTCAATTCGTACAGCTGAGTCTTTACTCATTTTCAAGAAACATCTAAAGACTCATCTTTTTTCGCCTGCACTTAACCAACTAACACTAGCACTTTTCCTTTTCTTATCTTTTAATTTTATAAAAAAAAAAAAAACCTACCTATGCGTTCTATACTAGACTAACTGAGACTTGTCATGGCACTTGTATACTGTTGTTGTTCTCTTGTTGACCTGACTGCTTCTATTGTTCTCATTTGTAAGTCGCTTTGGATAAAAGCGTCTGCTAAATGATTAAATGTAAATGTAATGTGAAATAAGTCATGCCTATTTTTTTGTGTTTGCTATTTCACAGTCCTGTCACCGTTGTGTTGTGGGCAACGACACACAAGATAACTGAAACAATACGGTTTAAATCAAGGTGATCATAAGGGGTCCAAGCACAATGGTTTGTATAGATGATGCAGTTACACAATGGACGTGTGTCTTTTCAAGTAAATGATGAGTCCTTTTGTGAGTACTATTATATGCACAACATGAAAATAGATAACTATTATAGTGTCCCTTCTTCACTTTTTCAGTAATGTGTGATAACTTAATAAAAAAAACTGGCAATACTATTAGAATATGATTAAATTTAATGGTATTTAGGAGATGATCGTTTTTGCATAATTACTATATTGGGTTTTATGAAAGTTTATAAAAAATTATGAATATTTATTCTTGTTTTATTTATGCACATAAATGAAACATTTTCAAGTCTTTGAACAGATGAGGTGTGCTATATCTTTTTTAACTGATTGGACTTACGGTTTTCATAAATATAAATATAAAAAATCATAAAAATCCCATAGACTTTAATTGACAGGATGTTCAGATGAGCCAAACTCCAAATCCCATTAGACTCAATCAAACTTCGCTTCTATGAACTATTTCTTTAATATTACTTTATACTTTAATACTTTAATATTCAAATCCGGTATCATGATCAACTTCCGATTTATATATCAAAGGTTTATGTTCACATGGCTGTTTTCGTTTCTATTCACCAAGCAATTTTCTATGGACCCTTGCTGTCTTCTGTTCTAATAAAAAGCCTAGGCTATGACAATAGTTTCAACAGAATTGGCTATTGAACTTAAACTGTTGAGAAATAAATTGGAAGTTGATCATGATACTCGATTTGAATATTAAAGTGATTTCATTTACCAACTGCTTTGTCTCTGAATATAGCTTGAAGTATTTAGCATTTGTCCTGTGGTGCCATCGTGTGGACAACATAAGCAATGTGGCCTTCATTTCCCATTAAAATCTAATTTACTGAAAGCAGCTGGTAAATGCAGTCTCCCCTTACCAGTCACCCCCCATTTTTGGCATGGAGACAGAAATGACATACCCAAAATAAAAATGTTTTTGCTCATGATTCTTTCTGACTAGATACATAATCAACATTTGTCCACAAAGCTGACACTTCAAAGTTTACTGTTCAGGAATCAGACTCAGATTGTTATGATAATAGAGATATATAAGCTCAAACATAAAAACAAAAATAAAAATATTAAAAACATATTTTTTAAATAAATTAAAAAAAAATTGTTGATGTAGGATATGAGTTTAGCAACACAGTGTAGCTAAAGCCACAAGTCTACCAACGCTTCATATGAAAATTTCATAATCTAATCTTTAAGACTGTGAATTTTATGAAATATTTTCTAAGGCCATGTCATGTGTGTTTTTAGAGAAGGCTAATCAAATTGATTTATGGCACCTGTCATCTCTGTAAGATCTCACATGTAAACATTCCTGTGCTCTCTGTATGTGTGTTGGCTTTGAAAACTCCCCGTTTCATGATTATATTGTTCTCACCAAATGAGTCTTTCGAACCTCCGCCAGGTATGACACATTATCCGCATTATTCATTTATCATTATTCTTTTGCTTTTATTACACCTTTATCAGCTTTTGTTGTGGTTATTTCAAGCTTTACAATCCACTAAACTGCTATCTCACTAAGTCTCAGTATGCATTTAGCCCTTATTTATCAAAAGTCTTACTATAAAAATTATTGTGACAGAAATGCATTATGAAGAAATGCACCTGCTATTAGTAGCATTAGAGCTAACGTTAGCATCAAGCTACATCAGACAATTTATTAAATTATTAGTACACTTTTACTAAAAACTCACTTTAAACCCTGATCGAGTGTTTGTAATAACTTCATTTAGCGATCAGGGGTGGAATTTGGTCGTTTACTATTGTAAAAATATGCTTTTTGTAGCCTTTTTCATCGCTGCACAAGTTAGCATTTCCGATGTACATTTTCGATTTTTTTATACAAACGCACCAGATCTCAAGAAAATCTCATACCAAGTTTTACTATCATAATCGCGGGTTTATTATTCGGATATTTCGTGTGTACAGAGGTGTTTCAGTGTTGTTATGGTAAGATATGAACCAGGAAGTTTACAGGAAGCATGTGACACGATGTGGCGGTGTCCGGTTATGACACTCTAAGATTGACATGGCGAAGGACCAATCGGAGTCTGACTGACACACACACACACACACACACACACACACACACACACACACACACACACACACACACACACACACACAGACAGACAGACAGACACACACACACACACACACACACGAGCACCCAGCACTGCACACACACACAGACAGACAGATCGCTGGGAGAGGCTGTTTATCATCAGATCGCGTAAATCAGTGGAAAATGAATAGAAATGACGATTCTGTCTGAAGAAATATGAAGTAAACATCAGCAAACATATCCATATATCTCCGCGGATATGCATCTTTGGTCTTTAAATCCTTATCGACGCTGTTCAGTGAGTCTATGTGAACACAAATAAATCGCTGCTGACGTGACTGAATATGAATGAGTGGTGAATTTCTTTTCAAAATGTGGCATAATACGGACATAATATGTTCACGTGGCTGTTTTCGTTTATATTCGCCGAGCTATTATGAATTTTGAAATAATCGTGTACTTGATTTGTCCGATCTACCGACGAAAAGCCAGAATCACTGTCCTCTGAAGCTGGAGAGATGGATGTTATTTTCACCTAAGACAAAAAGATCACACAAGCACTCATTTTGATCTCTATAATATATTCTTAATTGGCTTGTGTTAATTCGCTGCACTGTTTTAATTTAAAAGGCTGTCGTGACTTTTTTTCCTTCCAGTATTCATAAGCTGTATCACGCTGTCAAATGGGCTGGCTGATGAAGCGCTATTTCTCTCTCGTCTTTCTCTCAGTTCTTTGGCCAGAGACATAACTTATTAATGAGATCTGACCCGGTAATAATAACATATGTTGGTTTAGCTTGTCAGTGTGAACAAGAAATGTGTATTTATTTATCCGATCTCGCCCCGAAACGCAGCTGTCATGTGACTTTTTTTACCTTTGCGATGTCAAATATTGCGTTTTGCACATATACACGGCTCAAAAAACCCTGGATTTTGCTTTTGTTGTGTTGTTATGGGTGTATTGTGTGCATTCGGGAGTAATATTTTATTTTAAGAAGCTCTTAAGAAAATATATAAATTACTTAACCGTGTTATGCAGCGCCGAGCAATCGATGTGACTTTCAGCTCAGCCTGACAGAGAAAATCTCACAAGCACATATAAACACTCATTTTCGTGTGTATAATATATTCTTCTAATTGTTTTGTGCCATTTCGCTGCAGTGTTTTAATGTGAAAGGCTTTAAACTTTCTATGTGGATTTCAAGTGTTCAGAGAAATACATTGCGAGCTCGCTGTGACGTTCAGCCTGACAGAGAAAATCTCACAAGCACATATAAACACTCATTTTCGTGTGTATAATATATTCTTCTAATTGTTTTGTGCCATTTCGCTGCAGTGTTTTAATGTGAAAGGCTGTAAACTTTCTATGTGGATTTCAAGTGTTCAGAGAAATACATCGCGAGCTCGCTGTGACGTTCAGCCTGACAGAGAAAATCTCACAAGCACATATAAACACTCATTTTCATGTGTATAATATATTCTTCTAATTGTTTTGTGCTGTTTTGCTGCAGTGTTTAAATGTGAAAGGCTGTAAATTCTCTATGTGGACTTCAAGTGTTCAGAGGACAACATCGCGAGCTCGCGGGTAGTTGGCTGCCGCGAATATATCATGTTATTACTTTAAACAGTTCAGAAACATCTGAATTTAGCTCTTGGTGTGTTCTAACGGGTAGATTGCTTGCAATCGCCGTAATATTTTATTTTTAAAAGGTCTTAAATAAGAATAAATTCGCTCGTTGTGAGCTCCGTGGAGCTGACCAGCAGTGATTCTTCTCTCGTCTTTCTGACTGCTCTCTGCTCTCTGCCCAGAAATTAATTATTAATTAGCCCTGACCCCTGCAATAATCAGATATGTTGGTTTAGATTGTCAGTTTGAGGGAAATTGTATTATTTACTTGTATTTTTAACCGGTTTAAAAGTGAAACGAAACCCGACTCCTCCCTTAATCTGGGGATCCGGGTATTGCAACTGTAGGGGCGCAATTTTTCTCAGACAATGTAAGTCTATGGGTAATGTTTTTTTACATTAAAAAATTAATGTAAAAAAAAAACTTTAAGTCTGATCAGTCTGAAAAGATATAGCAACAAGCACTGCTCTATCCCGCAGGTGTCTGCCGAGTTTGGGGCTTGTGGCTTTAAAGCCCTAGGAGGAGATACGTTTGAAAATTTAGTCTCAGAAAAATAAGAAGGAGAAGAAGGAGAAGTTTAAATAGCATAACAGTATGTTGGCTTGTTGCCAAGCCAACATAATTAAAAAAAAAATAACAGGAGAGTTTCAAAGTGGCTTAAGCTATGTGTAAACTTTTTTCCCTATATCACATGCCAAACTAATAACATTGTAAGCATTACATCTTTAATTGCTGCTTTCTGCTGTGAAAATTTTGTTTGTGATGAAAATAACATCTTTGTCACTTATTTTATCTACACAGATCGATTAACTTCTTCAAGATTTCAAAATCAGATAGCATGCTGATAATGTAGTAGCACTGTAAGATTACATTTGTTTGACCGCATTATTGCAAAAGCGATTGAGTGTGAATCTGTTTAAATCATGCTTTAACCCGAAAATAATCAGTAAAAGAAACTGACAAACTCTTAACATCCCGCTCGACTCTTACAGTCAACCTTCTGATCAAGCTAAATATGTTTTAACATGAATTCTTGCTGAATATGCAGTTATATGGCTGTTGGCATGAATTGTACTCGAGATGGAGCGCTCTTGGAAAAGGTGAAAACCACAAAGCTCATATTCAAGTGTTTGTGCAAAATTTTTTAATGTGCATTAATGACAGGGAGGCGCCGTCTCATCACTTAAATTTTTTCATGGTAATGAATGTATAATTTTTTAATTAACATAATATTGTGGTGTCTCACATACATTAAAAATATATCTACAGAAAGCTTGAAATGTTTTTAAACGAATAGTGTAATGTGTGAATGTTGCATTTCTCTCGTCGGAGAGAGCCAGGTTCAGCAAGTGAAAGCCTCATAAGACACTGTCCATATGAAAGAGCAATTCACACCTTTATCTCGACCCCCACAAACCATGAATAACTACCCAAAACCCAACCCCTCCAGCTGAACAGAATTCGGTCTGTGTTTTGGCTGTGAGGAACGGTGTGTTACTGGGCTGAAACATGCCTGCACTCAGCAGCACTAATCTTTGTATTCATAATTTTCTCGCAGCCCATATTATTATTTTCACAAAACCATAATGATAATAACAAATCATCAATTAATAATTAATCATTATTTTACGAAAATCATTGTTATTTGTGATCGTGGATGTTTGCGGAAGGCTTTAAGACCAAGCGGAATCCTCTGTTCCCGCCTCACAGCGCGCGGGTCTCTGAGGCTTCACTGTCTGCGGTTTGACTTTACTGAATCAGATTGAGGCGAATACAACTTATTGATCACGAGACGAACATTTAGCAAGGCAGCAAAAACATTTATTCTAACGGAAGGAAGACATATTTCACTGAGCTAATGCTGTTAGAGAGAGAGAGAGAGAGAGAGAGAGAGAGAGAGAGAGAGAGAGAAACGAGTCTAGGGCTATTCTTAAACTAGGAGCTCATTATATTGAAGTACAAATCCAAACACCAGAAACGTTATGCATTTTATTTATTCACATGCTGTATGGTTGAAATAATATTTTAGTTCACAACTTTAAGTTCCGTTGTTTAAAAAGAATTGCTTTATTGGCTAATGCAGTGGTTCCCAACCTTTTTCAACTAGCGGCCCACACAACCAAACAAATATGTTTGCGCGGCCCACTGCAAAAAAATTAACTGACCCCGCTATTGTTGGGTTAATAACTTAGTATGCAGAAGCTATTTATTGTTTTTATTGATTGAACTAGGGCTGTGCGATATGGACAAAAAAAAATTGTAACGTCTCTAGAACAGACATAAGTCAAAGTAATCACTATATATATATATATATATATGAATCAATCCTGTGTCCAGGTTTTTGTTTTTTTTTTGTTTTTGCAATGCATTGTTCATAGAGCTCATTAATTGTAGCGGTGCCTCGATCGATTGTTAAAATAGATTTGTTATACATTATACAGGTCCACACACTCCGTCTGCAGTGCGTATACAGTCTGTGTAACGGTTCAGAAGCAGCAGTGAGAGTGCGTTATTGTAACGCGAAAGCGCATCAAAATAATGCATGAGCGCGAATCTCTCTGTTCACACGCAGATTTCCTTTTTCTCTGTCACAAAACCAGACGTGCTTGCTCAGATACACGCTGCTATCGCCCGGAGAGAGTGCAAACACTTAAAACGTGTCTCCTCTCACTTAAACTGCGTCCTGTGCACTCACAACTCTCTATGCTCATGTGCTTGATTAATTATTAATTAATTAATTATTTTCGCACCTTTTTATTTCTAGCCTTTTACCGCGTGCAGTGTGAACGCTCTGATCCGTTAACATGGGCTCGGAAAAAAGGCGCATCACAGACAGTGTGTGAACCTGGAGTTAGGCATATGCCCGGTCTGTTCTGTTCTGTTCTATTGCATTCTGATTGGTTCTGATAGCATACTGCGGGAGGTCAGGGCCGCGGAAAATCGTGCTATAAAGCCATTTAGAAATCGCGCACGCTCAAATCGTGATTTTATGACTATTTCTATTAATCGCACAGCCCTAGAATGAACTGGTAATGAGCAGAATTTAACTCGGGCTGCACCGCTCAGCAAAACCAGATCCAGACAGAGCTCGGCAGCGGATAGACAGTCAGCAGAGCAAGCAGTCAGGAGGAAACATGTTGACAGACATTCATTCATGTTTTAATTTGTTGTTCTGTATCATATGCAGCAAAAATATAAATTGGTAGTTTATTCTTAAACCAATCAGCCAGCTCGAATAGTGGAAGCAAAGTAACGGTTTAATATTTATTTTTTTCATATTTCATTATATATGAAATGAAGTTATTATGTTATGACTTAGACATTTTTATATATGTTAACAATATTATAATTGGCGGCCCACCTGCAATACCACCGCGACCCACTAGGGGGCCGCGGACCACAGGTTGAAAACCACTGGGCTAATGTTTCATAAACCTTCAGTTGTTATGCTCTAAAATCCATGCCATTATTAATTTCACAGTATTTTTACAACCTAAATGACTAATCTTTAAAGTCACAATTCTATAATGGTCAAAATTACTCAGGCCAATGGTACTTTTTAATGACATTATTTTATTATTATTATTATTATTTTTTTTTTTTATAATTGTAGCCTACATAAATAGGTAAAGCAAAACAAATATTCGGATTGTCCCTTATTTTTTCCCTTATTTTCTTAAAGAATAAACACGTATTTTTTACAAGAATAAACATGATAACATATTATTAATTAATAAAAATAATTTAAAATAAAAATTAATTAAAATATTTTTTTTTAAACTTGAATTTAAATAGGCTACTATTAAACTAACTTTAAATTCTCAAGGAGTTTATAAGTAAAAAAAAAAGTTCTAAATTATTATGATAATTCGACTTTTTAAAATGAACAATTCCTGTATAAAATGGGACAGCAACCTAGTGGTTCTCAACCTTTTTTTCCAGCGGGCCGCACTATGGTCTAAGTGCAAGTCGCATATAATTTACATATTACGTCAGCAACACAAACCAACCTGATTTATAATATTATAGCCTAACTATTATGATATATAATCTATCACATTCATTGAAATAAACAATTCTACTCCCCATAAATAAAACACCTGATGCTGTCGGGAGCTGACCAATTTTGTGAGATTCAGCTTGAAAGGAGTAACAGCACAAAGAAGTTGCGATTGTAACGCCTGTGTTATACTCTCCGCATGTGCAATCCGGACGCCGACACGGCCAGCGCGGACGCAGACTTCTTCAATTTATACTTCTGAATGCGCAGGCTGATGGCCAGCTCTGCAATTGCCCAGAATTAATGCACATCTGACTGTCTTTATATTCTTTTACTGACGGATTGCACAAGTTCGAGTAGCAACGAGCTTCTTCACTCTGCCTGCACATGTGCAATTTTGCTTTTGAAGCCTACTGACCCCGCGCACCTGTCCGCGCGGTCGTCTGCTCAGAGCCTCGGCACACACTCTCCAATGACGATTTTTACGTCACGCCTACCTAGCGGTCCATAGCGGACTCGCGGATGCAGAAAGTTTGACAGAGGCTTTAAGATGCAGGCTTGCATGACCTGACGCGCAACATTTCAGAAAATGTGCGTTCACAAATGTAGCCTATTTTGATCCAAATATGGAAAGCACTTTTGAATTTAATAATATGAGGTTCTCTCAGGAGATGTTTTGCTACATTTCTTCAATTAAGGATTGCTAGTGTATGGTGTTTCTATTTGCCTGAACTTCTTCTAGTGAGTTGCGCGACAAAAAAAAAGAAAATCCAGCACTTCTCCATACTGATACTGCGACTATTCACAGTTTGTAATGTTCATTCGCTGGCATTTTTTGAATTTCTTTTTTTTCTCCCTTAAAAAACAAATGTGTCCATTCTGATGCGCAATTTTACCTTAAAGGCAATTTACCTAATGGCTGTTGATGACTATTTTAATTGAATTCTGCCAAAGTGCACGCTTGTATGTGTTCGTTAAATGCTTATGCCAGTAGGTCTGCTCATGTCTGAAAATAATATATGAAGAAAAAAAAATCATATAAAAACATTAGGATATAGCGTATATTTCATTAGTAGCATTTTTTTTTAATTGATGTAAAAAATTAAATTTTACAAACTGATAAAGTTTTTTTTTTTTTAAATTCAGCATGTGAATTCGTGACGGGCCGCGGGTTGAGAACCACTGCTTTATATCAAACATTTTTAAATCGTCCACAGCTGAGCATCGCAGGAGGCTGATCTGAGCCAGGTGAAGTGAATGTAATGAACAAAGTCATTTTCAGATGCAATAAAAAAATAAAAAAATAAAAATAAAAAAACCCTGGTTAGCCTAGATTAGTCCCAGGCTCTGTTCTGAAGTAAAATAATTATACAAAATGTTATGCGTGGTTAGTGAAAAACTAAAAATGTTAAATCACTTGAATAAGGCAATAAAACACATACAGAACATTGGTTCCCGGGACTTTTGAGAACTGGAGCTTGTAGCCTAGAATTTTTCTTTCTAAATTATGTGAAAATCATCTTGTTTACTCACTTACAGAAAACAATATACTGATTAAAATTTTCTAAGACACTTTTTGTTGGTAAAAGTCACATGCGAGCAGGCGTCAACTATCATGAATATCATAGTGTTTTACACCTGAAAAGACAAAGGCCTGCATAATGAGCTGCATAATGAGCCATTCAGTCAGCCGTGTCACTGAGATGGAAGAGTTACAAGAAAGAATGCGAGGATAAAATAAATGTATATAATTTTATGTTTTATGTAGTTTGTTTAGAATATATTTAATTATCCCACAACATAATTTAATATCCACTTGTGAGTGCAGTTGAACAGTTTTTTAGGAACAAAGCTGACTTTCAAACTGAATTTCTTGCATCATTACTCCAGTCACACAATCCTTCAGAAATCCTTTTAACAATCTTATTTTCTAAAAAAATAAAAAATTATTGTTATTATTATTATTATTAATGTTGAAAAGAGCTGAGAATATTTTCTTCAGTTTTTTATGGGGGATAAATTGAAAGAACACCATTGTTAAATTTGTTACAGTTACATTTATTTGTAACATTTATATTATTTACATTAGCTTTTGAATGGTATAGTATTGTATATTAATAATTTTATATTTTTTATATAATATTTTTTTTCTTTTCTTTTTTTTTAGAAAATAAGATTGTTAAAAGGATTTCTGAAGGATTGTGTAACTGGAGTAATGATGCAAGAAAAGTCAGCTTTGTTCCTAAAAAAACCATCGCGTCAATTGATTAATATGCGGGAGGGAGAGAGAGCAAGACAGCGCTCCTGTTGTTTGAAGACGGCTCGCTCTCTCTCTGTCTCTCTCGCGCGCGCGCTCTCTCTCTCTCTCTGTCTCTCTCGCGCACGCTCTCTGTCTCTCTCGCGCGCGCTCTCTCTGTCTCTCTCTGTCTCTCTCTCGCGCGCTCTCTGACTCTCTCTGTCTCTCTCGCGCGCGCGCGCTCTCTCTGTCTCTCTCGCGCGCGCGCGCTCTCTCTGTCTCTCTCTGTCTCTCTCGCGCGCGCGCGCTCTCTCTGTCTCTCTCGCGCGCGCTCTCTCTGTCTCTCTCTGTCTCTCTCTCGCGCGCTCTCTGACTCTCTCTGTCTCTCTCGTGCGCGCTCTCTCTGTCTCTCTCGCGCGCGCGCGCGCGCTCTCTCTCTCTGTGTCTCCCTCGCGCTCTCTCTCTCTCTGCCCTGTTAAACTTGCATGTGTTTTTCAGTCCTGTCAATGAAAAAACTTTCACTCTATGATGGTTAAGCTGTGCAATTAATCTGCGAATCACATTCGTCAAGGGCCGGGGAGCAGCTGGCCCGTACAGTTAATGAATAACAGATCAACTACGACAGCCTACATCGCACATCCTGCGATGTGACTATCGTGGATTCGTACATCGCGATATCGATGCTTAAACGACACATCGTGCAGCCCTAATATTCATAATAGTTGACGCCTGCTCGCATGTGACTTTTACCAACAAAAAGTGTCTTAGAAAATTTTTATCAGTATATTGTTTTCTGTAAGTGAGTAAAACAAGATGATTTTCACATAATTTAGAAAGAAAAATTCTAGGCTACAAGCTCCAGTTCTCAAAAGTCCCGGGAACCAATGTTCTGTATGTGTTTTATTGCCTTATTCAAGTGATTTAACATTTTTAGTTTTTCACTAACCACGCATAACATTTTGTTTTCTCAAAAACACAATAATGTACATACATGCTGCTCACATATTATTATAGCCCAGTTTGTGCTGATTACAGTGAGATTAGACATTAGCCATTTAGATATTTATAAGAAACTGAAAAAAGCACAAATGTCAGGGCATGACAAAACTTCACCAGGCCCAAAAAATACCCTTAGACTCCAGAGGGTTAAAATGGCACTTTGAGAAGCTTAATAAATATGGGCCCAGAACTATATACATATATTAAACTGCAATATATAAACAGTGTCAATCAGTTTTATATTGCTAGCAAAGTAATTGTGAATATACCATGAATAATTGATTTATCAATGGCTCAAGATTGTGTTTGCTCAAAGTACCTTTGCCAGCCAGGCAGCATGGTTCCACTCTCCATACGTCTGCAGATAACGGCAAGCATCTGCTGCTTTGTCGATCAGGCAGAGCAACTGCACACCCTCTAAGAGACAGAGATGTAGAGAAAAATCGTGAGGAGACAAGAGAAAAAAACAAAAACAAAAAAAAAAACACACTGTTGAAAGCATTAATTTGGATTATGCTCTTGTTATCTGCAGGTGACCCAGATGAGCTGTATAACCTTTCTCTGTTGACTAATCTATCTTGAGCTAAGTATATGAGCTAATAAGCACAAACATGGCATCGCCAGCCATTAAAGAAAACCATAAATTGTTGCACAGGAAAAAACAGTCTGTTTCACATTTTAAGCAATGCCCAGCATAGATGGTGGGCATCCAGGCTAACACATTATAACACAGTCATACAGTAGGTAGACAACCAGAAGGGGTAATACCACCGTGTGTACCGCCCCCACAGGGCCACGGCATTAACTGCAAGTTGGTCGCGTGTTAAAATAATTTGTGAAACTACCGCCAGGTGGCGCAAAGGGACTGATTACGTACTGAATGTAATTGTAAAATGTTGGTTTGTAAACGCAGATGTAAGGAGGAAGTAAAACAACAATAACATTATAATATAACATTGTAACATCCTTAAAAAACATTAGAAAACATTAGAAAATGTACAGTGAGTTAATTTCAAAACGTGGGATAGTCTTAGGCTACAAGTCTAAGAAAGACTTTTACACAAAAGGCGCTTACTGCATGCTATTGTTATTAAACAGTCATTAAATAATAGGAATATATATATAGAACACCCAGGGCTTGATTATACTTTCACTTTCAAATTTCACCTATCGAAATTTCTAGCCACTGGGGGACCATAGACAGGTTAGGGGAACTAGTATTAATGTTAAAAAACCTCATAAAGTGAAATTTTCATGTCATGGGACCTTTAATCAGTCCATTCTTTAGAGTTTCAATGATTTAGCTAAATCGTGCAGGTTTCATTTATTCGTTTCTTGTTTTAATAAGCCTAAATAATGGGAGCGAAATTATACAGTGCCTCACGTTTTGCTAAAATAAAGAAAATATTTTATAAAACACGGAACAATTTCTTAATCAGTGTACAGACAGACTTTTTTTCCCAAGAAGTTATCTGTCCAAATAAAGGACAGGTAACAAATAACAAAGTAGTGCATGACAAAAATGCATGTTGTTTTATTATAAGAATTTTAAAATATAAATTAAAATATGGGCCTAATATGTAAGAATATTTACATTTTGCATATAAATCCATGCAACCTAGCTCACTAAAATAGACCACTTTTAATGCTCCGATGCAAAGTAAACCATAATTTCTCATAATAACACAATTTATATTATATAAATAAAACTGCACACCTATTAAATGTGTCAAATCTAAAATATGGTGTTAGACTGTGCAGCCTAGAGAAAATATAACTATAGGTTAATAGGCTTGACATTAATCCTGCTTGAATTCATTCTAAGAAACGCACATAACTTCAAATAATAAAATCTCATCTGTGAATATTAAATATTTTAACTACAGTGTTTTTCTTTAATTTTCCCCGACTGCAGCCATCAAATGTCACACATCAGTGAGGCAAAGCTGACGGCTATTGCGAAAAAGTGCTTTGATGCGCTTGTTTGATAACTTGTGGTTAAAGCGCCACTCAGTGGTCAAAAGCTGCAAATGCACTTTGCAGATGCAGCGTTGGCGGCACGTGCAGCGGTAGAACCTTCATTTTGGTTGGCCACCTATTGTAGTTAACCACATTCATGTGGTTTCAAATTTAAATGGTTACAAACTTACATTTATTAATAATAAAGAACTAAATTTCTCACATCATAAGAAGTAAACCAACAGTGCCATCCGATTTTAATGAGTAAACTTTGCCTAATGAGTCAGTGTTCTATGTCTGAAATCTTTTTATTTTTACAATACAAACATCCTAATCATGTATATGGTTATTTATTTTAAGTTGGGAATTTTCCCCTGCTTCTTAAAATTGCAAGCAGCCACATATACTGTTAATGTCAAGGTGCTCATTCTGAAATCTGAATACAGATTTATGCTTTGTAAGGTAATCATGTAGATACATTAACATTCAACATAAAACACACTCTCACATATATAAAAACTGTTAATAAAAAAGAAAAAAAGAAAAAAGAAAAAGGCGATCGCTATAAGTTCCGCCTCCATCAGCTGACAGGTGCGTCAGAGCACGTCACGAGCCCTCACGAGCCCTCACGAGGGAGCGCCAAAATTCAAATATACTATCTTTCATTCATTCTTTTTTCCAGTGGATCGTCTCATTCTGTTTGTGACACTGTACGCTGCAAAACCAAGCCGTTTTTTTACCACCAAGTAGAGCTGTAGTCAAGTCCAGCTTTGTCGCGTCCAAGTCGCGTCCAAGTCCGGGACTAGTCGAGACCGGGTCAAGACCGAGTCCAAAGAGGTTCGAGTCCAAGTCAAGTCCAAAAGTTTCGAGTCCAAGTCAAGACCGAGTCCAAATGAGAGAAAAAAGGGTCCTCTTCAAGACCACATACTTAATTACTGATAATGTTTGTGATGAGAGAGCGTTGCAAGAGTAATTTTACCTATAATAATACATCATAAACGTTATAGTATTTGTATATATTTAAAAGGCAATGATTTAAAGCTTAGGCTATGATATGATACGAATGAATGGAATAAGCACAGCACGCTCACCAATCAAACAGCTGCGCTGGCATCTCAGTCTCTCAAAAAACAAATCAGTTCTCTCTCAAGAGTAGGCTAACATAATCAGCTTCGATACGGATACATTTTCTACTTGTCCTACGTGTTTGCATCTTTACCTTTTGCTGGTCTGCGTGGCAAACACACATCTGTTTAGTGAAGTTTACTAAATATTAAGACTCGCTTAAAGAGTTAATGTAATGAAAATGTGCGCATTGAATGGATTCAGTCGTTTGTCATGACATCTCTCTGCTTGCATGATAAATATTATTTTAGGAATTAATAATTATTTTAGTTTAACACGACATACTTGTTCAGTGATAACTACGAAAAAAAAAAAAGATAAAAAGTCATAACGGTCTTCTCAAGTAACTGTGCGACGTTGTATCCGAATGCAGATACGAAAAATGTTGTGATTGTTACAGATACAAATACTGGCTGTTACATGATCATTTAAATATGTCATAATTATAAAGTTTTTAAAATTTACATATGTAATTGTTGCATAAGGCTATACATTAATAACCGCTTATTGATAAAAAAAAAAATATTTATTGTGACTCGAGTAACTCAACCATTTTTTAAATAAAAAAATCGACTAGTAGAAATCAGTATTCTTGCAACCTCTATTAGTTTTTCACTATTGTAAAGGGTACGTTTAAGGCTATCTAGGTGTAGACGTAAAAAAAACACAATCTAACAGATATAAAATTAAATTAGAAACATCTAAACTTTTCAGGTCGCAGCAAGTGCACCGCTGGTCATGCACATCCTTTCCCGGAACAAAAGGTACAAGGATGGACAGCCATTTTTAAATTAATCTATTAGCAGAGTTACTGCAAGGGATGTTTAGTGCTGGAAATCAATTAATTTTTTGCTGAAACTTCTGTGTCTTCATGGAGAGCGGGTCATGGTTGCCTAGCAACAGCAGACGCCACTGGAGCGCAAGTGTAGATTGCAGGCTACAGTGTGCTTTGGAAAAAAGGAGAAAGCGGCGCACCTAGCGTTTTCCACACGTTTTCAGTCGCGACTTCATGCAAATCTGGTTTTGTTATGAGGGAGAATTTTTTTTTTTTTTTTTTTGGCTGGACTCGGTCAAGACCAACTAGAATACTTGGCGAGTCCAATGGCCAAGTCCGAGACAAGTCCGAGTGCAAATGCAACGAGTCCGAGACAAGTCCGAGACGACAGAAAAATGTTTTGAGTTCAAGACCGGACTCGAGTACTACAGCCCTAGCGATTTCTAATTATTGGGGGGATTAGTCTATGGCAGTTATCGTCCTGATTAGACATATGCTGTGGCACTATCATGCAGTCTGTAATGATATGACATTAGGCATATATTAGTGATTTTTTGCAAACATTTCTTTGAGTAACATGACCGTTAATATGAACTCACAATTGAATGTAACATAAAACAAATGATTACTTTTCATTAAAATCTTTATTTATGCCAGAAAAGCTTACATTTATGTGTCTTTTTGTTCGCTGTAGCAGCCATGTTGCCGAGATAAATCATACCCCTTCGTCTGAAGTGTGGTCCCGAAAAATCTTCGTTTGAAGGGCTATCTGGCCCTTCCTCTTCCCCTACCCCTCCAACCAAAAGAGAACCGAGACACCCCTACCCCTTCACGTGAATGCGCGAAACGGAGTGGACACACACACATCTGTTTAGTGAAGTTTACTAAATATTAAGACTCGCTTAAAGAGTTAATGTAATGATCCTTGTTTTGTTCTTTTGGAATTTACAGCCATTGATCAATGTTTGTTTTCATTAGGCCTGTCACAATAAAAAAATTTGTTGGACTATCCACAGGCTGCACTCCAAACTAACCCCAGATCATGACATGTTACATTTTTAAATAAAAATTGAAAAAAAGAAATTATCGTGGCGATTAATTGATTAATCGACTATCGCGACAGGCCTAGTTTTAATTACAATGAAAAACAGCTTAGACAAACATCTATGTTAGTTTTCTATACAAGAAAGAAAAACATACAGGTTTCAAACAAGACTGATTCTTTGCTATACCTGCAAGTTTGCCATTGGCAATCATGTTTGTGGCCACCAGTTTAATGGTGCTCTGAGACGGGCCGGATGAGGTGATAGTTGTCACCAGACAGGCTTTGAGAGAGTCACAGTAGTAGCTGGAGTTATCTGCACTTGTCTCCAAAAGCAACTGCACTGCACGGTCAGTCTGATGAAGAAAGAAAAGGTTTGTTCTGATCATTATTAATGCAACAAGTCTTGAAGGACTGAAAATAAAAACTGTGGGCAACTTCTTTGAAACAGGCAGACACTGCTTGAAATGCACTAGCATGTATTGGTTACCATGACAACAACTTGTCACAGGAAGTGCTAACTCCACATAGCACACACATCACTTGGTGATGCCATGTTGTAAACAGACCACCTTAGTCTATTACACCATGAGTAATTAATTACTTTTTTTTTGGTGGTCTGTCTTTGTGCTTAAGTGTCCATTTAGACCATTTATTGCCAGAAAAACAGAAGCTATCATTCTAGTCCAAAATGAATACATTTTAAAATCATACTAATTACTTATAAAGCCATAAATGGTTTAGCTCCTCAAATTCTTGAGTGAGCTCATATGACATATTCATTCACGTCTGTTGCAATCTCAAAACTCTGCCTATTTGATTTTACCTAGCATATCAAAATCAACTGTGGCAGATCCTCCTCCCATTTAGCGGCCAAATTCTGGAACAATCTACCTAATATGGTTCGGGAGGCAAACACACTCTCTAAGTTTAAATCTAGATTAAAGACCCATCTATTTAACCAGGCATACACATAATACACCATCACATTTCTATAATTCAAATCTGATAAAGGATTGTTTGGCTTCATTAATTAGGTCAACCAGGACCATGAACACTTCCCATAACACCCAAAAAGAATGCTATCTATGCTAATATTAGTCTCTTTCATTTTTATTTTGAGGTTACCGTAGACATCCAGATCTAGTCCGTATCTCTACAACTCCTATAGCCCTGAATGTCAGTGGAGACCATGTCAACTAGATGCACAACAGAGACATCTGTGTGTGTGTGTGTGTATATATATATATATATATATATATATATATATATATATATATATATATATATATATTAGGGATGGGCGTTTTCCGCAAATATCACATTCGAATATTTGAGCTCACAAAAAACGAATATTTGAATATTCGTTTATTTAAATTAAGTTTAATGAGACAGAAGTTATTTTTCAGCAACATTTATTATTTCCGTCATTTTGAATAAGCTTACACACAATAAGCTTGAACATTACACACAGTGTTTTGAAGCTGAAAACGTACTCGGTTACTAACGTAACCTCGGTTCTCTCTAGAAGAGGGAACGAGTACTGCGTCTTAGCTAAGACGCTGCGGGAAAAGTCTCTTTTTACGATACACTGAAGCAAAAAATTATCCTTAATTTTGAAATATTGTAAAACGCATTTGCAGCAGCATACAGCCATAGGCGTGACGGCTCGCTCGCTCATTGGCTGCTCTGCGGCAACTGCATAAGCCTATCGAGCGCAGGCTGATGCAACATCAGACCGCCGAAACAGGTGTGGCCTAGCCCTATAAAGGGAGCTCGAAAAGGCTGACTCACCTGATTTATTTCATCGCCGAAGCGAACCAGAGTGAAATGTACGCACGGCAGAGAACGCAGTACTCGTTCCCTCTTCTAGAGAGAACCGAGGTTACGTTAGTAACCGAGTACGTTCTCTTACGAGAGTTCTCTCGTACTGCGTCTTAGCTAAGACGCTGCGGGAACCCCATGTAAAACGCCGTGCGTGCAGAGATCACACACCAATAAACCTACAAGCAGAAACTTAAATCTGCTAAACCTGTAGTAAAGACTGTGAAGAGATGGACCAGCGAAACAGAGCAGGATTTACAATCTTGTTTTGACATCACAGACTGGAGCGTTTTTGAAGCTGCTACCACCGATCTGGACGAACTCACAGAGACTGTAACATCCTATATTAGTTTCTGTGAGGATATATGCATTCCTACCAGGACTTATTTAACATTCAACAGAAAATAAAACTCAGACACCTTCGTCAGGCCAAAGAGGATGCCTACAGAAATGGGGACAGGGTCTTGTACAATCAGGCCAGGAACACACTGAACAAAGAGATTAGAGCGGCTAAAAAGACCTACGCTAAAAAGTTGGAAGACCAGTTTACTTCCAACGACTCTACTTCAGTTTGGAGAGGACTGAGAGCCATCACAAACTACAAGACACCATCCCCTTGCACTGAGGCTAATCAACGACTTGCTAACGACCTGAATGAGTTTTATTGTAGATTTGAAACCCCCAACACCCACTCTGACCATCTCCCTACACAACCATTAACACCTCCTGCAATCCCCCTCTCCATACCTCCTGCTCTTCAAATCTGTGAAGATGATGTGCGCCAGGTCTTCAAGAAAAACAAAAGAAGAAAAGCACCAGGCCCAGATGGCGTTACACCAGCCTGTCTGAAAATCTGTGCTGACCAGCTGGCCCCCATCTTTTCACAGATCTTCAACAGATCTCTGGAGTTGTGTGAAGTGCCTTCCTGAAGCAGGAAGGCACTTCACACGCTCCACCATAATCCCCATTCCAAAGAAACCCAAGATAACAGGACTTAACGACTACAGACCTGTGGCTCTAACGTCTGTCGTCATGAAGTCGTTTGAAAAACTGGTTCTGGCTTATCTGAAGGACATCACCGGACCCTTACTGGACCCCCTGCAGTTTGCGTACCGAGCAAACAGGTCCGTGGATGATGCAATCAACATGGCACTGCACTTCATCCTGCAACATCTGGACAAAACAGGGACTTATGTGAGGATCCTGTTTGTGGACTTTAGTTTGGCTTTCAACACCATCATCCCAACAACCCTCCAGACCAAACTGACCCAGCTTTCTGTTCCTAGCTCTATCTGTCAGTGGATCACCAGCTTTCTGACAGATAGGCAACAGTTAGTGAGACTGGGGAAATTCATGTCAAACAGCTGCTCCACCAACACTGGTGCCCCTCAGGGATGTGTTCTCTCCCCTCTGCTCTTCTCCCTGTACACCAAAGACTGCACCTCTAAAGACCCCTCTGTCAAGCTCCTGAAGTTTGCAGACGACACTACAGTCATCGGCCTCATCCAGGACGGTGACGAGTCTGCTTACAGACAGGAGGTTGAGAAGCTGGCTGTCTGGTGCAGTCTTAACAACCTGGAGCTGAACACGCTCAAAACAGTGGAGATGACTGTGGACTTTAGGAGAAACCCCCCTGCACTTTCCCCACTCACCATCATGAACAGCACTGTGGCTGCAGTGGAGTCATTCAGATTCCTGGGAACCACCATCTCTCAGGACCTGAAGTGGGACAATCACATTGGCTCCATTGTGAAAAAAGCCCAACAAAGGTTGTACTTCCTTCGCCAGCTGAGGAAGTTTAACCTGCCACGGGAGCTGCTGAAACAGTTCTACTCAGCCGTCATTGAGTCAGTCCTGTGTACTTCAATTACTGTCTGGTTTGGTTCAGCTACAAAATCAGATATCAGAAGACTACAGAGAACTGTTCGGACTGCTGAAAGGATTATTGGTGCTCCCCTGCCCACCCTCCAAGAACTGTACACATCCAGAGTGAGGAAAAGGACTCAGAAAATAACTCTGGATCCCTCACATCCAAGTCACCCCATCTTTGAACTTTTGCCATCTGGCCGGCGCCTCAGAGCCGCAAATACAAGAACAGCAAGGCACAAGAATAGTTTCTTCCCCCAGGCAATCTACCTCATGAACAGTTAAATGTTTCCCACTTAAACTTATGCTTATGCAAAAATGTGCAATATCCTTATATTTATTTGTTACCCTTCCATCCTAGAACATTCCTGCATCTCACTCAATCCTATTCCATTATCATTATAGCACAATTGTTTATACACTTATTTACTTGCCAATTTGTAATTCTCCTGTAATTTTTTTTTGGTCTGTGTGTTGTTGTCTCTGTTTACTGGAAGCTTATGTCACTAAAACAAATTCCTTGTATGCGCAAGCATACTTGGCAATAAAGCTCTTTCTGATTCTGATTCTGAACCTGGAAGCGAAGCCCAGGATTTACAGTGCACAATCACTAGAGGGACTCACAGAGAGTCCTAGAACAGGACGGGGGAACCCTCCGTCCCCATATCTAGCAGCGTCCGTAGACGCGGCAATATGACATCACATATTCAAGGCAAGGCCTGACTAATGTGGGAATGTGGGTCTTACGCAATACTGCCCATATAACAGTCGGCAGCGCATCGCGCTTGCGATCTCAGAGTTCCAATCAGGACACTGATTCAACTATACCGACAACAGCTTTGCTTGCAGGGCGGGAACCTCTAGGTTATAAAACCTGATAAATGTAGACGGCGAGGCCCATCCTGCCGCCATACATATATCCTGTAAGGAAATCCCACTAGACCAAGCCTACGATGAGGCGAGAAGCGAGAGCCAACAAGAACACTGTCTTGAATGACAGATGTTTGAGGCTAATCGTTTGGATAGGCTTGAAAGGGGAACCTCTCATGGCCTACAAAACCGTCGAGAGGTCCCATACAGGGACTGAAGGAGGTCTGGGAGGATTCAGCCTCCTAGCTCCTCTAAGGAAGCGGATGACCAAATCGTTCCTTCCTATTGACTGACCGAGCGTTGTCTCAGAAAACGCTGCGATAGCCGGCACGTAAACTTTGAGTGTGGAGAGGGCTCTGCCCTTATCCAACAGCTTCTGTAGGAAAGAGAGAACCTCCGTCACCTCACAATCAAGGGGTGAACGTCCCCGAGCTGTGCACCAGCTGAAGAATACTGACCACTTCGAGGCATATAGCCGTCGAGTCGACAGAGCTCTAGCCTGAGTGATAATATTTAGCACTCCCACTGAGAGATCAGCGGGTAACCGTTGAGCGCCCACACATGGAGGGACCACAACTCCGGTTGAGGGTGCCAAATCGATGCCCCTGGCCTGCGAGTGGAGGTCCCTCCTCAACGGCCACGGGGCAGTGTCTGCTAACTGCATCAAATCTGGAAACCATGGTTGGTTCTTCCAAAGTGGTGCTACAAGCAGTACTGAGCATTTTGTTTCCCTCACCCGTTCTATCACCTGCAGAAGGAGGGAGACGGGGGGAAAATCATAGAGCGGGCAGCACGGCCACCTTTGTGACAGCGCGCTTTCGTTCTTGGAAAAGAACGCGGGGCAGTGAGCGTTTTCGTGGGACGCGAAGAGGTCCACTTCCGCCCTGCCAAATCTCTCCCACAGCAGCTGGACTGTCTGTGGGTGTAGAGACCATTCGCCCGTGGGAATGTTGTTTCTGGACAGTCTGTCTGGACCCAGGCTACACCTGATTGGTACCAGTCGTTCGCTGTCCAGGGTTTCAAGGCTGTAACACAGCTCTGATTGACCTTGAGATGCAACTGACCGGATATTATTAGTATCGTTTGACTGGGGTTCAGCGAACTCTTCGTCCAGTTGACACTGAGACCGAGTTTCTCGAGGTGATCGAGTAAAATGGCCCTGTGCTTTACGAGCTCTGATCGTGATTGAGGCAGAATCAGCCAGTCGTCCAAATAGTTCAGCACTCGCATGCCTCTGAGTCTGAGAGGAGCGAGCGCTGCGTCCATGCACCTCGTAAATGTACGAGGAGCCAGGGACAAGCCGAACGGCAGGACTGTATACTGGTATGTCTGGCCCTCGAAGGCGAATCTCAAGTATCGCCTGTGACGTGACGCTATCTGTATTTAAAAATACGCGTCCTTCAGATCTATCGACATGAACCAGTCTCCTCTGCGAATATGCGCGAGGAGTTTCCTGGTTGTAAGCATTTTGAAACTGCGTTTCGCCAATGCTTTGTTCAGCTGTTTTAAATCCAGTATGGGTCTGAAACCCCCGTCTTTCTTGGGCACTAGAAAGTATCTGCTGTACAGCCCCCCTTCGCTTTGAGCCTGAGATACAGGCTCCACAGCCCCTTTGCTCAACAGTTTTGATATTTCGGCTCGAAGTAAGTGTGCTACTTCTGTTTTGACCGTAGTTTCGACGCGCGCTAAAAAGCGCGGAGGGCGTCGAAAAAACTGTAGCGAGTAGCCTCTCTTTATAATGTCTATCACCCAATCCGAAACCCCTGGAAGCGCTGACCATGCGTCTGCATGAATGGCTAAGGGTTGGATGCGAAGCGCGCTCTGTTGGCTGGGCAACGGCAGTGCTTCGATGTGCTCTAACATGGGCGTTATGCCTGTGTATTTTGAGGCGGGGAGCGCGCTGATCACAGCGGGCAGATCGCTCGTCCTCGACCCCGCCACGGTGCTTAACCGAGTGAGGGAGGGCTGAGCGAGTCCCGTGGGACTCGTGCTGTCTGTGAGTAATTGTGGGCTGTAAGCGTGCACATTTACTGCTTTTGACACGTTGTCTGCCCGGGCAGAACGAACGTGCACGGGTTTCGTTTTTACAGAAACCACATGACGTGTGTGACAGTGTTTGTGGGCACTGAAGAGTGGGCACGTTTACTATGTAGTGCGTGCGATCGACCTGAGTCGTTTTTATGGGCGCGAGCCCTGTGTGAAGGGCTGTGCTTATATGTGGCGCGGGGCGGGGCGACGGCCGGTAGAGCGAGAGCGGGGTCTCGAGCTGTGTTGCTGTCGCTGTTGTGATGAAGCAGCAGGAGGCGGGGGGTGTGGCTGAGAGCTTTGCGGGGCCGGTCTAGCACGACTCGCTGCAGAACCGGAGCGCTTCGGGAGGAAGTGCTTAAAGGCTTGAGACGCTTTCTGGTCCTCGACGAATCTTTCAATTAACTCGTTGACAGAAGATCCGAAGAGGCCAGCGGAAGTCAGCGGGGCGTCGAGGAACGCGGTGCGTTCAGACTCTGCCATGTCTGAAAACGTCAGCCAGAGATGCCTCTCAGCCACAGTAGTGGAAGCCATAACTTGTCCCATAGCCTGTGCAGCGGACTTCGCAGCGCGAAGGATCACCCTGGAATATCTGCAGCGTGGCCGTGGCCTATTCGTGCTGAATAGGGAGCGTTCCAAGCCTTTGCCACCTCTTCGATGTCAGCTGGTCTGCTGGGCTTCTGAGCAGAAAGCGCGAGATCCCCGGAGCTCGCCCAGCCTTCGCTGCCCGAAGCTAGCAGAGAGCACGTGTCCTCTTCCCCCGACGCGGCCCTGAGATCAACTTCCTCGGAAGACGCGGCGAAAGACAGCGAGCGCTGACCATCAGGAAGCGATGCAGGGGAAGCCGGTGAAGTAGGGCGAACCGGCGAGCTCGGTCGGGCTGGAGAAGGTTCCGGAATCCGCTGAGAGCGGCGCTTTTTACGGCGCGGCAGCGCGGCGAGAAATGCAGGCTCGGAGAAAACTGCCAAGCGAGTCCTCAGAGTCACCATTGGCATCAGCTCGCAGTGAGGGCAGCCGCCGTCAGCGAGCGCGAGCGCTGCATGATCTTCACCCAGGCAGGAGACACAGATGAGGTGACGGTCTCCCTCGCTGAGTGGGGCTCTGCACGAGCCGCAAGAAGGCATCTTTAAAAAGACGCAAGCTCTTTTACGAGTGTGTGTCGCAGGGCGAACACACACACGTGGATATAAAAGGATTGAAAAGGATATGGGCGCCAGAGAGCGCAGCAGGAACGGCAGTGGAAGGCGGCGTTGGCCAGCAGCTTCAGGAATGGCTCGTCCCGCTGAGATGCTATCAGACGACGCATTGCTTCTTCTCGTGATCCAACGATGCGTGAGCTTCACTGAAGAGATGAAAAATCAGGTGAGTCAGCCTTTGCGAGCTCCCTTTATAGGGCTAGGCCACACCTGTTTCGGCGGTCTGATGTTGCATCAGCCTGCGCTCGATAGGCTTATGCAGTTGTCGCAGAGCAGCCAATGAGCGAGCGAGCCGTCTTGCCTATGGCTGTATGCTGCTGCAAATGCGT